>NC_053391.1:159497310-160097310 GCF_905171765.1 Bufo bufo
TGCTTTTCTTGGCTTGCCTCTGTCTCTCTCAGCTTCCTCCAGCTCTTGAAATGAGGTATTCCTGCTTCTGCATATGGGATCTCAGGAGGGGAACCTTCTCCTTGGTTTTGGAACCCGGTTACAGGGACTTCAATACCCTCTCCTGGTACGCAGGCTTCAGGCCTGGACTGGTCTCTGACATCGTCTAATCTCTGGTTAGACTAGACTCTGGACTAGACTAGACACTGCAGACTCGAGACTAAAAAACAACTCCCCTTCCCTTCCTTGACTGGGCCTTATATAAACTAGGGCTCCCTAGCTCCCTCTAATGACCAGAAGCTGGAATGACACCCCTAGCAGGCCTGTACATGCAAGTTTCACAGTAACAGGGAAATACATAGCATTACATTACATGACATTTTATAAAGATGACATATACCAACTTCCCCACAAATAAGGAGGGACGACAGCACACCAAGTGACCTTTGGTAGTGACGGGTATTACAGTCCCCGTACACTACAGGTATTTTTACTCTCCAGGAAAAATAAAGTGAGTCCTCTGGTAGGAACACAGCAGTTCTAGCATCCCTGCTGCTGGGAGGACCTGTGCACACACAGTCATGTGACCATAATGCGTTGCAGGTCCTTCACCCCTTCGAGCCACTGAAACTGTATTGTTAATGCAGGACTGGCATTATTAGGACAGTTTCTGCTGGTGACCTACTAAATGATGAGCCTACTGGGAATCTGCTCACTTGGGCAGATTACCAGTCTGGGTCTGGCACTGACCAGGGCAACTGTGTATGTACTATAAACAGACAACTTTCTGCCACATAGTGGTTACAATATAATGTGCCCGTCTTGTGGCAGAAACCCGGAACGCAATAATATTTCAACTAATGTATAAATCGAGGATCGCATGCTGTCTTCTACAATAATACTTCAAGAGATCTATCATATACAGTATATAGATGTAGAGGTGTATTCTTGATTTGGCATGGGTGAGATCACAGCATGTAATATGCGGTATTATAGGGTCTCCACAGGACATATGGACAATGTGGCTTTATCAATACCAATAGAGATTTATACTCCATAAAATAATGTGATTTAGGGTACTTTCACACTAGCGTTTTTCTTTTCCGGCATAGAGTTCCGTCACAGGGGCTCTATACCGGAAAAGAACTGATCAGTTCTATCCTAATGCATTCTGAATGGAGAGTAATTCGTTCAGGATGCATCAGGATGTCTTCAGTTCAGTCTTTTTGACTTTTCAGGACGGAGATAATACCTCAGCATGCTGCAGTTTTATCTCCGGCCAAAATTCCGGAACACTTGCCGGAATGCCGGATCCAGCATTAATTTACATTGAAATGTATTAGTGGCAGATATGGCATTAAAAATACTGCAATGCCGGATCCGTCCTTCCGGTCTGCGCATGCGCAGACTTTTAAAAATGTGGAAAAAAAATAGAAACAGATCCGTTTGTCCGTATGACAAACGGACAGACGGATCCATTCTTGCATTGCATTTGTGAGACTGATCTGCATCCGGATCCATCTACAAATGCTGTCCGTTTGCATGCAAATTGCCGCAACTGCTTGCCGGATCACTCTGCCGCGAGTGTGAAAGTAGCCTTGAATAGGTTCCATTTTTACTTCATAACTGATGATTTATTGTAGAAATCTGTAACCAATAAAAAAAAAACAACATTAAAGCTTGGATAAGAAAACACATAGCCAGGACGTGTGTGATAAGAGCTCAGCATGAATCCATCTAAAGCTAAAACAGCAACTATGAAAGAAAAATCAAAATTATTTATTATTGTCATATTTTCTGAAACAAATCATTTTAGTTTCCCAGTCTTGCATTTGCCTCATGAAAGAAGGCGACTAGAGAGATGTGTAATTATCTTCGCAAATAATAAACTTTAATGTTAACCAATGTTCTTTTTTCGTAGCAGCAGGTACTCTCTATTCCCATGCCGCTCTGGAATGGGCTCAGCCTATTAGAAAACACTACACTGAAATGCGCTAGTCACTAGTTGTTCTAACCAAAAGTTAGAAGAAAAGCTGAAAATGTCCATTTCACCAAAAAATCCTTTTAAAAAGGAAGTGCCAGGACGGGCCTATTGGTAAAGACTAAGGAATATAACCATAAGGCATCTTGAGGCCGAATGACCTAAAAACAGAATAATGTGGTCACATTGCAACCCACAAGTTACTGTGACCACCACGATAGCTGGCCGAAATAAAACCCTGTTGGACATCAGGGCCACATTCACCATCATTTGGTGCAATCTTAAGGCCCTTTTACACTGGACGATCATGAGCCAGATAATCGCAAAATAGCGTTTGTACTAACACCGATTACCTGATGAACAAGTGAAAAGCTCGTTCATCGGGTAATCGGATCTTTCATGCAGTCACCTAAGTCATCGTTTGCCGACAGTAGATCGTGCATCGTAAACAGCCTCTGCTTCTGGCAAACAACGAGTCAGTATAGGGACGAGAGATGGCATTCGCGATCGCTTCTCTCCATACTGTGGAGGAGATCGCTGCTTGTAAATGCAGCAATCTCCTTCACTGACGAGCAGGCGCTGGCCAGGAAGAAACACTTCCTTTCAGACAATCGTCTGCTACATTGTGCAGGGTAAAGAGGCCCTAAGCAACATGACGACCTGAAAGTGTTGCTTTACTTTAAAAAGAAAACAATAAAATAAAAATAAAACACTTAGAGGGGGAGACAAGCTTAGAGGGGGAGTTTTATCAAAACTGGTTTAAAGGAAAACAGGTTTAGTCGTCCATAGCAACCAATCAGATTCCCTTGATCCCAGATGGTCATTCTCCTACGTGTCCAGGAGAGCAGAACACTCCACGCGTTTTTATAAAGGAGACACAAGTGAGGAGTCTGAACTGAAACTGCCCTCACGTAGACCGCATGGAGATGCTACCTTACAAGACAGATTTCCAGACTTACTGCAAAGTGCAGGATAATACGGCTTAGTAAAGATTAGACCTCGGAGCTGATCTCCAGGTCAGTAGTTCACAAGGGCATCACAAACACAGCAGAAGATCTCTTGGTTCTCAGTCTACTAGTTGGTTTGTTTGTACAGTCGTGGCCAAAAGTTTTGAGAATGACAAAAATATTAGTTTTCACAAAGTTTGCTGCTAAACTGCTTTTAGATCTTTGTTTCAGTTGTTTCTGTGATGTAGTGAAATATAATTACACGCACTTCATACGTTTCAAAGGCTTTTATCGACAATTACATGACATTTATGCAAAGAGTCAGTATTTGCAGTGTTGGCCCTTCTTTTTCAGGACCTCTGCAATTCGACTGGGCATGCTCTCAATCAACTTCTGGGCCAATTCCTGACTGATAGCAACCCATTCTTTCATAATCACTTCTTGGAGTTTGTCAGAATTAGTGGGTTTTTGTTTGTCCACCCCCCTCTTGAGGATTGACCACAAGTTCTCAATGGGATTAAGATCTGGGGAGTTTCCAGGCCATGGACCCAAAATGTCACCATTTTGGTCCCCGAGCCACTTAGTTATCACTTTTGCCTTATGGCACGGTGCTCCATCGTGCTGGAAAATGCATTGTTCTTCACCAAACTGTTGTTGGATTGTTGGAAGAAGTTGCTGTTGGAGGGTGTTTTGGTACCATTCTTTATTCATGGCTGTGTTTTTGGGCAAAATTGTGAGTGAGCCCACTCCCTTGGATGAGAAGCAACCCCACACATGAATGGTCTCAGGATGCTTTACTGTTGGCATGACACAGGACTGATGGTAGCGCTCACCTTTTCTTCTCCGGACAAGCCTTTTTCCAGATGCCCCAAACAATCAGAAAGAGGTTTCATCGGAGAATATGACTTTGCCCCAGTCCTCAGCAGTCCATTCACCATACTTTCTGCAGAAGATCAATCTGTCCCTGATGGGTTTTTTTTGGAGAGAAGTGGCTTCTTTGCTGCCCTTCTTGACACCAGGCCATCTTCCAAAAGTCTTCGCCTCACTGTGCGTGCAGATGCGCTCACACCTGCCTGCTGCCATTCCTGAGCAAGCTCTGCACTGGTGGCACTCCGATCCCGCAGCTGAATCCTCTTTAGGAGACGATCCTGGCGCTTGCTGGACTTTCTTGGACGCCCTGGAGTATATGCAAATTGCTATTATAAGAACTTAAGCAGCAACTTTTCCAATTTCCAATATTTATGTAATTCTCAAAACTTTTGGCCACGACTGTATACTGGGTACATAGACAAAGTGTTGACCACTTTAAATGAATATGAAGAATCCTTGCCTACTGCCCTGCCGATCTATGGACCCCAGACTGCACTTTAAAGGGGCTGTCCAACATCGACTTTTATTTTTAAATTCCACCCCTATCCCGCCGGATCTGAGAGGGAAGTATATTTACCTGCTCGTTTTCTGCACGGTCCCGGCTCCGTGGGTCCAGACCTGTGTTCACAGAGCAGCTGGTCCCCACGTGTAAACTTCCTGCACGGACAAGGTCATGTGCACTGCCGCAGCCAATGACTTGACTCTGCAGTGATGTGACTCCGCAGTGATGTGACCCATGCCATTCGGAGACACATCACTGCTGAGGCCAGTCATTGGCTGCAGCGGTGCACATAACCTGACCATGTTTGTACACAGGGAATTGAAGTGCTGTGAAGACTGGTCAGGCCCTACTGAGCGGAAGAAAGTAGGCAATTATTCTTACCTCCATAGGTCCAGCAGGGTGGGGTGGAATTTTAAATAAAAGGTCAATGTTGGACAAACCCATTAAAGGGGCTGTCCAACAAGCAGCTTCTGCATGCAGCACTGAACATTTAACAATATTCTTACACTTGTGGCCTTTACCGCCATTTTCATTGCCTTCCTTCTGCATGCCCTGGCTACCATTACAGACCTGTGATGAGATTTAAGGGTGGTGTCATGCCCCACTCTGACGATGTGCGGAGGCCAGCCAGGATTGCAGCACGAGTTTAGTATTTGTTTTGGTGCCGTGCTGGGTGGAGTCATTAGTTTAAATGATCGTCAGCTAAGTGCTCTGAGCGGATTATACTGATCATTTTGGTCTGGGACATTTGGAGGGAAGGTTGGCTGTCAGTTCCTGCTCTCAGAAGATAAGTGTCATTTCTAGTTTGGTTGTTTGTGTCATCTATCCCATCCAGGTTCTGTGCGAGCAGGCTCCTATCTCCCCACTTCACCATCTCAGGGAGTTCAGGGTTTTCTCAGTCCAGGCTGGAGGACACAGCACACCTACTAAGCACATACGCATCAAAATCCCCATGTAAGGCAGGTAGATTTGGCAGCAAAATGTGTCATGGCATAAGATATGGTGTGTGTGAATGTGATGTTCACATGGCAGCTTTTTCAGACAATTTGGAAAGAATTTTGTGTAAAAAAATAAAAATATATATCATTTGAATGGCGACTGCACCAAGACATGCCCTTTCTTGGCATGGTCACGGCTGTAAAGCACGGCCTTCTATTAAAAACTCTGGGAGGCAGCTTGTAAATGGCTACAACTGGATTTCTGGAGTAGAATCAGTGCCAAATTCTGCTTAAAAAGGCAACCAAGAGAATGAAACCTAATAGTCATCATTGCAACAGGTCTTTAACCTGCTCGTACACAAGAGGTGGCTGTGAACAATTTTTCAATGACTCTATAAACATGCAAACTCCGATTAGCTGAGATGCAAATTTTTTTTTTTTTTTATAGCAGGGAATTATGATTAGAAAATATTTTAACAATAATGAATAAAGGGAATTGATCTGCAGTTTTGACCATGCTAAACTCAAGAGCATTACTTATGGCTGGGGAGAGCAGTAAAAACACTACTAAATATTTTGCTGAGCTTTTATCACAAGTAGTAAAAATATGACCTTTTACTCTGTTAGATTCTGCTCCTTAAAGGGAACCTGTCATCAATTTTATACAGACCTCACTTAGGGCCACGAAAAATAGTGACAGAAAAGCCGATTTCATCGGTGTGTCCCTCATCAACTAAAACTAAGTGGTTGCCGAGAACCAGCATCATAATCTTTGCAGCCCAGGCCTTGAAAAGAGTCAGATCTACCTGAGAAGAGTCCTGGTTATTCATAATCTCCTGCTCTTCCCATCCATCTGCTGATGATTGGCAGTTCTCTCCTAGATAGAAAGGGAGAAAACTAGGTAGAAGGCTGTCAGTCATCAGCAGGTGGGCAGGAGAGCGGGAATTCCTGAATAACTGACTCCTCTCAGGTGGCCATGACTCTTTTCCAGGCCCAGTCTGCAATGATTGTGATGTTGGTTCTCGCCAACCACTTGCTTTTAACTTAGAAATGACAGACCTCTGAAATAAACTCTCCTGTCTCTACTTTATGCTGCAGTTAGTATGGGCAGCATAAAGGTGATGACAGGTTCCCTTTAAAGGGTCACTAACTTTTCAAAAAACTTTTGATATGTCAGAGTTATATCTAAAGTTTTAATCTGTGGGGAGCCCCACAACACCTAGAACAAGGGCAGAAAAGAGCTTTCACATCGCTTCTCTCCCCTCCTAGTGATCAGTGGTGGTCTCAGCACTCAGACCCCCCCTTGATTTAAATTTTTGATATGTCTCTGACAAAGTGTTGTTCAGGATTTTAATAGCTTACCCTCTAGATAGTTCATTAATATCAGATTGGCAGAGGTGCGGGTGACAGAAGCCTGGCAATCAGCTGTTACGTTGTATCTTTGGCACTACACAATGGAAAAAGCTGGTAACTGTAGTGCTGCTCCTGTTCAATTCAATGGGAAAAACACAGCAGTCATCAGCTCTGTCCACCACACAATGGAAGGAGCTGATAACTGTAGTACTGCTCCTGTTCACTTCAATGGGAGAAACACAGCAGTCATCAGCTCTGTCCACCACACAATGGAAGGAGCTGTGTAGTTCCAGCACCGGACCTATAAAATAACAGCTGATCAGTGGAGGCATGGTGTCGGACCTCCACCAATAGGATATTGGTGGCTTATCTTGAGAATAGGCCATCAATATTAAAATCTTAGACAACCAATTTAAGTGTACTAGAGCTGGAGGCTTACTGTGCAGTCTGCCTTTACAAAAATGTGTGAAAGAATGGGTTGTTCTAAAGAGCTGACTGAATTCCAGCATGGTACTGTAATAGGATGTCACAGTTACAATTTCATGACATATTTTTTTTCGTCCTAGATATTCCACGACCAACTGTGAATGGTATTATTGCAAAGTGGAGGCTTTTATGAACCACAGCAAATCAGCCACAAAGTGGAGACCACGTAAAGTTACAGAGTGGAGTCACCAAGTGCTGAGGTGTAAAGTACATGCAGACCTTCAAACCTCCTTAACATTAGCACAAAAACTGTGCCCATGGCATGGACTTCCTTATACAAACTTTACATCACTATGTAATGCCAAGCGTTGGATGGAGTGGTGTAAAGCACAGCAAGGTGTTCTGTGGAGCGATGGATCCCATTTCTCTATCTGGCAGCCTGAACAGACATGTTTGTACCAACTGTTAAGTTTGGTGAAGGAGGGAGGATGCTGTGGGGCTGTTCTTCACAGGCTGGCCTAGGCTCCTTAGTTTCAGTGAAGGACAATCATAAAGCTTCAGCATACTAAGACATTTTGAACAATTGCATCCTTCCAACTTTGTGGGAACATTTTGGGGAAGGTTTTTTTCTGTTCCAGTATAACTGTGCCCCAGTGCACAAAGCAAGGTCTATGAAGGCATGGTTGGATCAGCTTGACAGGCACCCACAGAGCCCTCACCTCAACTCCATCAAACATCTTTGGGATGAGCTTCTGTAGATGTAGTGTGTAGGGATCCCAGTACGTTTGTCCATATTGTGTAATATACATTTATATTGTTAGGCTATGTTCAAATCCGCGTTGAAGGCTCCATCGCATATTCCATCGTATTTGGTGAGAAGAATAACAGTATGCAGTGACATTCTTTCTATCCAAACAACAGACCCCAATATAAGCCCAATGGCTCCCCACAGATTAAAACTTTAGATATAACTCTATGACATATCAAAAGTTTTTTGAAAAGTTAGTGACCCTTTAAAGGGAACCTGTCATCACCTTTATTCTGCCCATACTAAAGGCAGCATAAAGTACTAACGGCACAATTTCAGTCTGTGATGTGATGCGATGGATCCGCCACTGCATCATGGTTTTCGTTTATAACAGAGGCCACTAGTCAGGTGTGAACGCAGTTTTATATATGCAATTTGTTGGGCTGCATTTTAACCGTTTCGTTTTTCCCGTCTTTACGGTCGTGGATAGGGAGATTCAGACTAGTGTCAGTTCCATTAAAAGGGGTGAACGTCACTCACAAGCTAATCTTACAAATGAAGAGTCTATAGTCCTTAAAACACTACAACAGTACAAAACCACTACGATCAAGCAAGCCGATAAAGGTGGGGAGATCGTTGTTATGGACACCTCTTATTATCTTAAGGAGATTAGAAGGCAGCCATCAGATACTAGTACCTATGAGCCCACCAACCTTAATCCTACACTTTAATATAATTTCTTATTCTAAGTTTTTCTTGATCACCATTTTAAAGAAGGCACCATAGATAAGGCCACCTATATCTATTTACAAAATGAGAACCCGATCATACCAGTTTTTTATGTCCTACCTAAGGTACACAAGAATCTGCAGGAACCACCGGGGAGACCAATTGTGACATCCACAGACTCCATTCTCTCACCACTTTCCATTTTTCTAGAAAAGGCTCTAAATCCTTTACCTTGACAAAACAAGATCTTACATTCTTGATACCTCTCATTTTTTACAGATCATATCTAACTTGGGCTACTTTCACATCTGCGTGTTTGCTGGATCCGTCATGGATCAGCAAAAACGCTTCCGTTACTGATAATACAATTATCTGCATCCTTTATGAACAGATCCGGTTGTATTATCTCTAAAATAGCCATGACGGATACGTCTCTAAAACCATTGTAAGTCGGACGGATCAGTCTTCTTTTGTGTCAGAGAAAACGGATCCGTCATCATTGACTTACATCCGTCTTGCTCCGCATTCCATGACGCACTCAGAATCACTGCTTGCAGCGCTTTTGTGTCCGGCATGGGAACGCAATGAAATGGAACGGAATGAATTCTGGTGCACTCCATTCCCTTCAGATCAGTTTTGTCCCCATAAACACTATAGGAAAGGGAAAGTGCAGATGTGAAAGTAGCCTTACAGAATATTCCTTCAGACAGTTTATTGATTACCCTAGATGTTAATAATCTGTATATGTCCATTACACACGAAAAGGGTATACAAGCAGTAACCTCATTATTATCCACTTCTACTTTATCCTCATGTCACGCCCATGTTTATGGTCGCGACTCCTTGGGAGCCGCATGCAGTTGCCCACGGTCTGGCTGTTTTGTCAACCGCAGCTGGGGCTGTTGGTAGTTTGCCTCAAGTGCGGTTGCCGCAGACAACAGGTGTTTGTTGTGTACATGTGGTGGCAGTGTCTCGGCCTTCTGGCTATTTCCCAGGACATGGTTGCCACGCATGTCGTTGCCTGCGGTAAGAGCTGCAGTGTGATAGTTGATTGTACACTTCCCCTTTAAGTGGCTTTCTTCCTTTGCCTGGTGTAGGAAGGGTTAATTCCCTTCTTAGTGTGTAAACACTGGGTGTGTCTGTGTGGGTGTGGCTACTTTGGGCTATAAGCCTCTGTGGAGACCTGAAGCTGAGGGGTACTCCAGCCTTAGAGACCAGGAGGATGCCTCCAGCTTACTACAATACCATCTGCCAGTGAGGGCCACCCTTGTGGTCATAAGTTTATGTATGATGTTATGAAGATGTTTCTGTGGTCTCTTTGTTTATTGCAGCTATGGTTTCCTGGGTTCCTGTGTGATGTTGGTGTGTGCGGTGTCCGTTTGTGTTGTTGTGGACAGCAGCACTTGTGGGTTCCAGGCTGTGTGTCTGTGGCAGGTAGGTGTTGTACTTGTTTAATTTACCTGCCATTGCCATATGCTGTTTATGTTCCCCTTCCTTTGCAGTCTGGCCAGTGAGACTCCTGTTCGTCCGTGTCTTGGAGGAACAGGTTGTCTTACGCTGCTCCTAGTCCAGGGCCACCCTGAGGGCTAGTAGGGATTATAGGTTCCAGAGTATGAGCCCTCCCACCATCAGGGTCGGCTCATACGGCTAGGAGACAGGGTCAGAATTAGGGACGTATTAGGAGGTGACCTGCTCCCTGATTCCTGTCCTGGCCTAGCAGCGACCAGCATCTTCTGTCATCGCACGGCTGAAGGTTTTTCCCATCCTCAGCCGTGACACCTCACCTAAACAGTCATTCTGTATTCAATTATTGAAGTTTGCACTTCATGAGAATTTCTTCATGTTCGGCGATGACTTTTACATGCAGAGAAATAGGGTCTAATTTGCCTCCCCCCCCCCACCATGGCTAATGCATTCATGGCTAAATTAGAAGATTGGGTGTACCCCAATAACATGTTTTAAACACATGCCATCACGTGGCATAGATACATTGACGACATATTCTGTATTTGGAAGGGGAGTACACAATCCTTTGAGGACTTTCATCACTTTCTAAATAACGTGGAAAGGCATATACAGTTTACAGCACACGTCCATCCCAGTAGCATTAGTTTTCTTGACACCACGGTCATCAAGAAAGAGACAAGTACATTAACGGATCTCTTTACTAAACCCACTGACAGAAACATTCTACTTCTTTATTCTAGTCGCCACCCCAGATTCTCTACCTAGGTCACAATTCAAACGAGTAACAAGGATAGTTAGCACCCCTGACCTACAAAAACAATGTTTGACAAAGATGACTAAAATGATTTAAGATAAGGATTATCCCAGTCAATTGTTACTTAAAGGGAGTCTGTCAGCACATTTACCCCTTTTTAACAGTTCCCATAGCGCTGTAGCCGCAACACAGATGATTAAAACGGTACCTTTATCGGCTTTTGTGGACTTGTAAAACTGCCAAAAACGAACTTTGATGCATATGTAAATGAGGGCTCGCAAGTGCCCAGGGGCGGTGTCCACCGCGTTGGTGCCCAGGCAGCTCTGCCTCTTCGGCTCTTATCCCCGCCCAGCCTCTTCCTCTGCCCGCCCATCTGTTTTCTCTCCCCCTCAGCGAGATCCCGCGCCTGCGCGCTGACTTCCTTGGCCGGGGCATGCGCACTGCGATGCCCATTGCTGGCACGGCATCACAGTAGCTTATGCGCATGCGCCGGCTAACGGATCAAAGAGATAAATGTACCTCTGTTGGCTCTCTGTGTCTGCAGTGACAGCTGCTCGCTCGGCTTTCCTCCTCTTCTCCTGCATCGATGGACCGCCTACTTTCTGCAGTTTTTGCACCGTTAGCTGGCGCATGCGCATAAGCTACTGCGATGCCGTGCCAGCAATGGGCATCGCAGTGTGCATGCCCCGGCAAAGGAAGTCAGCGCGCAGGCGCGGGATCTTGCTGAGGGGGAGAGAAAACAGATGGGCGGGCAGAGGAAGAGGCTGGGCGGGGATAAGAGCCGAAGAGGCAGAGCTGCCTGGGCACCAACGCGGTGGATGCCGCCCCTGGGCACTTGCGAGCCCTCATTTACATATGCATCAAAGTTCGTTTTTGGCAGTTTTACAAGTCCACAAAAGCATATAAAAGGTACAGCTTTAAACATCTGTGTTGCGGCTACAGCGCTATGGGAACTGTTAAAAAGGGGTAAATGTGCTGACAGACTCCCTTTAAAGAACAATCACAGGATAATACAACCAAGAATGATACATGGATTCCCCAATTGCCATTGGTGATTACATAATCATCCATTTGTTCCCAAAATACAATACATAATTCAAAAACATTGGTCTTTACTCAAAAATTCATACCCTGAAGTAGATGTTCATACCCTGAAGTAAATTCATACCCTGAAGTAGTCCTTCAAAACTACTTCTAAAACAAACCACCTTAGCGCCCGCCAAAACTGGAACATTTCCTTGCTTGAACTGTTCACAATTCACAAATGTAATGAAAGATAATAGGATTATCCATCCACAATCTGGAAAGGTCTACCAAACTTGTTACCTCATTAAGTGTCCATGCGGAAACCTCCCAGAGTGTGCGAGACCACATTTCTAAACACAAACCTGCCAATTCCGAAACCACTTTGTTAATGCTAAACATCAAATCAGTACTTGAACATGTCCCATCAGCCAGGAGGGTGGCAATAGAAAGTTTACCTTAAAAAAAAAAAAGGTGTGAGGCCTTTTGGATTCAATCATTGAAAACTCTTTACTCCTATGGCCTCAATTGCGACTTTGATTTACGTATCTCATGATACCGTTTTTGTTTTTTATTAAATGTGAGCCGATTTTCTGTCTCTTCGTTTTCCAGAACAAAGGATGTCATAGATCAAGGTACAGATTATCAGCAGCTACTTTATGTGTCCTACTGACTAATAGAACGTTACCATGTATTTGCACACAAACTTCCTCAAATTCAACCCCTCCTACTCCCTATTGTCGTTTTTATAACTACTGATGCTCAGGTATAATTCGATCATATACTCCTCGATCATATACCCTTCCTATACTGTAAATTTGTCCCCAGCATTAGGTATATGCCTTAGTTTATTGTTAAAAATAAAGTGCCTTTTTAAAAGTACACGTTGGCGCCTGCCGTTGCTAGGAACAGGATGCTTGCCCACACTGCTACTAGTGCCATGCGCACATCGTCATGTGACGCGTGCTCGTCGTCATGTGATAGACGTACGATGTTTCCGTTTCTGGTGGCCATATACTTTTTGTCAGCAGTCTGTGACATACCCCTCGCCTACGCTTCACATTGACGTCATTCTGCCTTGAAAACGGACATGTGCACGAACCACTGCAGAACGTCATCCACTCCTCTCTACTACCAGACACTTGTTCGCTTTCCTTATACAGACTCGCTCTACAAGTACTGGTGGGATTGTCACATATAATCTTTCCCTCATGGGATCTCATTCATTTTTTACCTAACCTTCCTCATAATGAAAAATACATGCTGCGTACTTCTTTAGCTCCCTTGAGCAGCACGTAATGCAGCTATATACTGCATATATGGTATATATTGTGGATGTTACTGCATATATGGTATATAGTGTGGATGTTACTGCATATATGGTATATATTGTGGATGTTACTGCATATATAGTATATATTGTGGATGTTACTTCTTCTCCAGTGCAGACCCTACAGGTTACACTATTAAACGGCAATATGAGCCACAGCTACCTATTCAGTTTATTAGGAATCCCTATAAATCCTATATTCCTACAGTTGTATGTGTTCCTCTGAATGTACATTTTTTTTTATTTTTGATGTTATTTATTAACCTATTTACATTTTGATAATCTTAGTTATTTTGACTTATTGTATACATCCGGTCTCCGTATATAGTCCTATGTGACTTATGATTTATGTTTACTTCATGTAGGCCGTGAACAAGGTCCAGATGGGACCGAAACGTTGGCCGTGTCATTATTAGGGTACTTTTACACTTGCGTTGTGAAGATCCAGCAGACAGTTCCGTTGCAGGAACTGCCTGCGGGATCCGGAAATCCGTGCGCAAATGGATAGCATTTGTAGACGGATCCGGATGCGGATCTGTCCCACAAATGCATTGCAATACCAGATCCGTCTCTCTGGTGTCATCCGGAAAAACGGATCCGGTATTTATTTTTTTTCACATTTTTAAAAGGTCTGAGCATGCACCGGATACGTTTTGCCAGAAAACTTGGTGCCGGATCCGGCATTAATCCACTTCAAAGTAAATTAATGCTGGATCCGGCATTCCGTCAAGTGTTCCGGAATTTTGTCCGGAGAAAATACAGCAGCATGCTGCGGTATTTTCTCCGGCCAAATCCCGTAAGAGGGACTGAACTGAAGACATCCTGATGCATCCTGAACGGATTGCTCTCCATTCATAATGCATTGGGATAAAAACAGAAGCGTTTTTTTCCGGCATTGAGCCCCTAGGAAGGAACTCAATACCGGAAAACGTTAACGCTAGTGTGAAAGTACCCTAACAACTTTGGATGGAAGTAATAAATACCTAAATGCAATTTATAAAAATCCGAGAGCTGTGGCATTTTCTAACAGTATTTACTGTTTTCTTGGGCTACATTCAACTAAAAAGATATAAAAAGGTCAGTACAGTTCTGTCTAAGAGGCAGCAGCAAACCGGAAATATCCAAACCAAGGGCCAGGTACTAAGTACAGGCCAGACTGCTTTTTAAAAGGTTAGAAGCAGTGATTACATCTGAATTCTCTCTTACAAAAAGGAATCACACTCAAGGATAAAAAAAACAAAACATTTTGAACGGATGTAAAATACTTTCTCGTGTGTCAGCTTGAAAGGCCTGGGCTTCTTTGTCGGTATGAATAGTGAACCGAGTCTAGCTCAATGGCCAAGTGCATTACAAAGTGAAATCATTAGGACGGCGAGCACTTGCATATGATGTAGAGCATCCAGGTGGGGCGTACAAAATCAAACATTACTCATTATTTCTGGGAGACTGTAGTAGCAGGAAATGGCAGCACTGGCCTACAAACATGTATCCAATCAGCGCCAACAGGCGAGGAGGGGGCACTCATGAATAGAGGGGATACAAGACCACTGCACACTTCCATTTCTCCTATGATCCTAACAGCACAATGGGGGACATTTATGAAAACTTGTGCTAAGGAAAACTAGCTTAGGTGCCCAGACCAACCAATTATACTCCATCTTTTATTTTTCAGAAATGAACGGATCAATCTGATTGGTTGTCAGGGGCTCTTAAGCCAGTATTTCTTACCACATGTTTTAATAAAAGTTCCCCAGTGTCTTCAGTGCAGATTTGGCTAATAGTAGAATGGGGTTGTCTCCCTTCAGTAAGTCCCATTTATCATGTAGAGAAAGTTAATACAAGGCACTTACTAATGTATTGTTATTATCCATATTGCTTCCTTTGCTGGCTGGATCACAATTTACACGGCTTGTTTCCATGGTTACAGACCACCCTGCAATACATCAGCGGTGGCTGTGCTTGCATACTAAAAAAAAAAGCTCCAGACTATGTGCGGTCCCACTCACCAGAGAGGCCAACATTTTTTACTATAGTGTGTAAGCACGACCACCACTGATGGATTACAGGGTGGTCGTAACCATGAAAACAAGCAGTGTATAATGTAATAGAAAAATGAATCCAGCCAGCAAAGGAAGCAGTATGGATAATAACAATACATTAGTAAGTGCCTTGTATTAACTTTATCTACATGATAAATGCCACTTGCTGAAGTGAGACAACCCCTTTAAGGTCCTTTTACATGATCAGATTTCAGCCCATAACAATCTATACTGTCGATCAGGACTTCGTGTCGTTTACACACTAAGCTATTGTTCATTAATACGATCATTCATTCCCATGTAGTTTTCACTTATTGCCAGCTCATGTGCTACCAACAATGTTTTTTAATGCCACATATAAGATGCAATCATTTAACACACAAGTTAGGTGATTGGTGGCATGTCTGCACAAGGTATAGATTGACACATATAAAAGAACACTTAAGCCTCATTTACACATCAGTGTTTGGTCAGTGATTTCCATCAGTGATTGGCCTCATGCACACGACCGTTTATTTTAAGGTCCGCAAAAACGGGGTCCGTAGGTCCGTGATCCGTGACAGTTTTTTCGTCCGTGGGTCTTCCTTGATTTTTGGAGGATCCACGGACATGAAAAAAAAGTCGTTTTGGTGTCCGCCTGGCTGTGCGGACCCAAACGGATCAGTCCTGACTTACAATGCAAGTCAATACGGACGGATCCGTTTGACGTTGACACAATATGGTGCAATTGCAAACGGATCCGTCCCCCATTGACTTTCAATGTAAAGTCAGGAGTCCCTATTATACCATCGGATCAGAGTTTTCTCCAATCCGATGGTAAATTTTAACTTGAAGCGTCCCCATCACCATGGGAACGCCTCTATGTTAGAATATACTGTCGGATATGAGTTAGATCGTGAAACTCAGATCCGACAGTATATTCTAACACAGAGGCGTTCCCATGGTGATGGGGACGCTTCAAGTTAGAATATACTACGAACTGTGTACATGACTGCCCCCTGCTGCCTGGCAGCACCCGATCTCTTACAGGGGGCTGTGATCCGCACAATTAACCCCTCAGGTGCCGCACCTGAGGGGGGTTAATTGTGCGTATCATAGTCCCCTGTAAGAGATCAGGGGCTGCCAGGCAGTAGGGGGCAGTCATGTACACAGTTCGTAGTATATTCTAACTTGAAGCGTCCCCATCACCAGCAGACCCCCCTCGGCCCTCCCTTCCTCTATTGTATTAATTTCATTGGTGGCACAGTGTGCAGCCCCCCTCCCTCCCTCTATTGTATTAATTTCATTGGTGGCACAGTGTGCGGCCCCCCCCTCCCTCCCTCTATTGTATTATTTTCATTAGTGGCACAGTGTGCGGCCCCCCCGGTCCCCTCTCCCTCCCTCTATTGTAATATTTTCATTGGTGGCACAGTGTGCGGCCTCCCCTCTCCCCCCCCCCCGATCATTGGTGGCAGCGGAGAGTTCCGATCGGAGTCCCAGTTTAATCGCTGGGGCTCCGATCGGTAACCATGGCAACCAGGACGTTACTGCAGTCCTGATTGCCATGGTTACTTAGCAATATTAGAAGCATCATACTTACCTGCTGCGCTGTCTGTGACCGGCCAGGAGCTCCTCCTACTGGTGACAGGTCTGTGCGGCGCATTGCTTAATGATCTGTCACTTACCAGTAGGAACAGCTCCCGGCCGGTCACAGACAGCGCAGCAGGTAAGTATGATGCTTCTAATATTGTTAAGTAACCATGGCAACCAGGACTGCAGTAGCGTCCTGGTTGCCATGGTTACCGATCGGAGCCCCAGCGATTAAACTGGGACTCCGATCAGAACTCTCCGCTGCCACCAATGATCGGGGGGGGGGGGACAGGGGAGGCCGCACAGTGTGCCACCAATGAAAATAACACAATAAAGGGAGGGAGGGAAGGCCGCACACTGGCCACCAATGAAATTAAAACTGGGGAGGGAGGGGGGTCTTACCCCTGCTGGCTGGCACCCCCTGATCTCTTATAGGGGGCTATGATATGCACAATTAACCCTTTAGGTGCAGAACCTGAGGGGTTAATTGTGCGGATCACAGCCCCCTGTAAGAGATCGGGTGCTGCCAGGGGGGCAGTCATGTACACAGTTCGTAGTATATTCTAACTAGAAGCGTCCCCATCACTACGGGAACGCCTCTGTGTTAGAATATACTGTCGGATATGAGTTTTCACGAAGTGAAAACTCAGCTCTGAAAAAGCTTTTATGCAGAGGGATCTTCGGATCCATCTGTATGAAAGTAACCTACGGCCACGGACCACGGACACCAATCTTGTGTGCATCCGTGTTCTTTCACGGACCCATTGACTTGAATGGGTCCGTGAACCGTTGTCCGTCAAAAAAACAGGACAGGTCCTATTTTTTTGACGGACAGGAAACACGGATCACGGATGCGGCTGCAAAACTGTGCATTTTCCGATTTTTCCACGGACCCATTGAAAAAGTCAATGGGTCCGCGAAAAAAAACGGAAAACGGCACAACGGCCACGGATGCACACAACGGTCGTGTGCATGAGGCCATTGTGAGCCAAAACAAGGATAGTCCTTTCTTGACCAAATTATTTGCAGCAATGCACACCTACCGGTAAAGTGCAAATTCCACAATGTAATACAAAAGTGCTAACGCACAAAACGCTTCCAGGTCTAGGATACCTCAAAACAGGACATAATCAGATGCGTAAATCTCTTTTTGCCTTACTTTAACACTTTCCCGACCATCTCCGTAACAGTAAGACGCTGGCCGGGTCTTTAAAGATGGCGCCCGCTCCTGAGCGTACCGGGTGCCATAGCCACAGCAGACACCCGTGGCTATTGTCCACAATCGGCAGTAATGCCGATCATGGACATTTAACCCCTCAGATGCCGTGGTCAATCCTGACCATGGCATCTGAGCGCGTGAAACAAAGGAAGCGCGAGCTTCCGGTGATGCTTCGGCTCCCCCGTGTGGCGATTGGAGGAGCCGGAGCTTGTGTGCAGTAGCCGAGTCTTTGTGAATGACAGGAAGCTGCTGCATAGTATTTCCTATGAAGCCCTTGCCTGTAATAGAGCTCAATAGGAAACTAGCAATTTTCTTATGCTAGTGCATTGGAACCTATGATAATAGTAATCTAATATAGTTCCCTATATAAAAAAAAATAAAAATAAAAAACATAAAATTTTTAAATCACCCCCCCTTTTCCCAAAATAAAAGAACAATTTTTAAAAAACACACATCATGGGTGTGCCATGTGCGAAAACGCCCATAGTATAAAAATATATTCCTCATACGGCAAACAGAAAAAAGCGTCAAAATGGAATCGCAGTTTTAGGTCGCTTCATTTTCTACAAAAAAAAATATAAGAAAGTGATCAAAAAGTCATACACACCCCAGAATGGTATCAATGAAAAGTTCTGATCGCCCCTCAAAAACTGAGCTCCCATACAGCTCCATACACAATTACAAAAAAGTTATAGGGGTCAAAATATGGCGACGAAAAAATAAAACAGATTTTTTTCCCCACTTTTTTATTATTTTATCACTATCAAAACGCAAGAAAAACTATACATATAAAAAAAAGGTATTGCTGGATTCGTACTGACCTGTAGAATAAAAATAACTGGTCAGTTTCATTGCACATAGAACTTCGTAAATAACATTTTTTTAAAAAAATGTAAAACTGTGGTGAAAGTTTTTTTTTGCAATTTCACCCCATTTGGAATTTTCTTCCCCGCTTCCCACTACATCATATGCAATATTAAATGGTGGCGTTGGAAAGTAAAACTTGTCCGTCAAAATCCAAGCCCTCATATGGCTATGTGAACACACAAATAAAAAAATAAATAAAAAAAAGTTATGGCTCTGGGAAGGCAGGGAGTGCAAAACGATAACACAAAAAAACCTTGGGGGTAGAAAGGGATAAGGTTAGGACAAAAACACTAAAATCCAATCACACCTCTTATGGATCCAAATTGTCTGCAATTCAATTCCAGAGAAAGAGAAAGAGAAAGAAAGAGTAACAGAGAGAGAGCGCCAGAGGCCCAGATTTATCATTAGATTATGGCAGTTTTCTGGTGTGAAAAAGTCAAACTGTGAATCTGAGAAAGTTACTCTGCCGGCAGCGTGGATGGGGCCAGGCCAGTAGCCACATTAATTATCTTCTAGGCCAGTTCTCTAGCATAGAAGAACACTGAAATCTATTCTTGCCAGGGAAGAGAGCGTATAATCAATTCCTCATTTTGCAAACAAGAATAGGCATACCTAACATAGGAATGTGCGAGACAGCAAAATGCGGGACGCACACAGCCAGTATTTGTTTTTTTCGCACCACAAAGCATATACGGTCATGCGAATGGACGCCAAGTCTAAGGAGAAAAGGCTTCTGCAATAATATTGATGCGTAATCTATACTGTTAGAGTAGTGAGAGTATGGAACGTTCTAACAGGGGAAGTTGTCACAGTCAATTCACTAAAAGGAGCGCTATAGGGTTAATCAGGAGCCATTGATCATATGATGAATCCGTTGCGGTCATTTTTATTTTAGTTTTTCAGTTCCTACAACAGAACAATGGAGAAAACTATGCAGATATGAATGTACCCTTCCCATGACGCAGTAACAAAGCGGTAGAATGGGGGAATGAACACTTCAATATCAGTCAGTTGCTCGAACAAATCTCTTGCATAAGTCAATTGCTTGTATTAGGTCTGGCTATCTTCAGTGTATGGCCTCATGCACACGACCGTTGTGTGCATCCGTGGCCGTTGTTCCGTTTTCCGTGATTTTCTGCGGACCCATTGACTTTCAATGGGTCCGTTGAAAACTCGGAAAATGCACCGTTGTTCATCCGCGGCCGTGATCCGTGTTTCCTGTCCGTCAAAAAAATAGGACCTGTCCTATTTTTTTGACGGACAACGGTTCACGGACCCATTCAAGTCAATGGGTCCGTGAAGAAACACGGATGCACACAAGATTGGCATCCGCGTCCGTGGCCGTAGGCTACTTTCACACAGACTGATCCGCAGATCCGTCTGCATAAAAGCTTTTTCTGAGCTGAGTTTTCACTTTGTGAAAACTCAGATCCGACAGTATATTCTAACACAGAGGCGTTCCCATAGTAATGGGGACGCTTCAAGTTAGAATATACTATGAACTGTGTACATGACTGCCTCCTGCTGCCTGGCAGCACCCGATCTCTTACCACACCTGAGAGGTTAATTGTGCGTATCATAGCCCCCTGTAAGAGATCAGGTGCTGCCAGGCAGGAGGGGGCAGACCCCCATACCCTGTATTTAACTCATTGGTGGCCAGTGGGGCCTCCCCTCTCCTTAATTAAAATCACCCCCCCATCATTGGTGGCCAGTGCGGCCTCCCCTCCCCCCCCCCCTTAATTAAAATCACCTTCCCCCATCATTGGTGGCAGCGGAGAGTTCCGATCGGAGTCCCAGTTTAATCGCTGGGGCTCCGATCGGTAACCATGGCAACCAGGACGCTACTGCAGTCCTGGTTGCCATGGTTACTTAGCAATTTTTTGAAGCATTATACTTACTTGCGATGTCTGTGTCCGGCTGGGCGCTCCTTCTACTGGTAAGTGACAGGTCTGTGCTATAGGCAATGTGCCGCACAGACCTTTCACTTACCAGTAGGAGGAGCGCCCGGCCGGTCACAGACAGGGAAGGTAAGTATAATGCTTCTAAAATTGCTAAGTAACCATGGCAACCAGGACTGCAGTAGCGTCCTGGTTGCCATGGTTACCAATCGGAGCCCCAGCGATTAAACTGGGACTCCGATCGGAACTCTCCGCTGCCACCAATGATGGGGGAAGGTGATTTTAATTAGGGAAGGGGGGGAGAGGGGAGGCCGCACTGGCCACCAATGATGGGGGAAGGTGATTTTAATTAGAGGGGGGGGGAAGAGGGGAGGCCGCACTGGCCACCAATGAGTTAAATGCAGGGGAGGGGGGTCTGCCCCCTCCTGCCTGGCAGCACCCGATCTCTTACAGGGGGCTATGATACGCACAATTAACCCCTCAGGTGCGGCACCTAAGGGGTTAATTGTGCGAATCACAGCCCCCTGTAAGAGATTGGGTGCTGCCAGGCAGGAGGGAAGTCATGTACAAAGTTCTTAGTATATTCTAACTTGAAGCGTCCCCATCACTATGGGAACGCCTCTGTGTTAGAATATACTGTCGGATATGGGTTTTCACGATGTAACTCAAATCCGATGGTATATTCTAACATAGAGGCGTTCCCATGGTGATGGGGACGCTTCAAGTTAAAATATACCATCGGATTGGAGAAAACTCTGATCCTATGGTATATTAACTCCTGACTTTACATTGAAAGTCAATGGGGGACGGATCCGTTTGCAATTGCACCATATTGTGTCAACGTCAAACGGATCCGTCCCCATTGACTTGCATTGTAAGTCAGGACGGATCAGTTTGGCTCCGCACGGCCAGGCGGACACCAAAATGACTTTTTTTTCATGTCCGTGGATCCTCCAAAAATCAAGGAAGACCCACTGAAGAAAAAACGGTCAAGGATCACTGAACAACAAAAATCCGTGTGCATGAGGCCTATCACTGTAATATTTATCGTATAATCAATTCCTTAAAAAAATAAACCCCTTAGTAAAAATGCCTAAGGCTCCTATACACATCAATATACCGTCAGCTGAAGTAACTGAGAAGGGACGACAGTCTAATGTGTGTGGAGCTCCCGACACTCCCCCAATAGAGGATGTCGGGAGAAATGAATATTTTTGCCTGATCCTTTTGTTCTCCCTGGAGATAAGCTGCCACCAGAAGTGTCTGGCAGCAGATTTCTCCCCTCTCCCCAATGAATACACATTTGGCTGAACTGAATGTGTATGGGGGAGACGGGACATAATACAAAAATACAAAAACAAAGCTCAGAGGGTGTGTGCTTTCTGCTGCAGCTCTCCTGATCACAGGTCAGGAGGCAGTTGAAGGATGGAACTGAGCATGTGCGTCCACCTCTGCGAAATACATTTAAAAAAACAAACTGCAGGTGGCGCTATACAGATACATTTTATTAAATAACTCAGTGACTATACTACAGTCAGGTCCATAAATATTGGGACATCGACACAATTCTAACCTTTTTGGCTCTACAGTCGTGGCCAAAAGTTTTGAGAATGACACAAATATCAGTTTTCACAAAGATTGCTGCTAAACTGCTTTTAGATGTTTGTTTCAGTTGTTTCTGTGATGTAGTGAAATATAATTACACACACTTCATACGTTTCAAAGGCTTTTATCGACAATTACATGACATTTATGCAAAGAGTCAGTATTTGCAGTGTTGGCCCTTCTTTTTCAGGACCTCTGCAATTCGACTGGGCATGATCTCAATCAACTTCTGGGCCAATTCCTGACTGATAGCAACCCATTCTTTCATAATCACTTCTTGGAGTTTGTCAGAATTAGTGGGTTTTTGTTTGTCCACCCGCCTCTTGAGGATTGACCACAAGTTCTCAATGGGATTAAGATCTGGGGAGTTTCCAGGCCATGGACCTAAAATGTCAACGTTTTGGTCCCCGAGCCACTTAGTTATCACTTTTGCCTTATGGCACGGTGCTCCATCGTGCTGGATAATGCATTGTTCTTCACCAAACTGTTGTTGGATTGTTGGAATAAGTTGCTGTTGGAGGGTGTTTTGGTACCATTCTTTATTCATGGCTGTGTTTTTGGGCAAAATTGTGAGTGAGACCACTCCCTTGGATGAGAAGCAACCCCACACATGAATGGTCTCAGGATGCTTTACTGTTGGCATGACACAGGACTGATGGTAGCGCTCACCTTTTCTTCTCCGGACAAGCCTTTTTTCAGATTCCCCAAACAATCGGAAAGAGGCTTCATCGGAGAATATGACTTTGCCCCAGTCCTCAGCAGTCCATTCACCATACTTTCTGCAGAAGATCAATCTGTCCCTGATGGGGTTTTTTTTGAGAGAAGTGGCTTCTTTGCTGCCCTTCTTGACGCCAGGCCATCTTCCAAAAGTCTTCGCCTCACTGTGCGTGCAGATGCGCTCACACCTGTCTGCTGCCATTCCTTAGCAAGCTCTGCACTGGTGGCACTCCGATCCCGCAGCTGAATCCTCTTTAGGAGACTATCCTTGCGCTTGCTGGACTTTCTTGGACGCCCTGAAGCCTTCTTAACAAGAATTGAACCTCTTTCCTTGAAGTTCTTGATGATCCTATAAATTGTTGATTGAGGTGCAATCTTAGTAGCCACAATATCCTTGCCTGTGAAGCCATTTTTATGCAACGCAATGATGGCTGAACGAGTTTCTTTGCAGGTCACCATGGTTAACAATGGAAGAACAATGATTTCAAGCATCACCCTCCTTTTAACATGTCAAGTCTGCCATTTTAACCCAATCAGCCTGACATAATGATCTCCAGCCTTGTGCTCGTCAACATTCTCACCTGAGTTAACAAGACGATTACTGAAATGATCTCAGCAGGTCCTTTAATGACAGCAATGAAATGCAGTGGAAAGAGTTTTTTGGGATCAAGTAAATTTTCATGGCAAAGAAGGACTATGCAATTCATCTGATCATTCTTCATAACATTCTGGAGTATATGCAAATTGCTATTATAAAAACTTAAGCAGCAACTTTTCCAATTTCCAATATTTATCTAATTCTCAAAACTTTTGGCCACGACTGTATACCCCACCACAATGGATTTAAATGAAACAAACAAGATGTGCTTTAACTGCAGACTGTCAGCTTTAATTTGAGGGTATTTACATCCAAATCAGGTGAACGGTGCAGGAATTACAACAGTTTGCATATGTGCCTCCCACTTCTTAAGGGACCAAAAGTAATGGGACAATTGGCTTCTCAGCTCTTCCATGGCCAGGTGTGTGTTATTCCCTCATTATCCCAATTACAATGAGCAGATAAAAAGTCCAGAGTTCATTTCAAGTGTGCTATTTGCATTTGGAATCTGTTGCTGTAAACTCTCAAGATGAGATCCAAAGAGCTGTCACTATCAGTGAAGCAAGCCATCATTAGGCTGAAATAAACAAAACAAACCCATCAGCGAGATATCAAAAACATTAGGCGTGGCCAAAACAACTGTTTGGAACATTCTTAAAAAGAAGGAACGCACCGATGAGCTCAGCAACACCAAAAGACCCAGAAGACCACGGAAAACAAACTGTGGTGGATGACCGAAGAATTCTTTCCCTGGTGAAGAAAATACCCTTCACAACAGTTGGCCAGATCAAGAACACTCTCCAGGAGGTAGGTGTATGTGTGCCAAAGTCAACAATCAAGAGAAGACTTCACCAGAGTGAATACAAAGGGTTCACCACAAGATGTAAACCATTGGTGAGCCTCAAAAACAGGAAGGCCAGATTACAGTTTGCCAAACGACCTCTAAAAAAGCCTTTACAGTTCTGGAACAACATCCTATGGACAGATGAGACCAAGATCAACTTGTACCACAGTGATGGGAAGAGAAGAGTATGGAGAAGGAAAGGAACTGCTCATGATCCTAAGCATACCACCTCATCAGTGAAGCATGGTGGTGGTAGTGTCATGTCGTGGGCATGCAGTGTCGGACTGGGGTACCGAGGGCCCACCAGTAAAATTTATTTTGGGGGCCCACCATATGGATTCATTCAAATATAATAAATAATCTAACACGTTTTTTTTTATATGAACATAGGCTGGTTGATGTGCTGTACATTGAATATATGTATGAAGTGCAGTAAGTCTAAAGTGTTATGTGCCACTTGTGCAGGGGGTGGGTGAGTAGGGGCCCACCGGGGGATTCCCCTGTACCCCTGTGGGCCAGTCTGAGCCTGTGGTCATGTATGGCTGCCAATGGAACTGGTTCTCTTGTATTTATTGATGATGTGACTGCTGACAAAAGCAGCAGGATGAATTCTGAAGTGTTTCGGGCAATATTATCTGCTCATATTCAGCCAAATGCTTCAGAACTCATTGGACGGCGCTTCACAGTGCAGATGGACAATGACCCAAAGCATACTGCAAAAGCAACCAAAGAATTTAAGGGAAAGAAGTGGAATGTTGTTATGCAATGCATTTCACTTGCTGAAGACAAAACTGAAGGGAAAATGCCCCAAGAATAAGCAGGAACTGAAGACAGTTGCAGTAGAGGCCTAGCAGAGAATCACCAGGGATGAAACCCAGCATCTGGTGAGGTCTATGCGTTCCAGACTTCAGGCTGTAATTGACTGCAAAGGATTTGCAACCAAGTATTAAAAAGTGAAAGTTTGATTTATGATTATTATTATTATGTCCCATTACTTTTGGTCCCTTAACAAGTGGGAGGCACATATGCAAGCTGTTGTAATTCCTACACCGTTCACCTGATTTGGATGTAAATACCCTTAAATTAAAGCAGACAGTCTGCAGTTAAAGCACATCTTGTTTGTTTCATTTTAAATCCATTGTGGTGGTGTATAGAGCCAAAAATGTTCGAATTGTGTCGATGTCCCAATATTTATGGACCTGACTGTACATTTCTAATTACATGCTATTACAAAAGCATTCAGGTCTAGGTCCTAGTTTTAAAACTGCTAGATATTTCATATAGGACAACCCCAGGTGGACAACATCCTCTCCAACTAAGACTGCCGAAAGTAATGCCATGATCACTACAGGTCTATCCGCTGATAATATTGCATGGCGTCGCTCATTTTCAGTCTCTGTAGCATTTCTCTGATTGTTTTCAGGTAAGTTCCTTTCACTTTACATTGCTAATGTCCCCTAACACGAAGTTTCACGTCAATCTATTTGCTTGGTAAAACCAGAAGACCAGTCTGCCTTAAAAGCTATGTCCATCCTAATGCACTATACATAAAAAAAATTAAATAAAAATAAATCAGAGCACGAGCTGAGCAGGTATAGTTTAAGGGAAAAGATTCAGTTTAACTTGTAAATTTTCATTTTAGTCTCTGCTCATTCTTCGGAGTCCAGTGGGCGGTCCTACTCGCTGATTGACAGCCATCTCTGTATGAAACAGTCACAATGACTGATAGGATTCCACAGGACTTAGATCAATAAATTACAAATTATACTTAACCTTTCCACACAAAACTATAGATCTGCTCACCTCCTCTTGCAACCTTTGGAACTCCAGCTGTTGTGAAACTACAACTCCCAGGATGCTCCATTCATTCACTTCTGTGAGAATTCAGATACCGGCCGAGCAAGGGTGCATGCTGGGAGTTTACACCAGTTGATGTGGCGGAGGTTGCCGACTCCTGCTTTAGAACATGTTACCAAAAGATGGAACACCATGTTCAGAGGGGCAGATTTGCTTTAACCCCTTCATGCACTTATTTTAGATTTAATGATACGTCCATTTTAGCTATGTTTTACAGCAAATTGGCATTCCATTGCGTACACTGGAGGGCACAGGCACAGTAGCTTTGTAATATACAGCCGGCACCAGCTGCACCAAGATGTGCCAGCTTAAGTGCCAGGTAATAATGCTTTAATATTCTAACTATACCAAATCATTAGAGAAGCGATCAAAAGGTTGCATTGTGGGGGGGCGGAGCTAGCGCCAGACCTGAATGAACGTGTGCGCTTGAGCTCTGCTGCTCAGACCCAGCCTTTTAAGAGCTAACGATAGCTGCTTGGCATAAATTATGGGCAAAATCGGCCAGCAAAGAACGGGGGACTCGTCCCTCTCCCACAAACAGTCGTCAAACTGTGGGGACATGGATAAGTTCATTAAAAAAGCAGCGGCAATATGTGCAGCCCGGGAAGCTAAGATGGCGCCGGAGCCTAACAAGGAGACTGAGGACAGTGAACCGGATCTCCAGGCAGAAAGCAGCGATGTTGAAGACCTTAAACATCGCAAACATCTCCCGATATCCAGAAAATACCTGGACTCTGCATTACAGAGAGCAATGGAGCCGCTCGTGTGTGAAATGTCGTCCCTCAGACAAGACATCAGACATGTGGGAGGTAGGGTTGAAACCCTAGAGAACAACCAGGCCGTGATCCTAGACTTCCAAGAAGCAACTGCCACCAGTTTGCAAAAATGCCAATCGCGTCTGAACGAAGCATTTAATGCTCTGGAAGATCAAGAAAATCGGGGGCGAAGAAATAACTTAGTTTGGCCTCACGATTTTTTCCGTAAGTGAATTTTCGCAGGGTATCGCAGATAAGGTAATATACCTGACACTATGCTGCGACAGGAAATGAGTTATACCTTGAAACTATATCTCACTAAATACCCAGCTCTCCGCGACCAAGGAGGTCGATCATTCCCTAGAACTAGGCTCAGTACGGCTTTTCTTGTCCATTAAAACACCTGACAGGGTAAGGCCTCATGGGCTCCATAATTGCCCAATCATCATAAACACCCAGTAGCCCATGGGTTTAATGCTCATGTTATAGAAGGTGTTTTCCTTCCTTGAAATTTTCTTAGATTAATTGATTTATGAGAAGCATCCAACAGTCCCTGGCGGTGGTCCCGGCTGCACATTGTCTCAATACTCATATTTTGGGCTATAACATGTTCTCAGCGCCTTTGGGCTATATTTTGTATTAAGCGCCTTTGGGATATATTATGTATTCAGCGCCTTTGGGCTATATTATGTATTCAGCGGCCTCTGGCTTATCACAAAGCACCTGTGTAGAAATTTCCCTTGGGATTCCAACTCAAATCCCACATATCTTTTCCTAGGAATTCACAGGTTTTATAAATTCCCATCAGTTCAAGATATACATTTACTGCCTTTTAATCCTATTCCCCATTCTTCCATCCCCCCCCCCCCCCCCAACATTCATATTTTTCCTTAGATTCTCATACCATTCTTATATATATGTTCCCCTCTCTTTTTTCCTAATACCATCAGACAATTTATGATTCTAGGGGAGTCCAGGGTTTAAATTGCCCAATTCCACTTACCCATATTACTTCATATATTAGTCTAGCGGCGTCTATGACAATTATAATAGACGGCCGGGTCCATAATTGACGAATGCCTTTTCCCCCTTTTGGCCAGGTCCCACAGGACCCTTTTGTTAAGGTTGCTCTTGTTTTACCTTTGTTCACTTTTTGTTTATTTTATTGTTTTATTTCCAGGTCTCTACATATTCAAGAGTATGTCCATCCGAGACGGGTCATTTCATCACCAGGACTAAGTCGATTATATATAGCAATCCGACTAGAAGTTAAGTTCCAGGATCAACTCATTAAAGTAACACACTCTTATGTTAATTTGATTCAGCACTTTGTCTCTCTTCTTTATCCCCAAGATGGCTATTAGTATTGCCTCTTATAATGTTAAGGGATGCAATTCACCTTCTAAGCGGAGCCCGATTTTTGGACTATTGAAGAGAGATAAAGCAAACATAGTTTTCCTACAGGAAACACATTTTAAAATACATTTTCCTAATCTATCCTTTTCATTTTATCCCACTTGGTATCACTGCGGTTCCCCTACTTCAAACTCTAGAGGAGTTAGTATAGGCTTCCAGAATAAAGTTCCCTTTATTCTAGATGAGGAACTTTGTGATCCTGAGGGTCGTTTTTTAATGATTAAAGGCAAAATAGGTCAACATCTTTACACCTTTGTGAATATATATGCCCCAAACAATCACCAAATTAAGTGGTTAAATTCAACTCTACTAAAACTGGAAGCTTTTAGAAGTGGCGTTACGGTGGTAGGGGGGGGGGGGGAACTTAAATTTGGTCCTAAACCCCCTCATCGACTCCTCCTCCCAAAAATCTGCTTAATCCCAAAAAGGCATTCGCTCTTTATTACGTTCTTTGACTAAAGCCCGCCTGATTGATGTCTGGCGTACCATGCATCCTGATTACAGAGATTACACCTTTTACTCTTCAATGCACAAGTCATATCAGCGATTAGACTATATATTTGTTTCAAAAGAACATCTTCAGCTATGTTCCAGGGCGGAAATAGGATATATAATCCTATCTGACCATGCCCCTGTATATCTCCATATGAAGCCTCCCCCTAATCATAGACATAATTGCCATTGGAGGTTTAATGAACAACTTATCAACTCGTCTGATAACATATCCAAACTGGAACACCTGTTAGGAGAATATTTTAGTAATAACTGCACCCCTGAGGTCACACCACATACAGTTTGGGATGCTCACAAAGCATAAATAAGGGGCCATTGCATCAGCCTAGGAACTCATCTTAAGAAAGAAAGACAAAGGCAGTTAGATTCCCTTTATGAAAAAATAAGCTTTTTAGAAAGGGCTCATAAGAT
Organism: Bufo bufo; assembly: GCF_905171765.1. Classification (NCBI taxonomy): domain Eukaryota; kingdom Metazoa; phylum Chordata; class Amphibia; order Anura; family Bufonidae; genus Bufo; species Bufo bufo. The sequence continues at coordinate 159,526,705 of NC_053391.1, forward strand.
CTCCTTACTGGAGACACAACTGCAGGAGCTTTCCTCATGTAGGGCCTCTCTCAAGAACATTTTGAATTTAAATTCTGCTAAGTTTTACCTACACTTTCAATACAAGATATTTGCTCACGGAAACAAGGCCTCCTGCTTTATGATGTCTAGGCTCAAATGCAGGAAAATGTACAACTACGTACATAAATTAAAAACCCCAGATGGTGCATTAACCTTTGAATCTAATAAAATAGCTTCTTTATTCAGAGATTATTATGAATCCCTCTATAACCTTAACTCACAACAATCCCCCTCGAGTGACACTAACTTGTCATCGCCCATGTCTTTATATTTAGATAAATTAGCCCTTCCCTCGTTATCAGAACAAAGTAAGTTACTCTTGGCATCCCCATTCTCCTCGGAGGAACTATCTGAAGCTATCAAAAACTCTCCCAGGGGGAAATGCCCAGGTCCTGATGGACTCCCGATTCCCTACTACTTGGCTTTTCATGAGATATTGATCCCACACCTCCTACCGGTTTACAATGCCACTTTAATAGGTACACCCCTATCAGCTGATATGACTAGAGCCCACATTACTCTAATCCCCAAAGAAGGAAAGGATCATGCATTATGCCCCAATTATAGACCCATCTCCCTTCTTACTATTGATTTAAAACTTTTAGCCAAGTTACTTGCAAATAGATTGGCGGGACTCCTCCCGTCATTAATCCATAGAGATCAAGTGGGTTTTGTAAAACAAAGAGAAGGAAAGGATAATACGGCCCGGATCCTCAATATCATCCATTATGTCAAGAAAAAAAGCCTCCCCCTAGTCCTTCTCAGCACAGACGCTGAGAAGGCTTTTGATAGGGTCAACTGGTCCTTTATGTATTCAGTGTTGCGGTCTCACAATTTCCCTTCCCCTTTTATACATGCAATAAAAGGCTGCCTCTGAGAATGAGACTGTGCGCAGGCGCGATGCGATCCCGGCCAGTGAGGGTGCCGGGCGCATGCGCCGAAGATAGCCGGGGACACTAGTAGCCGCCCAGCGAAGTGAATATTGATGAGCTGGGCGGCGCTTCAAACGGCAGTTGTGGCGAGGCTGGCTGGGCGCAAGCTGAAGTGAAACACCGCCCCTTGGGCAGATTGAACCCGATTCCAGCAGGTGATAAAACTTCACATTACTGTAGTTATAAGGTGGACAGGGGGGATACTTACATGATTCTTATACACTTTATAAGACCTGTACGGTCATATATATACCTTAATATGGTTTTTGGCCCTGTCCGTGTCCCTTTAAACACCCTTAATGACCAGGCCACTTTTTACACTTCTGACCTACAGTACTTTCACCGTTTATTGCTCGGTCATGCAACTTACCACCCAAATGAATTTTACCTCTTTTTCTTCTCACTAATAGAGCTTTCATTTGGTGGTATTTCATTGCTGCTGACATTTTTACTTTTTTTGTTGTTAAATCGAAATTTAACGATTTTTTTGCAAAAAAAATGACATTTTTCACTTTCAGTTGTAAAATTTTGCAAAAAAAAACGAGATCCATATATAAATTTTTCTCTAAATTTATTGTTCTACATGTCTTTGATAAAAAAAAAATGGTTTGGGTAAAAAAAAAAATGGTTTGGGTAAAAGTTATAGCGTTTACAAACTATGGTACATAAATGTGAATTTCCGCTTTTTGAAGCAGCTCTGACTTTCTGAGCACCTGTCATGTTTCCTGAGGTTCTACAATGCCCAGACAGTACAAACACCCCACAAATGACCCCATTTCGGAAAGTAGACACCCTAAGGTATTCGCTGATGGGCATAGTGAGTTCATAGAACTTTTTATTTTTTGTCACAAGTTAGTGGAATATGAGACTTCGTAAGAAAAAAAAAAAAAAAAAAAAATCATCATTTTCCGCTAACTTGTGACAAAAAATAAAAAATTCTAGGAACTCGCCATGCCCCCCACGGAATACCTTGGGGTGTTTTCTTTCCAAAATGGGGTCACTTGTGGGGTAGTTATACTGCCCTGGCATTCTAGGGGCCCTTAAGTGTGGTAAGTAGGTAAATGACCTGTTAAATTCGAAAGGTGCTCTTTGGAATGTGGGCCCCTTTGCCCACCTAGGCTGCAAAAAAAGTGTCACACATGTGGTATCGCCGTATTAAGGAGAAGTTGGGCAATGTGTTTTGGGGTGTCTTTTTACATATACTCATGCTGGGTGAGAGAAATATCTCGGCAAAAGACAACTTTTCCCATTTTTTATACAAAGTTGGCATTTGACCAAGATATTTATCTCACCCAGCATGGGTATATGTAAAATGACACCCCAAAACACATTGCCCAACTTCTCCTGAGTACGGCGATACCAGATGTGTGACACTTTTTTGCAGCCTAGGTGTGCAAAGGGGCCCATATTCCTTTTATGAGGGCATTTTTAGACATTTGGATCCCAGACTTCTTCTCACGCTTTAGGGCCCCTAAAAAGCCAGGGCAGTATAAATACCCCACATGTGACCCCATTTTGGAAAGAAGACACCCCAAGGTATTCAATGAGGGGCATGGTCGAGTTCATAGAATTTTTTTTTTTTGGCACAAGTTAGCGGAAATTGATTTTTTATTTTTTTTTCTCACAAAGTCTCCCTTTCCGCTAACTTGGGACAAAAATTTCAATCTTTCATAGACTCAATATGCACCTCAGCGAATACCTTGGGGTGTCTTCTTTCCAAAATGGGGTCACATGTGGGGTATTTATACTGCCCTGGCATTCTAGGGGCCCTAAAGCGTGAGAAGAAGTCTGGAATATAAATGTCTAAAAAATTTTTACGCATTTGGATTCCGTGAGGGGTATGGTGAGTTCATGTGAGATTTTATTTTTTGACACAAGTTAGTGGAATATGAGACTTTGTAAGAAAAAATAATAATAATTCCGCTAACTTGGGCCAAAAAAAATGTCTGAATGGAGCCTTACAGGGGGGTGATCAATCACAGGGGGGTGATCAATGACAGGGGGGTGATCAGGGAGTCTATATGGGGTGATCACCCCCCTGTCATTGATCACCCCCCTGTAAGGCTCCATTCAGACGTCCGTATGTGTTTTGCGGATCCGATCCATGTATCAGTGGATCCGTAAAAATCATACGGACGTCTGAATGGAGCCTTACAAGGGGGTGATCAATGACAGGGGGGTGATCAATGACAGGGGGGTGATCAGGGAGTCTATATGGGGTGATCACCCCCCTGTCATTGATCACCCCCCTGTAAGTCTCCATTCAGACGTCCGTATGCGTTTTGCGGATCCGATCCATGCATCAGTGGATCCGTAAAAATCATACGGACGTCTGAATGAAGCCTTACAAGGGGGTGATCAATGACAGGGGGGTGATCAATGACAGAGGGGTGATCAGGGAGTCTATATGGGGTGATCAGGGGTGAATAAGGGGTTAATAAGTGACGGGGGGGTGTAGTGTAGTGTGGTGCTTGGTGCTACATATTACTGAGCTGCCTGTGTCCTCTGGTGGTCGATCCAAACAAAAGAGACCACCAGAGGACCAGGTAGCAGGTATATTAGACGCTGTTATCAAAACAGCGTCTAATATACCTGTTAGGGGTTAAAAAAAATCGCATCTCCAGCCTGCCAGCGAACGATCGCCGCTGGCAGGCTGGAGATCCACTCGCTTACCTTCCGATCCTTTGAACGCGCGCGCCTGTGTGCGCGCGATCACAGGAAATCTCGCGTCTCGCGAGATGACGCATATATGCGTGACTCTGCGCAGGGCTGCCGCCTCCGGAACGCGATCCTGCGTTAGGCGGTCCGGAGGCGGTTAAGGTGAATCACAATAAATCTCTAATAATCTCCACTGGCCTTAAAAAAAATCTTTAAAAAAACATCTAGAAGCATGTTCTCCTTTTAATTGGTCGTTCCCCTTCGTAACATTCCTGGGGGTAAAAATGAATACAGATCCGAACCAACTTTTCAATTTAAACTATATCCCTCTCCAAAATAAATTGTCTGAGGATTTGAATTCCCTGGATGTCCCTATACTCTCATGGTTTGGGAGGAAAAACATCCTGCTTTCCCTCATTATCCCTAAACTTACTTACCTCCAACAGACCTTACCAATCCCAGTTCCCACCACATTCTACTCTAAACTTAGGACCATGTTTCGAGCTTTCATCTGGAACAAGAAAAAAGCCAGATTGTCTTATAAATTTTTGTCATATCCAAGAGAGAGAGGAGGTATATCGTTACCAGATCCCGAACTATATGGCAAAGCAGTACTACTCACGAGAGTGGTGGATTGAATGATAGCCCCCAAACAGAAATCGTGGGTCCCGATGGAAGAATCCTTACTTGGGCTTCCTTTTAGAGCAGCGCTACTAGGACGAATATCATCTTTTCCTCTCCATCCGAAAATTACCCCAATAATGAAGGCTACCCTCCATGCATGGAATGCCCTGCAGACCTCGCCTCTAAGCTCTCCACTCCCATCTCCTATTCTAAGAATTAGTGACATATTTCACTTAGCCCCCCAGGCCTTACAAAACAGCCTACCTACAGAGGTTAGTCAGGCTATGGTGAGATTGATTGATCTCTACGAAGATGACCAACTGATTTCTATAAAAGCAATGAACGATCTTCTGAAGATACCTTGTTCTAGCTTCAATGGACTTCATTTTCTGAGGGCCTATTTGTCTCAAAACATTCAAATACAAAATTTGTTACGACCTGTAACATGGTTTGAGCACTTGATTTCTCAAGATTATTCCCCACATAAACCGATTTCACAATGGTACAATAGGTTGAGGACTCCTTCTACTGCCCTAACGCCAGCTTTAATTAGACTGTGGGAAAAAGACCTAGGTAAATGTTTCTCCCCTGAAGACACCATCAACATCTACAACTCCCCTCATAAAGCCTCAAGATGCGTTAAAATCCAGGAGAATAACTACAAAATTATCACACGTTGGTATAAAACCCCTGACAAGACTTGTTTGTATTCAGCCTCAGCGTCTGACACATGTTGGAGATGCTCAAAGCATAGAGGTACATTTCTCCACATATGGTGGTCGTGCCCGATTTTGTTAAGTTGGTGGGTTACGATTTTTCAAACTTGCAACAAAATCTGCAGTTCTAACATTGTCCCAACACCAGAGGTTACACTCCTAAATCTTTTTCCTCGAGATCCCCCCCCCCCACCTAATCTGGCACTTTTTAAACAATTAGTGAACGCCGCTAAATTACTAGTCCCCCTATTATGGTTATCAACGGATGTACCCACTACGGAACAATGGTTCCAAAAAAATCTACCAAATATACCGCCTAGATGAGTTATCCTCATGGGAAATGAGATCACACCTCAAGTTTCTGAAAATCTGGAGTCAATGGATCTCTTTTAGGGGTTATTAGGCGAACCACCTGGTGAGGAGAGATCTTCCAAGGTGCACTTTTATGTGGTTGTTTCGTCTAAATTTCCCCCTCCACTGCTACTATTTCTATTAGTTTCACATACACCAAAATACAGAAAAAACTGCTCCTGCTTCTGAGACCCGTCTCGGATGTGTCTCTCGGATGTAACTCTCAGAGGAGATTTTCAGATATGTTTCTCAGTAGTAACATTCGGATGTTTTGCTTAATTAGAAATCTCAAATAAGAATTAGGACTTAGATATGAGTCCAAAAGTGATGTCATATAACTGCTTTCTTTATATTGTTGTCTTCCTGATGAACAACCTCTTAGATATCAGTTTGGTCTATACTTTGTATCTGACAGACCTGGAATATGTTTTGATTTGTGTAAGAGTAATGGAGACTTTTTTTCTTTTGTATGATATTGATTTGCTCAATAAAGATTAAAAAAAAAAAAAAGGGAGGTTGCATTGTGAATACCTCCGGTGCAATATAATAAATAGGTTAAAGGGGTTTTCCAAGTGTTTTATACTGATTGCTTATCTTCTGGATAGATCATCAATATCTGACAGGTGGGGTTCTGACTCCCGGAAGCCCCACCAGTGAGTGCTGCAGCCTCCTCACATTTTACCATAGGCTAGAGATGTCACATTCATTGGTCACATGGCCTAGGCGCAGCTCAATCCCATTCAAGTGAAAGGGGCTCAGCTGCAATACCAAGTACAGCACTGTGCCTGGTAAGCTGCAAGGAAGCCGCGGCAAACACCTGAGCACCGCAGCAGCTGATAGACAGGCTTCCCAGGAGTTGAACTTCCACAGATGACATGCTGATGATCTATACTGTGGATAGCCCATAAATATATAACACTAAGAAAACCTCATTATGAAACTTTTTTAACCTCATCAGGACGGTGGGCGGTGATCGGAAGCCGGTGCCTGCTCAAATCATTAAGCAGGCACCTCGGCTAAATGCATGGGGGGAGGTCCAAGTCAATTCAGACCTGCAGTTTGCGGCTTTTACCTATTGTGGTGGCGGCGGTGCCATCAGAACCCCATGCAGCTGTAGGGGGAACCCGATGGCATGGAAGGCAGCGTGATGCCTAAGGAAGGCATCGCGCTGCCTTCCGCTGACGAGCCTGTGAGGTCCAGCCCCCTGGATCTCACAGGCCGGAAGCTGTATGAGTAATACACAAAGTATTACTCATACAGCCAATGCATTCCAATATTGGAATGCATTGTAAAGGATCAGACCCCCAAAAGTTGAAGTCCCAAAGTGGGACAAAAAATAAAGTTAAAAAAAAAAAAAAAGTTTCCCCCCCAAAAAATAAAGTTTCAAGTAAAAATAAACAAAAACATCATTTCCCCCAAATAAAGTAAAAAAAAAAAAATTGGTTAAAAATAGGGAAAAAAAAAAAAAATTGACATATTAGATATCGCCGCATGCGTATCGAACGGCTCTATAAACATATCACATGACCTAACCCCTCAGACGAACACCGTAAAAAATAAAAACTGTGCTAAATAAACAATTTTTTTGTCACCTTACATCACAAAAAGTACAACAGCAAGCGATCAAAAAGGCGTACGCCCACCAAAATAGTACCAATCTAACCGTCACCTCATCCCGCAAAAAATGAGCCCCTACCTGAGACAATCACCCCAAAAAAAAAACCTATGGCTCAGAATATGGAGACACTAAAACATATTTTTTTTTGTTTTAAAAAAGCTGTTATTGTGTAAAACTTACATAAATAAAATAAAAATGTATACATATTAGATATTGCCGCGTCTGTAATAAGTTACTCTATAAAAATATCACATGACCTAACCCCTCAGGTGACCACTGTAAAAAAAAGCAATTTTTTTGTCATTTTACATCACAAAAAGTGTAATAGCAAGCGATCAAAAAGTCATATGCACCGTAAAATAGTGCCAATCAAACCGTCATCTCATCCCGCCAAAAATGAGACCCTACCTAAGATAATCGCCCAAAAACTGAAAAAACGATGGCTCTCAGAATATAGAGACACTAAAACATGATTTTTTTTGTTTCAAAAATGAAATCATTGTGTAAAACTTACATAAATAAAATAAATTGTATACATATCGCCGCGTCCGTGACAACCTGCCCTATAAAAATACTACATGATCTAACCTGTCAGAAGAAGGTTGTAAATAACAAAAAAAAGCTATTTCTTGTTATCTTGCCTCACAAAAAGTGTAATATAGAGCAACCAAAAATCATATGTACCCTAAACTAGTACCAACAAGACTTCCACCCTATCCCGTAGTTTCTAAAATGGGGTCACTTTTTTGGCGTTTCTACTTTAGGGGTGCATCAGAGGGGCTTCAAATGGGACATGGTGTCAAAAAAAAAAAAAAAAAACAGTCCAGCAAAACCTGCCTTCCAAAAACCGTATGGCATTCCTTTCCTTCTGCGCCCTGCTGTGTGCCCGTACAGCGGTTTACGACCACATATGGGGTGTTTCTGTAAACTACAGAACCAGGGACATAAATATTGAGTTTTGTTTGGCTGTTAACCCTTGCTTTGTTACTGGAAAATCTGCCAAAAAAGTGAAATTTTGAAATTGTATCTCTAATTTCCATTAAGGCCCCTTTCACACAAGCGAGTATTCCGCGCGGATGCGATGCGGGAGGTGAACGCATTGCACCCGCACTGAATACTGACCCATTCATTTCTATGGGGCTGTGCACACGAGCGGTGATTTTCACGCATCACTTTTGCGTTGCGTGAAAATCGCAGCATGCTCCTCTTTGTGCGTTTTTCACGTGACGCAGGCCCCATAGAAATGAATGGGGTTGCGTGAAAATCGCAAGCATCCGCAAGCAAGTGCGGATGCGGTGCGATTTTCACGCACGGTTGCTAGGAGACGATCGGGATGGAGACCCGAACCTTATTATTTTCCCTTATAACATGGTTATAAGGGAAAATAATAGCATTCTGAATACAGAATGCTTAGTAAAACAGGGCTGGAGGGGTTAACTATAGTTTAAGGACCTGGGATGACGTCACTCTGGTCATCACATGGTACGTCACATGATCTTTTACCATGGTGATTCACCATGGTAAAAGATCATGTGACGTACCATGTGATGACCATAGTGACGTCATCCCAGGTCCTTAAACTATCGTTAACGCTCTCCACAGGTCCTATACAGTAAAAGAGTCAGACGGAGATGCCCGGCATCGCGAGCAAGTGGATTAATGTGAGTTAAATGATTTTTTATTTTTTTTAACCCCCTCCAGCCCTGTTTTACTTAGCATTCTGTATTCAGAATGCTATTATTTCCCCTTATAACCATGTTATAAGGGAAAATAATACTATTTACAGAACACCGATCCCAAGCCTGAACTTCTGCGTAAAATTTTTTAGACATTTATATTCCAGACTTCTTCTCACGCTTTAGGGCCCCTAAAATGCCAGGGCAGTATAAATACCCCACATGTGACCCCATTTTGGAAAGAAGACACCCCAAGGTATTCAATGAGGGGCATGGCGAGTTCATAGAAATTATTTTTTTTTGGCACAAGTTAGCGGAAATAGATTTTTTATTTATTTTTTCTCACAAAGTCTCCCTTTCCGCTAACTTGGGACAAAAATGTCAATCTTTCATGGACTCAATATGCCCCTCCGGTCGTCACATGGTCCATCACATGATCCATCACCATGGTAAAAGATCATGTGATGGATCATGTGATGACCGGAGTGACGTCACCACAGGTCCTGTTCCTACAATCAGCAAAGAAGGAGACAGAAGGAGATGCCAGCAGCGAGATCAAGTGGACTAAGGCGAGTTAAATTATAATTTATTTTTTAACCCCTCCAGCGCCATTTTACTATGCATTCTGTATTCAGAATGCTATTATTTTCCCTTATAACCATGTTATAAGGGGAAATAATAATGATCGGGTCTCCATCCCGATCGTCTCCTAGCAACCGTGCGTGAAAATCGCACCGCATCCGCACTTGCTTGCGATTTTCACGCAACCCCATTCACTTCTATGGGGCCTGCGTTGCGTGAAAAACGCTGAAGAGAGAGCATTCTGCGATTTTCACGCAATGCACAAGTGATGCGTGAAAATCACCGCTCATGTGAACAGCCCCATAGAAATGAATGGGTCGGGATTCAGTGCGGGTGCAATGCGTTCAACTCACGCATCGCATCCGCGCGGAATACTCGCCCATGTGAAAGGGGCTTAAAAGTACTCATTGGAATTTGGGCCCCTTTGTGCACCTAGGCTGCAAAAAAGTGTCGCACATGTGGTATCGCCGTACTCAGAAGAAGTAGGGCAATGTGTTTTGGGGTGTATTTTTACATATACCCATACTATGTGTGAGAAATATCTAAAAAATTTTATACAAAGTTGTCAATTTACAGAGATATTTCTCTCACCCAGCATGGGTATATGTAAAAATACACCCCAAAACACATTGCCCTACTTCTTCTGAGTACGGCGATACCACGTGTGACACTTTTTTTTAGCCCCGCCCAAAATGCCAGAACAGTAAACACACCCCACAAATGACCCCATTTCAGAAAGTAGACACCCCAAGGTATTCACTGAGGGGCATAGTGAGTCCATGGGAGATTATTTATTTTTTTGCCAGAAGTTAGCAGAAATGGAAACTTTATTATTTTATTTTTTTTCCTCAGAAAGTGTCATTTTCCGCTAACTTGTGAAAAAAAATTAAATCATACATAAACTCACCATGCCCCTCCACGAATACTTTGGGGTGTCTTCTTTCTAAAATGGGGTCATTTGGGGGGTATTTATACTATCCTGGCATTCTAGCACCTCAAGAAACAGGACAGGTGCTCAGAAAGTCAGAGCTGCTTAAAAATGCGTAAATTCACATTTTTGTACCATAGTTTGTAAACGCTATAACTTTTGCGTAAACCAATAAATATACACTTATTGCATTTTTTTTTTATCAGACATGTAGCACAATAAATTCTGACAAACTTGTATAGAAATGAAATTATATTTGAACAATTTTACCAGAAAAAGTTAAAAATACACTTTTTTTGAGAAAATCGCAGTCTATTTTGATTAATATCAGAAAAACTAAAAATGTCAGCAGCAATCAAATACCACCAAAAGAAAGCTGTATTTGTGAGAAGAAAAGGAGGTAAAATTCATTTGGGTGCCAAGTTGCATGACCGAGAAATAAACCGTTAAAGAGGACCTTTCACCGATTATGACAATCTGAACTAAGTATACAGGCATGGAGAGTGGCACCTGGGGATCTCACGGCACTTATTATCTCCGGGCGCCGCTCCGTTCTCCCGCTATGCCCTCCGGTATCTTCGGTCACAAAGTTATGGTAGGCGGAGTCTGCCCTTGTTCTGCTGTAGCTCTGGCCAATCGCATTGCAGAGCTCACAGCCTGGGAGAAAATAACCTCCCAGGCTCGGAGCTCTGCGCTGCGATTGGCCAGTGCTACAGCAGAACAAGGGCAGACTCCGCCTACCATAACTTAGTGACTGAAATCTCCGCCTACTATAACTTACTGAGCGAAGATACCGGAGGGCATAGCGGGAGAACGGAGCGGCGCCCGGGGATAATAGTAAGTGAAGTGAGATCCCCGGGCGCCGCTCTCCATGTTTGTATACTTAGTTCACATTGTCATAATCGGTGAAAGGTCCTCTTTAAAGTTGTGAAGTGGCGATTTGTAAAAAAGGGCCTGGTCACTAGGGGGGTATAAACCTGTGGTCCTTAAGTGGTTAAGGAGTTTTATTAATTTTTTTGTGTCCACAGCTAAAAAAAATAAACATCCATTATGGAAGCTCTCATTAGTACAGGAGGACCGGGAAGCAGTGAATGCAGCGAACCCCGGGCTTTGTACTCAGCACTTCATGATCTTCCTCGGTCACTTGCTGTGCTGTGATTGCGCACAGCGTGAGGACGTCGCCAATCTGTAACCTCACGCTGTGAGCGTCACAGCGAGCTGCAGGAAGGAGATAAAGAAGAGAGCTGGATCCTAGGAGTGGCAGCAGCATCCAGAGCAGGAGAGGCAAGTTGATTTTTTTTATTTTATTTGCTCTGACCATGGGGTACTGATCTGAGGTCTGGGGGTCATTCACATTGGGGGACTGATCGGAAGTCAGAATGGGGGGGGGGGGGGGATCTCATTCATAATGGGGCCCTGATCTGAGAGTCTGATCTGAGGTATGGGGGTCATTTAAATTGAGAGTTTAATCTGAGGTTTGAATGAGAGGGATCTTATTCACATTGGGGGTCTGATCTGAGGTCTGAATATTTTTTTTTATTTATATTGGGCTTCTGATCTGAGGTGTGATTGGGGGTCTTATTAACATTGGGGGTCAGATTGGTGGCCTGATTTGAGGTGTAATGAAAAATATATTTTTTCCAATTCTTTAGAACCTAGGTCTAAATCTTATGGGCAGGTGTGTCTTATAGTGCGAAAAATACAGTACATATTTGGTATTGCAGTAAACATAACTCATCACGAGAGACAAGCACTCATTCAGCTACATCAGCAGAAAAATTAAAAGGTTATTATTGCTCTCAGAAGGCAGGGATGAAAAATTGAAAACAAGCATCACGTGAAATTTCTAAACAAGCAGTGGCGGAAAGAGGTTAAGGGCACAGCGATTTTGGGAGGTTTTCATCAGCTGTAAGGAGGGCTTATTTTTTGTGGGATGATGCTTAGTTTTCATTGTCACCATTTTTTTTTTTACATTGGAGATTTTGTTACATTTTTACCCACTTTATAGAAGGTGGGATAAACAAAAAACAACATTTCCCAGCATGGTTTGTAAAGCTTACCATAATAATTTTTTTCAGGTTAATCCACCGTGACGTACCAGTATGTTATGAGCGTTATGGGGTCTTATGTAGTGGGCTCACACGCTGAGCTCGCTCCATACATGGCAGGTTCATGTTGTGAAATACAACTGACCCATGCCGGCAGTGACCGGGAACGAAGATGACTCTGATCTAGGTAATTTAATCCCACAGATGCTGCTGTCAATATCAACCATGGTATCTCAGTGGTTAAACAGAGGGAGGAGGCTCCCTCTGTCTTCCGATTGGAGCCCAACATTTCAACATGGGGGGCTTCAATCAGTTGCTTTGACAGCCTGGGGCCTTATGAAGGCATCCAGGTCTGTTATAGTAAGTTGTCTGCAAACCAAGCCTGAGGCCCGGCCTGACAGGCAGCCTATAACCCCCCCCAAAATACTAACGAAGCGCTTTCATTATGGAAATGCTCATTAGTACCGGAAGACCAGGAAGTGGTGAAGGCTTTGTACTCACCGGTTCCTGATCCTCGGCTGTGTCGGGCTGAGCACAGCGTGAGGGCGCACTATGACCTCACGCTGTGCGCGCCGGTTCAATGCACAGCCGGCGGCAGGATGAAGAGGATCGCGCTGGAAGAGAGGAGCGGTGGCGTCCAGAGCGTGAAAGGTAAGTGCTTTTTTATTTTATTCCAGGTTGATGGGGGCTAATATAAGGCTTATGGTGGCTGGTGACAAGCAATGGGGGCTGACATGAGGCTGCTGGGGGCTAATGAGAGGTAATGGAGGCTGAAGAGAGGCTGCTGAGGGCAGGACCGGTGCAACCATATAGGCGAACTAGGCGTTCGCCTAGGGCGCCGGTCTGCTGGGGGCGCCCTGGTGGGCTCCCCCTGACTGGGGCTGCAGCCCTGGGTGAGCGGCTCTTGAGCCGCCCCCAGCGCAGTTACAGGGGGGCCAGGAGGTGGAGGTCCTTCTTAAATATGGCAGAGCAGGCATCTGCTTACCCTGATGGCAGGTGCCTGCTCTGCCAGTAAATTACCGGCGGAGAGGAGGCGGGCGGCAAGGGAGGCTGTTCTAGCAGCTCCCCATTCCTACCCTTGTGCGCCCTCTGTGATGCCGGAATATGACGTCATTCCGGCCCCGGCATACTAAACGGCGCGCTGGAGGACTGAGGAGCTGCATCACACTGGACCCCAGGGAGGTGAGTGTTTAAGTCTTTGACTGAGTGAGTGTCTGCCTGTGTATTTATGTCAGTGAGTGAGTGTGTGTATGTATGTCTGTCTTTCTGTCAGTAAATGTACAGTTGTGTTCAAAATTATTCAACCTCCAATGCTGTAAAGGGTTTTAGGGAATTTAGTGTACATTTGTAATTGTGTTCAGAATGAAATCTTACAAGGACTTTTTAAAGAACCAAATGCAACTAAAATGGCATCAATTGTTTTTGTAATACAGTATTGTTTTTTTTGTGATTTCTTCATTGACACAATTATTCAACCCCTTAAAGACTACCACTCTTAAGAACAGAGGTTCATTCAAGTGTTTTCGATCAGGTATTGAAAACACCTGTGGATGTCAAGGAGCAGCAATCAAGCATAATAAGCACCAATTAGGCAGATTTAAAAGGACTGTGATACTCAGCTCTTTCTAGACATTTACTGGTGTGTTTACAAACATGGTGAAGTCAAGAGAATGGTCCAGGAAGACAAGAGAAGAGGTGATTTCTCTTCACAGGAAGGGCAATGGCTATAAGAAGATTGCAAAGATGTTAAACATACCAAGAGACACCATAGGAAGCATAATTCGCAAATTCAAGGCAAAGGGCACTGTTGAAACGCTACCTGGTCGTGGCAGAAAGAAGATGCTGACTTCGACTGCTGTGCGCTACCTGAAGCGCAAAGTGGAGAAAAGTCCCAGTGTGACTGCTGAGGAACTGAAAAAAGATTTGTCAGATGTGGGTACTGAAGTTTCAGCTCAGACAATAAGACGCACACTGCGTAATGAAGGCCCCCATGCCAGAACTCCCAGGCGCACCCCCTTGCTGTCTCCAAAGAATAAGAAGAGTCGGCTGCAGTATGCCAAAAGTCACGTGGACAAACCACAAAAGTTTTGGGATAGTGTTCTGTGGACTGATGAAACAAAATTAGAACTGTTTGGGCCCATGGATCAACGCTATGTTTGGAGGAGGAAGAACAAGGCCTATGAAGAAAAGAACACCTTGCCTACTGTGAAGCATGGCGGGGGGTCCATCACAAACCTGAGGCTTGGGAGACGTTGGACCTTTCAACAGGACAATGATCCCAAGCATACCTCCATGTCCACTAGAGCATGGTTGCAGATTAAAGGCTGGAACATTTTGAAGTGGCCATCGCAGTCACCAGACTTAAATCCAATTGAGAACCTCTGGTGGGACTTAAAGAAAGCAGTTGCAGCGCGCAAGCTTAAAAATGTGACTGAACTGGAGGCTTTTGCCCATGAAGAATGGGTGAAGATACCCGTAGATCGCTGCAAGACACTTGTGTCAAGCTATGCTTCTCGTTTAAAAGCGGTTATAACTGGAAAAGGATGTTGTACTAAGTACTAAGATTGAATGTCACTTGGGGGTTGAATAAAACTGATAATGATGTGAGCACAGAAAAGACATTTGTGGTTATTTCATTATAAATGTTATGTTATATTTGTCTGACTTACAAGGGCCTCTTTGATTTAATTGTAAACAAGATGACTGAAATGATCAAAATCAATGTCAAACTGGCCAAAACACTCAATTTCAGTGGGGGTTGAATAATTTTGAACACAACTGTATGTGTCTGTATGTCAGTGAGTGAGTGTATGTCAGTGAGTGTGGATGTCTGTCGGTCAGTAAGTGTCTGTGTGTTTGTCAGTGAGTATATGTGTGTGTTTGTCTGCCAGTGAGTGAGTGTCTGTCAGTGAGTGAGTGTGTGTGTGTGTGTGTGTGTTTCAGTGGGTAGGTGTATGTGTGTGTGTGTCTGTCAGTGAGTGAGTGACATGAGGGGGCGGCAAAATGGATCTTTGCCTAGGGCGGCAAAAATCCTTGTACCGCCCTGGCTGGGGGCTGGTGACAGGCAATGGGGGGCTGATATGAGGCATATGGGGGCTGATGAGAGGCATGGGGCTCTTATTGGAGGTCTGATCGTGGGTCATTCACATAAGGGTCTGAGCTGAGGTCTGATCTGAGGTCTTATTAACTCTGGGGATATATATATATTATACAAATGAAAAGAAGGCCAGCAGCACACCAAGGTTTTCAACAAAAAAATGTGAAGTTTATTCCTCCAGAGTCACATGATCGGATAACCAAGTAAATAAACATTAATGAGAAATCCACATGTCACCAGTTACCTGTCTCCCCCATTATGCGCATGTGAGGGTGATATTGTGGCCAGTTATTAGGTTGAAAGGGCGCTGGGTCCTGGATTCCCACATTTTGTTTTTTGTGGGGGTCCAGGATACACAGCAGTCTTGATCTGGATTCTAATATGTGGATTTCTCATTAATGTTTATTTACTTGGTTATCCGATCATGTGATCCGTCTCATGTGACCATCTATGGGAGGCCGATACTTACACATGGACATGCGCACACCGGCCGGAGGACAGGCTTGGCCATCTTGGTTGTGGTTCTGGCTTGTCTCTCTGCGCACGTAGCGTCGCGAGACTTGTGTTTCTGACGCATGCGCAGAGAGGGAACGGGGACGCCGCCAGGACCATGATGCCGGCTCAGCACGGAGCATCAGCTGATTGTGAGTTTTAACGTGGTGATTAGGGACAACACACCTGCACTAATGAAGGGTATTTAGAGTTTATGCCCTATACTATACACAGTATGAATTATTTTATACACTTTATGTATGTATTGTATTTTGTAACATTGAGGCATAATGTATGTATTTTGTTGAATATGATGAACCACGTTACATATGAATTTTCCTTTGTATGGATAAATTGTCTTAAATTGAATTGTGTAATTGATGCACCTTTAAATTGCATGTTTGCAACACATATGCACATAGCTTGAGAAAGACAGCAACAAGCTGTTGAAACGTCGCTGCTGACTCTGGAGGAATAAACTTCACATTTTTTTGTTGAAAACCTTGGTGTGCTGCTGGCCTTCTTTTCATTTGTATACTACATTGGATCCCGATGCGGATTCACATTGGCCGATTTTGCACCCGCTATTGACAGAGTGCTGCATCCTCATTTTTTTCCATATCATATATATATATATATATATATATATATATATATATATATACACATACATACATATACACACATATATGGAGTACTGTGTACAGTTCTGGGCTCCTGTGAACAAGGCAGACATAGCAGAGCTGGAGAGGGTCCAGAGGAGGGCAACTAAAGTAATAACTGGAATGGGGCAACTACAGTACCCTGAAAGATTATCAAAATTAGGGTTATTCACTTTAGAAAAAAGACGACTGAGGGGAGATCTAATTAATATGTATAAATATATCAGGGGTCAGTACAGAGCTCTATCCCATCAGCTATTTATCCCCAGGACTGTGACTGTGACGAGGGGACATCCTCTGCGTCTGGAGGAAAGAAGGTTTGTACACAAATATTGAAGAGGATTCTTTATGGTAAGAGCAGTGAGACTATGGAACTCTCTGCCTGAGGAGGTGGTGATGGTGAGTACAATAAAGGAATTCAAGAGGGGCCTGGATGTGTTTCTGGAGCGTAATAATATTACAGGCTATAGCTACTAGAGAGGGGTCGTTGATCCAGGGAGTTATTCTGATTGCCTGATTGGAGTCGGGAAGGAATTTTTTCCCCCTTAAGTGGGGAAAATTGGCTTGTACCTCACAGGGGTTTTTTGCCTTCATCTGGATCAACTTGCAGGACTTTCAGAATATTGTGATGTAAAACACATAAAAAAATAAAATAAAGTGTTACTGCCGTAAGCACACCAACTTGCAGAATATTGTAGTTATGTCAGCACAGCTGTAAAAACAAAACCCCAAAAGACAGTGGAATTGTTTTTTTAATTTTTATTTCACCTCAAAAAAAAATTATATATTTTTTTCCAATACAAGCTATGGTAAATTAAAGGGTGCCAATAAGAAATATAATTTGTCCTGAACAATATAAGCCCTGATATGACTGTGAACGGAAAATTTTACAAAGTGATGGCTCTGGGAAGGTGGGAAGGAAAAAACGTAAATGCAAAACCAAAAGTTGCTTGTGTCCTTAAAGAGGACCTTTCTTCGGTCCAAACAGTGTAAGATAACTATCAGGCTGTGCAGAGTGGCGCCCCGGGATCTCACTGCACTTACTATTATTCCGGAGCGCCGCTCCGTTCTCCCGCTATGTCCCCCGGTATTTTCGCCGATTTGCTTATACTGGGAGGAGTCTGTCCTGTTTCTCCCTGGGCGTGAGCTCTGCTGCGATTGGACAGCGCTACAGCCTGAGAGAATGAACGCCCAGGGAGAAAAAGGGCAGACTCCTCCCAGTATAACCAAATCAGGCTCTACACAGACTGATAGTTATCTTACAATGTTTGGACCGATGAAAGGTCCTCTTTAAGGGGTTAAATGAATGTGTCACATTTATAGCATGTGTCGCAACACATGCAGCAATATCAGTTATGAGTAGTTAATTTTTTCTCCATAGTAAACCAGAGAAGGGGGGGGGTTATTGTACATTTTTTTATGTAGGATTTTGGTTATTTTTCTAAACACTTTCTTTTTCTAAGTCCCACCATGTCATTTGACTGTGAAGTCCTTTAATCCCTTCAATAATATAATGCTATATTTCTGTTGTCTGTGTTTTACTGATAGGCAGCCTATTAGTTCCTGCCAACTCTCATAGATGGCAGACCTGGTGGCGACTTTGGAACCCAGGCTGACACTTCAATCTATCAGCATCCCATCATTCTGTCACGCATGTGCCTATGGGCACTCTCTCTCTGTGTAAAGCAACTTAAACACTGCACCTCAATCACCATCGACTGCAGCATCCAAGGGGACGTACGGCTGGGATCGAAGTAAACTCCACTCTTAGTGACCGCAGCAGAGTGTCAGCTGTATGTTAGAACAGACACCTGCAGAGGAAGGTGCAGACACAGCTCCTGACTCGGTTCCAATCCTCACACTGTACAATTCTGCCACTGTGCAGGAACTACACCCCACCAGTGTCATAGGACGGGAAGGGGTTAATTAAAATTCCAACCATTTTCTGTCTACAGCTACTGTGCAGACCCATCTGTCTCTATGGTAAACTCTGTATAACTGGATTCTACAGACATACTTCTTTATATCTATCCCACTTAGGGCACATTCACATCTGCAAATAGGTTAGCCCCTTAGTGGCCGCCAATACATCTTTACAGCAGTCACTATGGGGCCTTAGGCTAGTCCAGGGATCAGCCACCTCTGGCACTCCAGCTGTTCTGAAACTACAACTCCCCAAATCCTCCTTTCACAATTACAAGAACAGCCAAGTACATGTGCATGCTGGGAGTTGTAGTTACATAGCAGCTGGAGTGCCGAAAGTTGCTGATCCCAGGGCTAGGCCATTGTGCGGCATAAGTCTCCCATGCAGCGAAGAGCAGGGATTTGCGCTTCTCATGACAGCCGGGCTCCTTCTCTAATGCCGTGGATCAGCAGAAGCACCAATTACGGCTGTTTAACCGCTTAGATGCTGTAGGCAATAGCAATCACAGTGTCTAAGGGGTTTCAGAGGGAGTGGCGTCCATCTGTCAGACTTCTGCACCCCTGCGAAAAAGACTGTGGGGCACCGATGTCTGTACACAGCAGCCGGGGCCTAATAAAAGCCTCTAGTCCACTACTGGTGCAGACTCATTAAAGAGTGCCTTACGTTTCCTACTGACAGTACAATGCACTGTACTGGATAAGTTATAGAAGTGATCACAGGATCGCATGTCAAAGTCCCCTGGTGGGACTAATAAATAAATAAAATCTCTAAAAACGCTTTTAAAATATTTGCAAAAATAAAATCCCCTCAACATATTTGGTATCATTGCATCCATAAAGATCCGCATTATACAATTAACACACAATTTGCCCATCACGGTGAAAACTAAAAAAAAATTATAAAAATAGTAGAAAAATATAAAAAGTTATGGGTTTAGGGATACAGCGATATTAAAAAAGGGGGGGCTTTTATTGTGCAAAACTAGTAAAGAAAAAAGAAAAAATAATATATATATATATATATATATATTAACTTGTATTCGGTATCGCAGTAATCATGCGAACCCAGAGAATAAAGTTATCATATTATTTACAGTCCGGTCCCTAAATATTGGGACATCGACACAATTCTAACATTTTGGCGCTATACACCACCACAATGGATTTGAAATTAAACAAACAAGATGTGCTTTAACTGCAGACTGTCAGCTTTAGGCCTCATGCACACGACCGTGCATCCGTGGCCGTTTTCATTTTTTTTTTTTCGCGGACCCATTGACTTTCAATGGGTCCGTGGAAAAATCGGAAAATGCACCGTTTTGCAGCCGCATCCGTGATCAGTGTTTCCTGTCCGTCAAAAAAATATGACCTGTCCTATTTTTTTGACGGACAACGGTTCACGGTCCCATTCAAGTCAATGGGTCCGGGAAAAAACACGGATGCACACAAGACTGGCATCCGCGTCAGTGGTCCGTACGCTACTTTCACACAGACGGATCCGCAGCTCCGTCTGCATAAAAGCTTTTTCAGAGCTGAGGTTTTAACTTCGTGAAAACTCAGATCCGACAGTATATTCTAACACAGAGGCGTTCCCATAGTGATGGGGACGCTTCTAGTTAGAATATACTTTGAACTGTGTACAGGACTGCCCCCTGCTGCCTGGCAGCACCCGATCTCTTACAGGGGCTGTGATCCCCACAATTAACCCCTCAGGTGCTGCACCTAAGGGGTTAATTGTGCGTATCATAGCCCCCTGTAAGAGATCATGTGCTGCCAGACAGGAGGGGGCACACCCCCCTCCCTCCCCAGTTTTACATTTATTGGTGGCCAGTGGGCCCCCCCTCCCTCCCTTGTATTTAACACATTGGTGGCCAGTGCAGCCGGCCCCCCCTCCCTCCCCTGTAGATTTATTGGTGGCCAGTGGGCCCCCCCTCCCTCCCCCTCCTAATTAAAATCCCCCCCCCTATCATTGGTGGCAGCGGAGAGTACCGATCGGAGTCCCAGTTTAATCGCTGGGGCTCAGATCGGTAACCATGGCAACCAGGACGCTACTGCAGTCCTGGTTGCCATGGTTACTTAGCAATTTTTAGAAGCATTATACTTACCTGCGAGCTGCGATGTCTGTGACCGGCCGGGCGCTCCTCCTACTGGTAAGTGACAGGTCTGTGCTATAAGCAATGCGCCGCACAGACCTTTCACTTACCAGTAGGAGGAGCGCCCGGCCGGTCACAGACATCGCAGCTAAGTATAATGCTTCTAAAAATTGCTAAGTAACCATGGCAACCAGGACTGCAGTAGCGTCCTGGTTGCCATGGTTACCGATCGGAGCCCCAGCGATTAAACTGGGACTCCGATCGGTACTCTCAGCTGCCACCAATGATAGGGGAGGAGATTTTAATTAGGAGGGGGAGGAAGGGGGGGCCACTGGCCACCAATGAATCTAAGGTACTACAGGGGAGGGAGGGGGGGGCCGCATTGGCCACCAATGAGTTAAATACAGGGCAGCAGGGGGCAGTCATGTACACCTGCCAGGCAGCAGGGGGCAGTCATGTACACAGTTCTTTTAGTATATTCTAACCTGAAGCGTCCCCATCACCATGGGAACGCCTCGGTGTTAGAATATACTGTCGGATCTGAGTTTCACGATCTAACACAAATCCGATGGTATATTCTAACAGAGGCGTTTCCATGGTGATGGGGACGCTTCAAGTTAAAATATACCATCGGATTGGAGAAAACTCAGATCCGATGGTATAAAAGGGACTCCTGACTTTACATTGAAAGTCAATGGGGGACGGATCAGTTTGCAATTGCACCATATTGGGTCAACGTCAAACGGATCCGTCCCCATTGACTTGCATTGTAATTCAGGACAGATCCGTTTGGCTCTGCACGGCCAGGCGGACACCAAAACGACATTTTTTTCATGTCCGTGGATCCTCCAAAAATCAAGGAAGACCCACGGACGAAAAAACGATCACGGATCACGGACCTCGTTTTTGCGGACATTAAAAAAAAAAAAAGGTCGTGTGCATGAGGCATTAATTTGAGGGGAAGGGGAACCTACACTCCCTGAATTGTATGGTAGCAGTCATGGCACATAACAGGTAGAATTTAGTGTTAGGAACCAGTCTTACAGAGATCGCCTTGACGTGTGGCAGATGGGCTCAAATAATTTTGTACAAAATGATTTGCCAAGCATCTCTAATTTATAAGTATAGCATTAGCAATTATTATGCATTTTTGTACTTTATTTGGTTTGCAGAGTGCTGTTGCATTGCATGTTTAGTTTTACAGTGTTGTTCTCAGCCATTGCAACGTGCCCCTGCACATTGGGACAGTTTGCATATGTGCCTCCCACTTGTTAAGGGACCAAAAGTAATGGGACAGAATAATAATCATAAATCAAAACTTTCACTTTTTAATACTTTGTTGCAAATCCTTTGCCGTCAATTACAGCCTGAAGTCTGGAACGCATAGACATCACCAGATGCTGGGTTTCATCCCTGGTGATGCTCTGCCAGGCCTCTACTGAAACGGTCTTCAGTTCCAGCTTGTTCTTGGGGCATTTTCCCTTCAGTTTTGGCTTCAGCAAGTAAAATGCATGCTCAATCAGATTCAGGTCAGGTGATTGACTTGGCCATTGCATAGCATTCCACTTCTTTCCCTTAAAAAAAACTCTTTGGTTGCTTTTGCAGTATGCTTTGGATCATTGTCCATCTGCACTGTGAAACACCGTCCAATGATTTCTGAAGCATTTGGCTGAATAGGAGCAGATAATATTGCCCGAAACACTTCAGAATTCATCCTGCTGCTTTTGTCAGCAGTCACATCATCAATAAATACAAGAGAACCAGTTCCATTGGCAGCCATACATGCCCACACCATGACACTACCACCACAATGCTTCACTGATGAGGTGGTATGCTTAGGATCATGAGCAGTTCCTTTCCTTCTCCATACTCTTCTCTTCCCATCACTCTGGTACAAGTTGATCTTGGTCTCATCTGTCCATAGCATGTTGTTCCAGAACTGTAAAGGCTTTCTTAGATGTCGTTTGGCAAACTGTAATCTGGCCTTCCGGTTTTTGAGGCTCACCAATGGTTTACATCTTGTGGTGAATCCTCTGTATTCACTCTCGTGAAGTCTTCTCTTGATTGTTGACTTTGACACACACACACACACACCTCCTGGAGAGTGTTTTTGATCTGGCCAACTATTGTGAAGGGTATTTTCTTCACCAGGGAAGGAATTCTTCGGTCATCCACCACAGTTGTTTTGCGTGGTCTTCCGGGTCTTTTGGTGTTGCTGAGCTCAATGATGCATTCCTTCTTTTTAAGGATGTCCCAAACATTTGTTTTGGCCACGCTTAATGTTTTTGCTATCTATCTGATGGGTTTGTTCTGTTTTTTAGCCTAATGATGGCTTGCTTCACTGATAGTGACAGCTCTTTGTATCTCATCTTGAGAGTTGACAGCAACAGATTCCAAATGCAAATAGCACACTTGTAATGAACTCTGGACCTTTTATCTGCTCATTGTAATTGGGATAATGAGGGAATAACACACACCTGGCCATGGAACAGCTGAGAAGCCAATTGTCCCATTACTTTTGGTATCTTAACAAGTGGGAGGCACATATGCAAACGGTTGTAATTCCTACACCGTTCACCTGATTTGGACGTAAATACCCTCAAATTAAAGCTGACAGTGCAGTTAAAGCACATCTTGTTCATTTCAAATCATTGTGGTGGTATATAGAGCCAAAAATGTTAGAAATGTGCCGACGTCCCAATATTTTTGGACCGGACTACAATGTAAAAACCGGTATTTATGGGTTTTTTCCCCATTCTGCCCAGAACGAGTTATTAAAAGTTTATCAATCAGATTTGTGTGCCCCAAAATGGTGCAATCAAAAACAAAAAAAACAAGCCCTCATAAGGCTACATTATCGGAAAAAAATAAAAATAAAAAATATAGCGCTTGGAAAGGGACGATGAAAACATAAAAAAATAAAAAATAAATGCCCGGTCACTAAGGCCCAAAACAGGAAAGAAAAAAAAAAAGAAAAAGGAAGAAAAAGAAAAGTGACAGGTGGAAAAGTATGACTTCAGGATCAGACTACACAGGGTTTGTTACTTGTAGGTATGGTAGGACATTTTTAATAGACATACATCTACTGCAAAGTTCCCTTATTTTCCCATTTAGGCTAGGGCTATACGGTGACGCACGTTGCAAGGTCATAAATCGGAGCACAGCACCGCTACTGTACACTGCTGCTTACTGTACGCTAAAGGGGTTGCAAGGAATCCAGCAACTTGCCGGCCGCAACGCAACCATATTCTACACGGTGATCTTTGTACATGCAAATTTTGTCACAGCCTAGTCTAAAGGAGCAATTTGGTTGAAAAAGTGTATTTAACCATTCTGGTTGAGGATACACAGAGACATTCCAACAAACTATCAAGCTACAGAGATAGTCCACAGGAACAGGAGTGTTGCATGCAGCCCAATGCATTCCAGTTGACTATTGCGGTCATTCAACAGTTATAATTAGAAAGTCAGATTTAAAAAAACAAACAAAAAAAACGAACACAACGCATAATAAAAGACCGTACAATGGCAGAGAAAAGAATGTATTGTTTGAACATGTTAAATAAAAATACATTTAAAACAATAACTTGGAGTACATTATTCGACTGCAAAAGTAAGGGTTGGTTCACATTACGTTTTTCCCCATCCGTTTCACTTATAGAAAAAAACATATACGTTAAACGGATGCCTCAAACTGATGCCATACAGTGGCATATGTTCACCATAGAGTTCCATTGTAAAAAAACTAAAACTTTTTTTTTACCATTGTAAAAGAACGTATACTTTAGTTTTTTTACAGGACTGTGCAGAGTACAAGAACGTGGTGTGCTGAATCTTTGTATCATTTTTTTTTGTAACATACGTCAAACGGAGGCATAAAACGTTATGTGAACCCACCCTAAGCTAAATTGTTTAAAACTAAAAAACAAATGACTATTGCATTAAAAATAAGGCTCTGTTCACATCACGTTTGGCTTTTATGCCAGAAACCATTCCTGGCATATACTACAAATGTATCTAGAGGATGCCATTTACACAATGGAGATCCAAAGAGTGTCCTTTTGGCCTCCATAAGGCAGTATACTTTTTGGTGATATTGAATAGGCTAAAAAAGGTATACAGTTAAAAAAAAAAAAAAAAACAATATACAGCAGGGAATACTTTAGTTCTTACAGTGCAAGTCTATAGTGAGTTTGTCACAACCTTTTATTGGAGGTAGACGTTGATAGATCCTACCCACATGTTCCTCCAGTGTAAGTTCTTAAAGATAATCTGTCACCCCGATTTTGGACCATTATGTACAGCAATACACGAGTAGTCCTGAAAATATGGAGACCAGATCACTTTTTTGTATGTTCCTACTGCCAACGCTCAGAGCTGTACTGAAATACAATGTCAGGACTGCCGCACATGTGCACGAGTCCTCTCCATTATGTTAGAACAGGGATGCAGCCATCCAGCTGTTGCAAAACTACAATTCCCAGCATGCCTGCACAGCCTACAGCTATTAGGGCATGCTGGAAGTTGCAGTTTTGCAACAGCTGGTGGACCGCAGGTTGAGCATCCCTGTGTTAGAACATCACAGCAGTCCAGACTGCGTATTTCAGTGCAGCTTTGAGAGCGGACAGAAAGTGAACAGAGAGCAGTAGGAAAATAAAAGACTAGTGATCTGGACTCCTTATCTGCAGGATTACTCATGTATTAGTGTAGATAATTGTCCAAAAAAGGGGTGACAGATTCCATTTAATGTGATCAGAACAGAGCCAAACTTTATATTGTATATCTGAGAAGTCAAGGTCCCAATTTAGTGTCTAAAATTGACCAAGAAAAAAAATTCTGTTGTTCCTATCAGTCTGACTAGACAAAAACTAAAATCTTTTTGCTAGCCAATAACACAAAAATCCATGGCTTACAAAATATATACATATATTTCATTAAATTAAAAATTCACCACCAGGGTAAACCTTAAATGAACCCACTGTCCCTAATTGAGAAGAAATTATTGCCTATAGTGACTGAATCACCGAAATTAAAAAACTGTTCTTGTTGCAAACCCCAATCTCCTTCATCGTCATCTTCTGGCTCAGCTTGGGAAGAATTTCGCGCATTTTCATACAAAAAAACCTGTTCATCCACGTGAGCAGGAGCTAATCTGTTTCTCTTTGCATTCACAACATTCATTGATGAAGTAAAGAGACGATCAGGGAAGATTCTTGTGGGAGCAATGCACCAATATTTTTGAAGAACCTTTGGTAGAAGAGGGAATAATGCCAAACGGTCAGACCACCATTTCAGTGGATCCTCATTTAGTCCAAGAACTTTCTGGGATTTAAAATTGCTCAACTCCTCAACAACTTGCGCATTACATTCTTCTTGGTATTCGGAAGGTCCAGACTGACAGAATATTTCAGCAAGCATGTTGTTGATGCTGCTTGAAGGAGGAGGAGTAGATGATGTTGCCATTTTTTTCACTGGAGGTTCATCTGAAATTGCAAATACTTTATCTTCGGACCTTGAGTTTTCCTTGCTTCTATCCAGCAAGGTCTTTGCTTCCTCAATAACACGATTTTCAACTTGGGAACGTTCAAATGCAGATAGAAATGGAAGTCTTTTGTACCTGGGATCCAAAAACGTTGATATGTTTAAGAACATATCTATTTCTGGTGTCTGCTGATACGTAGTTGATAAAGCTTTGGCAATTACTTCCTTGGCCATGCTGATTTCTTTTAGGTCGGTGTCTTTAATATTTAAAGAAGTGTTAAGCAGCATGTGTAGAAGAGGTTTTACCATACTTATAGTGGGATATTTGGACATAGACAACATTTCTGCAACTTGCTTAAATGGTTGTAAGAGTTCAACAAGGCCATCAATTGTATTCCACTCACTGGCTTCTAGCATGAGATGATGGTTATTACTATCTTCAACCAGAACACCTGCTATTGTGAACTGCTGTTCCTTAAGACGCTGTAACATTGCAAGTGTGCTGCCCCACCATGAAACACGGTCACTCACGAGCATACAAGAAACTGCATTTTGCTGCTTCTGTTTCTCACAAAGCATGTACATCGCAACTGTTGATTGTTGAAAATATTCCACCATCTTTCTACACCTTGTAAGAAGTCCAGAGACTTTTGGGAGTTGAAAAGCCTGCTGTATTCCCTTGTTAAACGTCTGACCCACACAAGGCATATCTATAGGAATATCCAGTAGAGAGCATGCTTTTATAATGTCTTTACTGGAGTCAGTGGTGGCACCAAACACTTTTGTGCTAATCCCCCACTCAATAAAGGTTTCATACAACACTCTAGTAATTGCTTCAGCTTTATTCTCCTCAGGAACTTCAAGAGTTTTCAAACACCGAGAGCCTAAGGTAAAAGAATTAGAAGCACTTGTAGCCAAATAGTGGATAAAAAGGGTTACATAGGACCTGTTCTGGCTTTCACTTTTCCACATATCAGTGGAAATGCCACACCACAAAACGTCCACCAACTCCTTAAGTATAAGATCTCTCACAGTGTGATATTTCTCTGGTAACACCCTGCTGCAAATGTATTTCCGGCTAGGAACTTCATACCGAGGATCCAGAGTTTGTAGAAGAGATTTGAAGGTAGGCTCATCCAATATGGAAGCAGGAAACATACCATCACATATTAGATTGACTACTGCAGATGTTACTTCCAGTTGTTTCTTGTCGAAAGGATGGCTGCTCTTCATAATAAAAGTTTCCTGAACAACCTGTTGGGACGTTTCTGGTTTCAGCTTCGAGAAAGCAGTCGCATACGCCTCTCTCATTTGCTCAGTGTTGCTTTTTACAAATTCACAGAACGCTTCTGTGTGATTCTTCTCAAGGTGGTAAGTAAGATTGGAAGTATTCCCTGAGTAGGCAATCTGAGCCATACAAATGCGACAATAGATCTTCTTCCACTGCATGATGCATCCTTCAGCATTTGTGTCAAAGCCAAAGTACTTCCACACTTTACTCTTTGCTCTGGGATGTGCAACTAGTTTGAGGTCAGACTGCACGGCTTCACTGTTTTTAGCCTCCATTGCGTTGCAAGTGGCAGTCTTCCGTTAAGATTTCACTCATTAATGAGTACCTGCTAAAGGCAGGAAGACAGACATAAAATGAGGGAGCACAACTACAAGGAATGCTCAACAATTACACATATAAAAGGTTTACACATGCAGTCATGGCCACTTAAAAATTACCAAGTTAATACTGCACTGGAACTGGAGACATTTATGAAGAGTGAACATTACCCCTTGCCATACACCCAGTTGAGGTCTGCATGTTTGCAGTGCTGCGGCCGGACCTCCTGCCCACCTACATTATAGTGAAAGGGGCCAGAGCGGACTTCCGGCGGCACAGTGGGATAGCGTTAGCACTGATCTGGCAGGCTGTTCCCCTGCCGGACCCTGCTGCCGCCACTGAGAGTAGCCTTAGTCCTAGTCACTGTAAGGCTCCATGCACACAGACCTACAGCCGAACGACCATTGACAACCTTCACAGACCACGCAGGAAGGACAAGTCGTTCAGAAAATGGCCCTCTAAAACATAAGGTCAGCGTAAAGGTAACCTGTCACCAGTGTTAATGCTATACTGCTTGCTAACAACGTTCTAAACATCTCCATTTAAATGGAATCTGTCACCTGTTTCATTGGGTTCTAACTAGGGGCAGCATAAAGTACAGTACAGATGCTCAGCAAATTGCGGAGTCACTATCTTTAACCCCTTCCAGCCAGTTCAATTTTTTTTTTTTATTATTTACTCCCTGCCTTCCAGGAGCCATAACTTTTTTTATTTTTCCATTCAAGTACTCCTATCAGGGCTTTTTTTTTTTTCTGTCAAACAAGTTGTACTTTCTAATCGCACCATTTAATATTGCATACGATGCAGTGGGAAGCTGGAAAAAATTCAAAATTGGGAGGAATTGAAAAAAAATAATGCAATTCTGCCTTTTGTTTTATAGCGTTCCTTGTGCGGTAAAACTGACAGGTTCATTTTGTAGGTCAGTACGATTACAGGGATACCAAATTTACACACACACCTTCTCAAAGAGTTTTCTTTATTTTCATGACTATGAAGGCATCAAAGCTATGAATTAACACATGTGGAATTATATACATAACAAACAAGTGTGAAACAACTGAAAATATGTCATATTCTAGGTTCTTCAAAGCAGCCACCTTTTGCTTTGATTACCGCTTTGCACACTCTTGGCATTCTCTTGATGAGCTTCAAGAGGTAGTCCCCTGAAATGGTCTTCCAACAGTCTTGAAGGAGTTCCCAGAGATGCTTAGCACTTGTTGGCCCTTTTGCCTTCACTCTGCGGTCCAGCTCACCCCAAACCATCTCGATTGGGTTCATGTCCTGTGACTGTGGAGGCCAGGTCATCTGGCGCAGCACCCCATCACTCTCCTTAATGTTCAAATAGCCCTTACTTTCAAAGTTTTCCCAATTTTTCGGCTGACTGACTGACCTTCATTTCTTAAAGTAATGATGGCCACTCGTTTTTCTTTACTTAGAATTTGTATTATGGCAAGAAAAAAGCAGCTAACAGTCTATTCAGTAGGACTATCAGCTGTGTATCCACCTGACTTCTCCTCAACGCTACTGATGGTCCCAACCCCATTTATAAGGCAAGAGATCCCACTTATTAAACCTGACAGGGCACACCTGTGAAGTGAAAACCATTTCAGGGGACTACCTCTTGAAGCTCATCAAAAGAATGCCAAGAGTGTGCAAAGCAGTAATCAAAGCAAAAGGTGGCTACTTTGAAAAACCTAGAATATGACATATTTTCAGTTGTTTCACACTTGTTTGTTATGTATATAATTCCACATGTGTTAATTCATAGTTTTGATGCCTTCAGTGTGAATCTACAATTTTCATGGTCATGAAAATAAAGAAAACTCTTGGAATGAGAAGGGGTGTCCAAACTTTTGGTCTGTACTGATAATAAATTAGATATATATATATATATATATATATATATATATATATATATATATATATATATATATATATATCTATCTAAGCAAGAGCAGCACCAAGCAAAATCAAAGTCAAAAAGCCATGAAAAATCCAAAAATAGCACTGATCTGGATTCTGACAAAATCACCTGTTAGATATAGAAGAAATTCCACAGCACCTCCATATGGTGAAAAATTGTGTCCTTTATTCACCCATGCAACTGAGACAGTCCACTTGCTGGGACTTTTTGCTCCTTTCACCACATGGAGGTGCTGTGCAATTTCTTATATACATTGCCTTGTAAAAGTATTCACTCCCCCTTGACTTTTTTCGTATTTTGTTACATTACAGCCTTTAGTTCAATGTTTTGTTATTCTGAATTTCATGTGATGGATCAGAACACAATAATCTAAGTTGCTGAAGTGAAATGAGAAAAATATATAAATAAAACTATTGTTTAGAAATAGAAAACAGAAAATTGGCATGTGCGTATGTATTCACCCCCTTTGTTAGGAAGCCCATAAAAAGCTCTGGTGCAACCAATTACCTTCAGTAGTCACATAATTAGTGACATGGTGTCCACCTGTGTGCAATTTAAGTGTCACATGATCTGTTAATATATATATATATATATATATATATATATATATATATATATATATATATATATATATATATATATACACACATACACACACACACACACAAACACACCTTTTTCTAAAAGGCCCCAGAGGCTGCAACACCTAAGCAAGAGGCCTCACTAACCAAACACTGCCACGAAGACCAAGGAACTCTCCAAACAAGTAAGGGACAATGTTGCTGAGAAGTACAAGTCAGGGTTAGGTTATAAACAAATATCCAAATCTTTGATGATCCCCAGGAGCACGATCAAATCTATAATAACTAAATGGAAAGAACGTGGCACAACAGCAAACCTACCAAGAGACGGCCGCCCACCAAAACTTACGGCCCGGGCAAGGAGGGCATTAATCCGAGAGGCAGCACAGAGACCTAAGGTAACCCTGGAGAAGCTGCAGAGTTCCACAGCAGAGACTGGAGTATCTGTACATAGGACGACAATAAGCCGTACGCTCCATAGAGTTGGGCTTTATGGCTTTATGGCCAGAAGAAAGCCATTACTTTCAGCTAAAAACAAAAAGGCACTTTGTGAGTTTGCGAAAAGGCATGTGGGAGACTCCAAAAATGTATGTAGGAAGGTGCTCTGGTCTGAGGAGACTAAAATTGAACTTTTCGGCCAAAGAAAACGCCATGTCTGGCGCAAACCCAACACATCACATAAAGAACACAATCCACAGTGAAACATGGTGGTGGCAGCATCATGCTGTGGGGATGATTTTAAGCAGCCGGGACTGGGAAACTGGTCAGAGTTGAGGCAAAGATGGATGGTGCTAAATACAGGGATATTCTTGAGCAAAACCTGTACCACTCTGTGCGTGATTTGAGGCTAGGATGGAGGTTCACCTTCCAGCAGGACAATGACCCCAAACACACTGCTAAAGCAACACTTGAGTGGTTTAAGGGGAAACATGTAAATGTGTTGGAATGGCCTAGTCAAAGCCCAGATGTCAATCCAATCGAAAATCTGTGGTCAGACTTAAAGATTGCTGTTCACAAGCGCAAACCATCCAACTTGAAAGAGCTGGAGCAGTTTTGCAAGGAGGAATGGACAAAAATCCCAGTGGTAAGATGTGGCAAGCTCATAGAGACTTATCCAAAGCGACTTGGAGTTGTGATTGACCGCAAAAGGTGGCTCTACAAAGTATTGACTTTAGGGGGGTGAAGAGTTATGCACATTAAATTTTTCTATTATTTTGTCCTATTTGTTGTTTGCTTCACAATAAAGATTATATCTATATATTTTTATCTATCTTCAAAGTTGTTGGCATGCTCTGTAAATTAAAATTATGCAAATCCTCAAACAATTCATGTTAATTCCAAGTTGTGAGGCACCAAAATACGAAAAAAGTCAAAAAGGGTTTAATACTTTTGCAAGGCACTGTAATATATATATACATACACACACACACAGTGGATATAAAAAGTCTACACACCCCTGTTAAATTGTCAGGTTTCTGTGCTGTAAAAAAATGAGACAAAGATAAATCATTTCAGAACTTTTTCCACCTTCAATGTGACCTATAAACTGTACCACTCAATTGAAAAACAAACTGAAATATTTTAGGTAGATGGAAGAAAATAATAAGTAAAAATAATGTGGTTGCATAAGTGTGCACACCCTCTTATAACTGGGGATGTAGCTGTGTTCAGAATTAAGCAATCACATTCAAAATCATGTTAAATAGGAGTCAGCATACACCTGCCATCATTTAAAGTGCCTCTGATTAACCCCAAATAAAGTTCTGCTGCTCTAGTTGGTCTTTCCTGAAATTTTCTTAGTCACATCCCACAGCAAAAGCCATGGTCCACAGAGAGCTTCCAAAGCATCAGAGGGATGTCATTATTAAAAGGTATCAGTCAGGAGAAGGGTACAAAAGAATTTCCAAGGCATTAGATATACCATGGAAGACAGTCATCATCAAATGGAGAAAATATGGCACAACAGTGACATTACCAAGAACTGGACGTCCCTTCAAAATTGATGAAAAGACGAGAAGAAAACTGGTCTGGGAGGCTACCAAGAGGCCTACAGCAACATTAAGGCCTCTTTCAGACGGGCGTTGCGGGAAAATGTGCGGGTGCGTTGCGGGAACACGCACGATTTTTCCACGCGAGTGCAAAACATTGTAATGCGTTTTGCACTCGCGTGAGAAAAATCGCGCATGATTGATACCCAAACCTGAACTTCTTCACAGAATTTCGGGCTTGGGATCGGGGTTGTGTAGAATGTATTATTTTCCCTTATAACATGGTTATAAGGGAAAATAATAGCATTCTGAATACAGAATGCATAGTAAAATAGCGCTGGAGGGGTTAAAAAAAAATTCAAAATAATTTAACCTTAATCCACTTGCTCACGCTGCCGCCATCTCGTTTGTCTCTTTTGCTGAACAGGACCTGTGGTGAGCATTCATTCCAGGAACAGGACCTGTGGTGAGGTCACTCCGTTCATCACATGATCCATCACATGACCCATCACCATGGTAAAAGATCATGTGATGACCAAAGTGATGTCACCACAGGTCCTGTTGCTGCAATGAATGCTCACCACAGGTCCTGTTCAGCAAAGAAGGAGACAGACGAGATGCCGGCAGCGCGAGCAAGTGGATTAAGGAGAGTTAAATTATTATTTATTTATTTTTTTAACCCCTCCAGCGCTATTTTACTATGCATTCTGTATTCAGAATGCTATTTTCCCTTATAACCATGTTATAAGGGGAAATAATAATGATCGGGTCTCCATCCCATTCGTCTCCTAGCAACCGTGCGTGAAAAATCGCACCGCATTTTCACGCAACCCCATTCACTTCTATGGGGCATGCGTTGCGTGAAAAACACAGAATATAGAGCATGCTGCGATTTTCACGCAACAAACAAGTGATGCGTGAAAATCACCGCTCATGTGAACAGCCCCATAGAAATGAATGTGTCGGTATTCAGTGCGGGTGCAATGCGTTCAACTCACGCATCGCATCAACGTGGAATACTCGCCCGTGTCTTACGAATAAAAACATCCAAGCCAGGCTACATTTTGCAAAAACACATCTGAAGTCTCCCAAAACCATGTGGGAAAAGGTGTTATGGTCTGATGAAACCAAGGTTGAACTTTTTGGCCATAATTCCAAAAAGAACACCATACCCACAGTGAAGCATGGTGGTGGCAGCATCATGCTTTAGGGCTGTTTTTCTTCAGCTGGAACTGGGGCCTTAGTTAAGCTAGAGGGAATTATGAACAGTTCCAAATACCAGTCAATATTGGCACAAAACCTTTAGGCTTCTGCTAGAAAGCTGAACATGAAGAGGAACTTCATCTTTCAGCATGACAACGATCCAAAGCATACATCCAAATCAACAAAGGAATGGCTTCACCAGAATAAGATTAAAGTTTTGGAATGGCCCAACCAGAGCCCAGACCTGAATCCGATTGAAAATCTGTGGGGTGATCTGAAGAGGGCTGTGCACAGGAGATGCCCTCGCAATCTGACAGATTTGGAGTGTTTTTGCAAAGAAGAGTGGGCAAATCTTGCAAAGTCAAAATGCGCCATGCTGCTAGACTCATACCCAAAAAGACCGAGTGCTGTAATAAAATCAAAAGGTGCTTCAACAAAGTATTAGTTTAAAGTTGTGCACATTTATGCAACCGTATTATTTTATTTTTATATTTTTTCTTCCCTCCACCTAAAAGATTTCAGTTTGTTTTTCAATTGAGTTGTACAGTTTATAGGTCACATTAAAGGTGGAAAAAGTTCTGAAATGATTTATCTTTGTCTCATTTTTTTACATCACAAAAACCTGACATTTTAACAGGGGTGTGTAGACTTTATATCCACTGTGGTATATATTAATTCAATTATTTTTGGATGGTGAAGCAACAAACTGGCCATTTAAATTTTTATTTTCGAGACGCAGTTTACTGTACGGGATAAATAAGGACAGTGATACCAATGATCTTTATTTTTGTGTATTTTTATTTGTAATATGGAGAAAGGAGGGTCATTTTTATATGTGTAAAAAAAAAAAAAAAAAAAAAAAAAAAAGGCCCAAAGCTGCCATGGGAACTGGATAGCTTCAGTTTCCATGACAACATTTTTAGATTTTTTTTTGCAGACTTGAACGCGTCCGTATTTTGTGTATCTTTTTGCAAAACGGATGATCCGTGTGCTTTCTGCATCTGCATGTCCATTCTATAAAATGACAGACCGTATCCTATACTTGTAAGTGTGATTGGACGGGTAATATTTCCGATTCGGTCAATACCCAGCTGCCTATGTGGCTATTGATACCCTACTTGCCTTTGCTTTAGAACAGTCTTAATACATAATTTTTATTTCATGGATTAAAATGTTTTTCTGTGTTCAAGCTAAGCATCGCTGTACAGGTATCAGTAAATGTATGACTATGGGCATCACTGGGTGTGAACCCCCACGACTGCCCTGGGAGGTAGCTTCTAAAACCATTCTGTTCACTGCCCCCACAAATCGCAGACCAAGGACACATTAAAGTCAATGGGTTGGCAAAAAAAACAAAAACGAATGCAAGACAGTCGGTATACCTATTTTGCAGATCGTAAAATACATGTTTATGTGCATGAGGCCTCAAAGAGGACCTTTCACCTGGATATCCTTAATCAAATTATTATACTACCTTATAGTGCGGCCCCCAGTGATGTCTTGGCACTTTTCTTTTTTTCTAAAGAAATCCGCTGTGGTCTCCGTATCTTTTGGCGCCTCATATGCTAATAAGGCGACTCGGTTTACTAGGCTTGGACTTGTATTTCTCCTGGCCACGGTTATCTTCTCCCTGGCTGCAAGCGCATCCAATCTGAGCGCCCCGCTCTTAGCCAAGAAGAAGGAGCTCAAGTTCTCGTGAGAATCGCAGCTCCTTCTCCCTTCTTTAGAAAAAAAATATAAAAGTGCCAAGACATCACTGGGGGCCGCACTATAAGCTAGGATAATAACAAATATCCAGGTGAAAGGTCCTCTTTAATGTCTCGATAATCCCCAGGACATCACATTAGAAGTCACCATGTACAACAGCCTGGTGTTATTGTAGGAGACACTGCTTTATGTAGGGGACACTGGAGTCACAGACACAGTAACATTTACATAATACAGAAAATAATACATCAAACAACTGTTAAAAGGGATTGTCACCAAAAAAATAATCTACACTTTTCAAACCAGCGCCTGGATCTGAATACTTTTGTAATTGCAAGTAATTAAAAATGTTATATAGCCACTAAGTTATTCAATAAAATGTTTCTGTATAGCTCCACCTGCTGTTTGTTTTTTCCTATTCTTTTGCCCACTGAGAAGGTCGCACATGCTCTGCTCCACCCTTCAACTTCCTCCTGAGTGGTGATAAAGCGAGAGCTGCCACAGCATGGACACGCCCCTGAGTGGTGATAGGGCGAGAGCTGCCACAGCATGGATACGCCCCCTGAGTGGTGATAGGGCGAGAGCTGCCACACCATGGACACGCCCCCTTAGCTGCAGCAGAAAGACACTCCCCTTGAGCTGTCAGCTTGATATAAACCTAGCAGAGCAATGAATGGGGAGATGTCTGGATCCATGTGAGGTGCAGGGCTGGATCTAGCTTTGTTTGGGTCCATTCACACATCTGCAAGTGTTTTGTGGATCCGCAAAACACGGACACCGGCCATGTGCGTTCCGCATTTTGTGGACCGCGCATGGCCGGCACTTTAAATAGAAATGCCTTTTCTTGTCAGTGTCTGCGGACAAGAATAGGACATGTTCTATTTTTTTCCGGAACGGAAGTGCACATCTTTTGCGGCCCCATTGAAAATGAATGGGCCCGGATCCGTTCCACAACAGATCCGGACCCATTTTGCAGACGTGTGAATGGACTCTTAGAAAGAGGTTGTCGTGTTCTATATGATGTCCGATTTTCATTTTTTACCTTCGTTATGGAATAACCCCTTTAAACTATTATGGTCACGGAGATCTTCAATACATGGTTTGTGCAGACTCATCTTTGTATGACCTTTGTGAAAGAAACTTTTTTCAAAACACTTTCATACTGGTTAAAGGGTTTATCCAAGACCCATAATGCCCCTCACAGAAGTTGTACTTACCTCGCTTTCCGGCACCAGTGTCACTTCTGATGCCGGCACGGCCGCCACTGCATCTCCCCGTCGCACGGATGAATACATCCGTCGTCGGGGTGGAGGAATGGACAGGAACAAGCCTCCCTAGCGTCACTCGCGATGCTAGGGAGGCTCGTTCCTGTCGTGACCTGCTATTGCCCCCCCCCTTAAATGTTTTCATCTGCGCGACAGGGAGATGCAGCGGCGGCCGTGCCAGCATCAGAAGCGACACGGGTGTCAGGGAACAGGGCAAGTACGACCTCTGTGAGGGGCCCGGGCGTTATAGATCTTGGATAACCCCTTTTATCACATTTATTAAGCACGGTAAGCTCTTACATAATAGGACACTGCGCGGACCTCACCCCTATGAAGCTCTGGCTCTCGCTCCAATAACAAGTCTTTCACGAATTCCCGATACTCAGACAGTCACCCTTCATGGGATGTCACGTTGTTGTATGATCTCAGTATGCATTCTGTATATATGGATTGGAATTGATTTCAGAATGAGTTTGGTTTAGATTTACGACTTCTGGATGAGACAGACACACGGGATATTCTCATGAATGTAACCAGTTCTGACTGTCCCATAGGAGATTCCCGCAGGTCCAACATTATTATTGTTTAAAGGGTTTTCCAGGATTTTGATCCTAATTACCTATCCTCAGGACAGGTGATCAGTTTCTGATCTGTGGGGGTCCAACACCTGGGATACCACCGATCAGCTGTTTGAGAAGGCAGCGGTGTTCCTGTGAGCGCCGCGGCCTTCTCCGTGCTTCCCAATATACTATAGTGGCTGTGCTTGGCATTACACTCAGCCGCGATGCCAATCACTGGCACTATACAATGTACCGCTCTGTGCCTGGAAAGCTGTGAGAAGGCCATAGCGCTCACTGGAGCACCGGTGCCTTCTCCCCGACTGGTCGCAAGGATAACTCGGAAAAATCCTTTAAATGCCTTTGATTTTTAACGTTTAATAAATCTTGTCTATTCTCCATCTCCGGCAGTTTCCATCCCTCCATTAAGTACACCGGCAGTTGCTTGGACACCTTTCTAGCACCCTTTGGGTTAAAGGGATTCTGTCACCAGGTTTCACCCCTGTCAGCTAAACATATGCTGATGTTCAGGGCGTCTTCACGATTCCTAATGTGGGCTTATAAATGTCATCTGTGGGCTTATTTAGCTAAAAAACAGCTATTACTAACCTGTCAGTCAAACAAATAAGGTGCCCAAGGGGATGTTAATGGATGCAAGGTGCCGGCCGCACCCACCGCCGTTCGTGCCCAGCGCCGCCTTTCCGGACTTCTGTGCCGCCTCCTAATCCTCTGTGCCGCCTCTCGCTCTCCCTCCCTCCCCCCTCCTCCTGCTGTAATATCTCGTGCTTGCACACAGGGCTCTGCCTGATGCGCCCGTGTGGACTTCTCCATTTGGCTTCTTACAGCGAAGTGCGCATGCGCCGGCACTTCGCTCAACCCAGGTATGCGCGAGATCTTACAGCAGGAGGAGGGGGGAGGGAGGGAGAGCGAGAGGCGGCACAGAGGATTAGGAGGCGGCACAGAAGTCTGGACAGGCGGCGCAGATATGAATACCCAAGTCATTCACCTAAGTCTTGCGCAACTTCGGCTGAGGTTTTGCTACAAGGAGCCCATACATTTTAATACTGTACGGAAACAGCATTACAAACAAAGG
Source organism: Bufo bufo (assembly GCF_905171765.1). Taxonomy (NCBI): domain Eukaryota; kingdom Metazoa; phylum Chordata; class Amphibia; order Anura; family Bufonidae; genus Bufo; species Bufo bufo. The sequence continues at coordinate 159,564,573 of NC_053391.1, forward strand.
GGGAGATTTACCAAACTGGTGTAAAGTAGAACTGGCTTAGTTGCCCATAGCAACCAATCAGATTCCACATTTTAGTTTCTAAAGGAGCTGTGAAAAATGAAAGGTGGAATCTGATTGGTTGCTATGGGCGACTAAGCCAGTTCTGCTTTACATAAATTTGCTAAATCTCCCCCAAATTTTTTTTTAACGAGTCCAAAGCCTGATTCACTCAAGCTTACTGTTCACCCTGAGACAGCATTAGGCTACTTTCACACAGGCGTTTTTACTGGATCCGGCAGGGTTCAGCAAAAACGCTTCCATTACTGATAATACAACCATCTGCATCCGTTATTAACAGATCCGGTTGTATTATCTCTAACATACCCAACACGGATCCGTCATGAACTCTATTGAAAGTCAATGGGAGACGGATCCGTTTTCTATTGTGTCAAAGAAAATGGATCCATCCCTATTGACGGATCCATCCGTTTTGCTCTGCATCTCCAGGACGGAAAGCAAACTACAACATGTTGCTGTTTGCTCTCCGGTATGGGAACGCAACTAAACGGAACGCAATGCATTGTGGAACATTCCGTTGTGTTCAGTTTTGTCGCCATTGACGATAAATGGGGACAAAACAGAAGCGTTTTTTTCCGTATTGAGCCCCCATGACGGAACTCAATACCGGAAAACTAACGCTAGTGTGAAAGTAGCCTTATTGGGGCTGTGTCCGAAACTGCAGCTCAGCCCCGTCCATCTGAAGTGCCAGGCCACGACAGAAGCGCATGTACGGCACTAAGCCTGGGTTTACAATGGCCCCTTCATTCTTCTGATCTGTGGGGGGTCTCCAACAATCAATACCGATGGCCGATTCTAGGTAGTGAACAGGACATTTCAGATGAAGAAGTACAGAAACATACATGCAATAAAAGTATATTGCATTTTCAACTGTGGTAGCGCCCCCTGCTGCAAGTCAATTCTGGTCCACCTTCTCCTGCATTCAGTGGTGGACTAGTGATCAGTAGCTTCCCTGGTGGAGGAGTGATCTCATAGAGAAGCAGGTGAAGTGGGCCAAGCACCTTTCACCCCAGGACATGGGTGCATTACACACTGAAGTGCTAGTGTGTGAGGGATATGCAGGGGAGGAAGAGGTTAACCAGAGCCGACTGCACTGCACTCCAGGAAAATCCAGGTGCTCGACGGTCATTGGGACAGAGCTGCTGCCCTCCCACAGAAAGTGAAGACACAAGAGCTACAGAGAGGGGAATTAAAGAGACTGATACCGACAGCTTTTTTGCATTGATAATAGTTAAAATATTAAGTATTTTATTTTTATTTGTGGGATAACCCCGGCTGGAATCACACCTGGCTTTAGTGGATCCAGCAGCAAGAAGTCCCATTCACAAAAACGGATTTCAGCCAGAGGTTGAATGTATTTTTGTATAAAAAAAACTAAAACTTTTAGGGTCATTTATTAAGACTGCCGTTTTAGACACTGGTCTTAATAACCCCTATTGCTGGCAGTAGCGCAGGCCTCTCTCTACATGACTTCGGCACATCCGGCACCAGTCTAAATGCAAGACAACGTTCGAGCGCGCACTGAGGGAGGGAGGCGGCGACGCGCATGGATCACAGGACAGCGCGCACTGAGGGAGGCGGGGACGCGCATGGATCACAGGACAGCGAGCACTGAGGGAGGCGGGGGCGCGCATGGATCACAGGACAGCGAGCACTGAGGGAGGCGGGGGCGCGCATGGATCACAGGACAGCGAGCACTGAGGGAGGCGCATGGATCACAGGACAGCGAGCACTGAGGGAGGCGCATGGATCACAGGACAGCGAGCACTGAGGGAGGCGCATGGATCACAGGACAGCGAGCACTGAGGGAGGCGCATGGATCACAGGACAGCGAGCACTGAGGGAGGCGCATGGATCACAGGACAGCGAGCACTGAGGGAGGCGCATGGATCACAGGACAGCGAGCACGGAGGGAGGCGCATGGATCACAGGACAGCGAGCACTGAGGGAGGCGCATGGATCACAGGACAGCGAGCACTGAGGGAGGCGCATGGATCACAGGACAGCGAGCACTGAGGGAGGCGCATGGATCACAGGACAGCGAGCACTGAGGGAGGCGCATGGATCACAGGACAGCGAGCACTGAGGGAGGCGCATGGATCACAGGACAGCGAGCACTGAGGGAGGCGCATGGATCACAGGACAGCGAGCACTGAGGGAGGCGCATGGATCACAGGACAGCGAGCACTGAGGGAGGCGCATGGATCACAGGACAGCGAGCACTGAGGGAGGGAGGCGGGGACGCGCATGGATCACAGGACAGCGAGCACTGAGGGAGGCGGGGACGCGCATGGATCACAGGACAGCGAGCACTGAGGGAGGGAGGCGGGGACGCGCATGGATCACAGGACAGCGAGCACTGAGGGAGGGAGGCGGGGACGCGCATGGATCACAGGACAGCGAGCACTGAGGGAGGGAGGCGGGGACGCGCATGGATCACAGGACAGCGAGCACTGAGGGAGGGAGGCGGGGACGCGCATGGATCACAGGACAGCGAGCACTGAGGGAGGGAGGCGGGGACGCGCATGGATCACAGGACAGCGAGCACTGAGGGAGGCGGGGACGCGCATGGATCACAGGACAGCGAGCACTGAGGGAGGCGGGGACGCGCATGGATCACAGGACAGCGAGCACTGAGGGAGGCGGGGACGCGCATGGATCACAGGACAGCGAGCACTGAGGGAGGCGGGGACGCGCATGGATCACAGGACAGCGAGCACTGAGGGAGGCGGGGACGCGCATGGATCACAGGACAGCGAGCACTGAGGGAGGCGGGGACGCGCATGGATCACAGGACAGCGAGCACTGAGGGAGGCGGGGACGCGCATGGATCACAGGACAGCGAGCACTGAGGGAGGCGGGGACGCGCATGGATCACAGGACAGCGAGCACTGAGGGAGGCGGGGACGCGCATGGATCACAGGACAGCGAGCACTGAGGGAGGCGGGGACGCGCATGGATCACAGGACAGCGAGCACTGAGGGAGGCGGGGACGCGCATGGATCACAGGACAGCGAGCACTGAGGGAGGCGGGGACGCGCATGGATCACAGGACAGCGAGCACTGAGGGAGGCGGGGACGCGCATGGATCACAGGACAGCGAGCACTGAGGGAGGCGGGGACGCGCATGGATCACAGGACAGCGAGAACTGAGGGAGGCGGGGACGCGCATGGATCACAGGACAGCGAGCACTGAGGGAGGCGGGGACGCGCATGGATCACAGGACAGCGAGCACTGAGGGAGGCGGGGACGCGCATGGATCACAGGACAGCGAGCACTGAGGGAGGGAGGCGGGGACGCGCATGGATCACAGGACAGCGAGCACTGAGGGAGGCGGGGACGCGCATGGATCACAGGACAGCGAGCACTGAGGGAGGGAGGCGGGGACGCGCATGGATCACAGGACAGCGAGCACTGAGGGAGGGAGGCGGGGACGCGCATGGATCACAGGACAGCGAGCACTGAGGGAGGCGGGGACGCGCATGGATCACAGGACAGCGAGCACTGAGGGAGGGAGGCGGGGACGCGCATGGATCACAGGACAGCGAGCACTGAGGGAGGCGGGGACGCGCATGGATCACAGGACAGCGAGCACTGAGGGAGGCGGGGACGCGCATGGATCACAGGACAGCGAGCACTGAGGGAGGCGGGGACGCGCATGGATCACAGGACAGCGAGCACTGAGGGAGGCGGGGACGCGCATGGATCACAGGACAGCGAGCACTGAGGGAGGCGGGGACGCGCATGGATCACAGGACAGCGAGCACTGAGGGAGGCGGGGACGCGCATGGATCACAGGACAGCGAGCACTGAGGGAGGCGGGGACGCGCATGGATCACAGGACAGCGAGCACTGAGGGAGGCGGGGACGCGCATGGATCACAGGACAGCGAGCACTGAGGGAGGCGGGGACGCGCATGGATCACAGGACAGCGAGCACTGAGGGAGGCGGGGACGCGCATGGATCACAGGACAGCGAGCACTGAGGGAGGCGGGGACGCGCATGGATCACAGGACAGCGAGCACTGAGGGAGGCGGGGACGCGCATGGATCACAGGACAGCGAGCACTGAGGGAGGCGGGGACGCGCATGGATCACAGGACAGCGAGCACTGAGGGAGGCGGGGACGCGCATGGATCACAGGACAGCGAGCACTGAGGGAGGCGGGGACGCGCATGGATCACAGGACAGCGAGCACTGAGGGAGGCGGGGACGCGCATGGATCACAGGACAGCGAGCACTGAGGGAGGCGGGGACGCGCATGGATCACAGGACAGCGAGCACTGAGGGAGGCGGGGACGCGCATGGATCACAGGACAGCGAGCACTGAGGGAGGCGGGGACGCGCATGGATCACAGGACAGCGAGCACTGAGGGAGGCGGGGACGCGCATGGATCACAGGACAGCGAGCACTGAGGGAGGCGGGGACGCGCATGGATCACAGGACAGCGAGCACTGAGGGAGGCGGGGACGCGCATGGATCACAGGACAGCGAGCACTGAGGGAGGCGGGGACGCGCATGGATCACAGGACAGCGAGCACTGAGGGAGGCGGGGACGCGCATGGATCACAGGACAGCGAGCACTGAGGGAGGCGGGGACGCGCATGGATCACAGGACAGCGAGCACTGAGGGAGGCGGGGACGCGCATGGATCACAGGACAGCGAGCACTGAGGGAGGCGGGGACGCGCATGGATCACAGGACAGCGAGCACTGAGGGAGGCGGGGACGCGCATGGATCACAGGACAGCGAGCACTGAGGGAGGCGGGGACGCGCATGGATCACAGGACAGCGAGCACTGAGGGAGGCGGGGACGCGCATGGATCACAGGACAGCGAGCACTGAGGGAGGCGGGGACGCGCATGGATCACAGGACAGCGAGCACTGAGGGAGGCGGGGACGCGCATGGATCACAGGACAGCGAGCACTGAGGGAGGCGGGGACGCGCATGGATCACAGGACAGCGAGCACTGAGGGAGGCGGGGACGCGCATGGATCACAGGACAGCGAGCACTGAGGGAGGCGGGGACGCGCATGGATCACAGGACAGCGAGCACTGAGGGAGGCGGGGACGCGCATGGATCACAGGACAGCGAGCACTGAGGGAGGCGGGGACGCGCATGGATCACAGGACAGCGAGCACTGAGGGAGGCGGGGACGCGCATGGATCACAGGACAGCGAGCACTGAGGGAGGCGGGGACGCGCATGGATCACAGGACAGCGAGCACTGAGGGAGGCGGGGACGCGCATGGATCACAGGACAGCGAGCACTGAGGGAGGCGGGGACGCGCATGGATCACAGGACAGCGAGCACTGAGGGAGGCGGGGACGCGCATGGATCACAGGACAGCGAGCACTGAGGGAGGCGGGGACGCGCATGGATCACAGGACAGCGAGCACTGAGGGAGGCGGGGACGCGCATGGATCACAGGACAGCGAGCACTGAGGGAGGCGGGGACGCGCATGGATCACAGGACAGCGAGCACTGAGGGAGGCGGGGACTCTGCTCTCCAGTCGCAGCGGGATTTCCCGCGTTGTTCTCTGAGGTGACACCATCTCGTCACCGCTCCCATTTCTTCCCCGGTGACTGAGTGGTGTCCCGAGGAAGGCTCAAGGTCATGACATTTCCGTCTTCCCTCCGCCCCGCTAGTTCCCTATACTGTAATAACGCAGTACTGGGATACAAACCTGTCCCGATGTGCGCAGCTCTTGTCATACGATCCCTGCGCAGTATAAGACCTGTATGTCGCAGGCGATTGGACACAGCCTCTCTCGCCAGAACAGGGTCATCGAAATATCGCGATATAGTAAACGTCATATCTCGACTGTCCGTGGCTGTTCACGGCGAGTGGTGATGACGTCACGACATACGCGATATGAGGCATCTTGTGCCTGAAAACGAATAGCGCAGCGATACATGCCGAGTCTGACCTGGTAGAAGGAAGGAGTGGCCGAGCAGCTGCTGGAGGGTCACTTTCATCGCGATATAATAGTTCCAGAGCACCGGCACGATGAGCGTCAGCGGCCACATGGCTGCAGGTGGAGATCGTCACACCCGGGTCCTGTCCTGACAGTGCAGAAATACCGGGGCCGAAGGGGTGCGGTTTGGGGCGTGTTAACAGGGTGGAAGTTGACATCTGTGGTTTGATTATATTTTGTTTTTGAGTTTTGTCTTTTTTTTTTTTTTATAAAACTGTTTTAATGTGTTTTTTTTAAAAAGGGGTTGAGCAGTGGCTTAAAGGGGTTGGCCACTATATAAGTCCTTTCCATTATATAGTGGGAGGTAGGGTAAAAAAGAGTTTCCTAATATATTTTATTTAAAAAAAATCCGAATGGTAATGTTTTTATAATGAGCCCCACTCTGCGTGCAGCCAGTTCGTCCATGGCTTTATTTTAACTGCACATGCGCTGCTTTTCCTAATGAGAGCAGCGCATGCCCAGTCTGCCACTGGCGCGCTTCCTGCTCCGACTCTGTCTCTACAACCATCTTATTCCTGTCCAAGTTCAGAGCGGGAAGAAAAGTAAGAGCGCGTCTGATCCCCGCGTCCGCAATTGCTGCAGACCGGAGGTTCGAGGCCGCGCTCCGGAAATGCGGATGCGGACAGCACACTGTGTGCTGTCCGCATCCGTTCCTGCCACATAGAGAATAAATGGGTCCGCACCCGTTCCGGATAATTGCGGAACGGGTGGGGACACATTCTACGGACTTGTGAATGGACCCTTAATCAGTTAAAGGGGTATCCTGGTTACAGAAAACTACTCCCTATCCACAGATCGATGGGGATTCTACCGCCTGAGCGGAGCAGGCGGCATAGCCTTGGGAAACCTGCTGTTTCATACAGCAGACACCTGCGGCTATTGCCGGTCGCCAGCATTTAACACTTTTAGGCCCCATTCACCACGTCCGCAATTTCATTCCGCATTTTGCGGAACGGGATTGCGGACCCATTCATGTCTTTGGGGCCGCCCGGCTCCGGAAATGCGATTTTCTTATGTAGGGGCTCATTTTTTGCGGGATGAGGTGACGGTTTTATTGGTACCATTTTGTGGGACATACGCGTTTTTGATCACTTGGTGTTGCACCTTTTGTGATGTAAGGTGACAAAAATTGCTTGTTTTGACACAGTTTTTTTAAATTTGTTTTACGGTGTTCACCCGAGGGGTTAGGTCATGTGATATTTTTATAGAGCTGGTTTTTACGGACGCGGCAATACCAAATATGTCTATTTTATTTTATTTTTTCTATTTTAAAAAAAAATTAAAATTTATTCCTTACTTGGGGAATTTTTTTTTTTTTTTACATGTGAAACATTTTTTTTTATTTTTTTTTTTCAACCCTTTATTTTTTTTTTTTTTTTACACTTTTCGTCCCCCATAAGGTCATACAAGACCTCTGGGGGACATTTACTTCACTTTTTTATTTTTTTTTACACTATTGATTTCTCCTATAACTGGGGCTGACATAGGAGCCCCAGTTACAGGACAAATACACCCCCAGAGAGGCTGTACAGCAGCAATCCTGCGCTGTACAGCCTCAGTGCAGGGCTGATCGAGGTCTGTGAAAGACCTCACACAGCTCCTGCACTCTCCGGTCCCGGCGGTCACATGACCGCCGGGCCGGAACAGGAAGCGCACAGCGCTTCCTGCTCTGTATGCACATCGCTCGGTGAGCGCTGTGTATGCAGCGATCCAGAAGGCAGGGACACCTGGGCACTGTCCCTGCCTTCTCTCTGGGTTGCTCTGCTGTCACTGACAGCGGGCAACCCGATCAGCAGCTGCACGATTAGCGTGCAGCTGCAGTTTCTGAACGGACGTTCTGGAACGTCCATTCAGAAATAGAGATCTACCTCCCGGACGTTTATAGTCTATGGGCGGACGGGAGGTGGTTAATACAAAACAAGGAGACTGATTGGCACATATGAATATCTCTGTAGGGTAAATCCTGGTGACAGAATCCCTTTAACCTGTTACGGACACGGTGTACAGGTACGCCCTGATGTCCCGATACTTAAGGACACAGGGCGTACCTGTACGCCCTGTGTATTTCCGATCACCACCACGCGGCGGGCGGTGATCGGAACAAGGTGCCTGCTCAAATCATTGAGCAGGCACCTTGGTACAATGCAGAGGGGGGTCCTGTGACCCCCCCCCCCCCCCTTCCTCCGTGTCGGCGATCGCAGCAAACCTCAAGTCAATTCAGACTTGCGGTTTGCTGCGTTTCCGGGTTATTCGGGTCTCTGGTGACCCGATAACCTGGAATAATAGCTTCTGATTGGGCGGAGCGGAAGTTTTGAATTGCCGGAGCTCCTCTCCCCGTTCATACAGGTCCGTGGAGCGGGAGAGAGAGGAGCTCGGCTGGATTGTACGTTTTTTTGTGCCATCAGGCACACATCGGTGTACTTTGGAGAGGTATGGCTACTTTCACACTTGCGTTTGGGGTTCCGCTTGTGAGATCCGTTTGAGGGCTCTCACAAGCGGCCCCGAACTGATCCGTTCATCCCCAATGCATTCTGAATGGATAAGGATCCGTTCAGAATGCATCAGTTTGGCTCCGTTCCGCCTCCATTCCGCTCTGGAGGCGGACACCAAAACGCAGCTTGCAGTGTTTTGGTGTCCGCCTGGCCGTGTGGAGCCAAACGGATCCGTCCTGACTTACAATGCAAGTCAATGGGGACGGATCCGTTTGACTTTGACACAATATGGTGCAATTGCAAACGGATCCGTCCCCCAGTTTTCTCCAATCCGATGGTATATTTTAACTTGAAGCGTCCCCATCACCATGGGAACGCCTCTATGTTAAAATTAGGGTTGTCCCGATACCACTTTTTTAGGACCGAGTACAAGTACCGATACTTTTTTTCAAGTAGTCACCGATACCGAATACCGATACTTTTTTTAAATGTCATGTGACCGTTTTGGGGGATCTGTGGATGACGCACTGTCATGTGGGGGATCTGTGGATGGCACTGTTATGGGGGACCTGTGGATAGCACTGTTATGGGGGACCTGTGGATGGCACTGTTATGGGGGACCTGTGGATGGCACTGTTATGGGGGATCTGTGGATGGCGCTGTTATGGGGGATCTGTGGATGGCACTGTTATGGGGGATCTGTGGATGGCACTGTTATGGGGGATCTGTGGATGGCACTGTTATGGGGGATCTGTGGATGGCACTGTTATGGGGGATCTGTGGATGGCACTGTTATGGGGGATCTGTGGATGGCACTGTTATGGGGGATCTGTGGATGGCACTGTTATGGGGGATCTGTGGATGGTGCTGTTATGGGGGATCTGTGGATGGTGCTGTTATGGGGGATCTGTGGATGGCACTGTTATGGGGATCTGTGGATGGTACTGCTATGGGGTGGGATATCTGTGGATGGCATTGTTATGGGGTGGGGGGATCTGAGGATGGCATTGTTATTTGGTGGGGGATCTGTGGATGGTGCTGTTATAGGGGATCTGTGGATGGAACTGTTATGGGGAGGATCTGTGGATGACACTGCTATATGTCATCCACAGATCCCCCTCATAACAGTGTCCCCCAATACACCGGGCCCCGCCGCTCACCGAAGTATTTATAAACGTGAATCCTTATCCTGTTATTAAGTTGAACTAACGCTGCCCTCTCCCATGTTCCCCTGTATCCCCCTGTATCCCCACAGCACTTACTTAAGCTTCCATAGCAGGCAGAGCGGACGGCACCAGTAACGTCACTCACTGACGTCGCGCGTCTGCTCCGCCTGCTTCATTCATAAAGTGGGCGGAACAGGCGCTCTACGTCAGTGAGTGACGTTACTGCTGCCGTCTGCTCTGCCTGCTATTGAAGCTTACAGGGGGATACATGGGAACATGGGAGAGGGCAGCGTTAGTTCAACTTAATAACAGGATAAGGATTCACGTTTATAAATACTTTGGTGAGCGGCGGGGCCCGGTGTAAGAGTACAGTGACTGCACCGGGCCCCGCCCATAGTTACGGACTCCAGCCCCTCCTCTCTCCCGATGCTGCATCTTTGCCGGGCCGCAAAAATATTCATTGCGGGAAAAAAAAAAAGTATTCTATTTATGTATCGGGGCGGGGTATCGGCGGCTGAGTACCGCCGAGAAAACTCGGAATCGGTCCCGATACCGATACTAGTATCGGTATCGGGACAACCCTAGTTAAAATATACCATCGGATTTGAGTTAGATCGTGAAAACTCAGATCCGACAGTATATTCTAACACAGAGGCGTTCCCATAGTGATGGGGACGCTTCAAGTTAGAATATACTAAGAACTGTGGACATAACGGCCCCCTGCTGCCTGATCTCTTACGGGGGGTGGGGGGGGGGGCTGTGATCCGCACAATTAACCCCTCAGGTGCCGCACCTGAGGGGTTAATTGTGCGGATCATAGCCCCCTGTAAGAGATCAGGTGCTGCCAGGCAGCAGGGGCCAGACCCCCCTCCCTTCCCAGTTTTAAATTCATTGGTGGCCAGTGCGGCCCCCCCTCCCTCCCCAGTATTAAATTCATTGGTGGCAAGTGCGGCCCCCCCCTCCCTCCCCAGTATTCTATTCATTGGTGGCCAGTGCGGCCTCCCTCCCCAGTATTATATTCATTGGTGGCCAGTAGGCTCCTCCTACTGGTAAGTGAAAGGTCTGTGCGGCGCATTGCTTATAGCACAGACCTGTCACTTACCAGTAGGAGGAGCGCCCGGCTGGCCACAGACAGCGCAGGTAAGTATAATGCTTCTAAAATTGCTAAGTAACCATGGCAGCCAGGACTGCATTAGTGTCTTGGCTGCCATGGTAACCGATCGGAGCCCCAGCGATTAAACTGGGACTCCGATCGGAACTCTTCGCTGCCACCAATGATGGGGGGGGGGAGAGGGGAGGCCGCACTGGCACCAATGAATATAATACGAGGGAGGGAGGGGAACCGCACTGGCCACCAATGAATATACTGGGAGGGAGGGGGGGGGCCGCAATGGCCACCAATGAATTTAAAACTGGGGAGGGAGTGGGGTCTAGCCCCTGCTGCCTGGCAGCACCTGATATCTTACAGGGGGCTATGATCCGCACAATTAACCCCTCAGGTGCGGCACCTGAGGGGTTAATTGTGCGGATCACAGCCCCCTGTAAGAGATCGGGTGCTGCCAGGCAGCAGGGGGCAGTTATGTACACAGTTCTTTTAGTATATTCTAACTTGAAGCGTCCCCATCACCATGGGAACGCCTCTGTGTTAGAATATACTGTCGGATCTGAGTTTTCACAATGTGAAAACTCAGATCTGAAAAAGCAGTTATGCAGACGGATCCGTTCTGAACGGATGCAAGCGTTTGCATTATAGGTGCGGATACCAGACGGATCCGCACCGAACGCAAGTGTGAAAGTAGCCGTAGGCAGGGAGAGTTAGGAGTTTTTTATAGCAGTTTAGCACCCTGATCGGGTGTCTGGGGTCCACAGCACTTAGCTGTGTGACCCTAGACCCCACAGGGGTGCTGCAGCTTGACCCCCCGCCCCCACACACACATTTTTTTGGCGCGCAAGTGTTTTTTTTTTGTTTTTTTGCATGCGCTAACTGTGGCTGGCACTCTTAGCATCTGGCCACTGTTAGCGCATCGACCACCCCACCGCTGATCAGTGCGTTTAAATCTTTTTATTTTTTTTACACTTTCTGGGATTTTAAATGTTATTTTGTTATTTTTGTTTTTTTTCTGTTAGGTGTAGGGCAAAGTACGCGAACACCCATCCCCCACATACACACACACACACTCCCCTATGGCCCGACGGACATTCTCGGGCGAGGAGGCATACGCCCTGCTTGCCTCTGACTCCGAGAGCCCCAGTGAGGACGAGGATGACCCCACTTGTAATCCGCGTCCTCCTCATCATCTAGTGATGATAATGAGCCCCCAAGGCGGCGGAGACGCCGCCAGGCAGAGCAAGGGGACCGCCATGCCAGGGACCCTGTGGCCCACACTAGTACGAGCAGCTCTGGGGCTCCTACTAGTTTTCTGGCCCACCAGATAAGTCCACCTGAGCCCCCTACCGGTGAACTTGCATGGTGTACCCCAGAGCATTTTGAGCCCGTGATTCCTGATTTTGTTGGCCAACCAGGAATCCAGATTCCCACAGTGGGCTTCACTGAATATTACTATTTTAGTCTTTTTTTCAGTGACTACTTTGTGAATCTGATGGTGGAGCAAACGAACCGTACGCCCAACAGTTCATTGCTCAACACCCGGGCTCCTTTTTGGCTAGTGCCGGTGGCTGGACTCCGGTCAGTGCAGCTGAGATGAGGGCGTTTTGGGGCCTCGTTCTGCACATGGGCCTAGTCAAGAAACCCAGTGTCAGGCATTACTGGAGTGGGGACGTCCTTTACCAGACCCCACTTTACAGTACGGCCATGACACGTACCCGGTTTGAGGCCATCCGGAAATGCCTGCATAATGCAGCATGTCCCCCCCCCAAATTTTTGGAGGCCTATGTACCTAGAAGGGAGTTCGCGCTTGATGAGTCTCTCATTGCCCTCAAGGGGAGACTCATTTTCCGCCAGTATGTTCACTCTAAGCGGGCGAGGTATGGCGTGAAGCTGTACAAACTATGCGAGTGTATCTCAGGGTACACTTAGAAGTTTTGTGTGTACGAGGGGCGAGATTCCCGTATTCAACCCCCAGAATGTCCCCCCACTCTGGGTGTTAGCGGGAAATGTGTGGGACCTTATGCACTGCTAGATAAAGGTTACCACCTGTACGTGGATAACTTTTATACTAGTATCCCCTTGTTCCAGTCCCTCACCGCCAGATCCATGTCCGCTTGTGGGACCGTGCGGGAAAATCAACTCGGCTTCCCTACCCACCCCCTCCAGGTACCTATCCCCAGGGGTGAGACCCGTGCCCTTACCAGTGGAAACCTGTTGCTGGTCAGATATAAGGACAAGAGGTGATGTCCTTGTACTGTCCACAATTCACGGTAACGGCATCACCCCTGTCCCTGTGCGAGGTACCATGGCAACGGTCCTCAAGCCCGATTGTATCGTCGACTACAATCGGTATATGGGAGGAATTGATCTCTCTGATCAAGTCCTCAAGTCATATAATGCCATGCGCAAAACCCGGGCATGGTACAAAAAAGTTGCGGTCTACTTGTTACAGGTTGCCTTGTACAACTCTTTTGTCCTGTCCCGGAGCGCTGGCAATACAGGGAAATTCCTGCAGTTCAAAGGCCCTGATCTTTTCTGACCAGAAAAGAGCAGGCCGGAGTACCTCGGGAACTGGAGGCGCACGGATCGTCCCTGACGAACACTTTCCAGGTCTGGTCCCCCATACTGGAAAGAAGGGAAGGTCCCCAAAAAAGTGCAGTGTGTCACAGGAGGGGATACGGAAGGACACCACCACTCAATGTGACACGTGCCCCGATCTTTCGGGCCTCTGCATTATTGGTTGCTTCAGGGAGTACCACACTTCCATGGAGTACTAAATTTATAATCGCCTTACCCAATTTTAATTCCAATTTTCTGACAATCGAAAAAAAAAAATATATATTTTTTTGTAAAAATAAAAAGTAGACATATTAGATATCGCCGCATCCGTAAGAATCTTCTCTATTCAAATACCCCATAACTTAACCCCTCAGATGAACACAGTCAAAAAAATAAAATAAAAATGGTGCAAAAAAAAGGTATTTTTTTGGTCACCTTACATCACAAAAAGTGTAATAGCAAGCGATCAAAAAGCCATATGCCCCCCAAAATAGTGCCAATAAAACCGTCCTCTCATCCCGCAAAAAATGAGCCCCTACCTAAGATAATCGGCTAAAAAAAAACTGGGCATAACATTTTCAATAGATGGTTCCACAAAAACGGAACGAATACGGATGCATTTCCGTATGTGTTCAGTTTTTTTTGCGGACCCATTGACTTGAATGGAGCCATGGAACGTGATTTGCGGGCAATAATAGGACATGTTCTATCAATGGAGCATAAATATGAAAACGGAATGCATACGGAGTACATTCTGTTTTTTTACGGAACCATTGAAATGAATGGTTCCGTATACGGAACGCAAAAAACGCCCCGCAAAACGGGAAAAAAAAACGGTAGTGTGAAAGAGGCCTTAGACTGGAGATACTAAAATGTTTTTTTTTGTTTATAAAAGGATAATATAGTGTAAAACCTAAAAAAAAAAAAAAGTAGACATATTAGGTATTGCCGCATCCGTAAGAATGTGCTCTATAAAAATGACCCATGACCTAACCCCTCAGATGAACACGGTCAAAAAACTGTTATAAAATCGGTGCCAAAATAGCTATATTTTGGCAAATTTTTCATTTAAAACCGTTTTTCCAGTACAGCCAAACAAAACTTAATATTTATTACCCTGATTCTGAAGTTTTACAGAAACGCCCCATATGTGGTCGTAAACTGCTGTATGACCAAACGGCAGGGCGCAGAAGGAAAGGAACGCCGTATGGTTTCTGGAAGGCAGATTTTGATGGTCTTTTTTTTTTTGGCACCATGTCCCATTTGAAGCCCCCCTGATGCACCCCTAGAGTAGAAACTCCATAAAAGTGACCCCATCTAAGAAACTACACCCCTCAAGGTATTCAAAACAGATTTTACAAACTTTATTAACCTGTCACGAGGGTGTCAAGAACCACGCCTGACTCCGTTATACCCGGGGTCAGGAAGTCGCAGCGGTTGGCTGCGCGCTCTGTGTAAGATAGGGCTGTTTCCTTATGGTAGCTTTTTGGGTTTGCTTTGCAAACCCTTTTGGCTTACTCAGGGATCCGTAGATCCTTCTCCTCAGCTGTTCCTTGTCCAGCCACTCCCAACCTCCTTATATTCCCCTCTCACACTTCTCTGGTTGCCAGATATAGAGCTTCCTGCCTAGACTTCTATTCTGACCCTCTGGAGCTGTGTTGCTGCGTTCTCTGGTTGTTGGTCCAGAACGCTACCCTCCGGATCCCTGTTGGACCTTTGTGGTCTGCTGTGGTCGCCCACCTGGGTGTATGTGTTTGTCTGTATTGTCTGTCCTCTCCCTGGTGTTTCCCTCTTAGTGTCAGTGGTGCGGACTAGCGATCCCACCGGCCCGTTCACTATCTAGGGCTCATTTTAGGGAAAGCCAGGGTCTAGGCACGTGATCGCCGCACGGGTGAGGAACCCGTCTAGGGCAGTCAGGTGCCAGCCGCAAGGTGAGTCAGGGGTCACCACCTTTCCCTCTCCCTTGGGCAGGGCTTTCCCTTTTCCCTCCCTGTGTGTTACGCCGGTCATTACATTATATCTGGCCCTTATTTTGTGTAGGTAAAAAAAGAAAATTTTTTACCTACATAGAATCCAGTATGGATCAAATTGCTGCTCTGTCCAAACAATTTCATGGCCTGTTTTTGGAGGTGGCAGGATTGAAGGCGTCGGTCCTCCAGCAACAGCAGCAATTACAACTGACTGCAAGCCCAGCGATTGCTCATGGTAACCAGGTTGTTGCGGAACCCAAGGTCCCTCTCCCTGACAGATTTTCTGGGGGAAGGGACAAGTTTTTGACATTCCGTGAGGCCTGTAAATTATATTTAAACTGCGCCCTTACTCCTCTGGTAATGAAGAACAGCGGGTGGGGGTTGTTATTTCCCTGCTCCAGGGGGACCCGCAGTCCTGGGCGTTCTCTTTACCTACTGATTCCCAGGCTCTTCGGTCAGTGGATGAGTTTTTCGGGGCCTTGGGTCTCATATATGACGACCCTGACCGAGTCGCACTGGCTGAATCAAGATTACGGAGACTCCTACAAGGAGAGCGGCCGGTAGAGGAGTATTGCTCTGACTTCCGTAGGTGGGCTACGGATACCCAGTGGAACGACCCGGCTCTCAGGAGTCAGTTCTGCTCTGGGTTATCCGAAAGGGTTAAGGATGCGCTTGCATTATATGAGACCCCCTTTTCCCTTGATGCGGTTATGTCCCTTTCTATCCGAATAGATAGACGCCTTAGGGACAGGTTGAAAAAACCGGAGCAATTGGTAACCCCTCCCAAGCAGCAGTTAGTCTGTACGGACTTAGACGAGCCTATGCAGCTAGGAGGAACTACTCGTCAGGTCCGTCCTCCTGAGGCTCGCCGTAGGCGTGGGGTTTGTTTTTTATGTGGGGAGAGGGGTCATTTCATTAATGTCTGTCCTTCTTTCCTCAGAAACAAAAGACCGTCGGAAAACTACTAACCCCAGGCTGTGTGGAGGATGTCAGCTGGGGAGTATACGTTTCCTCCATAGGTACATCGCAATTTGTATTGCCAGCGGTTATTGTTGTTGGTGATAAGACGGAGACCATTTCTTTCTTTGTAGACAGTGGAGCAGGGGTAAATTTGATAGATGCCCATTTTGCCCGCACTATGGGTTTGTCTCTCTGTACGCTACAGAGACCTATTCCCATATTCGCTATTGATTCTGCTCCTCTGTCTCAGAGAAACCTCACCCACATTGTTCATAATTTACACCTTCGGGTAGGGGACCACCATAACGAGATGCTTTCATGTTATGTTCTGGAGGGGCTTCCCACTCCGGTAGTGCTGGGTCTTCCCTGGTTGGTAGCGCACAATCCAGTGGTGGATTGGCAGGCCAGGGAGATATTGGAGTGGAGTGAGCAGTGCAGAGAAAATTGCTTAGTCGCCTCCATAACTACCCTACCTACATTTATTTCGGATTTTGAGGATGTTTTTTCTGAAAAGGGTTGTCAGAAGTTACCATCTCATCGTCCTTATGATTGCCCGGTTAACCTTATTCCCGGCGCAAAATTACCCAAGACCAGGTTATATAATCTTTCGGGTCCAGAGAGACGAGCCATGAAAGATTATATCTCCGAGAGCTTGGCTAAGGGACACATCAGACCCTCTTCTTCACCCGTGGCTGCAGGGTTTTTCTTCGTTAAAAAGAAAGATGGGGGGCCTGCGTCCTTGCTTAGATTTTCACGAATTAAATCGGATAACCATCCGAGACCCATACCCTCTTCCTCTCATTCCTGACCTGTTTAATCAGATTGCGGGTGCTAGGTGGTTCTCCAAACTTGATCTTAGGGGGGCCTACAATCTGATTCGTATTAAGGAGGGGGATGAGTGGAAGACAGCGTTTAACACCCCTGAGGGGCATTATGAAAATCTAGTTATGCCTTTCGGTCTGACCAATGCTCCTGCCATCTTTCAACATTTCGTTAATGACATTTTTAGTCATCTAATCAGCAGGTTTGTGGTAATATACCTAGATGATATTTTAATTTATTCGTCTGATCGGAAAACACATGAGGTGCATGTCAGACAAGTACTGCAGGTCCTACGGACGAATAAATTATATGCTAAAATTGAAAAATGTGTCTTCGCCGTTCAGGAGATACAATTCTTAGGTTATTTTTTATCTGCTTCAGGTTTCCGTATGGATCCTAGGAAGGTCCAGGCAATTCTAGATTGGGATCTTCCTGAGAACCTCAAAGCACTGCAACGGTTCTTGGGCTTCGCGAATTTCTACAGAAAGTTCATAAAAAATTATTCACTTATTGTAAAACCCCTTACTGACATGACTAGGAAAGGGACTGATTTTTCTAAATGGTCTGACGCCGCTACAGTTGCTTTTTCCTCTCTAAAAGAGAGGTTTACCTCAGCACCTGTACTAGTCCAACCTGATGTCTCTCAGCCTTTTATTGTTGAAGTCGATGCGTCAGAGGTGGGAGTGGGGGCGGTGCTGTCTCAGGGTCCGTCTCCTGGCAAATGGCGTCCTTGTGCTTTCTTTTCTAAAAAACTATCTGCAGCAGAAAAGAACTACGATATTGGCAATAGGGAACTATTAGCTATTAAACTAGCGTTTGAAGAATGGCGTCACTTTTTAGAGGGGGCAGTCCACCCCGTCACTGTGATTACAGACCACAAAAATCTTCTGTACCTCGAATCAGCTAAGCGTCTCACCCCTAGACAAGCTAGGTGGTCGCTATTTTTTACCAGGTTTAACTTTGTGATTACCTATCGTCCTGGGGCAAAGAATACCAAGGCTGATGCACTATCTCGTTGTTTCCCTGGAGGGGGTAATGTGAGTGATCCGGTGCCCATTCTTCAAAGAGGAGTGGTTGTTTCTGCGGTACACTCTGTTCTGGAGGGGAAGGTGTTAGAGGCCCAGGGGGACGCCCCGGTCTCTTGCCCCTCAGAGAAATTGTTTGTACCGTTGAACCTGCGTTTCGAATTATTAAAGGAACATCATAATTCGGCACTTGCTGGGCACCCGGGTAGTAAAGCAACCTTGGAGCTATTGTCTCATCGTTTTTGGTGGCCAAGGTTGCGTCAGGATGTATTGGATTTTTTGTCTTCTTGTTCTACCTGTGCGCGCGCAAAAGTTTCACATACACGTCCTGCAGGGTCTCTATTACCGCTCGTCATTCCCAATAGACCATGGACACATCTGTCAATGGATTTTATCACTGACTTACCTTTGTCGGCGGGTAAAACAGTTATCTTGGTAGTAGTAGACAGGTTTAGCAAAATGGTACACTTCATTGCGTTACCCGCACTACCTAATGCTAAGACTCTTGCTCAGGTATTCGTCAGTGAAATCGTGAAGCTTCACGGGGTCCCCTCCGATGTTGTTTCGGATCGGGGTACCCAGTTTATTTCTAAATTTTGGAAAGCTTTTTGTTCCCGTTTGGGGGTACACTTGTCCTTTTCCTCAGCTTTCCATCCTCAGTCGAATGGACAGACTGAGCGTACCAACCAAAACCTGGAGACATATCTAAGATGTTTTGTGTCTGAAAACCAAGAGTTGTGGTCATCATATTTACCGTTAGCTGAGTTTGCCATAAACAATCGTCGTCAGGAATCCACTGGCAAGTCACCATTTCTTGGTGCATATGGTTTTCATCCCCAATTCTGTACTTTCAAAGAGGGGGGGGTCTTCTGGGGTTCCCGAAGAGGAACGGTTTTCGTCATCTCTTTCATCTGTATGGCAGAAGGTACAAGCTAACTTGAAAAATATGGGAGGTAAATACAAATGCATGGCTGATAAGAGATGGTCGCCAGGTCCGGACCTATGAGTGAATAACTATGTGTGGTTGTCTACTAGGAATATTAAATTGAAGGTTCCCTCTTGGAAACTGGGTCCTAGGTTTATTGGTCCTTACAAAATTGTAGCCATCATCAACCCCGTGGCTTTTCGCCTGGAGTTACCTCAGACTTTTAAAATCCATAATGTCTTTCATAAGTCGTTACTCAAAAAATATGTTCCACCTCTAGAACAGTCACCGCTGCCACCCCCTCCTGTTGTTGTGGATGGTAATCTAGAATTTCAGATATCCAAAATTGTTAATTCTCGTCGGGTCCGCCGCTCTCTTCAATATCTGGTGCATTGGAGAGGTTACGGTCCCGAGGAAAGAATGTGGGTTCCTGCGTCTGAGGTAAACGCCGACAGGCTAGTTCGGGTTTTTCATGCCTCTCATCCTGAGAGACCTGGTCCTGAGTGTCCGGAGGCCTCTCGTAGAGAGGGGGGTACTGTCACGAGGGTGTCAAGAACCACGCCTGACTCCGTTATACCCGGGGTCAGGAAGTCGCAGCGGTTGGCTGCGCGCTCTGTGTAAGATAGGGCTGTTTCCTTATGGTAGCTTTCTGGGTTTGCTTTGCAAACCCTTTTGGCTCACTCAGGGATCCGTAGTTCCTTCTCCTCAGCTGTTCCTTGTCCAGCCACTCCCAACCTCCTTATATTCCCCTCTCACACTTCTCTGGTTGCCAGATATAGAGCTTCCTGCCTGGACTTCTATTCTGACCCTCTGGAGCTGTGTTGCTGCGTTCTCTGGTTGTTGGTCCAGAACGCTACCCTCCGGATCCCTGTTGGACCTTTGTGGTCTGCTGTGGTCGCATGTGTTTGTCTGTATTGTCTGTCCTCTCCCTGGTGTTTCCCTCTTAGTGTCAGTGGTGCGGACTAGCGATCCCACCGGCCCGTTCACTATCTAGGGCTCATTTTAGGGAAAGCCAGGGTCTAGGCACGTGACCGCCGCACGGGTGAGGAACCCGTCTAGGGACGTCAGGGCAGTCAGGTGCCAGCCGCAAGGTGAGTCAGGGGTCACCACCTTTCCCTCTCCTTTGGGCAGGGCTTTTCCCTCCCTGTGTGTGACGCCGGTCATTACATAACCCTTTAGGTGTTACTCAACAGTTTATGGCAAATAGAGATTCAATTTCTGAATTTCTATTTTTGGTAACCTTGCCTCACAAAAATGTAATATAGAGTAACCAAAAATCATATTTACCCTAAAAATAGTCCCAACAAAACCGCCACCTTATCCCGTAGTTTCCAAAATGGGGTCACTTTTATGGAGTTTCTACTCTAGGGGTGCATCAGGGGGGCTTCAAATGGGACATGGTGTATTTTTTTCTGTGATTTATGTGATTATATTTTCATCCTCACAATGCTTTTGTATCACGGTCGGCGTGACTATCACATACGTGACACAGAGGGAGGGAACAAGGAAGGCCCTGCCCAAGTGAGAGCGAAGATGGTGACCCCTGACTCACCTGGCGCCTGGCTGCCCTGACGTCCCTAGACGGGTTCCTCACCCGTACGCCGATCACTTGCCTAAAGCCCTGGCTTTCCCTAAGCTGAGCCCTAGATAGTGAACAGGGCGGTGGGAACACTAGTCCGCACCACTAGCTCTAAAGGAAAACACCAAGGGAAGGACAGACAATACAAACTCAACATATAATCCCAGGTGGGTGACAACGGGAGACAACAAGAAGCCCAACAGGGATCCGGAGGGAAGCACTCTGGAACGACAACCAGGATTCACAACTCCAGTGGGTCAGTATAGATGTCCAGGCAGGAAGCTCTATAACTGGCAACTAGAGAAGAGTGAGGGGAGAATATAAGGAGGTTGGGAGTGGTCAGACAAGAAACAGCTGAGGAGGAGAAGCTACGGATCCCTGATTGAGACAAAAAGGATAGCAAGGCAAACACAGAAAACAATCACAAAGAAACAACGTGATCTTTAGATATAGAGCGCGCAGCCACCCGCTGCGACCTCCTGACCCCGGGTATAACGGAGTCAGACGTGGCTCTTGATACCCTCGTGACATTTTGCCAGGAATATATTGGCAAAAGTCTCAGCTTTTAATATCTGCATTTATGACTAGCCAGTATAGTCAGTGTCATATCCATTTGGTGCATTTTTTTCTGTGATTTATATGATTATACCTAGAGGGGTGTCGTTTCTTAGATGGGGTCACATTTATGGAGTTTCTACTCTAGGGGTGCATCAGGGGGGCTTCAAATAGGACATTGTGTAAATAAACCAGTCCAGCAAAATCTGCCTTCCAAAAACCACACGGCGCATCTTTCCCTCTACGCCCTACCGTACAGTAGTTTACGGCCACATATGGGGTGTTTCTGCAAACTACAGAATCAGGGCAATAAATATTGAGTTTTGTTTGGCTGTTAACCCTTGATTTGTTACTGGAAGACATGGATTAAAATGGAAAATTAGCCAAAAAATTGAAATTCTGAAATTTCATCTCCATTTGCCAATAACTCTTGTGGAACACCTAAAGGGTTAACGACGTTTGTAAAATCAGATTTGAATACCTTGAGGGGTGTAGTTTCTAGAATGGGGTAATTTTTGCGTGGTTTCTATTATGTAAGCCTCACAAAGTGACTTCAGACCTGAACTGGTCCTTAAAAAGTGGGTTTTTGAACATTTCTGAAAAATTTCAAGATTTGCTTCTAAACTTCTAAGCCTTCTAACGTCCCCAAAAAATAAAATGTCATTCCCAAAATGATCCAAATATGAAGTAGACATATGGGAAATGTAAAGTAATAACTATTATTGTAGGTATTACTATGTATTATAGAAGTAGAGAAATTGAAACTTGGAAATTTGCAAATTTATCCATATTTTTTGTAAATTTTTTATTTTTTTATAAATAAAAATTATTTATTTTGACTCCAGTTTACCAGTGTCATGAAGTACAATATGTGACGAAAAAACAATCTCAGAATGGCCTGGATAAGTCAAAGCGTTTTAAAGTTATCACCACTTAAAGTGACACTAGTCAGATTTGCAAAAAATGGCCTGGTCCTTAAGGTGTGAGCCCGGTCCTTAAGGAGTTAAATGCCGTGAGAATGCAATTTTGTACTCTATATTGCAGTTAATTGTCGCATTTCATGTTTCTGTCTTTAAATGCAGTGAGAATGACAGGAGGCTGCTGCAGAGTGTTTCCTATGTCTGCGGCAGGGCTCCATAGGAAACTAGTACATTTCTAATGCATTGGAGTCCATGAAAATAGTAATCTAATGATTTCTTGTTATAGTTCCTTATGGGAAACATAAAAAAGTGTAAAAAAAAAAATTAAGTTTTGAAAAAAAAATACACATTAGCAGTATCGTCACATGCAAAAACGCCCATACTATAAAAATATCTTCCCCATACGGCGAAACGGAAAAAAAAAAGTCCAAATGGCTAATTCACCGTTTTTGGACGCTTCATTTCCCACAAATTTTTGTATAAAAAGTGATCAAAAAGTCATACACCCCCGAGAATAGTATCAATGAAAAGTACAGATCGTCCCATAAAAAAATGCTCATTACATATTCATACACATAACTAGAAAAAAGTTACAGTGGTCAGAATATGGCGACGAAAAAATAAAACTGATTTGTTCTAAGTTTTTTATTATTTTATCAGAAAAAATATACATATAAGGTTCGGTTTTATCGCACATCGAACATTCTAAATAATTTTTTTTTAAATCTGGCGGAATTGCTTATGCAATATTAAATGTGGCGTTGGAAATAGGGTTGCACTGGGTATCGAATTATCGAATACAGGATCCCCTCCCCCCTCTTCATTGGTGCTGCAGTGGCAGTTCCGATCAGAGCCCCAGCAGTGTAATCGCGGGGCTCCGATCGGTTACCATGGCAGCCAGGACGCTACTGCAGCCCTGGCTGCCATGGTAACCTCCCTGCTGCTGTGTGTACTATGCACAGGGCAGCAGGGACAGTGTAAGATCCTATTTACCCTAATAGAGCTCTATTAGGGTGAATAGGACAAGGGATCAAAAGATCCCAGGTTCTAGCCGATAAGGGGGAAATAGTTATTAAATAAAAAGTAAAAAAAAAGAAAACACCGAAATATTAAATATAAATCACCTTTCCTAATTTTACATATAAAATATATAAACAATAAATAAATAAACATATTACATATTGCCACGTCCGAAAAGTCCAAACTATTAAAATATAAAAAAAATATCTCCTATGTGGTGAACGCCATAACAAAAAAAAATAATAAAAACTGCGCGATTCACCATTTTTTAGTCACCTTGTCCCCCTCAAAAATAGGATAGGACTGTTCAATTATGGGCTGGATGTTCCATAAAATGCGGAATGCACGCAGCTTTTTTGATTTTAATCGTGTGGTATCAAATGGTATCTAGTATTGCAATACTTTTTTATGGTATTGAAATGGAATCCAAATTTTGGTATCGTGACAACCCTATTTGGAAAGTACAACTTGTCCCACTAAAAACAACATTGTGAACGGAAAAATAAATATGGCTCTTGGAAATGTAATTGTACTGTTTTTTCCCACTAAGGGATCTAAAGCAGCAATCGTTTTAATAACATCTATAATGCCTTGAAATAATGTTTTTTCCACAGCGTTATTGCCACTCAGTGTTACACTGACGAGACACCCGAGCAAGTTCGATGCTATAAACTTGCTACGTGAAAGGTCCCGTTGTGGCCTCCGCTCCACTGACAGGATCGCTCAGCATTATACTAATTTAAGCCTCATTCACACGTCAGTGTTTTACAGAAGTGTGCTGTACATGTTCTCCGCGGACAGCACACGTCCCCATTCATTTTAATGTGTGTATTCGGACATCAGTGTTTTAGCACAGTCCGTGGGTCAGTGTTTTTAGCACGGATGCCTGCTTTATTTTGTCTGTGTTCACGGATCCATAACGTGCATTATAGTTATGGGTCCGTGAAAACCACCAAGAACGGGGCTGCTCAGTTTTGGTGCACCACTGAATCACCATTGCTTGGTGCACTGAACAGAAAGGTTTCCGACCAGGGAGCACCGACCTTATTTGTGTAAAAAAAAAAAAGGAAAGATTTCTCAGGATTAGAAGGATGGATTTTAGCAAGAAAGGTATGGTTATGTTTTGGAGAACATCCCCTTCATGGGGAACAGATTAATGTATATGGGAGTGCTGTATAGTGACGTTCTTTATGGCACTGTCCCTGCCTTAGCCATGTTGGCCATGCCCTTTCCAATTCGACAACTGCAAAAATGACATCCTATATATGGCTTGAGACCTCTGCAGCCAATCACGGATGTCAGTGGTATACAGGATGAGACCTCTGTTTCCAGTGACTGGCTGCAGCAGTAATATGCCCTATACGGGCACACCATCGCAAACAAACATAAGCAGAGGCGTTTAAGAGCAGTGGTGCTGGAACACTGGGGATTCAGAATGGTGAGTGTAACTCGTTTTTATTATTTTAATACCATCCTATAACTATGATTTTTTTTTTTTTTTTATCTCTTGTACCCTATTTTGCAGTACCCATGGAAACTTACTAGTGTTTATCAAGCACCAAAGTGCTCGGGTGCTCGAGTAGAACACTTCGGGATGCTCGGGTGCTTTACTGAGCACAATGGGAGAACCAGAGCATTAACCTGTTCAGGACACAGGGCGTACCGGTACGCCCTGATGTCCTGGTACTTAAAGACACAGGGCGTACCCGTACGTCCTGTGTAGTTTTGATCACTGCCGCACGGCCGGCAGTGATCAGAACGGGGTGCCTGCTAAAATCGTTCAGCAGGCACCCTGTGACAATGCCTAGGGGGGTCCCGTGACCCCCCCCCCCCCGCCGCATTGCCGATCGCTACAAACCGCAGGTCAATTCAGACCTGCGGTTTTTAGCGCTTATGCAAGTTTCTGATCCCTGCGGTCCGTGACCGTGGCCATATTTTTGAAAGTTAACCCCCCCCCCTGCAGCCCTCTGTGTTTTTGTGCCTGCGGGGGGGAGGATTGCGGGCGGTGCGGCAGTGTGGGGGGGGGCGGGCGCGCGATCTTCCGCCCGCCCCCCGTTTATTTTCAGGATGGCCGAGCGGTTGAATCAGAGTGTCAGCAGTTTTAACCTCTTCCATGCCGCGGTCTGTAGGGACCGCTGTATGGAAGTGGTGATCAGGGAGGGAGCTCCCTCTCCCATCGGGGGGCTGCTGTGCCTTTGCAGCCCCCGGACAGGATGATGTCACAGAGGGAGGGAGCCCCCCTCCTTCCCCGTCTGCTCAGTTGTGGCAGACGGGGAAGGTTTCCTGTGCCTTCTCAGGCATCCTGCTGTCCATGGTGCTGAACAGATCTGTGCTAAAGGCAGAGATATGTTCAGACAAAGTGTAAGTGAAATACAGTACAGTACACTGTATAGTGTATTATACAGACATCAGACCCACTGGATCTTCAAGAACCAAGTGGGTCTGGGTAAAAAGAAAATGTGAAAAAAATGTAAAAAAAAAAAAAAAAACATTTATCCCTGATTAAAAATTAAAAAAATAAAATTCCCTACACATGTTATATATCACCGCATCCGTAACGACCTGATCTATAAAACGGTTATGTTACATTCCCTGCACGGTGAACGCCATAAAAAAAAAAAACTATGAAGAAATTTAAATTTTGCCCACCTTACTTCCCAAAAAGGTAATTAAAGTGATCAAAAAAGTCGTATGTACGCCAAAATAGTACCATTCAAACCGTCGCCTCATCCCGCAAAGAATGAGCCCCTATATGAGACAATGGCCCAAAAAATAAAAAAAACTATGGCTCGCAGACTAAAACATGATTTTTTTGTTTCAAAAATGCTTTTTTTTTATGTTAAACGTAATTTTTTTTTTTTAAAGTAGACATATTAGGTATCGTCGCGTCCGGAAGACCCTGCTCTATAAAAATACCACATGACCTAAACCCTGAGGTGAACACGGTTACATCACAAAAAGTGTAATAGCAAGCGATCAAAAAGTCGTATGCTCCCCAAAATAGTGCCGATCTAACCGTCATCTCATCCCGCAAAAATGGTACCCAACCTGAGACAATTGCCTAAAAACTGAAAAAACTATGACTCTCAGACTATAGAGACACTAAAACATGTTTGTTTTTTTGTTTCAAAAATAATATTATAGTGTAAAACTTAAAAAAATAAAAGAAAATATACATATTAGGTATCACCACGTCCGTAACGACCGGCTCTATAAAAATATCATATGACCTAACCCCTCAGATGAACACTGTCAAAAAAATAAAATAAAAACTGTGCTAAAAAAACATTTGTTTTGTCACCTTACATCACTAAAAGTGCAACACCAAGCGATCAAAAAGGCGTATGCCCCCCACAATGGTGCCAATCTAACCGTCATCTCATTACGCACAAACTGATACCCTACATAAAACAATTGCCCAAAAAATAAAAATACTATGTCTCTCAGACTATGGAGACACTAAAACAAGTTTTTTGGGTTTAAAAAATTATATTATTGTGTAAAACCTTAATAACTAAAAAAGGTATACATAATTAGGTATTGCCGTGTCCGTAAGAACCTGCTCTATAAAAATATCACATGATCTAACCCCTCAGGTGAACAACGTAAACATAAAAATGTTGTAAAAAAAAGCCATAATTTTGTCACCTTACATCACAAAAAGTGTAATAGCAAGCGATCAAAAAGGTATACGCACCCCAAAATCATACCATTAAAACAGTCATCTCATCCTGCAAAAAATGAGACCCTAACTAAGACAATCGCCCAAAAAATAAAATAAAAACTATGGCTCTCAGACTATGGAGACACTAAAAAGATTTTTTTTTGTTTCAAAAATGATATTATTGTGTAAAACTTAAATACATTTAAAAAAGTAAGCATATTAGGTATCCCTGCGTCCGTAACAACCTGCTCTATAAAAATAGCATATGATCTAATCTGTCAGATGAACGTTGTAAATAATAAAAAATAAAAACTGCCAAAACAGGTATTTTTTGGCAAATTTTCCATTTTAATCAATTTTTTCCCGTAACAAAGCAAGGGTTAACAGCCAAACAAAACTCAATATTTATTGCCCTGATTCTTTAGTTTACAGAAACACCCCATATGTGGTCGTAAACTGCTGTATGGCCACACGGCAGGGCGCAGAGGGAAAGGAATGCCATATGGATTTTGGAAGGCAGTTTTTGCTGGACTTGTTTTTTGACACCATGTCCCATTTGAAGCCACCCTGATGCACCCCTAGAGTAGAAACTCTAAAAAGTTTAACTTAAAGTTTAAGTTTTTAAGAAACTACACCCTCAAGGTATTTAACTTTGTTAACCCTTTAAGTGTTCCACAAGAGTTAATGGCAAATGGAGATGAAATTTCAGAAGTTCTATTTTTTGTTACTTTGTTTCACAAAAAGTGTAATATAGAGCAACCAAAAATCATATGTACCCTAAAATAGTACCAAAAAAACTGCCACCTTATCCCGTAGTTTCCAAAATGGGTCACTTTTTTGGAGTTTCTACTCTAGGGGTCCATCAGGGGGCTTCAAATGGGACATGGTGTAAATAAACCAGTCCAGCGAAATCTGCCTTCCAAAAACCACACGGCGCTCCTTTCTCTCTACACCCTACTGTGTGCCCGTACAGTAGTTTACGACCACATATGGGGCGTTTCTGCAAACTACAGAATTGGGGCAATAAATATTGAGTTTTGTTTGGCTGTTAACCCTTGCTTTGTTACTGGAAAATAATTATTAAAATGGAAAATCTTCCAAAAAAGTGAAATTTTGAAATGTTATCTCCATTTTCCATTAAATCTTATGGAACACCTAAAGGGTTAATAAAGCTTGTAAAATCAGTTTTGAATATCTTAAGGGGTGTAGTTTCTTAGATTGGGTCACTTTTAGGGCTTTTCTACTGTAGGGGTGCATCAGGGGGGCTTCAAATGGGACATGGTGTAAATAAACCAGTCCAGCAAAATCTGCCTTTCAAAAACCACACGGCGCTCCTTTCCCTCTACGCCCTGACGTGGGGCCGTACAGTGGTGTACGACCACATATCGGGTGTTTCTGTAAACCGCAGAGTCAGGGCAATAAATATAGAGTTTTGTTTGGCTGTTAACCCTTGCTTTGTTAGTGGGAAAAATGGATTAAAACGGAAAATTTCATCTCCATTTGCCAGCAACTCTTGTGGAACACCTAAAGGGTTAATGATGTTTGTAAAAACAGTTTTGAATACCTTGAGGGGTCTAGTTTCTAGGATGGGGTCACTTTTGGGTGGTTTCTATTATGTAAGCCTCAAAAAGTGGGTTTTTGAAAATTTCTGAAAATTTTCAAGATTTGAATCTAAACTTCTAAGCCTTGTAACGTCCCCAAAAAATAAAATGGCATTCCCCAAATGATCCAAACATGAAGTAGGCATATGGGGTATGTAAATTAATAACAATTTTTTGAGTTATTACTATGTATTGTAAAAGTAGAGAAATTGAAAGTTAGAAATTTGCTAATTTTTCCCAAATTTTGGTAAATTTGGTATTTTTTTCTAAATAAAAATGTTTTTTGTTTTTTTTTACTTACTTTTACCAGTGTCATGAAGTACAATATGTGACGAAAAAACTCTCTCAGAATGGCATGGCTAAATAAAAGCATTTTAAAGTTATCACCACATAAAGTGACACTGGTCAGATTTGCAGAAAATGGCCTCTGAAGAGGGCAGGGTGTCTGGTTCACAGGAAAAGGTCAGAAATAGAAACATAGAATGTGTCGGCAGATAAGAACCATTTGGCCCATCTAGTCTGCCCAATATACTGAATACTATGAATAGCCCTTGGCCCTATCTTATATGAAGGATGGCCTTATGCCTATACCATGCATGCTTAAACTCCTTCACTGTATTTGCAGCTACCACTTCTGCAGGAAGGCTATTCCATGCATCCACTACTCTCTCAGTAAAGTAATACTTCCTGATATTACTTTTAAACCTTTGCCCATCTAATTTGAAACTATGTCCTCTTGTAGCAGTTTTTCTTATTTTAAATATTATCTCCTCTTTTACCTTGTTGATTCCCTTTATGTATTTAAAAGTTTCTATCATATCCCCTCTGTCTCGTCTTTCTACCAAGCTATACATGTTAAGGTCCTTTAATCTTTCCTGGTAAGTTTTAACCTGCAATCCATGTACTAGTTTAGTAGCTCTTCTCTGAACTCTCTCCAAAGTTTCAATATCCTTCTGGAGATATGGTCTCCAGTACTGAGCACAATACTCCAAATGAGGTCTCACTAGTGCTCTGTAGAGCGGCATGAGCACCTCTCTCTTTCTACTGGTAATGCCTCTCCCTATACACCCAAGCATTCTTCTAGCATTTCCTGATGCTCTATGACATTGTCTGCCTACCTTTAGGTCTTCTGAAACAATGACCCCCTAAATCCCTTTCCTCAGATACTGAGGTTAGGACTGTATCACTGATTTTATATTCTGCTCTTGGGTTTTTACGCCCCAGGTGCATTATCTTGCACTTATCAACATTATATTTTAGTTGCCAGATTTTTTACCATTCCTCTAGTTTTCCTAAATCCCTCCAGGAACATCAACCCTGTTACAAATCTTTGTGTCAGCAGCAAAAAGGAACACTTTACCATCGAGGCCTTGTGCAATTTCGCTGATAAATATCCCAGAACAGATCCCTGAGGTACCCCACTGGTAACAAGACCATGGTCTGAATATACTCCTTTGACTGCAACCCTCTGTTGTCTGTCCCTCAGCCAATGCCTAATCCATTCAACAATATGGGAGTCCAAGCTCAAAGACTGCAATTTATTGATAAGCCTTCTATGTGGGACAGTATCAAAAGCCTTACTAAAGTCTAGATAAGCGATGTCTACTGCACCTCCGCCATCTATCATTTTTGTCACCCAATCAAAAAAATCAATAGGATTAGTTTGACATGATCTCCCTGAAGTAAACCCATGCTGTTTTTGCATCTTTCAATCCATGGGATTTTAGATGTTCCACAATCCTCTCCTTAAATATGGTTTCCATTAATTTCCCCAATATTGATGTCAGGCTTACTGGCTTATAGTTGCCCGATTCCTCCCTACTACCTTTGTTGTGAATGGGCACAACATTTGCTCATTTCCAATCTTTTGGGACGACTCCTGATACCAGTGATTGGTTAAATAAATCTGTTAATGGTTTCGCTAGTTCACCGCTAAGCTCTTTTAATAGCTTTGGGTGTATCCCATCAGGCCCCTGTGACTTATTCGTATTAATTTTAGACAGCTGACTTAGAAGCTCTTCCTTTGTAAAGACACCTGCATCAAAAGATTCATTAGTCTTCCTAACTGATGGAAACACTACTGAAATGGTTCGGGAACAGTATGGGGAGGATGTCTGAATGCATCTTGGACTCCCAGGTCGCTGCTGGGAACGATGTTGTCCGAGTAGTACGCCACTTTTACAGACTGACAATAATACACACAAAACCGAACATAAAATCGATTTTAGAGGAAAAATTGTTAGGAAACATTCTTTCCTGTATATTTACTTGTATATAAAGTGCAAGTGCTGCCAAAAATTACAAGGAAGAGACACTCCGATACAACCTGCATATCACATAAAGTAGGGCCTCATTCACATTGTGGTACAATTGTTCAGGTAGTGGAACTCCTACACTCATAAAGCCTCTGCACTAAGTGAAATGGCTTCCAAAAATTACAAGGAGCCGGCACTCCAATACACCCTTTATTACACATAAAGAAAGGCATCATACACCCCCTTTAAAAGTTATGATTGATGGCCTGCTGGTGACCCTCAAAAACATTAGGAGCAAGGGCCTACTGTTGACCCTCTAAAACCTTAGGGGCGAGGGCCTGCTTCTGATCTGACCATCTAAAACATTAGGGGTGAGGGTCTGCTGCTGAGCTGACCCTCTAAAACATTAGGGGCGAGGGTGTGCTGCTGATCTGACCATCTAAAACATTAGGGGTGAGCGTCTGCTGCTGAGCTGACCCTCTAAAACATTGGGGGCGAGGGCCTGCTGCTGATCTGACCATCTAAAACAGGGGTGAGGGCCTGCTGCTGATCTGACCATTAGTGTTGATTGTGTTCTCTGGCCGAACACATCGGTATGCTCGTGTGCTCTACCGAGCACAATGGAAGTCAATGGGAGAACCCCAGGCACCCCCTGCTCGGAAGAGAAAAGGGTGTCTGGTTTAAAAAAAAGGTTAGAAATTGATGGAAAACCCATGAAAATGGTTTGGAAACAGCATTAAGAGGATTGCTGGATGCGTCTTGGACTCCTATTATCTACGACATACAATAGACAACCACACAAAGGCTATATGCCAAAAGCCACGTGTGTGCAAGCCATCAATCTATCCATGGGTCAGATAACATGCTTAGTCAGCAGAGTCACTCATGGGTCACTATTGGTTTCATATTCTTATGACAAGACTATGAAGCCATTAGATGGCGCTGTTCATGAGTAGTGTAAATCGCGAATATTCTAATCACAAATTTTTATTGCAAATTTTCCATGGAAAAGGCTACACTACTAATCTTGTCATAAGACTATGAAACCAATAGATGGCGCTGTTCATGAGTCCTGAACAGCGCCATCTATTGGTTTCATAGTCTTATGACAAGATTATTACTCTTGTCATAAGACTAGGAAACCAATAGATGGCGCTGTTCATGAGTAGTGTAGATTGCAAATTTTACATGCAAATGGTTTTTTGTCTTTCCCATATGCAAATTAGTTTTTACATGACAAAACTGTATAGAAAGGTTATTAAATATTATGTTAGGACAATCAGAAAACCTTTTGTCTCCCTAATGATATTGATCTAGGTGCGCAGGTCCACCCAAGCCATCCAACAGATCTGAAGTAACTTTAAGGCTTACTGGCTCTCAGTCAGATGAGAGCTGGTTTGGAATGTCTCATAGTGCACAAGGCTGCCATTGTAAGGTATGCGGACTAAGCCTGTCATCTGTCTCATGGATAGATTGATGGCTTCCATATACCTGGCTTTTGGCATATAGCCTTTGTGTGGTTGTCTACTGTATGTCGTAGATAATAGGAGTCCAAGACCCATCCAGCCATCCTCTTAATGCTGTTTCCAAACCATTTTGATGGGATTTCCATCAATTTCTAAACTTTTTTTGTGAACCAGAGACCCTCTCTTCTTCAGAGCAGGGGGTGCCTGGTTTGATGCTCCCATTGACCTTCATTGTATTAAATTGTACTCGAGCACCCGCAGTATTCGGCCGAGCACTCGGATGTGCCGAGCATAGCGATGCTCGAGCCGAACAGCAGTTCGGCCGTGCATGCTCGCTTAACACTACTAACCATCTAAAACATTAAGGGTGAGGGTCTGCTGCTGAGCTGACCCTCTAAAGCATAAGGAGCGAGGGCAGCCTAATAAGCATGTTGATATGATGGAGGAGGAGGATGAGAAAAGGAAGATTGAACCATATACCCTTTTTTGTGGTGGACGGGGTGCATGGTAATACAGTGTATTCAATACACCATAAAAGCCACATTTAAAGTGCCTTTATGTTCAGCTGCTTTCCTCTAATGGAGTAGAGAATTAAGGGGCAATCCAGGCCTTGTTCATTTTGATAAGAGTCAACCTGTCAGCATTTTCAGTTGACAGGCGGATGCGCTTATTAGTTACTATGCCCCCAGCAGCACTAAATACCTGCTTGGAAAAAACACTGGCGGCAGGCCAGGCCAGCACCTCCAAGATGTAGAGCGCCAGTTCATGCCACACGTCCAGCTTGGACACCCAAAAGTTGTAAGGCATAGAGGTATCACTGAGGACGCTGACACGGTCTGCTACGTACTCCTTCACCATCTTCCAAAACTTTTCCCTTCTTGTGACACTACGCCACGCATCAGGGTGAGGGTGCTGGCGGCGTGTCATAAAACTGTCCCAGGCCTTGGAGAGTGTTGCCCTGCCTCTGTTTGAACTGCTGTGTGTTCCCCTCGTCTCCACTCCTTGGTTGCCTAATGAACTACGTACTCTGCCGCCAGCATTGTCATCTGGAAATTTTTTGAGCAATTTTTCCGCAAGGACCTTCTGGTATTGCACCTTGAGAAGTTCTCTTTGTAGCGGGGGTCGAGAAGGGTGAACAACCAGTAATCGTGTTGGCCAAAATACGTATAAGTGAGGGTCACAGGAAAGGCAGCATAACATAAGGTCAGCCATGTGTGCCAGATTCCCAACAGACAAGACTTCGCTGTCATCATCAAGAGGATGACTCTCAATCTCCTCATCCTCTTCGGCCCATCCACGCTGAACAGATGGAATAAAACTGCTATGGGAACTACCCTCTGTAGTGGAGGCAACCGTCTCCTGCTTCTCCTCTTCATTATCAAAAGCACTTGTCCATGTATCAGTCGCTAAGTGGACCTTCCCAATAACTGCTTTGGTCAGGGCACGGGTGATGTTACTGAACACATGCTGGTGTTATGTAAGTGACGGCCGCCAACATCAGGCTGCGGAAAGCCTCAGTGTCCACAAGCCTAAATGGCAACATTTCCAGGGCCAGCAATTTGGAAAGGTGCACATTTAGTGCTATGGCCTGTGGGTGGCTGTGTATTTGCCCTTTCGTTTAAAGGCCTGGGGTATAGACATCTGTACACTGCGCTGGGACACAGAAGTGGATGTGCTCGATGATGGTTCTTGCGAAGGTGCAGGGTGGGAGGCATTCAGGCCAGCGTCTTGGACACGGGATTGGCCAGCATGTAACAGGGGAAGAGGAGGCAGTGATGTGACCTGCAGACACTGATTGTGGACCCAGGCATTCGGCCCACCCATTACGGTGCTTTGATGCCATGTGGCGGATCATGCTGGTGGTGGTGAGGTTGCTAGTGTTCACGCTCCTGCTCATTTTTGTACAGCACAGGTTGCAAATGACAATTCTTTTATCGTCCGCACTTCCCTCAAAAAAGCGCCATACTGAGGAACACCTACCCCTTGGCAAGGGAAATTGCCGCAAGGGGGTGCTCCGGGGAACAGTTGTGGGCCTGTTTGGTGTGGTCCACCTTCTTCCTTTTGCCACCCCACTGCCTCTTCCAGCCTGTTGCGGTGCTCCGGATCCCTCCCCCTCTGTACTGCTGTCCGCTCTCGGCTTGCCACCTTCCCAGGTTGGGTCAGTGATTTCATCGTCCACCACCTCCTCTTCCACTTCCACACTCTGGTCATCCTCCTGACTTGTTGACCTAACAAGAACCTCACTTATTGACAACTGTGTCTCATCCTCATCATCAACCTCTTGAGACACTAATTGCCGTTGAGTTATTGGCAACTGTGTCTCATCATTATCATTCATCCTGTGAAACACTAATTGCCGTTCCTCACCATCATCTTCTTCTGACTGTGGATGCTCAAGAGTTTGAGAATCAGTGCACAAGATTTCCTCATGTCCCTCTTTAAGCGGGCTTGTCGAGAGGCCCAAGTGAAGGAATGGCGCTGAAAAGAGCTCCTCGGAAAATCCGAGTGTGGGATCACTTGTTTGGCAAGACTCTCCATGGTGGGAGGAAGGAGGATCAGGGTGAGGATTGTGTTGACCAGACTCTTGGCTACTGAGACTGGACTTGGTGGAAGACAGGGTGGTGCTTAACCAACTGGAAGCATTATCTGCTGCAATCCAACCGACCACCTGGTCGCACTAATCTGACTTCGAAAGCATTGTCCTGCGCTGCCCTGCAAACTGGGACATGAATCTAGGTATCGTGGATGATTGTTTTTCTTGTTCTCTGGCAGCAGGCACAGTTTCAACGCGCCCAGGGCCATGGCCTCTGCGTGCACCATCAGCATCACGGCCACTTCCCTGTGCCTTACTGCTCACCCTCTCCATAATAAATGTTATATATGCTTGAAAGTATGTCACACGTACAGTAGCGCAGGTTTTGTAAGTGTATGCGCAAATAAATTACACTGAATGTCACAGATATTTAGGATGCGGAAACGTTATACAGGAGATGTAGCGCAGGTAATGTCACTGTCACCAGCGGCGAAAAAATGTAACTGAATATCACTGATATTTAGTATGTGCAAACGTTATACAGGAGATGTAGCGCAGGTAATGTCGCTGTCACCAGGGGCTAAGAAAAAATTACACTGAATGTCTCAGATATTTGGGATGCGCAAATGTAACACAACAGATGTAGCAGAGGTTGTGTCACTGTCAGCAGCGGCCAAACAATTGCACGCAATTTAGCGCAGGTTGCAATAATAATATATATTGCAGCCAGATAAAACAATAGTCCTTAAAAGGACTTTTGGGTCTCTAACACCTTTCAACACTAAACCCTGCCTAAAAAAGAAAAACTATTCCTGTCCCTACACTATCTGTCCCTTCTGCTGCAGCTCTCCCCGACTAAGACTGAGCCGAACCACATGTCATCGGGTGCTATATAGCACCCGATGACGCGTTCCGGCCAGCCAATCACTGTAATGTCAGTAACCAACATGGCTCTGGCATTACAGCGATTGCCAGTACTACCCCGCACGTTTATTGGCTGCATAGCAGCCAACAAACGTGCGGGGAGGAGACTCAAGCATCGCGCACGAGCACAAACGGTGTTCGGCTGAGCATGCTCGCCCAACACTAAAACTAAGGCTCCATTCACACATCCGTAATTCTGCTCCGCATTTTGCAGAACGGAATTGCGGACCCATTCATTTCTATGGGGCCGCATGATGTGCGGGCCGGATCCGGTATTGCGGACCCGCACTTCCGGGTACTCAATTCCGATCCCGAAAAAAATAGAACATGTCCTATTCTTGTCCGCAATAGGCATATTCTATTAGTGCCTGCAATCTGCGGTACGCAAAATGCGGAACGCACATTGCCGCTGTCCGTGTGTGAATGGACCCTTACCACTTGCATACTTCCTCTGTATCTGGGAGTTTACGTGGAAACTTACCACTTGCATACTTCCTCTGTATCCGGGAGGTTCAGTGGAAACTTGCCACTTGCATACTTCTGCTGTATCCAGGAGGTTCAGTGGAAACTTGCCACTTGTATACTTCTCCTGTATCCAGGAGGTTCCGTTGAAACTTGCCACCTGCATACTTCTCATGTATCCAGGAGGTTCTGTGGAAACTTTACCACTTGTATACTTCTCATGTATCCAGGAGGTTCTGTGGAAACTTTACCACTTGTATACTTCTCATGTATCCAGGAGGCTCTTTGCAAACATGACACTTGCATACTTCACTTGTATCTAGGAGGTTCCGTGGAAACTTACCACCTGCATAATTCCTCTGTATCCAGGCAGTTCCGTGAAACCTACCACTTGCATAATTCCCCTGTATCCAGGAGGTTCTATGGATACTTACCACCGGCATACTTCCTGTGTATCCGGGAGGTTCCATGGAAACTTCAATAGATATTCGATTTGGCCAATTTGATTTGAGTATGAATAAATTTGACCTGAATTGAAAGCGTCCCAATTGCTCTTACAAGTTATGGATGACATTCTGGGGACTCCTAGGTCTCTATACCACCTCTTTCAAGCTATTAGTAATGTCAAAGTG
Source organism: Bufo bufo (assembly GCF_905171765.1). Lineage (NCBI taxonomy): Eukaryota > Metazoa > Chordata > Amphibia > Anura > Bufonidae > Bufo > Bufo bufo. The sequence continues at coordinate 159,601,189 of NC_053391.1, forward strand.
ACAGCAACATATATGGCTATGGAATATTTGCAGTATTTGCACTTCTTTTTTTGCACTTTTGCATCTTTCACTTTTTTTATTTCATGCACTGTTCACACTGGATGCACTTGCGATTTTACATCCTTGAGTTTTGGCAACCTGTCTCTTCAGGGGTGGTGCAGCTTCTGCCACGCACCACGTGACGACATGGTCGCTGGCACCCATATATTCATATTTATAATGTTTACATACGTATTAGCACATGGAGCACATTTACTTGCATTTTGGTGATGTTTTTAATGTATAAGCTTTTGTGTATATAAGACTGCTATGGCTACGGTACTCTTCCTTCTTGACACACATAGTGAATAGTGATGGACGAAAATCTGCCAGGACGGTTCGCGAATGCTATCATGCGAACGCGATCAAATGTTCGCGAACCGCAAGTTTGTGGCAGGTCCCATTCATTTTAATGGCAGGCGAACCTGAAAAACCTTCAGCTCATATTTGCAGCCAAAAAATAATTACTAGAAGAGCACAAATAGTCCCACAACATGGACAGTGACATACCAGATGTATTATTCGAATTTGCGATCTCCATTCAAAATTGCAAAACACGGACACCGGCAATGTGCATTCCGCAATTTGCGGACTGCACATCGCCGGCACTATAATAGAAAATGCCTAATCTTGTCTGCAATTGCGGACAAGAATAGGACATGTTCTTTTTTTTGCGGAAACGGAAGCACGGATGCGGAAGTGCGGATCCGCAAATGCGGATGTAGATCTGTGGATGAGGACAGCACATTCCGGCCCCATTGAAAATTAATGGGTCTGCACCCGTTCCGCAAAATTGCGGAACGGATACAGACCCATGTTGCGGACGTGTGAATGGAAAAGATATCCCTCAAAATGAAAATAAATTAAATTATTAAAGTTAAGCAAAAAGCATAGATGTGGTAGGGAATAACAAGTGGTCGGCGGCACTAAATCAGAAAACATATGTCCTACCACAATCCGGGGGGTTCCAGTGCACATCCATTAATCCTGGAGGGAAAGCAAAAAACATCTATCCCTGGGCTAGATGATGATGTGGTATTGAAAGACAGGGTGGGCAAAGAACTGTCCCTGATATAGCCCTACAGGGGGGTGCTATTTTGGCCCTGATAGCCTAACCACAGACCACCCGCCCTGATAAGAGCGACCCCGTCCGGAACCTTACCCTATATAAAAATGGTTCTAGTAAGCCCCTAGGCCCCTGACTTCCAGGTGACCACTATATACAGTCAGGTACATAAATATTGGGACATAGACACAATTCTAACATTTTTGGCTCTATACACCACCACAATGGATTTGAAATGAAACGAACAAGATGTGCTTTAACTGCAGACTGTCAGCTTTAATTTTAGGGTATTTACATCCAAATCAGGTGAACGGTTTAGGAATTACAACAGTTTGCATATGTACCTCCCACTTGTTAAGGAACCAAAAGTAATAAGACAATTGGCTTCTCAGCTGTTCCATGGCCAGGTGTGTGTTATTCCCTCATTATCCCAATTAAAATTAGCAGATAAAAGGTCCAGAGTTAATTTCAAGTGTGCTATTTGCATTTGGAATCTGTTGCTGTCAACTCTCAAGATGAGATCCAAAGAGCTCTCACTATCAGTGAAGCAAGCCATCATTAGGCTGAAAAAACAAAACAAACCCATCAGATAGATAGCAAAAACATTAGGCGTGCCATGACAACTGTTTGGAACATTCTTAAAAAGAAGGAACGCACCGGTGAGCTCAGCAACACCAAAAGACCCGGAAGACCATGTAAAACAACTGTGGTGGATGACACCCTTCACAACAGTTGGCCAGATCAAGAACACTCTCCAGGAGGTAGGTGTATGTGTGTCAAAGTCAACAATCAAGAGAAGACTTCACTAGCAAAAACATTAGGCGTGCCAAAACAACTGTTTGGAACATTCTTAAAAAGAAGGAACACACCGGTGAGCTCAGCAACACCAAAAGACCCGGAAGACCATGTAAAACAACTGTGGTGGATGATACCCTTCACAACAGTTGGCCAGATCAAGAACACTCTCCAGGAGGTAGGTGTATGTGTGTCAAAGTCAACAATCAAGAGAAGACTTCACCAGAGTGCATACAGAGGGTTCACCACAAGATGTAAACCATTGGTGAGCCTCAAAAACAGGAAGGCCAGATTAGAGTTTGCCAAACGACATCTAAAAAAGCCTTTACAGTTCTGGAACAACATCCTATGGACAGATGAGACCAAGATCAACTTGTACCAGAGTGATGGGAAGAGAAGAGTATGGAGAAGGAAAGGAACTGCTCATGATCCTAAGCATATCACCTCATCAGTGAAGCATGGTGGTGGTAGTGTCATGGCATGGGCATGTATGGCTGCCAATGGAACTGGTTCTCTTGTATTTATTAATGATGTGACTGCTGAAAAAAGCAGCAGGATGAATTCTGAAGTGTTTCGGGCAATATTATCTGCTCATATTCAGCCAAATGCTGCAGAACTCATTGGACGGCGCTTCACAGTGCAGATGGACAATGACCCAAAGCATACTGCAAAAGCAACCAAAGAGTTTTTTAAGGGAAAGAAGTGGAATGTTATGCAATGGCCAAGTCAATCACCTGACCTGAATCTGATTGAGCATGCATTTCACTTGCTGAAGATAAAACTGAAGGGAAAATGCCCCCAATAACAAGCAGGAACTAAAGACAGTTACAGTAGAGGCCGGGCAGAGCATCACCAGGGATAAAATCCAGCGTCTGGTGATGTCTATGCATTCCAGACTTCAGGCTGTAATTGACTGCAAAGGATTTGCAACCTAGTATTAAATGGTGAAAGTTTGATTTATGATTATTATTCTGTCCCATTACTTTTTGGTTCCTTAACAAGTGGGAGGCACATATGCAAACTGTTGTAATTCCTAAACCGTTCACCTGATTTGGATGTAAATACCCTCAAAGTAAAGCTGGCAGTCTGCAGTTAAAGCACATATTGTTCGTTACATTTCAAATCCATTGTGGTGGTGTATAGAGCCAAAAATGTAAGAATTATGTTGATGTCCCAATATTTATGGACCTGACTGTAGATCTATGTGTTTTTGACTAATTATAAAAGTATATTATAAGTATATTACACCCCTCTGTGTATCACACCTATCGATAGCACACCTATACCAGTCCTTAAAAGGACTTTTGTGGCCCTATTAGCTAGCGTTTGGTGTCCCTAACAGCCTGTCCCTGCTCCACACAGCAACCTCTCCCTACACTGGCAAAACACTGAATGTAAAATGGCGGCCATATCAGGTCTATTTATAAGGTAGGGGGTATGTCCATGTGCTGAAACGTCTCAATTGGCTGTCCTGTACCACCTGATGGATGTGTCATGGGTCAAAGTTCTTCACAATGTAAAAGAATATGGCGGGTGCGAATATCTCCATATGTTCACATGTTCGGCGAATCGCGAACACGCAAAGTTCGCCGCGAAACGACCGCCGGGCGAACCGCAAGGCCATCTCTAATAGTGAATAGGCTTTCTGGTGTGACCTCATCATCATGTGATGAGGGTCATGTGATAGTGGATGACACGCATCTCATTTAGAAGACTGGAATAGTTATGCCCTAGCTAGGCTAGCAAGACACCCTCAGTCGTGTGTGTGTTTACACTATTCACAAAAATTTAGGGATATTCGGCTTTCGGGTGAACTTTATGGAAAACATAAAAAGTTCATGCTACAGTGATATTATATCATGAAAGTAGGGCTTTAAGTAGAAGCAGCAATGGTGATTTCCCCATCTCAAACTATTTATTGAAACAAAAGCCAACAACAGTGGTGGGTATACCATAAAAAATTTCAATGTCTCAATAGCTTGTCATGTGGTCTTGAGCATCAATTACAGCTTGACAAAGACGTCTCATTCTTAGTGATGAGCAGCAGGGTTCATATTCGAATTTGCAATATTTCGCAAATATTTTGTAGAATAGTCGGAGAATATTCGCGAATTCGAATATTTGTTATATTCTACTTTTTTTTTTTACTATTGGCAATGTACCGTAATGATCACGTAATATGCGAATATTACGCAATCAATACAGGCGTGGGTCAAAAAGGAATATATAGCACTATATTCGATATAGTGCTATATATTTGTTTTTTCGAATATTTGTCATTTTTTTCCATCTGAAGTTCTGATTCCTCCCTGCTTAAGTTGCTTGTCAAGCAACTTAAGCAGGGAGGAATCATAACTTCAGATGGGGAAAAATTATGAATATTCTAAAAAACGAATATATAGCACTATATCGAATATAGTGCTATATATTTATTTTTGACCCACGCCTGTATTGATCGCGTAATATTTGCATATTACGCAATCATTACATTGCCGATTTTTTGACTAAAAGAAATTGACGAATATTCGAAAAACGAATATATAGCACTAAATCTGAAAAATTTGTGAATTCTCGAAGTTGCGGTAATGCGAATATTCGCGCTCAACACTACTCATTCTGTTCATAAGTCGAGTTATTATCTGCTGAGGCATGGCATCCCACTCTTCATAAAGGGTGGCCCTCAGGTCATTGAGGTTTTGAGGTACAGAGTTACGAGCCTCTACACAGTGACTCAGCTGATCCCATAGGTTTTTAATGGGATTCAGGTCTGGAGAAAGGGCAAGCCACTCCATTTGAGGTACCCCAGTCTCCAGCAGCCGTTCCCTAATGATGCAACCTCAATGAGCTGGCATATTATCATCCTGTCACGAGGGTGTCAAGAGCCACGTCTGACTCCGTTATACCCGGGGTCAGGAAGTCGCAGCGGGTGGCTGCGCGCTCTATGTATAAAAATAGTGCTGTTTCTTTATGGTAGCTTTCTGGGTTTGCCTTGAAACCCTTTTTGGCTCACTCAGGGATCCGTAGCTTCTTCTCCTCAGCTGTTTCTTGTCCAGCACTCCCAACCTCCTTATATTCCCCTCTCCCACTTCTCTGGTTGCCAGATATAGAGCTTCCTGCCTGGACTTCTATACTGACCCACTGGAGCTGAGTAGCTGAGATCCCTGGTTGTTGTTCCAGAGCGTTACCCTCCGGATCCCTGTTGGGCTTTTGTTGTCTGCTGTTGTAGCCCACCTGGGATTATATGTTTTGTCTGTATTGTCTGTCCTCTCCTTGGTGTTTTCCTTTAGTGTCAGTGGTGCGGACTAGTGATCCCACCGCCCTGTTCACTACGTAGGGCTCATCTTAGGGAAAGCCAGGGTTTAGGCACGTGATCGGCGTACGTGTGAGGAACCCGTCTAGGGACGTCAGGGCAGTCAGGTGCCAGCCTCAAGGTGAGTCAGGGGTCACCACCTTTCCCTCTCCCTTGGACAGGGCCTTCCCATTTCCCTCCCTTCGTGTGACGCCGGTCATGACATTATATCTGGCCCTTATTTTGTGTAGGTAGAAAAAAAAAACTACTTTTTTCTTTTTCTGCCTATTTAGAATCCAGTATGGATCCAATTGCTGCTTTGACAAAGCAACTTCAAGGCCTGTCTTTGGAGGTGGCAGGATTGAAGGCGTCGGTCCTCCAGCAACAACAGCAATTGCAACAGACCGCAAGTCCAGCGGTTGCTACGGGTAACCAGGTTGTTGCAGAACCCAAGGTTGTTCTTCCTGACAGATTTTCTGGGGGAAGGGACAAATTTGTGACGTTCCGTGAGGCCTGTAAGTTATATTTTAAGCTGCGCCCTTACTCCTCTGGTAATGAAGAACAGCGGGTGGGGATTGTTATTTCCCTGCTTCAGGGGGACCCGCAATCCTGGGCGTTCTCTTTACCCACTGATTCCCAGGCTCTCCGGTCAGTGGATTAATTTTTGGGGCTTTGAGTCTCATATATGATGACCCTGACCGAATCGCTCTGGCTGAATCAAAATTACGGAGACTCCTACAGGGAGAGCGGCCAGCAGAGGAGTATTGCTCAGAGTTCTGTAGGTGGGCTACGGATACCCAGTGGAACGACTCGGCTCTCAGGAGTCAGTTCTGCTCTGGGTTATCCGAAAGGATTAAGGATGCGCTTGCGCTGTATGAGACTCCCCTTTTCCCTTGATGCTGTTATGTCCCTTTCTATCAGAATAGATAGACGTCTGAGGGACAGATTGAAAAATCCTGAGCAATTGGTAACCCCTCCCAAGCAGCAGTTAGTCTGTACGGACTTAGACGAGCCTATGCAGCTAGGAGGAACTACTCGTCAGGTCCGTCCTCCTGAGGCTCGCCGTAGGCGTGGGGTTTGTTTTTTCTGTCGGGGGAGGGGTCATTTCATTAAAGCGAACCTGTCACCATGATTTTGCGCATAGAGCTGGGGACATGGGCTGCTAGATGGCCACTAGCACATCTGCAGTACCCAGGTCCCATAGCTCTCCGCGCTTTTATTGTGTTAAAAAACAGTTTTGAGTGATATGCAAATTACCTGATATGAGTCCTGTAGCCGGAGATGAGTCAAGCGTCAAGGAGCCCAGCACCGCCCGCGTCCTCCGATTCTCCTCCTTGCCGGCTGACGTCACAGAGCTGGAGCGCCAAAATCTCGCGATGCGCGAGCTAGCGCATGCGCAGTGTCGGCATCATGTTCATTCCCTGTGCTGGCATCAGCACAGGGAACGAACTACGCATGCGCTAGCTCGCGCATCGCGAGATTTCGGCGCTCCAGCTCTGTGACGTCAGCCGGCAAGGAGGAGAATCGGAGGACGCGGGGCGGTGCTGGGCTCCTTGACGCTTGACTCCTATCCGGCTACAGGACTCATATCAGGTAATTTGCATATCACTCAAAACTGTTTTTTAACACAATAAAAGCGCAGAGAGCTATGGGACCTGGGTACTGCAGATGTGCTAGTGGCCATCTAGCAGCCCATGTCCCCAGCTCTATGCGCAAAATCATGGTGACAGGTTCGCTTTAATGTCTGTCCTTCCTTTCTCAAAAACAAGAGACCGTCGGAAAACTACTAACCCCAGGCTGTGTGGAGGATGTCAGCCGGGGGGTATACGTTTCCTCCATACGAACATCTCAATTTGTGTTGCCAGCGGTTGTTGTTTTTGGTGTTAAGACGGAGACTATTTCTTTCTTTCTTGACAGTGGAGCAGGAGTAAATTTGATAGATGCCCATTTTGCCCACACTATGGGTTTGTCTCTCTGTACGCTACAGAGACCTATTCCCATATTCGCTATTGATTCTGCTCCTCTGTCTCAGAGAAACCTCACTCACATTGTCCATAACTTACACCTTCGGGTAGGGGACCACCATAACGAGTGTCTTTCATGTTATGTTCTGAAGGGGCTTCCCACTCCTGTGGTATTGGGTCTTCCCTGGTTGGTAGCGCACAATCCAGTGGTGGATTGGCAGGCCAGGGAGATATTGGAGTGGAGTGAGCATTGCAGAGAAAATTGCTTAAATAGCAATTGCTTAGTCGCCTCCATAGCTACTCTACCTAAATTTGTTTCGGACTTTGAGGACATTTTTTCTGAAAAGGGTTGCCACAAGTTACCACCTCACCGTCCTTATGATTGCCCGGTTAATCTGATTCCCGGTGCAAAATTACCCAAGACCAGGTTATATAATCTTTCGGGTCCGGAGAGACAAGCCATGAAAGATTATATCTCCAAGAGCTTGGCTAAGGGACACATCAGACCCTCTTCTTCACCCGTGGCTGCAGGGTTTTTCTTCGTTAAAAAGAAAGATGGGGGCCTGCGTCCTAGCCTAGATTTCCGCGAACTAAACTGGATAACCATCCGAGACCCTTACCCTCTTCCTCTCAATCCTGACCTGTTTAATCAGATTGCGGGTGCTAGGTGGTTCTCCAAACTTGATCTTAGGGGGTCCTACAATCTGATTTGTATCAAGGAAGGGGATGAGTGGAAGACAGCTTTTAACACCCCTGAGGGGCATTATGAAAATCTAGTCATGCCTTTCGGTCTGACCAATGCTCCTGCTGTCTTCCAACATTTTGTTAATGACATTTTTAGTCATCTTATCGGCAGGTTTGTGGTGATATACCTAGATGATATTTTAATTTATTCGTCTGATCTGAAAACACATGAGGTGCATGTCAGACAGGTACTGCAGGTCCTACGGACGAATAAATTATATGCGAAAATTGAAAAGTGTGTCTTCGCCGTTCAGGAAATACAGTTCCTAGGTTATTTATTATCTGCTTCAGGTTTCCGTATGGATCCTAGGAAGGTCCAGGCAATTTTAGATTGGGATCTTCCTGAGAACCTCAAAGCACTGCAACGGTTCTTGGGCTTCGCAAATTTCTACAGAAAGTTCATTAAAAATTATTCGGTGATTGTCAAACCCCTTATTGACATGACTAGGAAGGGGACTGATTTTTCTAAATGGTCTGACGCCGCTAAAATTGCTTTTTCCTCTCTAAAAGAGAGGTTTACCTCGGCACCTGTACTAATCCAACCTGATGTCTCCCAGCCTTTTATTGTTGAAGTAGATGCGTCAGAGGTGGGAGTGGGGGCTGTACTGTCTCAGGATCCGTCTCCTGGCAAATGGCGTCCTTGTGCTTTCTTTTCTAAAAAAATATCTGCAGCGGAGAAGAACTATGATAATGGCAATAGGGAACTATTAGCTATTAAACTAGCGTTTGAAGAATGGCATCACTTTTTAGAGGGGGCAATCCACCCTGTCACGGTGATTACAGACCACAAAATCCTTCTGTACCTCGAATCAGCTAAGTGTCTCACCCCTAGACAAGCTAGGTGGTCGCTATTTTTTACCAGGTTTAACTTTTTTATTACCTATCGTCCTGGGGCAAAAAATACCAAGGCAGATGCATTCTCGTTGTTTCCCTGGAGGGGGTAATGTGAGTGATCCGGTACCCATTCTACAAAGAGGAGTGGTTGTCTCTGCGGTATACTCTGTTCTGGAGGGGAAGGTGTTAGAGGCCCAGGGGGACTCCCCGGTCTCTTGCCCCTCAGAGAAATTGTTTGTACCGTTAAACCTGCGTCTCGAATTATTAAAGGAACATCATTATTTGGCACTTGCTGGGCACCCGGGTAGTAAAGCAACCTTGGAACTATTGTCTCGTCGTTTTTGGTGGCCATGGTTGCGTCAGGATGTAATGGATTTTGTGTCTACTTGTTCTACTTGTGCGCGAGCGAAAGTCTCTCATACACGTCCTGCAGGGTCTTTATTGCCACTTGTCATTCCCAATAGGCCATGGACACATCTGTCAATGGATTTTATTATTGACTTACCTTTGTCTGCGGGTAAAACAGTTATCTTGATAGTAGTAGACAGGTTTAGCAAGATGGTACACTTCATTGCGTTACCCGCACTACCTAATGCTAAGACTCTTGCTCAGGTATTCATCAGTGAAATCGTGAAGCTTCACGGGGTCCCTTCCGGTGTTGTTTCGGATCGGGGAACCCAGTTTATTTCTAAGTTTTGGAAAGGTTTTTGTTCCCGTTTGGGGGTACACTTGTCCTTTTCCTCACCTTTCCATCCTTAGTCGAATGGACAGACTGAGCGTACCAACCAAAACCTTGAGACATATCTAAGGTGTTTTGTGTCTGAAAACCAAGAGGTGTGGTCATCATATTTACCGTTGCCAAGTTTTCCATAAATAATCGCCATCAGGAATTCACTGGCAAGTCACCATTTCTTGGTGCATATGGTTTTCATCCCCAATTCTGTACTTTCAAAGAGGGGGGGTCATCTGGGGTTCCAGAAGAGGAACGGTTTTCGTCATCTCTTTCATCTGTATGGCAGAAAGTGCAAGCTAATTTGAAAAATATGGAAGGTAAATATAAATGCATGGCTGATAAGAAACGGTCGCTAGGTCCGGACCTAGGTGTGAATGACTATGTGTGGTTATCTACTAGGAATATTAAATTAAAGGTTCCCTCTTGGAAACTGGGTCCTAGGTTCATTGGTCCTTACAAAATAGTAGCCATCATTAACCCCGTGGCTTTTCGCCTGGAGCTACCTCAGACTTTTAAAATTCATAACGTCTTCCATAAGTCGTTACTCAAAAAGTATGTTCCACCTCTAGAACCATCACTGCTGCCACCCCCTCCTGTTATTGTAGATGGTAATCTAGAGTTTCAAATATCCAAAATTGTTGATTCTCATCGGGTCCGCCGCTCTCTTCAATATCTGGTGCATTGGAGGGGTTACGGTCCCGAGGAAAGAATGTGGGTTCCAGCGTCTGAGGTAAACGCCGACAGGTTAGTTCAGGCTTTTCATGCCTCTCATCCTGAGAGACCTAGTCCTGAGTGTCCGGAGGCCCCTCGTGGAAAGGGGGGTACTGTCACGAGGGTGTCAAGAGCCACGTCTGACTCCGTTATACCCGGGGTCAGGAAGTCGCAGCGGGTGGCTGCGCGCTCTATGTATAAAGATAGTGCTGTTTCTTTATGGTAGCTTTCTGGGTTTGCCTTGCAACCCTTTATGGCTCACTCAGGGATCCGTAGCTTCTTCTCCTCAGCTGTTTCTTGTCCAGCACTCCCAACCTCCTTATATTCCCCTCTCCCACTTCTCTGGTTGCCAGATATAGAGCTTCCTGCCTGGACTTCTATACTGACCCACTGGAGCTGAGTAGCTGAGATCCCTGCTTGTTGTTCCAGAGCGTTACCCTCCGGATCCCTGTTGGGCTTTTGTTGTCTGCTGTTGTAGCCCACCTGGGATTATATGTTTTGTCTGTATTGTCTGTCCTCTCCTTGGTGTTTTCCTTTAGTGTCAGTGGTGCGGACTAGTGATCCCACCGCCCTGTTCACTACGTAGGGCTCATCTTAGGGAAAGCCAGGGTTTAGGCACGTGATCGGCGTACGGGTGAGGAACCCGTCTAGGGACGTCAGGGCAGTCAGGTGCCAGCCTCAAGGTGAGTCAGGGGTCACCACCTTTCCCTCTCCCTTGGACAGGGCCTTCCCATTTCCCTCCCTTCGCGTGACGCCGGTCATGACACATCCATAATGAGGAAATTAGGCCTGTGTTGTTCATGCAGAAGCACAATGACTGGATTAATGATGTTATTCAAGTGGTATGGGCTTGTCACTGTACCATTCACAAAGTGTAGGGGAGTTCTGTATTGGATAGACACACCTGCCCACACTGTAACACCACCACCACCAAAGGCTTGTCTGGTGACAACAGTAGCTGATGCATGGCGCTCTCCTTGACATCGCCAACATCGTTGGCAGCCATTATTTCTGCTCAGCGTGAATCGACTTTCATCAGTGAACAACACTAAGGCCCAATTGTCCCTCGTCTAGCGTAGATGCTCCCTGTGCCTGGTGGTATAGTCAGGTACCCTTGCAGAACGTCTAGCATGCAGACCACGCTGAATGGTCTGACGTGACACTTGAGTGCCTCTCACCTCCCTGGAGTTGTGTGGCATTCATCATCCGGTTCCGCAGGGCATTGTTCATAATGAAGCGGTCATCAGTGTGGGATGTGACCAAAGGACATCTACCTCTATGCTTTTTTGTGACTCTTCCAGTCTCTCTGTATCTCTTTTGCAACCTGCTGATGACACTCTGTGACACTCTAAGCTCAGTGGCCACTTCCGACTGAGAGCATCCTGCTTGAAGCCTTGCAATGGCGAGGTACTGTTGATCAATTGTTAGGTGTTGTTGTGAATTTTGGGATCAAGCTCCTTCTTAGAGAACAGCAAGTTGTGCAAAAAGTACTGAAAAATTGAACAATTGGACTCAGACTCAGTTGCATTCAGAAGTTTAGAGAAGGTCACATTAAAGACGTTGTCTCACTTCAGTAAGTGTAATTTATCATGTAGAGAAAGTTAATACAAGGCACTTACTAATGTATTGTTATTATCAATATTGCCTCCTTTGCTGGCTAGATTCATTTTTCCATACATTATACGCGGCTCGTTTCCATGGTTCCGACCACCCAGCAATCCATCAGCGGTGGCCGTGCTTGCACACTATAGGAAAAAGCACTAGCCTATGTGCGCTCCCATGGTCCTGCCCACCAGAGAGGCTGACACTTTTTTCCTATAGTGTGCAAGCACGACCACCACTGATGGATTGCAGGGTGGTCTGTAACCATGGAAACGAGCAGTGTATAATGTATGGAAAAATGAATCCAGCCAGCAAAGGAGGCAATATGGATAATAACAATGCATTAGTAAGTGCCTTGTATTAACTTTCTGTACACAATAGATGCCACTTACTGAAGTGAGACAACCCCTTTAAGTTTACCTGTAAAGGTTAGAGTGCATTTTAGATTCATCCTGAAATTTCACCCACAAGTCGGATATGGCTACCTTTTTGTTCATAGTGTATATGATATTGTTCATAGTGTATATGTGTATATATATATGTGTGTGTGTATATACCTGGTTATTGTTTATGCATGTAACTTGTACTATTAGTATTTTGTTTACATTCCTGGCCAGATTCTGACCATAAGAGGCACTCACCTTGTGGATGACGTTTCCTTTGATTATAGGTGTTTTTAAATAATGTAGTTTCAATAAAGATGGTATTTATTTTTAATGCATCATTGCAGTGTGCTACTTTGATCAGTATTGATTATATGGCTATGGGAAAAAGCATGGTAGCTGGTGGTAATAACCTACTGCACAGTAGGATTTTTGTACTTTTTTTTTTTTCTAATAGTCCATAAAGTTTCACTTTTGGCAGCAAATGCCAAAAGGTTTGTAAACACAGACACCTCCCGGGGTCAAGTGATCCTTCTTCTTCAACCTTCCTGTTTACTGTCATCCTTAACAGCAGAGACCGCCAGTTGTCATTCTTCTGTCATGACTCCACCTGCACTGCACAACACGTTGAACATTTGTGGAGTCGCCTATCGGCTCCGTACTTTTGATCGCATCGCTGAGGTTGGGGAGTGATAAGCTGACAAAGGGACAGCAGTAGCCCGCGATTGACCAATTGGTATCCGATCAGTGCCTAATGCACAAGGTCGTCAGCAGCAGTCAGGACTGTACAGTGCATATCGCTGCTTTTTTCTTCTGAAGCGCAGCTGCAAAATGGCGGTACATTAGAAGAAGTTCCCTGAATTGCCACTGTAAAAACACTATATGGCGCTTGTAATTAAGGGTTAAAAAATATATTGGGAGTCATTTATCTAAGAGCAGCTTTTAAAAAAAATATCTTTATTAGAATAAATCAAATACAATTCAATTTTTAGTCCAAGTTCAAAATACAATATTATTCTACTTTTCTTTCCCCATAAACCACCAATAACCACCCACCCTTGTGATGCGTCTCAAATCTCACTATCACTCATAAGAAAGGAAAAGAAAAACAGGAGAGAAGAAAAGGCAAAAAAGGAAGGTACAGGGAAAAATAAATCTATCCAAATATATCATTAAAGTTTAAAAAGTCCCGGCCTCCCATATCTTGGTCCATTTTTCTTGAGCATTTCTTTGCTTATATAAAATATTCTCATATTCTCATATTTTAACCTTGCTGACCAAGTTTATCCATGTATTAACATCTGGAGTACATCGTGAAAACCAGACCCGAGTAATCAGAAGTCTGGCCAGAAATAGTATTCTACCTAGGAAGATCTTTTTATATACACTCACCTAAAGAATTATTAGGAACACCATACTAATACGGTGTTGGACCCCCTTTTGCCTTCAGAACTGCCTTAATTCTACGTGGCATTGATTCAACAAGGTGCTGATAGCATTCTTTAGAAATGTTGGCCCATATTGATAGGATAGCATCTTGCAGTTGATGGAGATTTGAGGGATGCACATCCAGGGCACGAAGCTCCCGTTCCACCACATCCCAAAGATGCTCTATTGAGTTGAGATCTGGTGACTGTGGGGGCCATTTTAGTACAGTGAACTCATTGTCATGTTCAAGAAACCAATTTGAAATGATTCGAGCTTTGTGACATGGTGCATTATCCTGCTGGAAGTAGCCATCAGAGGATGGGTACATGGTGGTCATGAAGGGATGGACATGGTCAGAAACAATGCTCAGGTAGCCCGTGGCATTTAAACGATGCCCAATTCGCACTAAGGGGCCTAAAGTGTGCCCAGAAAACATCCCCCACACCATTACACCACCACCACCAGCCTGCACAGTGGTAACAAGGCATGATGGATACATGTTCTCATTCTGTTTACGCCAAATTCGGACTCTACCATTTGAATGTCTCAACAGAAATCGAGACTCATCAGACCAGGCAACATTTTTCCAGTCTTCAACAGTCCAATTTTGGGGAGCTCGTGCAAATTGTAGCCTCTTTTTCTTATTTGTAGTGGAGATGAGTGGTACCCGGTGGGGTCTTCTGCTGTTGTAGCCCATCCGCCTCAAGGTTGTGCATGTTGTGGCTTCACAAATGCTTTGCTGCATACCTTGGTTGTAACGAGTGGTTATTTCAGTCAACGTTGCTCTTCTATCAGTTTGAATCAGTCGGCCCATTCTCCTCTGACCTCTAGCATCCACAAGGCATTTTTGCCCACAGGACTGCCGCATACTGGATGTTTTTCCCTTTTCACACCATTCTTTGTAAACCCTAGAAATAGTTGTGCGTGAAAATCCCAGTAACTGAGCAGATTGTGAAATACTCAGACCGGCCCGTCTGGCACCAACAACCATGCCACGCTCAAAATTACTTAAATCACCTTTCTTTCCCATTCTGACATTCAGTTTGGAGTTCAGGAGATTGTCTTGACCAGGAGCACACCCCTAAATGCATTGAAGCAACTGCCATGTGATTGGTTGACTAGATAATTGCATTAATGAGAAATAGAACAGGTGTTCCTAATAATTCTTTAGGTGAGTGTATATGGCTGCTTAACTTAGAAAGAACACTCAATATAAAACATTCTACCCTAAAAGGAATCTGTATCTTCAATTTATAATTGAGAAAATTATTAATACTATTCCAATACTGATTTAATTCTGGGCAGGACCAAAACATGTGAAGGTGATCCGCGTCTGGTAGATCACACCGTGAGCGGTCCGTGGTATCCCAGCCTGGCATCCTGCTGACAGCAGGAGCGCACGGCGTCATTGGTTGCTATGACGCCGTGCGCTTCATGCCGCCGCTGCACTACAGTAATACACTTGTATAGATCATATGAGTGTATTACTGTAGTGCAGCGGCGGCATGAAGCGCATGGCGTCATAGCAACCAATGACGCCGTGCGCTCCTGCTGTCAGCAGGATGCCAGGCCGGGATACCACGGACCGCTCAAGGCCGTGTGCATTTGGCCTTAACCTACATTTATTAAGCCATAGAGGCATGACATATAATCTATGAAGGATATTCAATTGTACCAAAATGTGATTAAAATTGTGGGATAATAAACTTAAATTCCCAAGAATATTTCCCCATCCCTCTAGCTGAATACTAGGACAATCATCTTCCCAGGCCCTTTGTCCTAATGATTGTAGTTTAGTGAAATAATTTATAAATATGTGAAATCTTCAAATTCTGCTCTAAAATCCCTAACAACTCATTTAAGAAGGTAGAATTATCTATCACTAAAGGTGATTTATCCTTTAAACTAGAAAGTGCCGACCGCAACTGAAAATATCTAAACCATGACAAGTTACCCACCCTTTGTGCTAGATCTAGCTAAGAACGTCAATATCTCACCACCTGTGTAAGATATAAAATACCATTCTTTTGCCAGAACTGATCCCTGGCTATTCCACCTAAAACATGCAGATAGGAGTTATACCAAAGAGGGGTGCATTGAAGTGATCCTTTTACCCCAACCATAGTCTAATGGTGGCCCAGGACTTGGATAATAACTTTTTAGCCTCTCTATAACCCTGTTCCCGATTAATCATTTGACCAGATTCCAGTAGGGTAAATATGTTATCATAAGAGGATCGCCTCACCAGAATCTTAACGATACCACCACACCTGGCCAGCAATAAAAATAACCCTTGAAGTAGGGGAGATTCAAGCCCCCTGCTCCAATGGTTTATACAAATATTTCAGTTTAGGGCCTCATGCACACGACTGTTGTTGTGTTCCGTTCTGCAAAATGGGGTTCCGTTGTTCCGTGATCCGTTTTTGTTTCCGTGTGTCTTCCTTTATTTTTGGAGGACCACCAGACATAAAGGAATGTAAAAAAAAGTCTAAGACAGGTTTGCCATGCAAATTGTAGGAATCAAACCGACGCTGACGCGGATGACAATCTTGTGTGCCTCCGCGTTTTTTTAGCGGTCCAATTGACTTGAATGGGTCCGCGAACCGTTTTCTGTGGAAATAATAGGACAGGTTATATTTTTTTGACGGACTGGAACCACGGATCACGGATGCGGATGGCAAACGGTGCACTATCCGCATTTTCAACGGCTCCATAGAAATTAATGGGTCCGCACCTGAAACGCTAAAATCGGCGGAACGGACGCGGAAGCAAACAACAGTCGTGTGCATGAGGCCTAAGCCTAACAGGCTTCCTTCCCCACAACAAATCATTAATAATTCTCTCCATAAGTTTAGAAAACTTGTCCTCTGTCGATATCGGTGAGTTCCTAAGAATATGAAGGAGTTGGGGCAAAACCACCATCTTAACCAGGGATACTCTATTTAAGTGCAGCTTTGATGTCCCCTGAGCCTCTGGAGGATGCACTTAGTTTATGATGAGGCACAGGACTTATAAATTATGCACATCCTTCGGTGGTCTGTGCACCTAGATTGTAATCTACTTCAAACCCTAGCTGGACTAAATTTCACACCCCCACCCTGCCCTGATACTCCCCAGTGGTATAGGTGCCATAGGAACACCACATACACCTAAATTTAGGTGCAGTGGTGTTAAAAAGGTCACAAACCGCAGCCAAGTGACTTTCTTACGCCAGTTTCTGGTATAGCAGCCCCACCACATATACTGTATATTTAAACCAGAAGAAGACTAAAATCTACTCCGGCCAGGGGCTGGCATGGACTTCCGTTGAGGTGCCACAAGGACGCCTCATCATAAATTAGGTGCAGCCTACGGCAGTGCACAGGGTTATTACAGACTGGTGTAAAAAGCCAGTTTATGATAACTTATGTGTATATGTAAAGAATTCTTGAAAATGTTTTACGATCTTGGTGGCTTCTTCAGATGAAGCAAAGTGGTAGGAAAATTTTCTGACAATTTGTACCTTCATCCAGTCCGAAATTCACGGGCACCGGCCATGTACCCGCTGTTTACAGATGCTGACCCATTCACTTGAGTGGGTAAGCGATCCGCAATAGACGGTCCGCACTGGAAAAAAATAGGACATGTCCTTTTTTTGCGGTACAGATGCATGGACTGAAATCCCACGGAAATGATCCATAGTGCTTCCAATCCATGCCCCTGCTCCGCACCGCTCCGTAGCGTGCGGATTGCGGACCCATTCAAGTCAGTGGGTCTGCATCCGTGATACAGAGCACACACGGCCAGTTCCCTATATTTTGCTGTCCGCAGTACGAGCATGGACGTCCTACGGTCATGTGCATGAGCCCTTAGAGTAATGTTTTCTTCATTTTAAATTGTTTATTAAAAAATGATGTGATGCCTGGAAACCTGCTTGGTATTACAGAATGGATCTGTCTGTAAAGTCTTTAATATGACTGAATGTGAAAACCAGCCATATACTGTAGCTGTATGGTTATGAGTCCATACCCCATACATACATTTTAGGGGCAGATTTACTAAGACTGGTGCAAGATGCACCAAATTTGGCACATCCTCTGGTAGTCCCTGTGGCAGAAAATCAAATCTACTCCTCTATAACATCAAGAAAACAATACAGTTTTATTTAGAGAAGTAGAGCTGTGGCAGGAGGGAAGGGTGATTCCTAGTCCCTGACATTAAAGGGGTTGTCCATCTTTTACTAAATGACGGCCTATCCTCAGGATAAGACGTGACTAGTACTGTTGGGCGCGAATATCCGAATCGCGAATTTTAATCACTAATATCGCCACTTTTAGAATTCGCGAATATTTAGAATATAGTGCTATATTTTTGTACTCGCAAATAGTGTTGATCGCCAATTTATTGTGAATTTATCGCGAATATCGGCACTTAGCAACATCCCTAGCAACCAATAGGAAAGTCTCCTACCCCTTAGTGTTGATCGCAAATATTCTAATTGCGAATTTTTATCGCAAATATATTACATTGCCGATTTCCATTTCATCCACCATGACGGCCCACATTGAGATTGACCCTTGACCTCTGTAGGGGCAGGAACACATAGAGAGTTTAAATTCCCCCCACCCCTCCACCTCCTCAGTGCTTTCCTGCCCCTACAGGGGCCAACATGTAGAGAGAGCCCTCCTTCCTGGAGGGTAGCAAGCTTTATTCTTTTACAGGAATCTCCTGCTGGCCTCCCACGGCAGGGGCTAAGGCTGGCCAGCTTGGAGCAACGAGGACCCTCGTCTTAGCTTATGCTGAGGCCTGCGGTCCTTCCCTACCTCAGACTTCCTTCCCTCTTCTGGGTAATAGTCGGGGGTGCCGGCTTCACAAGGCGCCTCGCGCGCGGCGCTTGGCGTCCTTCCTTACAGGTGACCGGCAGCAGGAGTGGTGCGGCGCATGAAGCGCATTATGGGCGGGCCGGGCGGCGCACGTACCTTTTTCTAAAAGCCGGTGCGGCGCAGGCTTACGCTATCAGTCGAGGGCGCTGCTTGATGACGTCAGACGCCGGGACAGAATTTAAAAAGACCGCGGTATCAGCCTTTGACTGCTGCACCGCGATGTCTGAAGCACCTACTCCTCGCCAGGAAGGCTCTGACCCTTCGGCCATCAGTACAGTGAGTCCCCTCTGGGGGGAAATTGTATTTTTACATTTCTGCTTCTGTTACAATTCTGAATACGGTATATCTGGTTGCTTCCTCCAGGGCAGCAAAGATTCTAAAACTAAAGCAAAGCTCTCAAAGTGCTGTGCATGCTCAAGAAGGTTACCTGAAAATTACAAAAAGAGGCTGTGCAAGCCTTGCACTGCTGAAATATGGAAGGAAGAGCAACCAGATATCCTGTCCGAAATGAAAACTTTTATTACGGACGAAATCAAATCTTCTTTGGCCTCTATGTCTGTTCCTACTAGTGTCCCTAACCCTCCCAAGAAACGCAAACTGTCGGTCGTCTCCTCATCTGAGGGCGAGGATGTAGAGGAAGCTTCCGTCACATCCAGACAGATTCCTGCTGAGGACCCCTTGTCCGAGGGGGAAATTTTGGAGGAGGACAAAAAATATTTTTTCTCCACAGACGAGATGGAAGATTTACTCAGAGCAGTCAGGTCCACAATGGGAATCGAGGATACCCCTAGACCCCGGACCGTTCAAGATGAAATGTTTGGCGGCCTTAGATCCAAGACTTCCATCGTCTTCCCTATAAACGAGAATATACGGGAAATGATAATGGAGGAGTGGGCAGATCCTGAGAAGAGATTAGGTGTCCCCAAGGAGTTCAGGAACCGACTCTGCTTTGACCCAGCAGAAAGCAAAATATATAATCAGACCCCCAAAGTCGACATACAGGTTGCGAAGGTTGTAAAGAAAACCGCTCTTCCTTTTGAGGATTCTTCCCAATTGGGTGATCCAATGGACAGAAAAGCAGACGGGCTCCTAAAAAGATCCTGGGAATCAGCAATGTTTGGGGTAAAAGCAAACATTGCAGCAACTTCAGTAGCCAGGGCTATGTATATATGGTTGGGGGAGTTGGACGAACACCTAAAAAATAAGACCCCTAGAGAAGAAATCAGGGAGTCTATTCCACTCCTGCGTTCCGCCACAGCATTCTTAGCGGATGCCTCCGCGGAATCCATCCGCTTCTCAGCCAAAGACGCTGCTCTCTCTAACGCAGCCAGGCGAGCATTATGGATGAAAGCATGGTCAGGGGACAAGGCATCCAAAGCCAAACTCTGTTCTATCCCATTTTCTGGGGAGTTTGTCTTTGGGCCCACTCTAGATAAAATTCTAGAGGGAGCGGCGGATAAGAAAAAGGGATTTCCGGAGGACAAGGAGTCTAGAAAGAAGCCCTTTCGTCAGTTCCAGCCCCAGCAAAGATCCTACAGGGGGAAAGGAAAAACGGGCAGATGGAGCTATCCCAAAGGGGGAAGAGGGAGAGGCTTCATCCTCAATCCCCAAAACCGACAAAATAAACAGCAATGACGCCAGAGTAGGGGGGAGACTGAGGGGGTTTTTTCCATCTTGGGAGCAGATCACCTCAAATCCCTGGGTTCTAAACGTAGTCTCTCAAGGCTACAAAATAGAATTCACTTCAATCCCCCCAAGAAGATTCTGCATCTCATCCCAGAGCAAAACAGAACTTCCAAAAGTATGGCAGGGCGTCCGAGACCTCTTAGATCTAGGGGTAATTCAGAGGGTCCCGCAACTAGAACAAAGGAAAGGCTTCTACTCCACCCTCTTCCTAGTAAAAAAACCAGACCAATCCCTGCGAACCATCATAAACCTAAAACCTCTAAACAGATCCATCTTATACAGGAAATTCAGGATGGAAACCATCACATCCACTATTCCCCTAATACAGAAAGGAGCGTTTATGTCGTCAATCGACCTCAAAGACGCATATTACCATATCCCTATCCATCATCTTTCTCAAAAGTACTTAAGATTCTCCCTAAAAGGGCCGGACGGCTTGATCCACCATTTTCAGTATGTCGCCCTCCCTTTCGGCATCTCCTCGGCCCCCAGGGTCTTCACAAAGGTGGTAGTGGAAATGGTGGCCTATCTTCGTCAGGAAGGCATAACAATTATCCCATACCTAGACGACTTCCTTATTCTTGGCAATACAGAAGCCGAAAATCTGTCTGCAACTCGGAGATTCTCAGAGTTCCTAGAAAGTCTGGGTTGGATCATAAATATAAAAAAATCCACGCTGATTCCATCCAGAAGAATAAGATTCCTAGGC
The DNA here is from genome assembly GCF_905171765.1 of Bufo bufo. Lineage (NCBI taxonomy): Eukaryota > Metazoa > Chordata > Amphibia > Anura > Bufonidae > Bufo > Bufo bufo. The sequence continues at coordinate 159,622,034 of NC_053391.1, forward strand.
GTAGAACTGGACTCAGCCCTGTTAAAGACCTTTCTCCCCCAGGACAAAACCGTAGCTTTAATAGAGAAGATCCGAATATTTCAGAGTTCTCACAGATGCTCCATCAGACGGTCCATGAGTCTTCTCGGAAGTCTAACTGCCTGCATCCCCTCGGTTGCCTGGTGCCAAAGCCACACAAGGGTAATCCAAAATTGGATCCTAAGTGTATGGGATGGAAGACAGATAAACCTAGACAAAGTTGTATGGATTCCTCAGTCCGTAAAATCAGATCTAAGCTGGTGGAAAGAAAGAAGAAGGCTGCTTGGAGGTCTACAGTGGCGAAACTATCCGGCCGTTCAGGTAATAACAGACGCAAGTCTCGAAGGCTGGGGAGCAAAAATAGGAGACCACCTTCTACAGGGTGCTTGGCCAGAAGACATAAGGAGAAGATCCTCCAATTACAGAGAGCTGTACGCTGTCCTCGAAGCTTTAACAAAAGGAGAGGACCTACTGAGGGGTCATCATCTAAAAATTCTATCCGACAATACCACAGCTGTGGCATACCTACGACACCAAGGAGGGACAAGGTCACGCCTGCTGGGTGCTGTAGCAATGAGAATTTTCTCCTGGGCAGAAGAGAACACCTTGTCGCTCTCCGCCATCCATTTAAAGGGCTGCGAAAACACAGTAGCAGACTACCTGAGCAGAGAAAAAATAGATCCAGGGGAATGGTCCCTGAACCGAAAAATCTTCCAGAGGATCTCAAAAAGATGGGGTCATCCGGAAGTAGACTTATTCGCTTCAAGAAAGAATACGCAGGTAGAATGCTTTTGCTCCCTAAACCAAGAGGACGGTCCATGGGCAATAGACGCCCTATCAATTCAGTGGAGTTGGAGACTAGCTTATGCATTTCCCCCGATACCACTACTACCGCGAGTCATCCAGAAGCTTCGAGGAGAACCAACTACTCTCATCCTAATAGCCCCCCTGTGGCCAAAGAGGAGCTGGTTCTCTACTCTAAGACAGCTATCGCTGGAGGATCCCTGGGAAATTCCTTTTCAGAGAGACATCTTAGTCCAGGGCCCACTTCTGCATCCAGACCCAGGAATCTTCAGACTGGCAGCCTGGATCCTGAGAGCGAAACCTTAAAGAACAGAGGCCTGTCAGATAAGGTGATTCTCACGCTCAAGGCCAGTAGAAAAAAAGTGACATCTTCCATCTATTTAAAAATATGGAAAAGATACTGTTCTTGGTTAGGAATTGATCGCCCGGACACCTCCTCTCCCCCCATAAACAAGATTCTGGACTTCCTCCAGAGCGGACTGGAATTAGGTCTGAGACCTAGTACTCTGAAAGTACAAATATCAGCCCTCAGTACCTTCTACGACTGCAGCTTAGCCAATCACAGATGGGTCAGGAGATTTATTAGAGCAGCTTCAAGGTTAAGACCCACCCTTAAATCTAGAGCTCCAACTTGGGACTTGAACATCGTCCTAGAAGGCCTAACAAAGCCTCCGTTCGTACCGTTATCAGAGATCTCCTTAAAACACCTTTCTCTGAAAACTGCTTTCCTGATAGCAATTACTTCAGCAAGACGTATTGGAGAACTTCAGGCCCTATCCTGCAGGGAACCATATCTCCAAATTTGTAAGGATCACATCCGCCTAACGCTCGACCCTGGTTTCCTCCCTAAAGTAGTCTCCTCCTTCCACCAGGAACAGGAAATTTTTCTACCTTCTATCACTAGGTCCGAAGTTGCAGGGTCTGATGATAACTTGTATCTCTTAGACGTTAAGGATACGGTAATTCAATACCTGGAGGCTACCAGGGCTCTTAGAATAGACAATAATCTACTAGTTCAATTCTCTGGGAAAAATAAAGGGAAGAAGCTAGCCAAATCCTCCATAGCTAGATGGATCAAGTCCACCATCGAGTGTTGCTACAGGATACAGGGCAGGCCCAGTCCCGGCAATATTAAAGCCCACTCCACTAGGGCCACTGCCTCCTCTTGGGCTGAAAAAAGAGGCGTCTCACTAGACCAGATTTGTAGGGCTGCAACCTGGGCTAGCACAAACACCTTTGTAAGACACTATCGCCTTAATCTTCCGGACTCGAATGAGTCTCTTTTTGGTCGGAAGATTATACAGGCCATATCCCCACCCATGTAGTCATTTGATACGTCTCAATGTGGGCCGTCATGGTGGATGAAATGGAAAAACCGCAATTAGACTTACCGGTAATTCCGTTTCCTTGAATCCACCATGACGGCCCCGTACTATTCCCATCCCAAAAAAAAAAAAAAAAAAAACACACATATTATATATGTAGAAAAAAAAAAAAAAAATAAAAATATATAAATATATATATAAAATACGAGTTTAAGGGTATGAATCAATATCTTTTACTCTTTTCCACCTTTCGGATAATTTGTAAAGCACTGAGGAGGTGGAGGGGTGGGGGGAATTTAAACTCTCTATGTGTTCCTGCCCCTACAGAGGTCAAGGGTCAATCTCAATGTGGGCCGTCATGGTGGATTCAAGGAAACGGAATTACCGGTAAGTCTAATTGCGGTTTTTTTGTAATCAGGAAAATAATGTCTGGAGATCACGAATTCTCAAATTTGCTAATTTATGGCGAATATTCGGTCAGAAATTTGCGAAATATCGCGAATTCGAATATTGCCTATGCCACTCATCACTAATGACTAGCTGATCAGGAGAGGTCTGACAGCCTGTACCCCAGATCTGCTGTTTAGGTCTATTTCTGGTGCTGGAACCACACAGCACCATCAGCTGTGTAGTGGACAGAGCTCTGCACTGCAGCACTGCACCCATTGACTTCAATGGGAGAACAGTTTTAGTATCAAGCTCCCTCCACTACACAGTTGACGGTGTTGTGTAGTTCTGGAGCTACACCTGAACAGCCGATCGGAGGGTTGCAAGATGTCAGACCTCTGCCGATCAGCTAGTCATGGCCTATCGTGAAGATAGGCCATCACTTAGTAAAAGCTGGACAACCCTTTTTAGTACACTAAAGGAAAAACTATAAGGCTGAGTTCACACGGGCGTTGCGGGAAAAGGTGCGGGAACATGCGCGATTTTTCCACGCGAGTGCAAAACATTGTAAAGCGTTTTGCACGCGCATGAGAAAAATCAGCATGTTTGGTACCCAAACCCGAATTTCTTCACAGAAGTTCGGGCTTGGGATCGGTGTTCTGTAGATTGTATTATTTTCCCTTATAACATGGTTATAAGGGAAAATAATAGTATTCTGAATACAGAATGCATAGTAAAATAGCGCTGGAGGGGTTAAAAATTAAATAAAAATAATGTAACTCACCTTAAAGAGGACCTTTCACTAGAATAAAAAATCTAAACTAAGCATACAGACATGGAGAGCGGCGCCCAGGGATCTCCCTGCACTTACTGTTATCCCTGGGCGCCGCTCCGTTCTCCCGGTATAGGCTCCGGTATCTTCATATGTTCGGCTCAACTGGGTGGAGCCTGCCGGCGTCTCCTTCTCCCAGGCTGTAGCGCTGGCCAATCGCAGCGCTCAGCTCATAGCCTGAGAGGTTTTTTTTTCTCTCAGGCTATGAGCTGAGCGCTGCGATTGGCCATCGCTACAGCCTGGGAGAAGGAGACGCCGGCAGGCTCCACCCAGTTGAGCCGAACATATGAAGATACCGGAGCCTATACCGGGAGATTAGAGCGGCGCCCAGGCATAATAGTAAGTGCAGGGAGATCCCTGGGCGCCGCTCTTCATGTCTGTATGCTTAGTTTAGATTTTTTATTCTAGTGAAAGGTCCTCTTTAATCCACTTGATCGCGCAGCCGGCATCGCTTCTGTCTTCTTTCTTTGCTGTGTGCAGGAACAGGACCTGTGGTGACGTCACTCCGGTCATCACATGGTCCATCACATGATCCATCACCATGGTAAAAGATGGATTAAGGTGAGTTAAATTATTATTATTATTTTTTTAACCCCTCCAGCGCTATTTTACTATGCATTCTGTATTCAGAATGCTATTATTTTCCCTTATAACCATTCTATAAGGGAAAATAATAATGATCGGGTCTCCATCCCGATCGTCTCCTAGCAACCGTGCGTGAAAATCGCACCGCATCCACACTTGCTTGCGGATGCTTGCGATTTTCACACAGCCCCATTCATTCCTATGGGGCCTGCGTTACGTGAAAAACGCACAAAATAGAGCATGCTGCGATTTTCACGCAACACACAAGTGATGCGTGAAAATCACTGCTCATATGAACAGCCCCATAGAAATGAATGGGTCGGGATTCAGTGCGGGTGCAATGCGTTCAACTCACGCATCGCATCCGTGCGGAATACTCGCCCGTGTGAAAGGGGCCTAAGTGTCAGACATCAGGTATTCAACCTATTTGATTTTTTTCCTCCTGACTGTGTGTCTGAATTCTCTGTAGACAATAAATTAGGGGCAAATTTCACAAAATGTAATGTTACTATACAGTGGCTGTCTAAGATTAGAAAAACATGGGTGCTATTGTCTAAAAACCACACCACACCTGTTCGTGCTTTGAGTCTGGTATTGCAGAGTGGCTTCTTTGAAGTGAATGCGGCTGAGCTGCAATACCACAAGCAACCTGTGGACAGGTGTGGTGCTGTTTTAGAAGCATTTAAGTGCCAGAGGTCTCTGCAGAGAAGCAATGTTACAAGCCGTTTCTCAGAAATGCCCGTCCTCACTATACAGTGAATAAAGTTCAGGTGTCGAACACTGCAGAATGTCAGTTAATCAATGTGGTCATTCATGGATTTACAGTATATTGTTACAGGCAATTATACACACACATAGTAGTAATCAATAAATACAAAATGCTTTTATTTAAAGAACATGTAAATTAAGCAGCAGAGGACAAATCAGAATATTGGACACAAAGTATACAGAAAACAAAAAAAAAAAGTTTTGCCTCTGCTTAAAGGAGATTTCCAGTTTTAACAATTTTTTACATCTTACTAAAAATAACAGAAAATTACATTGGTGGGTATCCAGGAGATGGGACCCTCATCGTTCAATAAACCACCAAACCCCTTATGGCTCTTTTTGGCACCTGACTTTTGCTTTAGTGTAGACTTCTATAGTTTCAGTGAAGAGCCACACATGCATAGCCATGGCTCCTTTGAGGGTGAGGCTATTATTAAGGATTAGAAAAATGTCTGCTTTCTACCAAAAACAGTGTTACACCTGCACATGGGTTGTGTGTGGTATTGCACCTCAGCCTCATTCCCTTCAGTCAAGATGAGCTACAATACCAGAAGCAACTCATCTGTTTCTTGAAGTAAGGAGACATGTTTTTCTAAGCCTGGGTGGGTTTTTGGACTTAAAGGGGTTGGTCAGATTAAAGGGGTTGGCCTATCTTGCGCTTTGGTGATATATAGCTAGGATATGCCACCAATGTCCGATAGGTGCTGGTCCTACCTCTGAGACCCATGCCTACGTATCTCTAGAATGGGGCCTCCAAAGTGAAGGAAAGTGCCCTACGCATGTGCGGCGTGCTCTCCAGTCATATCTGTGGGAGTTCCGAAAAGAGTTGAACGAGAGCACTCGGCTATTTCCAGAACTCCCAGCAAGAGCAGCTACCTTTTTATTCACCTCTCTGGGAGTTCTGGAAATAGCTGAGCCCGTGCTCAGCTATTTTCGGCACTACCATAGAAGTGAATGGAGGTTGTCTGTGCTTGCATAGTGCACCCTGGTTCACTTTGGGGGCCCCTTTCTAGAAATTGGTGAGAGATCTTATTGATATGTCACCAAAGTGCGAGATGGGCCAACCCGTTTAAGCCCACATTCACATCAGTGTTATCAATTTCCACTGCTCTGCTCCATTAGGAGCAGAACAGTGAAAATATCAGCACCACATAACTGAAACCGGATGGAGCCAAACAGACCCCATTACCTATAATGGGGACGTTTGAGTGTCCCTTTTTTTAGCAGAAAAAGAGTCCTGTGTGCAGGAATTGTTTGTCTGCTCTTTTTGGTGGAATGTGCGATGGAAGCCCCGAACAGAGCCTCCCACGCAGATGTGAACAAGCACTTTGAAAAAGAAATAGAAATGTACATGAATACTGCTGAGGAGGTCCAAATTTTTATCAAAAGAGGCATTATTTGGTTCCGAGTGTGTGGACCCTTGCAAATGGCAGAGTATATTGAAACTAGAAAACTCCTTTAATTCAGAGACATTTTTAACGCAATGTTATACAACACTTTAAATCTTGTAGAGCTGGTTTTTATTGCAGGTATATAAAATGATAACACATGAAGGTACAGTAATTCTTGTAACACCTGCTCACACACAAAAATAGAAACAGTAGACAGAATTAAGGATTTCTAAGGAAAAAATAAGTTCACAGTATCACATTTGTGGCAATTTATACTGCACAGACTTTGCAACTTAGTTTACAGGACTGAGAAATTTGTATTGTTGGTGTGTGATTTCCCTTAAAGGGGACCTGCCTGACACTGAATTATTGCCTCTCGGGCTTCATTATTAATGATTTAATGTTGGGTGATTTAGTGATGTACAATTCAAAACTAAATATCAATGCAGTGTATGTTGGACAACCTGAAAAAACATACACTCCACACAAAAAAGATATACTGTATGTGTCAACCCAAGAACATAAGTTTCACATGCTGGAATTTTTACATGGACCTGAGCGAACTCGTGCAATTGATATCCCTTAAAGGGGTGCTTGATAGTTTGTGAACCCTTTAGAATTTTCTATATTTCTGCATAAATTTAGCCTAAAGCTACGTAAAATTCTAAAAAGTACTAAAAGTAAATAAAGATAACCAAATGAAACAAATCAAACATATTAGACTTGGTCTTTAAAAAAAAAAAAAATGGTGGAAAAAGATAAGCAGATAATTTGAAGGTGAAATTAGAGTCAGGTTTTTTCAATCAATGAGAAGATAATTAGGTGTGAGTGGCAATTTATTTTATGTAGAGAACAGGGATCTATCAAAGTTTAATCTTAACAACATGTTTGTGGAATTGTATCATGGCACGAACAAAGGAAATTTCTGAGGACCTCAGAATAAGAGTTGTTGATACTCATCAGACTGTAAAAGATTACAAAACAATCTTTAAAGAGTTTAGACTCCACTAATCCACAGTCAGACAAATGGAGAAAATTCAAAACTATTGTTCTCCTCCTGAGGAATGGTCGACCAGCAAAGATCATGCCAAGAACAAGGCATGTAATAGTCCGCAAGATCACAAAGGAACCCAATGTAACCTCTACTTTACGCTGGAAGCCTGTGTCTACTGCTTCACTCGCCATGTGTATGTCTGTCCTGTGTGTACATAACTTAGGCACACCCGGATCTTTTTCCTCAATAAATAAATGACCAAATCTAATATTTTTAACTTATTTGTTTGATTATCTTTATCTACTTTTAGGACTTGTGTGAAAATTCGATGTAGTTTTAGGTCAAATGTATGCAGCAATTTAGAAAGTTCTGAAGGGTTCGCAAACTTTCAAGCATCGCGGTACACGTGAATGGGATTTCTGCAGCCTCGCTGATATGCATTTGAACTGTATATTTCTGCACCGATATCCAGCATTTTTTCTACTTTGGAAAATATGTGACGTAACTTATTTGGGGCAGAAAACACAAGGATTAACCCCATTAAATGACAGTGGTGCTAATCCTGGTGGCAAACTTCTATAGTAGAAATCTCAGAAATACACATGCTGCAGAAATACGCAACCAATTTTAATCTGTCATGTGAACAAGGGCTTAAAAATACTTAAAACTAGGTGTTTTTATCTCATGTTTAATTTTTATATACCACATGTATCATGTAATAGCACATGAATTTCCCCTTTAAAGATGCAGCTCGGGTAGTACTGTTTTGGCAAAGCTGGGAGTGTGCCAGGATGGAAAGCACAGTAAACCTGGTTATATATATTTTATTAGTTTATTCTTTCATATCATATGAGTCGTAAAAAATGTGTTGGTTATTTTGAACCAATGTCCTGTTCAATGTCCTGTTCATTACAATAGGCTCATAGCCTTTCCGCGGCCTACAGTGAGACACAGGCATTTTGATGACTGTGGCTGAAGCATGTATTAGTCTGCAGCTGCCTGTACTGTGACTTATGGCTTGTGTTATGCAGCATAACATTTTTTACAAGGTGCTAGCAAAAAGACACATTACATTGGAACCAGTTTCAATAAGCAATGTGTGCTTTCTCTACATAACATACTAACTGTATTCATTTTACTGATACCGTTTTGGTTATGTTTAGTTGAGATGATGATCGATTCTGATTAGCCGTAACATTCCTCAACATAAAAGTACAACGGACACAATAAAAAGACACCGAAAAATAAGAAGGAAAACAAACACATCATCCTTTGTCCATAGCTTCCTTCGGAACATCGTATACAAAGAAGATCATTCTCCGTCATAACGTAGACATACAAGTTTTAAGTGTCCCAGCCGAAAAAAACTAAAAGCAAAAAGAGGAAATAAACAGTAATTAATTAAAGACTCCACAGCAGAGAAACAAGATCAAAGTGCATACAGCAATACCTAAGCAAACGAGCACCACATGCAAGTCTTATATGACTTGCATACATTCATATAAGGCCTCTTGCACACCAGCAATTTGCGGTCCCCAATGCAAGGTCAACGTCCGTGCGGCGGCCGGGACGGATCGAGACCCATTCAACTTGAATGGGTCCGTGATCTGTCTGCACCGCAAAAAAATCTGTGCTTCCGTTCCGCATCTCAGTGATTTTGGACCCATCCAAGTGAATGAGTCCGCATCCGTGATGCGGAGTGTACACGGGCCGGTGCCCGTGTATTGTGGTCCCGCCGTATGCGGGTCGCGATACGGCCACGGGATCACCTACTTAAAAAAAGATATGTTTAACTATCCAATCACATCTTTTGTATTGTCACAAAGCATCTAACATTAAAGTATACCTGTAGATTTAAAAAAACTTTCGATACGTCATAGCGACCTATCAAAGGCTTTGATTGTTGGAGGACCAATTTCGAAAATGAGGTAAAAAGCGCACACATAGAGCACTGTTTCTCCTGACAGACTGGTGACAAGCTCGTAGGCAGAGACCGGCGCTTTGGGCTCATGCACACGACAGTATGGCTTTTTCAGTGTTTTGCGGTCCGTTTTTTACGGATCCGTTGTTTCATTTTTTGTTTCCGTTGTGTTTCCATTTTTCCGTTCCGTTTTTCCGTATGCCATATACAGTATACAGTAATTACATAGAAAAAATTGGGCTGGGCATAACATTTTTAATAGATGGTTCCGCAAAAATGGAATGGTTCGGATGCATTTCCGGACCCATTGACTTGAATGGAGCCAAGCACCGTGATTTGCGGACAAGAATAGGACATGTTCTATCTTTTCACGGTACGGAAATACGGAAATACTGAAACGGAATGCACACGGAAACACTTCAGTTTTTTTGGCTGAACAATTGAAATGAATGGTTCAGTATATGTTCCGCATACTGAACTACAAAAACGGCCAGTATACTGAACGCAAAATACTGTCGTGTGCATGAGCCCTTTCTGTGTTGGTCGTGATCTCCCCTGCCATGCTGGAAGATGCACCTAATATATGAGGCATAAATTAGGCGGATCATTTGGCAGTCCATATGCCTGAACAGAAATGTATGATTTCATATGCAACAGAAAAGTGGCAAAAATGAAGCTAAATTTGTCACTGCCGCTTGCCACATCCCCTCCCAACAATCTGTTTTGGAAAGTGGCAAGGGCTGCGTAAAACACCACTTGCAATAAAATTTGTCGCAAGTGGCATTTAAAAAGTTGCAAACGCTCAATTTGCAACTTTTCTTTTACCACTTTTCAGGTGCAAGAAGATAAATCTTCCCCATTCTATTGAGCCCATGTTCAGCAGAGAGTAGAGACAGTGCTCTGTGTGAGAGCTTCTTTCTCCTCATTTTAGTGGTCAGCAGACCCCACTGATCAAAACATTGGATTCAAAGTACGGGTACACTTCCAGCAATTTCACCATAGGCCTTCATTATCAATGTTCCTATTAATTTATATCTACAGCAGACTTAGGCCTCATGCACACGACCGTTTTTTTTTTGCGGTCCGCAAAAACTGTATCCGTTGTACCGTGATCCGTGTCCGTTTTTTCATCCGTGGGTCTTCCTTGATTTTTGGAGGATCCATGGACATGAAAAGTGAAAAAAAAAACTAAGTCAAGTTTGCATTGAAAATGATAGGAAAAACGGACACGGATCACGGACACGGATCACGGACGCGGATGACTATCTTGTGTGCATCCGTGATTTTTCACGGACCCATTGACTTGAATGGGTCCGTGAACCGTTGTCCGTGAAAAAAATAGGACAGGTCATATTTTTTTCACGGACTGGAAAAACGGATCACGGACGCGGAAGCCAAATGGTGCATTTTCCGATTTTTCCACGGACCCATTGAAAGTCAATGGGTCTGCGAAAAAAAACGGAAAACGGAACAACGGCCGCGGATGCACACAACGGTCGTGTGCATGAGGCCTAATGCATCTTCATGGTAAAAGAGTACAAGCAAACTGTCTGCATCCGTCCCCTACTTGTTGCAAACATAGAGGTCAGCAAGAAGTGAGGGACAGATGCAGTGGGCACACAGATCTTAGAGGGCCACATAGCAAAGCTTAGAATGGGCTCCCCTGCCCCACCAATTTCCCAGTACACGTGTGTCAAACATTCCCAGGCAATGTAGAACGCAAAGGGCAGCACACCTAATTTCTGATGAATTTACAGTGTTTTTCATTAATCAGAAGACATTTTAATAAAAAGAAAAAATTGTAATAAAAAATATTTGCCCTCAGCCCCACCCACTTTATCTGACTTTACTATATTGGGAAAAGTGGAACAGGTGCTTCATTAATATGGCACTTATCTTAAACTGCACGAACGTATTTTCTTGCCGTGTCCGTTACGTTTTTTTTGCAGACCTTATACAGAACCATTCATTTCAATAGGTCCGGGAAAAAAACGGAAGGTATTCCGTGTGCGTTCCGTTTCCATATATCCGTTCCGCTAACAGGTAGAACTTGTCCTATTCTTGTCCGCATTACGGACAAGGATAGTACAGTTCTATGAAGGGCCAGCTGTTCTGTTCTGCAAAATACGGAATGCACGCGGATGTCAACCGTATTTTTTGCGGATCTGTTTTTTGCGGACCGCAAAATACATTCGCTCTTTTACCATGGTGATGGATCATGTGATGGACCATGTGATGACCGGAATGACGTCACCACAGGTCCTGTTCCTGCACACAGCTAAGAAAGAAGACAGAAGAGATGCCAGCTGCGCGATCAAGTGGATGAAGGTGATTACATTTATTTATATTTTTTTAACCCCTCCAGCGCTATTTTACTTAGCAGTCTGTATTCAGAATGCTATTATTTTCCCTTATAACCATGTTATAAGGGAAAATAATACAATCTACAGAACACCGATCCCAAGCCCGAACTTCTGTGAAGAAGTTCGGGTTTGGGTACCAAACATGTGCGATTTTTCTCATGCGCGTGCAAAATGCATTACAATGTTTTGCACTCGCGCTGAAAAATCGTGCATGTTCCCGCAACGCACCCGCACCTTTTTCCCGCAACGCCCGTGTGAAAGGGGCCTAAGACTTTTACTTTAACAGGCAAGAAAAAAAGCTCTTTCTTATATAAGTCTGCGCTAAGTCCATTCTCTAGCACTCAGGTAATGAATATAATAACTCTTACTGGTCAGTAGCAATCCACAGGGCAGCTCCCTAATGGTAGGCATCAGTCTTCTGCTCCATTCTTTGGAAAGGAAGCTCACTGAAGAATTAGGGTACTTTCACACTTGCGTTGTGAAGATCCGGCAGGCAGTTCCGTCGCCGGAACTGCCTGCCGGATCCGGAAATCCGTCTGCAAATGGATAGCATTTGTAGAAGGATGCGGATCCGTCTAACAAATGCATTGAAACACCGGATCCGTCTCTCCGGTGTCATCCGGAATAACGGATCCGGTATTTTTTCTTTTTTGCCTGTGCCGACCGGAAACCAGATCTGTTTTGTCGGAACACTTGGTGCTGGATCCGGCATTCATGCAGTTCAATGGAAAATAATGCCGGATCCGGCATTCCGGCAAGTGTTCCGGAATTTTGGACAGAGAAAATACTGCAGCATGCTGTGGTATTTTCTCCGGCCAAATACTGTAAGAGTGACTGAACTGATGCATCCTGATGCATACTGAACGGATTGCTCTCCATTCAGAATGCATTAGGATAAAACTGATCAGTTTTTTTCCGGTATTGAGCACCTGAGACGGAACTCAATACCGGAAAACTTTAACGCTAGTGTGAAAGTATCCCTAAGGTCCACTATGTCCATAGAGGCATGTGGTAAAGGATAATTTTGAGCATTAATCATCCGGCTGTGTCCAGGTACTTTTAGGTTCCTCCTGGTCACAGGTGCTTGTGAAGTCCATTGGCTAACTTAGTTTTAACCTCCACTAGACTTTCTTTATATCCAGACATAGACTCACTGGTCCATGCTGTGCTGCTGAAATACTGTTCTGTATACTCCCTTAGCCTGGCCAGACCCAAGGGGCTAAAATGGCAGCTACATTGTGGACTAGGCCTGTTCTACTCCTCCATTAACTTACTTCCCTCTACTCTTCTGTTCTCTCTTATTCTTTTTCTCCTAGACAGACACACTCTCAGATATATATAAGTGATGTCAGCACCACTTAGGGGCGAATAGATGTAATGACACTCTAACAGCCTGGCAATAGGAATTGCAGTTTGAAGTGCCCATGACCATCACTGAGTGGGACACTGCAAGTCAATCTGAAAATGCTGCTCTGGGCTATAATTTTGTAAGGCCCCTTTCACACGGGCGAGTATTCCGCGCGGATGCGATGCGTGAGGTGAACGCATTGCACCCGCACTGAATACCGACCCATTCATTTCTATGGGGCTGTTCAGATGAGCGGTGATTTTCACGCATCACTTATGTGTTGCGTGAAAATCGCAGCATGCTCTATATTCTGCGTTTTTCACGCAACGCAGGCCCCATAGAAGTGAACGGGGTTGCGTGAAAATCGCAAGCATCCGCAAGCAAGTGCGGATGCGGTGCGATTTTCACGCATGGTTGCTAGGTGACAGTCTATTCACTGTATTATTTTCTGTTATAAGGGAAAATAATAGCATTCTGAATACAGAATGCTTAGTAGGTGATCAATTGAGGGTTAAAAAAAAATTCAAAAATTAACTCACCTTCTCCTCTTGTTCGCGTAGTTCCCGGTCTCTTCTTTACTTCTTAAAAGATGAAAATACCGGCTAGGACCTGTGGTGACGTCAGATCACATGCTCCAATCACATGGTCCATCACCACGGTGATGGCCCATGTGATTGGAGCATGTGATCTGACGTCACCAAAGGTCCTTTAGCCCACAGCTCATCATTAAAGAAGTAAAGAAGAGACCGGGAACTATGCGAACAAGAGGAGAAGGTGAGTTAATTTTTTAATTTTTTTTTAACCCTCTATTGATCACCTACTAAGCATTCTGTATTCAGAATGCTATTATTTTCCCTTATAACCATGTTATAAGGGAAAATAATAACATATACACAACACCTAACCCAAGCCCGAACTTCTGTGAAGAAGTTCGGGTTTGGGTACCAAACATGCGTGATTTTTCTTACGCGAGTGCAAAACGCATTACAATGTTTTGCACTCGCACGGAAAAATCGCGGGTGTTCCCGCAACGCACCCGTGTGAAAGAGGCCTAACTCGGGATCAACATAAGATGCAGCATGAAAAGTATTTAACAAGGTTGCTAACATATACAAGCAGACTTCAAGGGGTTGTCTCACTTCAGCAAATGGCATTCATCATGTAGACAAAGTTAACCCCTTCCCGACTTCCCACTGTGTATATACGTCCTATCTGCACATGCCCCGTGCAGATAGCAGGTATATACACATGCAGGCAGCGCTTTTATCCCAGTGCTGATCAGCGCTGGGATTAAAGCTCCTGCTCCTGCAATCTAGCAGGAGCAGGTCGAGTCCAGGCTGACAGACACAGCAGTGACCCTGAGGAGAAGACAGGAGCGGTTAATTACCGCATCTTTCTTCTCCTGTGCCGGCAGGAGAGTACTGAATAAACGCATGGTGGAGGGAGCAGGGAGTGGCAGAGCCGCTTCCTCTGTTAGTCCCGGCGGTCACGTGAACACCGGTGGTGTCTGGAGCAGAGGCAAGAGCAGAGCTGCAGGGTCTAAGGCAGGCATCCTCAAACTGCGGCCCTCCAGCTGTTGCAAAACTACAACTACCAGCATGCCCGAACAGCCTACAGGTATCAGCCTACAGCAGGGCATTGTGGGAGTTGTAGTTTTACAACAGCTGGAGGGCCGCAGTTTGAGGATGCATGGTCTAAGGAGACCCTGATCAGCTCTGCCTGTGTGTCATTCCCCCACAGGGGGCTGTTTTTCCCTGTAACTGGGGCTCCTGTGGTCTTTTAATGACCTTTTGGGGGACATATTATGTGCCAAAAAAAAAATTTTTTAAATATAAGTAAAAAAGTTAAAAAAAATAATAATAAAAAAAAATAATAATTCTGTCGCTAACAGAAACCGTCACAATAGTCGCCCCATTCTCTCAAACCTATACATGTTATATATGAAAACGATCGTCATAAAATAGGTAACCTATTGCAATCATTCATTTTTGTGTCAGTTTTAATATTTAAGAAATAAAAAGCTATAAAAAAATAATTTAACCTAAAAAAAGGAAAAAAAACCTCTAAAAAAATTCTAATAAAAAGTCCAAAGTGTCAAGTAAATTAAAAAAAGAATTATTATTTTGGTAGTCAAACACCACCACATGTACAAAATCACATAAAGTTGCCTGGACATTCAGGCCTTTTTTTGGGCCCGGTCATGAAAGGGTTAATACAAGACACTAATACTAATGTATTGTGATAGTCCAGCCTTTGCTGGCTTGATTAATTTTTTCTGCTAGCAAAGCGCGCGCGCGCTCTCATCAGGTCTAAGGGGCAAGCTTGTGCACCCTAATCTTCATCCACCAATGTCTGGGAATCTTGGAGTATTTCAATTCCCCATTGGGATGGTGCCTGAGAAGTTGGGTTCTCTTAGTTCCCTGTGAAGGTGTACTGATCTGTTATCTGACTGTGGACCGTTCTCTTCCCATTTAACATGTTCTGACCTTCTACTGCCTTACCTGACCTGTGGCTGTTATCTGTATTGGTCTAAGTTGCCCTCCCTGACCTCAGACTCATTCCTATATTGCATGTACTCTACCTGTTTTAACCTTGGGCTGTCCCTGACTACAGCTTTTCCCTCACTTCTGCCTGACCCCTCATTGCCCTGCATCGGTTTCTCTGACCCCTGTGGGTCAGCTGTTAACCATACAGAGACTACTCCAGGAGGTAGCAGGCTAGTAGCTGCCTGCAGCAAAGTCCAGATCCCTGTATATGGTTTAAAGGGTGTATACCAAGGTACTGCCAGGATAACACCTTTAGAATTAGCCCCAAGCAAAATCTTTTGGTTAAGGCCTCTTTCACACTACCGTTTTTTTTTTTCCGTTTTGCGGGCTGTTTTTTGCGTTCCATATACGGTCTGTATACGGAACCATTCATTTCAATGGTTCCGCAAAAAAAAACGGAATGTACTCAGTATGCATTCCGTTGCCGTATTTCCGTTTTTCCATTCCGTTGAAAGATAGAACATGTCCTATTATTGCCCGCAAATCACATTCCGTGGCTCCATTCAAGTCAATGGGTCCGCAAAAAAAACGGAACACATACGGAAATGCATCCGTATGTCTTCCGTATCCGTTCCGTTTTTGCGGAACCATCTATTGAAAATGTTATGCCCAGCCCAATTTTTTCTATGTAATTACTGTATACTGTATATGCCATACGGAAAAAGGGAACGGAAAAACGGAAACAAAAAAACAAAACAACGGATCCGTGAAAAACAGACCAAAAAACACTGAAATAGCCATACGGTAGTGTGAAAGAGGCCTAAGGCTACTTTCACACTAGCGTTTTTGCTGGATCCGGCAAGGTTCAGCAAAAACGCTTCCGTTACTGATAATACAACTATCTGCATCTGTTATGAACGGATCCGGTTGTCATGAACGGATCCGGTTGAACTCCATTGAAAGTCAATAGGGGACGGATCCGTCTTCTATTGTGTCAGAGAAAACGGATTTGTCCCCATTGACTTGCATTGGGGGTAATGCCGGATACGTCTTGCTCCGCATCCCAGGATTGAAAGCAAACTACAACATGTTGCGGTTTGCTCTTCGGTATGGGAACGCAACTAAATGGAACGGAATGCATTTTGGAGCATTCCATTCTGTTCAATTTTGTCCCCATTGACAATGAATGGGGACAAAACTGAAGTGTTTTTTTTCCGATATTGAGACCCTATGACAGATCTCAATACCGGAAAACATTAACGCTAGTGTGAAATTAGTCTAACACAGTAGTTCCACTCCCACTTCTGTAACAAGTAGTATACAAGATGTGACCACTGCAGTCATCTGCTTCAGCTGAGGAAGAGGACAAAGAAGTGGTGCTAAATCGGATTGGGTCTAGGAAGTTTACAAGTCCCCCACCACTTTGGTGCAATAAAAAAAAAAAATCTCGGACAACCCCATTAATCCAGTAGGTGCACAAGTATTAAATATAAATATCCAGTAAGTTATGCCCTGGCACTGTTCCCATGAATAGATGGAGCAGCAGGCTGTGCTTGACTGCTGCCTCTCCTTTTATATGGGACTGGCGGAGATAGTCCCCTGTGGATAGGGGATAACTTGAGAGAACTTAACACAATCCCTTTCAATACCTCTGTTTTAAAGGGCTTCTGTCACCCCCAAAACAAATTTTTCTTTTTTTGGGCTTGTTAAAATCCTTATTTAACGACTATTCCCTATATAGGGCTCTTACCTTTGTCTGTGGCTTCGTTTCCTTAAAAATCGATCTTTTAAAATATGCAAATTACTTTACTACCAGCAAGTAGGGCATCTACTTGCTGGTAGCCGCTGCAAAAAACTGCCCCCTCCTCCTGTTGATTGACAGGGCCAGTGAGCGCTCTCCTCCTCTGTCTGGCCCTGTCAGCATTTCAAATCCCGCACCTGTCTTCATTCGGCGCAGGCGTTCTGAGAGAAGGACGCTCGCCTCCTCAGCACTCCCTCAGTGCGCCTGCGCCAATTACGTCTTCTCTTTCGGTGACGTCATCGGCGCAGGCACACTGAGGGAGTGCTGAGGAGGCGAGCGTCCTTCTCTCAGAGCGCCTGCGCCGAATGAAGACAGGCACGGGATTTGAAATGCTGACAGGGCCAACCGAAGGAGGAGAGCGCTCGCTGGCCCTGTCAATCAACAGGAGGAGCGGGGCGTTTTTTTGCAGCGGCTACCAGCAAGTAGACGCCCTACTTGCTGGTAGTGAAGTAATTTGCATATTTTAAAAGATCGATTTTTTAGACGCCCTACTTGCTGGTAGTGAAGTGATTTGCATATTTTAAAAGATTGATTTTTAAGGAACCGAAACGGGGGTGACGGAAGCCCTTTAAAACCCTGTACTTCTATAACAGAAAAGTCCCCATTGTGTATTTGTGCAAAATATTATATGACTTTCTGTGTTTAATATCAGACAGGTGCCAGCAGATGTGGACCTCCAAGTTGCAAGAGGTAGACTTTAAGTCTTGATGCTCTCAAAAAGAGAAACAATATAAAATATTGTGATTTGATACCTTTTAATAAGCAGTGTGAAAGTTTGTTAGGCCTCTTGCACACTAACCCGTGCCCATGCTGCGGACCGCAAGTTCTTTCTTTTTGCTGAAAGGAAGCACGGAACGGAAATCCACAAAAGCACTCCATAGTGCTTCCGTTCCGTTCCGCACCGCATCTACGGATTTGGGGACCCATTCAAGCGAAGAAGAAGAAGTTCGGGTTTGGGTACCAAACATGCGTGATTTTTCTCACGCGAGTGCAAAATGCATTACAATGTTTTGCACTTGCACGGAAAAATCACGCAAGTTCCCGCAACGCACCCGCACCTTTTCCCGCAACGCCCATGTGAAAGAGGCCTTAGGAGGAAAAAAGGATTATGGGGGTCATTTACTAACCAGAAATGCGCCTATTTTAGATCTGCGACTTTTCCCTGCTTATATCAGGTCTAAAAAAAAGCGGAAGGGGACGGCCCGGCAGGCCCGTCCATTTACCATTTTCTACACCTGGTTTAGGCATAGAAAATGATCTAAATGTAAGACAGCTAGGAAGCTGTCTAAAACGCCAGTCTTAATTAATGCCCCCCCTTTGTTTGCATTGTGGTGATGCGGACCATCTACTCTCACAGTGGAAAACTGTTGTCAAGGGTGATTATGTGTAGATTTGGTAATATGTGTCATTGTGTTCCCCCCAGCCAGATGCCTAAAACAGCAGGTGATGGTATACAGATAGATTTTTTTGAATAACTCAGCAGCTATACTAAATGTTCAATTATATGGATTTTTCATGGCACAACCCTTTTATTGAGAATCTGATTCAGAGTGCTCTGGACCTCAGACTGGGCCAAAGGTTCACCTTCCAATATGACACTGACCCAAAACACACAGGAGTAGGACTTGTCAATGTCCTAGAGTGGCCCAGCCAGAGACCTGATTAGAACCCAACTGAACATCTCTGGAGAGACCTGAAAATGTCTGTCCATCGACAGTCCTCTTCTAACCTGACAGAGCTTGGGAGGATCTGCAAAGAAGAATGGCAGAAAGTCCCCAACTACAGGTGTGCAAATCAAGAAGACTGGAGGCTGCGATCTCTGCCAAAGGTGCTTCCTGAGGGTCTGAATTCTTATGTCAACGTAAGATTTTAGTTTTTCTTTTTCAAGAAATTAGCAAAGATTGTGAACATTCTATTTTCACTTTCTCATTATTGGCTATTGATGGGGAAAAGCTTGATTTTCTATTTTTATTTTAGCACAAGGCCACAACATAAAATGTGAAAAGGCTTTCAAATTGCATTATAGCTCTCTCTCTACAATAAATACAGTAAGTCGAAGATATGGAGGAGGGATCTGCAGCTGCAGTTTCTCTCTCTGTTTGGGCTCATTGTCACGGTAGGTAAGATAAGGGAAGGAAACAGAACACGACAAGGCAAACAAAACAACTGACTAGGCCCCAAATGCTAGGGAACAAAGGGGTCACCTCCTAGCAATCCCTAAAACACTTTCCCTAAGCTGCTATGCCCATGTGCATATCTCGAAGGTAGATATGCACATGCCCACGTACCTAAGACTATAACACACTGAACCAAATCCTCAGCTGTAGGGAAGAGGGAAAGATACACCCAGCTCCTTCAACAACCAAAGGAGCTAGCGTCACCCTAGAGGCCTAGTAAAACAGACACAGAAAGAAAAATAGAAAAGGACTTATCTAGAGATGTGTTGGAGCAGACGATCCACTAAACTTCAAGAGCTCACACAAGGCAGAACTATAACCCGCAAAGGCTATAGGGAGAGGGAGGAATAAATAGCCTCACCAATTATAACACCTGGGAGGAGGTGGGATTCAGTTCAAACCCACAACAAAACAAACTGTCAGATCGAGTAACGTGCAGCAACTCTGACAGATCACCTCAGAATACCCACAGGGCAGAGCGTGACACTCATACACAAACAAACTTAAGGGCTCCGTGCCTATTTTGCAAATGGTGGGTCTGCAATATATTGAGGCTGGCCATGTGCATTCTGTGCTGCAGATGCGGATCTATGACTTGAATAGGTTTGCGATCCGCAAGATACAGCCAAATATAGGACATTTTCTATCTTTTGCTATGAAGTGCTTCCGTGGGCTTTCCTATCTTTTGCCATATCATGCGGATCACAGCACGAAGTGCACATGGCCGGTGCCCGTGCATTGTGGACCGCCATTCGCGGTCTGCAGCACGGGCACAGAGCCCTTTCGTTCATGTGTCTGAGCCCTTTCTGTGAGAATGAAGGGAGAGAAGAAATGACATCTGAATGAATCAGAGTACTGAACGTAGCTCTAGCTCCATGCTATTGAGAGCCTGCATACCCTGCAGACGTGAAGAGATATGATGCATTTCACATACAACTACAGCTGCCTATGGCGTGATTGTCCTTATGATAACAATTGGCACATTTTAACCCTTCCCCTACTTTGTCATCTACTCTAAAACTATATTATATGTAATGAAAGGGCATAATACAGTATATTAAAACTGGAAAGTCTGTACACTGAACATGGAGATAAAATAACATTATGGTGCTTTCACTTATAGGTTATATCTGGTGTTCTTCTGCATCGTTACTTTTTTGTGGCATTCGTTAGGAGGTTAAAAAAACTGTCAGAGCCAAATTACTGCGCGTAAGGACCCTTAGGATTTAGTTAGATGGTTAAAATACACGTCGTAAAAATGAACTGGTATTAGCTGTGGAATCCACAGCAGAAATCCAAGACTGACCCCTCTATTTTCTGCCACTATTTTGCAGTTTGCGTGCTGTGGGTCACCCATGGATTTTGCCCTATATAATCAGTCAAGAAGGTGTATGCCAATTATTTCCTTTGTGATCTGGTGTTAGAAACTGTACATCCACATTGTATTAACTATTGCAATGATTTCCTATTGACAACAAAGTGAGGGCTCACGCACATAAACATATTTTGGTTTTTCGGATAGGATACAAACCCATTCATTTCAATGGATTCAGTAGCCCCGCAAAAAAGATAAAACATGTCCTACTTTTTTCAGTTTTGCTGACAAGGATAGGCATTGTTACAATGGATCCGCAAATAAAACGGATGCAATACGGATGTTAGACAGACTTTTTCCATATTTTTTGCATATTTGTGTTTTGCAGACTCCAAATACATACAGTCATGTACATGAGCCCTGAGGCAGATCCATGTGGGCCCCGTGTGAATTATGACACAGGATGTGTTCCAAATCCAGGCAGAAAAAAGGTTGTCTCAACAGACTCCTACATGTTTTTATTTTTTGCTATTAGGCCTCATGCACACGGCCGTTGATTGGCCATGCCCGTATTGCCCGAAAACAGCGGGTCCGCAATACATGGGCACCGGCCGTGTGCACCCCGCATAACGGATGCGGACCAATTAACTTGAATGGGTCTGCAATCCGGAAGGCCGGTGCGGAACGAAAACACAGAACCCAGCGGAAGCGCTACGGAGTGTTTCCATGGGGTTTCTGTTCGTGCCTCGGCACCGCAATAAAGTAATGCATGCAGACCATGGGTCTGGATCCATCTGCGGAATCCACACGGATGTTACCCGTGCATTGGGGACCACAAATTGCGGTCCCCAATGTACAAAACGGCCAATCAACGACCGGGGGCTATTCATAGTATTCAGTATATTGGGCAGACTAGATGGGCCAAATGGTTCTTATCTGCCGACACATTCTATGTTTCTATGTGTGCATGAGGCCTTATTACGATTTTGGATCCCATATTCAGTAATTCACTTATGTATTTATATATTCAAGAGAGTGATCCTTATAGTTACCTGTCCTATATATAGTGGTCTGATGTTGCATACCGTTAATGCATATTGTGAACAAAAATAAGGGGGAATAAAACAGTGGAAAAAAAATGTAACAATATAAGACAGGAACACATTACAAATTCAAATCCCTTCTTTCTTAATTTTACACATAAAAATAAACAATAAAGAAAATAAATATAATTGTTATTTGCATGTCCGAAAATGTGGAAACTATTTCAATATAAAAAATATTGTGCACAGTGAACACCATAACTGAAAAAATAAAACCAGCCGGTTTACTGTTTTTTTACTGGGGTTTTTTGGTTGAAAAACAAATGAATAAAAAGTGATAAAAAAAGAGCAGCGTGTACACCAAAATGGTACCGGTAAAAAAATAAAAAAATAAAAAGCCTTAACACAGCTCTGTAGACAGAAATGTAGAAGAAAAATTATTATGGGTGTCATAAAATGGCAATGCAAATAAATGTAAAAAATTTTCAAAAGTTTTTATTTTTTTGAAAGTAGTAAAACATAAGGGAAACTATACAAATGTAGTATGGCCATGATCGTGCTGACGCACATAATATGGTTTTCATGCAATTTTAGTGCACAGCGAATGCTGTAAACACAAAACTCAAAAAATCACGGTGGAATTGCATTTTTTTTTTCTAATTCCACCCCACAAACAATTTTCTTCCTGTTTTCCAATACAAGCTATGGTAAATTGAATGATGCCATTAAAAAAATACAACTTTCCTCTGAAAATATGATTTTTCATATGGCTACGTGAATGGAAAATTAAAAAGTTAAAGATCTTTGAAGGCAGGTGTATGGGGGGGGACCACGGAAAGCATATGGGATCGGTACACTGAACGCGGTGCAGAGGGCTCTCAGAAGCACCGCTTTATGATCGTGGTTTTACTAAAACAGTACATTGAGATCATGACTATGAATCTAATCCGCTCCTCACAAGGAAGCATGCAAATTTTTGGTATTAACTAATTTTGCATAAAAAAAGATACTTATCTAGAACACTATTACATTTTATGCAAATATTCACTTATCTAGCTCATTATATATGCAGCACATATGAATATTACAGTGCTAATGAGCCTGATAAACTCACAGGGACAATTATCACCTGCTGGAGTACAAATTAGTTGCCTGTGCTCATTTTATGAGATTCTTCTAAAATTACATAATATTTCATTGCGATTAAACAGGAGAGAGAGAAAAGTACAGAGAGGAACCAAAGATGAAACTATATTCCAGATTAAATTTTGGATTTGGGCAAACTTCTATTCAGAGTTAGAAAGGTCGAGCTAAATTAAATTAGTAGACGACATGTCTTCTGGTCTGCAAGATGATATTGTAATAACAATATGTAAGATAATAGTGGATTTGGTGATCTCTGTAATGGGGACACCCCTTTGCTTGGTTTTCCTTCCTTTGAGGGATATCTGGCTTTCATTGTGTTGAAGACCCATAACTGGGGCTCCACAGTTATTTTGCATATTACTGTTTCCCAGGGAGCTTTGCATTCTGGATTGCTGTGTCGAGACTCTTAAATGAGGCTCCACAGTGTTTTCTGTAGCTGGTCTCCCTAAGATCAGCTATTGTTTTGTTTGAGTAGTCTCCAAGGCTTTGCTCCCGGTTAGCCAGAATACTTCTCCACACTGATGAGGGGCACCACCCCGAACCAGCTGCCTGTGGATGGGTAACTGGCTTAGGTCTTCCCCGTCACATGCTTAAAGCTTGTAAAAGAGCGGGATCTTGAAATAGGGGCCACTTAATATGGTGGATTTGGTGATCTCTGTAATGGGGACACCCCTTTGCTTGGTTTTCCTTCCTTTGAGGGATATCTGGCTTTCACTGTGTTGAAGACTCATAACTGGGGCTCCACAGTTATTTTGCATAATATGTAAAGTAAATGATTGTTACAACTTAATCACTTATTCTTGATACAAATGTAAGAACAGTTAATGTTCCTGTCCTTGGGATAGGTCATGAATATCCGATTAGGGGTGTTTCTGACTTCTGACACCCCCACCGATCATCTGTTTGTAGGGGTCCTCTTTAATAAGTACCTGCACTCCGTCTCCCTTGTAGAACCGGTGCAATGTAACTACAACTACACCCCCCATTCAAGTGAATGGAATGAGAAATTGCAATGAGACCATGTGCAGTTAAATGTATAAGAGGATGCAGGGCTTGCAGGAGCGCCGTGACCCCTTCAAACAGTTGATCGGAGGGGGGTGATTGCAACTGCTCCATCCCAATCAATGTCATCAATATTAAGGGGTCTTCCAAGAGTTTTTAACTGATGACCTACCCTGTGGTTAGGTCAACAGTATCTGAAAGGTGGGGTTCAACTCCCAGGGCCCCCACTGATCAGCTGTTTATGAAAGCACCGGTGCTCCTGTAGGTACCACGGCCTTCTCGCAGCTTACCAATCACAGCATCGTACATTGTACAATGGCTGTGCTTGATTTCACAGCTCAGCCCCATTCACTCGAAAGGGATGGAGTAATGCCCAAGCCATGTGACTGATGAACCGCCACCTTCTCAAACTGCTGATCAGTTGGGATCCTGGGTATTGGACCCCAACCGATCACATATCAGATAGGATAGGTCATGATTTAAAAAGTCTTGGAAAACCTCTTTAAGCCAATGCACAACCCCTTTAAATACAAAGAAGGGTCATAAAAGGGGCAGACACCATTTTGCTTATAGATTTGTAGGACAGTTATAAGGAATTAGAATTTCTTGTGCCCCTATATTAACAGAACTAGCTGAAATTCTGTGTAGGGAAGGAAATAGAAATTAGAAACTGAAGGGGTTTTGCCACTAATAACATGTTTTCCCTAGACAACAGGGTATAATTGTTTGATTGCTGGGTGTCCGACTGCTGGGATCCCAAGCAATCATGAAAAGGGGGGTCAGCAAGTTCTGCCGATCTGCCCCATCCCTATGGAGTGGTGGTGCACATGTGTGTCCACTGTTCCATTCACTTCTATGGGACTGCTGAGTACAGTGCTCACAGACACACATGCGTACCACCACTCCCTTTTCATGGGGCAGTTCATTAGCAATTTAAGATCCTTGACTTTGTGATTCCTGGGGGTCTTGGCAGTCAGAACCCCAGAGATCAAACACTTATTCCCTTATTCAGGTGGATAGCAGATGCCATAAGTGTTAGTAGTGGCACAAACCATTTAATATTGTCACAAAATTTCAACGTTGGTGGCTAAATAATACTATCACATATTACCAACAGTGGTGGACATTTTATGCTATTAGTGCCATGCAATGAGTACATAAGAGTGCCGTAATAATATTGGTAGAGGGATGAGGTAAAAGAATCCAGGAAAGCTGTGTTGTTTCAGCAAAGTATAGTTTGCTGAGACACCTTTATTTAAGGTCTTTTATGGGTCTGGATTTTTATGGAATGGCATGTAGGTATTGGTAGAGGTACCTGCCATTCCCTCCCTACAGCACTTTTCCCTAGCCTGAGGCAGACCTAGGTGTAACTGCTGGGCTCAATACTGTGGGGGATAAACCCGGGCTGAGAGCCTCATTCAGGGTCAGTGCCGGGAAGCTGTGTGATCTGTTGGCTGTGCAAAGCCTGTGTATGGATTTGAAGTACATAGGTGAGCTAACCTAATGTATAGTTAGCGCTCAGATGGGCAAGGTGTTTTTGTTTGGTGTCTATGTTTCTATTACTGCATAACTTTGTTGTTTTACTGTTTTGGACAAAATAAACAATGATTTGGACTTCTAACCGACCCCGCCACAAACACATGGACCCATGACAATAGGTTCTTATATAATATGAGAGTTGTTTGCATGATTGCAAGTTAAAGGGAACCTGTCAGGTGATTTTTCTGTCAGGTGATAGGCCACAACACTATAGGATTAATATAGAGGGAGCTAGTGTTTACTATTCAATTGTGCAGAAATGTCTTTAGTTCCTCTTTTTTTGTGGTTTGCCAGGTCTAGGCTATTTACCTCGATTCTCCAAATTTGCATTTGCACCGAGGCCGTTATATTACTTTTTCAGCACACTAAAACATTTCATCTTCGTCGGAAGCTACAATAAGCTTGAGATACAAATACATTTTCCAGCCCTCCTGTTTCCAGTATTTCAATATTGATGAGTTTCTATTCCTGACAATTATCAATGTTTTAAAGGAAAAAAGAAAAAAAGTTTAGTATAACTATGATTATGTGTTCACTTGAAGGGAAAAAACCCTACCTTGAAGGCAGATTGCAATTGCTATGACATCCAGGTGCGGGAGGCCTGGCACTGAACTCCTTTTTCTGTTTCCAACAAAAAAAAATTTCAGCTTCAGCAATAGTAACTATCAGTTCCAATGCATTGACCACCCCCTAGAGGTAGCTGCAGGCAACCAGTTATCATGTACAAAAGGTAAGCAATAGACATACAGGAAAAGTAAATCTTTATGGGAGATTTGTCAATATATTTATATTGTCTTGTGTAAATACTGTACAATTCATGGACATTAAACCCTGAAAAAACATAACACAAATACATTTAACCCCTTCAGGACACAGCCAGTTTTAACTTTAAAAGGCATCTGTCAGCAGATTTGTACCTGTGAAACTGGCTGACCTGTTACATGTGCACTTGGCAGCTGAAGGCATCTGTGTTGGCCCCATGTTCACATGTGCCCGCATTGCTGAGAAAAATTCTCTATGTATCTGCTGCGTCCTCTGCACTTTGATTGACAGGGCCAGACATTATGATGTTTTCATTTTCACAAGGGGCTACAGGAGAAAATGCACAAGTGCTCGTAAACTGCTATGTGGGCAAACTGAGGGGATCAGGAGGGAAGGAGCGCTATATGGCTTTTGAAGGGCAGATTTTGCTGAACAGGGTTTCAGACAATATGTTGCATTTGAAGAAACCTCGAGGTCAGGGGCGTCGCTAGGTCAAAACATTTGGGGCTTGAGCCTCGGATGTTTTGTCCAGTGCCCCGAATGTTATGCTGGCCTGGTAGCATTTTTAAAAAAATTTGGCTTGTGCTTGTTTGGCTTGTGCGGTCGTGAGTTCAGTCACTTAGGTGCGCAATCCTGTCCTGCGGCGCATGATCCCGTGAGACCCCCCGCTGTAGGTCACTGGTCTCGCGGGATCACACGTGGCAGGACCGGATTGCGCACCGAAGTGACTGAACTCAGGCCCACGCAGCCCGCAAGTAGCGGATCAGCGGAACAAGTACAAGGGGGGTGGGGGGATGATCTGTGGGGTTGCCCAGACGGCTAGGCCCTTCACAGTAGTTATACTTATTAACCCCTTTCAGCAGTCCTCCATTCACTGAAGGGGGGACTGCTGAAAGGGGTTAATAACTACTGTGAAGGGCCTCCCCCCCAGTGGTAATGGCTTCACGGGGTGGGTGCATGGGTTCACAGGGGCGTGGTACATTCCCCGGATGTTTTCAGACCCTAGCAACGCCCCTGCCCGAAGTACCCCTACAGTTGAAACCCACAAGAAGTTACCCCATTTTCGAAACTAGATACTTTAAGGAATTTTTAAAGGGATGATTCATAGAATTTAAAGGGTTTCTACCACCAGAAATACTGTTATGTAGCTGACTGATATAGCGATGCGCTAATGTCAGCACTACATAACAGTATGTTTCTAACATTAGTCCCTGCAGCCGTTTTTGTAAAAAAAAAAAAAAAACTTTTATTATATGCTAATGAGCCTCTAGGTGCTTTGTGGGCGTAAAATCAGCACCTAGAGGCTCCGTCCACTCACGCTTTATGCCGCCCAGGTCCCCTGTTCTGCCCACCCAGCTCATCTTGATTGATGGCACGGTCCACCGCATCGTTGATGAAATCCTGCGCTGTTCACTTCTGTCTTCGGCGCAGGCGCAGTGAGTGAATGATGCGATCCTGGTGCCGGATTCCTCACGGCGCCTGCGCCGACTACGTCACAGTGAGGAAGCCGGCATCAGGAGAGCGGCCTTCACTCACTGTGCCTGCGCCGAAGACAGAAGTGAATGGCGCGGGATTTCGCCAACGATGCAGGGAACAGTGGCATCAATCAAGAGGAGCTGGGCGGGCCGAACACTGGACCTGGGCGGGATAAAGCATGAGTGGACAGAGCCTCTAGGTGCTGATTTTAAGCCCACATAGCACCTAGAGGCTCATTAGCATATAATAAAAGTGCTTTTTTAACAAAAACAGCTGCAGGGACTAATGTTAGAAACATACTGTTATGTAGTGCTGATATTAGCGAATCGCTAATGTCAGTCAGCTACATAACAGTATTTCTGGTGGTAGAAACCCTTTATCAACACTTCACTGTGAAAAAGAAAATGTAATTTTTTTTACAATGAAATGCAGATTTAGTCCCAATTTTTCATTTTCACAAGGGGTAACAGTAGAAAATGCACCCTACAGGAAACTAAAGGGTTCATAAAAGATAAAATTAATAACTCATAGATGTGTGGTGCTGAAGCAATTCTTTAGGCAGGTTTCACAGTAATAAATGGTGTCCTTTTGTATCCACCTTTTGGAACACACTGGGTCCTTCCCTTCCTTGCTGTTTGGGGGACTTCATCAGGAAAATGTTTCCCTGGTGCAACACAGACACCATCAATTCTAGAATTACTAGGGACATCCCCTTCCTGGTTTTGAAAAATTAGGGGCTTGATCACCACCTCAGGAAAATAAAGGAATGATCCTGTCTGGCCTGCAGAATGAAATAACATGTAAGCATTATACAGTGCCATCTGTACAATTTACAATTACTTTTTATGCCTATAGCCTTCCTCCTGAAAAAAAAAATTCATACTTGCAGGCTGCAGACAGTAAATAGAAAGTCATTATTACCAGAAAACCTCTTTAAAGGGGTTGTCCGGGTTCAGCGCTGAACCCGGACATACCCATAATTTCACCTAGACAACCCCCCCTGACTTGAGCATCGGAGCAGTTCATGCGCAGGGCAAGGGCTCTTTTACTTATTATAACACACTGCCGGGCGGAGGCTTCCACGCAGCAGTGTGTTCGGTGACGTCACCGTCTCTGATGGGCGGGCTTTAGCGCTGCCCTAGCCGTTTTACAGGCTGACACGTAGTCCTCAACACAGTTACGCAGCCCGGGCCACCAAAATCTGCACGATATGAGATCAACAGTGGATCTACTCCCAGGGTGTCCAGCCAAGACAGTACAGTGATGTTCCTCAAATACCTTATGACGTAAGTCTGAAGGAACAAACAATTTCCCTGGAGGACAAGAGTCCGGAGTATCCTCTTTGCCTTCCAACACCTTAGTCTCAAGATCAGGATATAGGGCAGATATGACTACCCCTTCAGACAATATAGGACTAGGATCTTTAGAATCACCCCCCCATGAAAGCTGCGCGACAAAGCATCCGCCTTGACGTTCGTAACCCCAGGGCGGTAGGTGACAATGGAGTTAAATCTGATGAAAAACAGCGACCATCTGGCCTGCCTTGGATTCCGTCGTTTAGCCGACTCAAGGTAAGCCAGATTTTTGTGATAAGTAATTACCGTAATAGGATGAATTGCTCCTTCCAACCAATGGTGCCATTCTTCAAAAGCCAACTTAATGGCCAGCAATTCCCTATTACCCACGTCATAAATTCTTTTAGCAGTCGAAAGTTTTTTAGAGAAAAAAGCACATGGGCACCATTTACTAGGTGAAGGACCTTGCGACAAAACTGCTCCCACCCCTACCTCGGATGCGTCAACCTCTATAATGAATGGCTGAGACACGTCCGGTTGCACCAGAATAGGGGCTGAAGCGAAACATTCCTTCACAGCAGAAAAGGCTTGTAATGCCGCCTCAGACCAAACAGAGAAATCTACTCCCTTCCTAGTCATGTCTGTTAAAGATTTAACCACATTTGAATAGTTCAAGATGAATTTACGGTAGTAGTTGGTAAATCCCAAAAACCACATAAGCGCTTTCAGATTTTCGGGTCGATCCTAGTCCAACACCACACATACTTTCTCGGGATCCAAACGAAAACCTGATCGTGAGAGCAGGTAACCCAAGAAATTGCACTTCCTGAACAGCAAAAACACATTTTTCCATCTTCGCATACAATTTATTCTCTCTTAGGATCTGTAACACCTGTCTCACATGATCCTTATGAGTCTCCATGTCTGGAGAATAAATTAGTATGTCATCCAGATATACAACAACAAATCTCCCCACCAGATGATAAAAGATGTCATTGATAAAGTGTTGAAAAACCGCTGGAGCGTTGTTTACCCCAAGGGGCATGACCAGGTTTTCAAAATGACTCTATGGGATAATAAATGCAGTTTTCCAATCATCCCCCTCCCTGATCCTTACCAGATTATATGCCCACCTCAGATCCAATTTAGAGAACACCTTGGCACCGACAATCTAGTAACATAGTAACATAGTAACATAGTACATAAGGCCGAAAAAAGACATTTGTCCATCCAGTTCGGCCTGTCATCCTACAAGTTGATCCAGAGGAAGGCAAAAAAAACCTGTGAGGTAGAAGCCAATTTTCCTCACTTTAGGGGAATAAAAAATTCCTTCCCGACTCCAATCAGGCAATCAGAATAACTCCCTGGATCAACGACCCCTCTCTAGTAGCTATAGCCTGTAATATTATTACACTCCAGAAATACATCCAGGCCCCTCTTGAACTCCTTTATTGTACTCACCATCACCACCTCCTCAGGCAGAGAGTTCCATAGTCTCACTGCTCTTACCGTAAAGAACCCTTTTCTATGTTTGTGTACAAACCTTCTTTCCTCCAAACGCAGAGGATGTCCCCTCGTCACAGTCACAGTCCTGGGGATAAATAGATGATGGGATAGATCTCTGTACTGCCCCCTGATATATTTATACATAGTAATTAGATCTCCCCTCAGTCGTCTTTTTTTCTAACGTGAATAACCCTAATTTTGATAATCTTTCAGGGTACTGTAGTTGCCCCATTCCAGTTATTACTTTAGTTGCCCTCCTCTGGACCCTCTCCAGCTCTGCTATGTCTGCCTTGTTCACAGGAGCCCAGAACTGTACACAGTACTCCATGTGTGGTCTGACCAGTGATTTGTAAAGTAGTAGGAATATGTTCTCATCACGGGCATCTATGCCCCTTTTGATGCAACCCATTATCTTATTGGCCTTGGCAGCAGCTGCCTGACACTGTTTTTTGCAGCTTAGTTTGCTGTTTATTAAAATTCCTAGATCCTTTTCCATGTCAGTGTTACCGACATGTAAAATCTGACAAAACAAATCCGGAATCAAAGGAAGGGGGTAAGGATCATGGACGGAAATACAGTTGAGCTCACGGAAGTCCAGATATGGTCTATGATCTTTTTTTTTTAACACAACGAACAACCCAGCAGCCACTGGGGATTTGGATGGTCTGATATGACCCTTCGCCAGGCTCTCGGTGATATACTCTCGCATAGCCTTTCCGTAGGGCTCCGAAAGATTATACAACCGAGATTTGGGAAGTTTAGCTCCAGGAATAAGATTGACGGGACAATCATACTCCCGATGTGGGGGTAACTCCTGGTTACCACTCTCGGAAAACACATCAGAAAATTCGGAAATGAACGAGGGTACAGTTTTAGTAGTGACCACAGAGAAAGACACATTAGGACAGTTATCAATGCAAAAATCACTCCAAATCAAGAATCTGTCTCGCTTGCCAGTCGATGGTAGGGTTATGTTGGCTTAACCATGGTAAGCCCAAAACCATCATAGCAGGCAGACCCTCCAACACATAACACGAGACAGATTCCTGATGGAAATCACCCACTCCTAAATGGATGTCATTTACCACCTGCGACAGAGGTGCAGAATCAATTGCAAAGACAGAAATGCTTCTCTCTAGTGCACTAGTAGTCAACCCATGAATACGAACAAACTGTCCATCAATCAGGTTAACCCCAGGCCCACTGTCGATAAATACCTTGATTTGTACAGTTTTGGACTCTAGCGCCACCTCGGCAGACAGGAGAAATCGGGTACTACAAGTAAATTACAAAAGTACGTTTTCTTGCTCCCCACCCACACCACCAATAGTAATTTGGGGATTAAGCATTTTTTTTTTGTTTACACCTTAATGCTGAATGTACGGACAAATATTCACAAAATGTCCCTTCTTTCCACAACAAAAACAGACTCCCTTCATATGACCAGAGCTCTAACCAGCAGTCCCAGGAGTAGCTCCCTCCAACTGCATAGGCTCCTCACAAGGCATAACCACAGATGTCTCTTTACCATAAGTGTCAAAGGAACCCTTAGATCTCCCCCTCAGGCGTCTATCCAGACGTACAGCAAGCGACATTGCTGCTTCCAATGACTCAGGTTTTTTATGAAAGGCCAACGCGTCCTGCAGCCTCTCAGATAGACCCTGACAGAACTGGCTACGGAGAGCAGGATCATTCCACTCCGTATCCATAGCCCATCTCCTAAATTCAGAGCAATAGATCTCCACGGAGAGTTTTCCCTGCCGTAAACCATGTAACTTGGTCTCAGCCTGAGAGATCCGATCCGGGTCATCATAAATAAGACCCAAGGCTCTAAAACATTCATCTACCGACTGGAGGGACGGTGATCCGATCGGCAGAGAAAAAGCCCAAGACTGTGCATCATCTTCAAGCAAATCCCCAGAAGAGTATGGACGCAGCTTAAAGTACAATTTACATGATTCCCTGAACCGGATTAAATTGTCACTACCCCCAGAAAATCTGTCCGGGAAGGCAACCTTAGTTTCAGGGCAGGCCTGGTACCCACCATCGGAATCAGCCGCCTGTGGTCTCTGAATCCGTAAGACTGTCACGCGGAGGTCTGCTACCTCCAAAGACGGTCCCTGAAGCTGTTTGACCAGTACAGACATAGGATCTATAGCTGCACTGACCTGAACGAAATGGCGGTTTTTGAGCAGTTGATAATGTCATGATCAGTGTGGGGGGAAAACTCCACACTGAACACAGGAGGGAAGCAGAACAGTAACTGGGCCTGGAAACCAGGGAAGAAACAGGTCACCTCCTAGACAACCCTAATCCAGGCCCTGACTACCTATCAATATGAATAGACCTTGAAGGTGGGAATATTCATAAGCAGGATACCTAGGCCCTGATTTCCCTATAAGGCCCTGGAATAAGTATAGGACCAGAGACAACCCATTCCTCCCCAGATGGACGAATGGAAGTCTCTGTCTCAGGCCCAGATACAACAACAGGGTATATAACAAATACAAACAAAAGCGACACTTAACTTCTGTAGAGATGGAAGAACAGGAACACCAGAGAGGATCTCACACCAGCTCAGCCAAACCCAAATGAAGCTATCGACCGCATAGTCAGAAGGGTGGGGTGAGACTATAAAGGGTAGAAGGGATGACCACTGAGCAACAGCTGAGAAAAGGGAAGTGGTCATTTACCCTATCAACACTGAATCAAGAGAAATCAAGGAGGCTGTTAGATTCCTTCACGCTCAGCCAAACTCCTTGATTTCCTGACATCAGTCACCTGAGAGACCGTGACATCCATGCATTGGGGATCACAATTTGCGGTCCCCAATGCATGGACATTATCTGTGCGGCTGTCTTGTTGGATCTGGACCCATTCAATTTTAATGGATCCGTGATCCGTATTTTTTTGCGGTGCGGAGGCACAGGCAGAAACCCAATGGAAGCACTCTGTAGTGCTTCTGTGGGGTTCCATGGCTCTGTTCCACATCACACCTTCCCGATTGTGGACCCATTCAAGTGCGGGCCACAATACGGACACAGCCGGGCAACGGCCTTGTGCATGAGGCCTTAAAAAAATTGCTGTCCATGAGGAATGCATTGAGTAGCTTGAAAATTGCTGTTAAATCACTGTAGCTTGAACTCTGCTGGAGAGATCTAAACGTTAGAGATTAAGCAGCAATGCCACATACATTTTATTGATTTTCATATTACCAGTGGCGTAACTACAGGGGAAGCAGTTTATTTTCAAGTTTGTTAAATATCGATTCTTGTCTTAATGTTCAGGGCCCCTTCACAGCAGCAGCGGCTGACCAGGCCCCCTCGCTAATGTGATCTAATCTTACTGTCTCCTAATGTGTCTGGGATTCGAACCCACAACCTCCAATGTATCAGTGGCAAAGCGTTTACCCACACAGCCATAAGGGCTGCATTACAACTGATTGAAAAAATATGAGACTTCTACTGTTATAGCTGGCTAAGTGTACATCTATACACACCCAGCACTGCTATATCTCTATATGACAGCTGTCCCAGCACACTCAGCTCTGCTATATCTCTATATATGAGCAGCTGTCATGTGTATAGATGTACACTTAGCCAGCTATAACAGTAGAAGTCTCATATTTTTTCAGTCAGCAGCAAGGCAGCTCTTATGGTCTTGTGGTTAAGTGCTTTGCCTCTGATATAGATACAGGTCGTGGGTTCGAATCCCAGCAGAAACTTTTCTGAAATACAAGCACTGACTCCATATATGGACATACAGGGTGGGACACAATACAAGGTGGGACACAGGAAGAGGCTGCATCGCATCGCTGACATGGAGGTAAGTAGAAGTGTTTATTATTATTTTTTAATACCCGACTGTTACTGCCATGGGGGGAGCGGGGTTGGCACCTGGGGGGTTGTCACCTGATACTGGCACATGGGGGGGAGAGGGGTTGGCACCTGATACTGGCACCTGGGGGGAGGTCGGGGTTGGCACCTGATACTGGCACATGGGGGGGGGGGAGAGAGGCACCTGATACTGGCACATGGGGGAGAGAGGCACTTGATACTGACACCTGGGGGGAGGGGCACTTGATACTGGCACATGGGGGGAGGGGGGTTGGCACCTGGGGGGAGGGGGTTGGCACCTGATACTGGCACATGGGGGGAGAGAGGCACCTGATACTGGCACATGGGGGGGGGAGAGGGGCTGGCACCTGATACTGGCACCTGGGGGGGAGGGGGGGTTGGCACCTGATACTGGCACATGGGGGGGAGAGAGGCACCTGATACTGGCACCTGGGGGGGAGGGGGGGTTGGCACCTGATACTGGCACATGGGGGGGAGAGATGGCACTATGATACTGGGACATGGGAGGGCGGAGAGAGGCACTTGATACTGACACCTGGGGGGGAGGGGGGTTGGCTGTCACGGCTGGTGGTGGGGGAAACCCCCAGCCGTGCGGTGCCAGGAGATGGTAGGGTTACCACTTGGCCAAACAACACAGAATTAGGGAGCAGGTCACCTCCTGTTACGTCCCTAACTCTGACCCTGTCTCCTACCTGCATGGGCCGACCTTGATGGTAGGAGGGCCCATACTCAGGAACCTCGGATCCCTGCTGACCCTCCGCCGATCCCTGACTTAGGAGCTGGGTGAGACGACCTACTCCTCCTTGGCACGGAGGAGCAGGAGTCTCAAAGGCCAAGCAACAAGGGGAAACAGTAAACACCTTATGGCAGTGACAGGCAAACGCAATCAACACAACACTCACCTGTCACAGAGCAACGCAACCAGGAACCCATGTGCAGGTGCTGTTAGTTCAGGACACCAACAATGACAGCACACACAGACATCACACAGGGACCCGGACCATAAGCTGCAATGATACAGAAACCCCACACACACCTAGATAACACCGTGTAACAATAGTTTTATGACCAGAAGGGGGGGGCACCCACTGGTAGATGGTAAAATACACAGGAGGCTGCTCCAGCTAGCAGGGCTGAAGCAACCTACTGGAGCCTGCAAGAGACTCAGGCTATATAGGCCAAAAGGCCACACCCACCGGTCAACCACACCCAGTGACATCACACACACTGGGAAGGAAGTTAACCCTTCCAGCACACAGAAGGGAAAACTCACATATAAGGGGAAGTGCACACAAACTAAGAAACACACAAACACACTCACCTGTTACCGCCAGCAACGGCATGCGTGGCAGGAATGTTCTGGGGAACAGCCAGCAGGCCGAGACCCTGCCACCACATGCACACAACAACAACGTTGCCGCGGACAACCGCAGGTAAAGGAAGGTGTCTCCGTGCATACAACACAAGACCTAGTGCACCACAAACAGACAAAGGGAGTGCACATAAAACACGTTGCCAAAGGCAACCGCACGCATGCTTGTTATCCGCGGCAACCGCACCTGAGGCAAACCACCAAGTGCCCCCAGCTGCGGTTGACACAACACCAAAACCGCGGGTAACTGCATGCGGCTCCTAAGGAGTCACGACCATGACCAAGGGTCGTGACACTCCCTCCCCTCAAAGCCCCCCCCAACCGAAAAGGGAAGCTGGTGGGACCAAACAGGGAGGGGGGGAGGAGCAATGCCTGATAACCACCAGTGTCTCCCTCCAGAGCTGCCGCCAACAAACCTGGACCGTACACAACAGTCCCAGGTCGCCAGCCAACAAAGCAGACTGGAAGAGAGAACACTGGAGGCACTGCCAGACAGATGCCCGTATCTCCCCCCAGAACTGCCGCCAACAGACCTGGACCGTACACAACAGTCCCAGGTCGCCAGCCAACAAAGCAGTCTGGAGGAGGAACACTGGACATCGCATCCAACTCAGGAAAACGTTCCTACTCCAGGTCGCTGCCAGCAGACACTCCCCAACCAGCACACCTGCCGGAACACCAAAGGAATGCTGCCAGCAGACGACCAGAGATAGGAACCCTGAGAGGGACGAGGGGTCACCAACACGGACACGGTTAGCAAGGTGGCGGGAAAAAGCCACCAACCGCGCCGTTAACGGTGAACCCCATAACGCTCTCCCTCCGGAGAACGCGCATGCACCCCATCGGCCTATGGCGATGCACGCTTCACCCTCTTTCGAGGGAGGACCAGGTGAGGAGCCTTTCTGGTCATACTGTCACGGCTGGTGGTGGGGGAAACCCCCAGCCGTGCGGTGCCAGGAGAT
The DNA here is from genome assembly GCF_905171765.1 of Bufo bufo. NCBI lineage: Eukaryota > Metazoa > Chordata > Amphibia > Anura > Bufonidae > Bufo > Bufo bufo. Next base: position 159,658,509 of record NC_053391.1, read on the forward strand.
GGTAGGGTTACCACTTGGCCAAACAACACAGAATTAGGGAGCAGGTCACCTCCTGTTACGTCCCTAACTCTGACCCTGTCTCCTACCTGCATGGGCCGACCTTGATGGTAGGAGGGCCCATACTCAGGAACCTCGGATCCCTGCTGACCCTCCGCCGATCCCTGACTTAGGAGCTGGGTGAGACGACCTACTCCTCCTTGGCACGGAGGAGCAGGAGTCTCAAAGGCCAAGCAACAAGGGGAAACAGTAAACACCTTATGGCAGTGACAGGCAAACGCAATCAACACAACACTCACCTGTCACAGAGCAACGCAACCAGGAACCCATGTGCAGGTGCTGTTAGTTCAGGACACCAACAATGACAGCACACACAGACATCACACAGGGACCCGGACCATAAGCTGCAATGATACAGAAACCCCACACACACCTAGATAACACCGTGTAACAATAGTTTTATGACCAGAAGGGGGGGGCACCCACTGGTAGATGGTAAAATACACAGGAGGCTGCTCCAGCTAGCAGGGCTGAAGCAACCTACTGGAGCCTGCAAGAGACTCAGGCTATATAGGCCAAAAGGCCACACCCACCGGTCAACCACACCCAGTGACATCACACACACTGGGAAGGAAGTTAACCCTTCCAGCACACAGAAGGGAAAACTCAAGGGAAGGTGTCTCCGTGCATACAACACAAGACCTAGTGCACCACAAACAGACAAAGGGAGTGCACATAAAACACGTTGCCAAAGGCAACCGCACGCATGCTTGTTATCCGCGGCAACCGCACCTGAGGCAAACCACCAAGTGCCCCCAGCTGCGGTTGACACAACACCAAAACCGCGGGTAACTGCATGCGGCTCCTAAGGAGTCACGACCATGACCAAGGGTCGTGACATTGGCACCTGATACTGGCACATGGGGGGGGGGAGAGGCACCTGATACTTGCACCTGGGGGGGAGGGGGGTTGGCACCTGATACTGGCACCTGGGGGGGGGAGAAAGGCACCTGATACTGGCACATGGGGGGGGGGGGAAGGGTTGGCACCTGATACTGGCACATGGGGGGGGGGAGAGAGGCACTTGATACTGGCACTTTTTTTGTGGGGGGGAGATGGCACTATGATACTGGGACATGGGGGGGAGGAGAGAGGCACTTGATACTGGCATGTGGGGGGTTGGCACTTGATACTGGCACATGGGTGGGTTTGGCACTATGATACTGGCACATGGGGGGGAGAGAGGCACTTGATACTGGCACCTGGGGGGGAGGTGGGGGTTGGCACCTGATACTGGCACATGGGGGGGGAGAGGCACCTGATACTGGCACATGGGGGGAGGGAGAGAAGCACTTGATACTGACACCTGGGGGAGGGGCACTTGATACTGGCACATGGGGGAGGGGGGTTGGCACCTGGGGGGAGGGGGTTGGCACCTGATACTGGCACATGGGGGGGAGAGAGGCACTTAATACTGACACCTGGGGGGGGAGGGGGGTTGGCACCTGATACTGGCACATGGGGGGAGAGGCACCTGATACTGGCACCTGGGGGGGAGGGGGGTTGGCACCTGATACTGGCACCTGGGGGGGGAGAAAAGCACCTGATACTGGCACATGGGGGGGGAGAAGGGTTGGCACCTGATACTGGCACATGGGGGGGGGGAGAGGCACTTGATACTGGCACTTTTTTTGTGGGGGGGAGATGACACTATGATACTGGGACATGGGGGCGGAGGAGAGAGGCACTTGATACTGGCATGTGGGGGGGTTGGCACTTGATATTGGCACATGGGTGGGTTTGGCACTATGATACTGGCACATGGGGGGAGAGAGGCACTTGATACTGGCACTTTTTGGGGGGGGAGATGGCACTATGATACTGGAACATGGGGGAAAGAGAGAGGCACTTGATACTGGCACATGGGTGGGTTTGGCACTATGATACTGGCACATGGGAAGTGGGAAGGAGAGAGGCACTTGATACTGGCACATTGGAGGGGAGATGGCACTATGATACTGGGACATGTGGGGGGAGGAGAGAGGCACTTGATACTGGCACATGATGGGGGGGCATCTATGGAGACACTTACTGGCACATTATTGGGGGGCATTATGGGGGACACTAGGCTGGCAGCCTATCAGAGGCCGGACACTGAGGGGCATCTACTGGGGCACTATATATGGGGCATTTTATACTGGTACATTATGGGGGGCACTAGCAGGAAGGGGGGAGAGGAGCACTATGGGGGAATTTACTGGGGGCGCTATATAGGGGTATTTTATACTGGGACTTTATGGGGGCACTATGGGGACATTAGCTCAACTGGGGGCATTACAAGTGGGTATTTTTGCACTGTCACATTATAAGGAGAATTATTACTACTGGGGGGGGGCGCATTATAGTGGGCTTTATTACTCCTCCATGGTATGACCCCTAGTAGCAGCATCAGCCTCTCCCTGCTCTGCTATCCCTCTGCCCCTTCTCCAAATCCTTATTATGAAATCTTTCTCATTAGGATAAAGCACAACATCAGCTCCGCCGAGCCCCCGGCCAAGTGTTGAAGTGGTGTCCGAGATCCCCAAGGGTCAAGTAACTGTAAGTTTTCATATGAAATATGTTTATGTTATACACATATAGCATCCACTGTGCCACACAATATACAGTATACCGCTACACTGTGCCAAAGGAGTGGGGTTTACACAGGAGGAGGGAGGTGCGAAGCGCGCTGGAGGGGCCCTTACAAATATTTGCTGTGGGGCCCAGTCACTTCTAGTTACGCCCCTGAATATTACCTTATGGAGAAATGATTTTCATGTTACTTTCTGAAGAAATGATTTTCATATTACTTTATTGAGGGAAATTGTATTACTTTATTGAGGGAAAAGTAGCTTGGAAATCAAAAATTGCTAGCTACTCACTCACAGTTTTTTTTCCCCTAGTGGTTCACTTGCTCCAGGGACACTCATTTGGCTTTAGCGATTTGGAAGCGATTTTCAGGCTACTTAGTGCATTCCTGATAGACAGCGATGTCACAGAGATTTCAATGCTTTTTGTATTGTGATAAAAATGTCTAGTTGTCACATCATCCATAGACTTTCATCCAGGCATTCATCGAGCTGCTTGGTTTCTGTAGATCTTTTTACTAACAAAGTTCATATATGTATGGGAAGATGGATGACAGGAGAAGCCCTCACAAGCAAGGCTAAAAAACAGCAAATCGTGATATCAGTGATATTAGTAAGGGCTAATTGGTGGTCATTTACATCAGTGACCGCTACAGCAGTACTTTATCTCCCATACAGTTTCATTATGTCGGGTGCACAGCCGTCTAGATAACTATAGTAGTCGCAAAGGAATAGTAACAATATTAGCCATGCACTTGGTGCTCAGACAATGGTAATATATATATATAAACGTATTCAAAAAGTCCAGTGAGATCTGTGTAAGGCCTTTTTCACATCTGCAAAAAAATTTTTGAACAAAACCTTACTATGGCCGCAGCTGCAGAGGCAGTTAGCCCTGATATAATGACAGCTGTCCAAGGGCGTAGCTAAAGGCTCATAGGCCCTGGTGCAAGAGTACAGCTTGGCCCCCCTTCCCGCAGTGCTTTGTGGGAAGGAGCAGGTGAGAACATAGCCCTCCTGCAGCCTGAGGCAAAAATTGAAAACAGCAGCCCACCCCCCTACCCCCCTTGCTTAATTCTTGACCAAACCCCAGAGGTGAAACTTGAACATTCTGGGCCGCAGTGCAAAATCTATAACATAGCCCTCCCAGCATGTACTTTCTATAATACAGGTCTTCTTATATGGCACAAAGATCTTTTGAGCCCCTCAGGCTCCTGGGCCCAGTAGCAACTGCTACCTCTGCACCCCCTATAGCTACACCCCTGGCTGTCACTGCTAGAATTGCACTAGACCTGTGCACATCGAGCATCTGTCTCTAAGGCCTAAGATCTCACTTTAGTGCACAACGCTCATTGAATGCGTATATGACATCAGAGAAGACAAAATCAGTGAAAACCATTTCTGCGTTCACTGCAGGATACTCGGTGGCCTCTGAACCCGTTCTGCTTGTTCACTATTTGTTGCCACGATTATGTAAAGTGTCACTAAATGGACATGACATCAAGACAGTTAGGCCTCGGCCACATTTCCGCTTTTCACTGACGCGTGCTGTCCTCATTTTCCACGGACAATACACGTACCCATTGATTTAACTGTATCTGTTTACATTTCAGTATTTTTTTTACTGACCTCGGGTCAGTAAAAAAATCACGGAGACTTGCACTACTTTGATCTGTGATGCGGACCAAGCATGCCCATTGAAGTCTATGGGTCTGTGAAAATCACTGACACACATCCGTGTTGTGTTCGTGTTGCATCCGTTTTTTACTGAAGACTGATAGGAGATTCTTTGGAAATTTATTTTTAGCTGAGCAACATCAGTGAATTACAGATGACACACGGATGGTAAAAATGGAAACACGGACCAACCACGGATCCTTCACGGACAGCTTCACACATGAAACATGTACTTTTTTTCACTGACGTGTCACCGACACGGAAATGTGAACGAGGCCTCAGGGTACGTCCACAGGGGATGCAAATGTTGTTGTGGATTTGCATACAACATATTGGCAGTGTTTTACAATACTAGTAAAGTGGAGGAAAATTTAGGAAATCTCATGTATACGCTGCGGGAAAAAAACTGCGGCATATATTGACTGCAGCACTTCAGCTTATGAAAAAAAGATCTTATTGTGCCTGTCTAATAATCTCTCCCCTCGGCAGGTCATGGTTGTTTTCACTATTCTCCATGCTAAAACATCAGTAATGAATGAAAGTGGTATGTACCCTGTATAACGGAATTTCAGAATGCATTAAAAATTTGGAAGAAGGTCTCTTGGTACCGTATATTATTAGATTTTTTGATTTAGGATGTGAAAAGGAAGCGGCTCGGAAACATGGGGTCGAATTGTTCTAAAAATGATATTTACATTTTAGAAAATAGATTCCTGCCTACAGGTAATGGCTTGTACATACGTGTCGATGCTGTAAACCCTGATAACACACATCACAATCAGGCAGACTGCTGTTTACATGTCACCCCAGAGGGAAAGCAGAGAAATTGCTTCTTTCAAGTTTAAATGAAACTTTTACTGCTTCGTTTTATAATCTGCCCGGGGCAAGTAAACCATTTTAAGGAAATGCTCATGCATTACTTCAATAGGTCTGTTTTGATTACTCATTTACCTAGAACCTAAAGCAGACCAAATAAATTTTGAGGCAGGAATGATTTTTTATGCCATCCCACCCTCCATTCTGCCATCATAGCTATTAAAGTTCCACTGTGTACCACTACAACAAGCATGGCAGTTCCCAACCAAAGGCAGATAAGGGCCTATTAGATGGAGCAAATTTTGTATAATCATTCGAATTTATGAAAATTACTCTTAATCAATACCTATGCTGAAGTGTGAGGCTCATGAGATAATACGGCTATGGTTGTCTATATCTATCAGAAGGAGTTCAACCCCACTGCAAGACTAGTGATGAGCGTCAGGGGTCATATTCGAATTCGCGATATTCCACAAATATTTTGTCGAATATTCATTGAATATTCGTGAATTCGAATATTCGTTAGGAGTAGTGTTGATTGCGAATTTTCGTAATAAGAACTTTCGTAATGAGAATTTTCATGATGCAAATTTTCGTAATGAGAATCAATGAGATCGTGAAAACTCAGATCCGATGGTATATTCTAACCCCCAGGCGTTCCCATGGTGACGGGGACACTTGTCGGGGAAGAGTATGCCAAAGTGGAACAACTGTACAAATTTTTTAAAAAAAGATGAATATTCTAGAAAATGAATATATTTGTTTTTTAGAATATTCATAATATTCAAAAACAAGAATATATAGCAATATAGCGAATATTCCAAAAGAAACGAATATTGAGCAATTTAGCTAAAAAAGTGCTATAATCTTCTTTGTCTAACAGTTGTAATTTTTTTCTCATCTGAAGTTCAGATTGGAAAAAAATTACAACTATTAAAAAAAAAACATTATAGCACTATACTAGCTAAATTGTTCTACATTCGTTTTTTTTCAGAATATTCGCTATATTGCTATATATTCTTGTTTTAGAATATTCGAAAAACGAATATATAGCACTATATCGAATATATTAGTTTTTTAGAATATTCGTCTTTTTTTCCATCTGAAGTCATGATTCCTCCCTGCCTAAAGTCAAAGATATTGCAGCCTTCTCATTGGCCCACAAGCTAAAAGCAGGGAGGGATCATGTGTACTGATAAAAAAAAAATCTCGAATATTCAAAATTACAAATATATATCACTATATTCGAAATATTCGCAAATTCTCGAAGTTCCGATATTCGAGATAAAAATTCGCAATTCGGATATTCGTAATCAACACTATGCAAGACATGTATAAAGCATCCAGATGACGTGTATTTCAGGCTAAACCCATGTAATTATGAACAAACTGTATGTGAAAAGATAATTTTTTTTGTCAGGGTTCAACAGAAATTGTTAACAGCAAAGCATGTGCAGCCGAGGCCATGAGGAGTGGCGGATGGAAGTGGTAGTGTCTCTGACTGTCACAATTAATCATGGTGGCTGTCCTCACACTGTTGCTCCCTAGGGCCTTGCAGTGAAAGGAGGGTGCACACTTTCTTCCCTCATGGCACACCTTGATTCTGGGGGCTCCATCCTGATGTTAGCTGGGGTGCCTTGATGATTGGTGCTTGAAGGGTGCAAGACAGGGTGTGTAAAGTGCATCGGCCTGTGTATAAATTAAGTGTCAGAAAACCAGGCCAGTGGTAAAAAAGTAAATGTCTCTCTTTAATCAAGTGCAAAATGGGAGTAGTACATCTAACTATAGCAGTTACAGTTTCAACCCTACTGTCACGAGTTGGAGGTCCCAGGAGAGACCACCGCGTCGTCAAGCAATAAACAAACGGAAATCAGATACAGACACATAAGAGTTTATTGCACAAACAAAAGCCAGGGAAGGCAGCACAGATAAAACATGAGCTCTATGTACCGTCAGCACAGTGGGAGAAAACCCCCACTGCGCCACTGTCTAGTAATACTCCAGAGGGGCGTGACTAAGCAACTCCTGGTATTCACTAGAGCCCTAGATGGTAGGGTTAGACTTTGCCGCAGGAAGTTGCCAGGGTCCACTCTGGAGCGTGAACTAGACAGTGACAGCAGGAACGAATGGACAACAGGTACCAGAAGGTACCGACGGCACATAGGCAAACATAACAGACAGGCAAATACAAAACAAGGCAACTAATAATACAAGCAGGAGTTCACGCAAGGGAGCAAGAGTGGCAATGAGCAGAGAAGGACTTGCTCCACCAGTAGTAAACTGCATGGCCTTGCGCATACCACTCTGCTGCAAAGAAGGGTGCAGCATGGGCTTGCTGAACAGAGACATATGAATACACACATAACTAGTACAACTAAAACATAACTGGCAGAACAGATAACAGAAAGACAGGAAAGAGGACGGGAATGAACAAGTAGGAAACCCACAGAGCACAGACAGACAGACAGACACGGATCCCATGGGTCAGCAGCATGGGAGAGAGAGTACAAACCAGGAGCAGGACAAGACAACACACACCAGGAGAGCTGACCCAGAACTGAGGAAACCTCAGCCTTATATACAGGTTCCATGGGAGCAGCAGAGAAGCCACACCCATGGAGCAGACAGAGAGGATTAACTCCTAATAGAAACACAGGGGAGTTAACCCATACAGAACCACAAATAGCACACAGAAACAAAACTTCAGCGAGGAGCGCCGAACGAGCAAGGACGGAAGGTCACAGCCAGAGGTAACGACTGTGACACCTACACAGTACAATTCCTTTCCTGGGAAATGGTGTATGGATTTAGGCAATGATAGGAGTTGTGGCCCTCAATGTAAAGTGCCTTGCTAAAGACTCTAAGTTCTCCTCTTACTCTCCTTTCTCTCTTTCTGCATATCATGCAGAGATCTGTTAGTCTCTGAAGCTGTCTGGGCCTAAAAAGAGTTAGCATGAGGAACAGCTTTCTTCCTCTCTGAACTCTCCCCTATGACACACTAACTGAGCTAGGGGTGGATCTTGGATTGTTAACCCTGGGTGTGCCATCTGGGTGTGCCATCCATACACGGCTATATTGGTCATAATACACTGCTCAAAAAAATAAAGGGAACACTTAAACAACACAATGTAACTCCAAGTCAATCACACTTCTGTGAAATCAAACTGTCCACTTAAGAAGCAACACTGAGTGACAATCAATTTCACATGCTGTTGTGCAAATGGGATAGACAACAGGTGTAAATTATAGGCAATTAGCAAGACACCCCCAATAAAGGAGTGGTTCTGCAGGTGGTCACCACAGACCACTTCTCAGTTCCTATGCTTCCTGGCTGATGTTTTGGTCACTTTTGAATGCTGGCGGTGCTTTCACTCTAGTGGTAGCATGAGACGGAGTCTACAACCCACACAAGTGGCTCAGGTAGTGCAGCTTATCCAGGATGGCACATCAATGCGAGCTGTGGCAAGAAGGTTTGCTGTGTCTGTCAGCGTAGTGTCCAGAGCATGGAGGCGCTACCAGGAGACAGGCCAGTACATCATGAGACGTGGAGGAGGCCGTAAGAGGGCAACAACCCAGCAGCAGGACCGCTACCTCCGCCTTTGTGCAAGGAGGAACAGGAGGAGCACTGCCAGAGCCCTGCAAAATGACCTCCAGCAGGCCACAAATGTGCATGTGTCTGCTCAAACGGTCAGAAACAGATTCCATGAGGGTGATATGAGGGCCCGACGTCCACAGGTGGGGGTTGTGCTTACAGCCCAACACCGTGCAGGACGTTTGGCATTTGCCAGAGAACACCAAGATTGGCAAATTCGCCACTGGCGCCCTGTGCTCTTCACAGATGAAAGCAGGTTCACACTGAGCACATGTGACAGACGTGACAGAGTCTGGAGACGCCGTGGAGAACGTTCTGCTGCCTGCAACATCCTCCAGCATGACCGTTTTGGCATTGGGTCAGTAATGGTGTGGGGTGGCATTTCTTTGGAGGGCCGCACAGCCCTCCATGTGCTCGCCAGAGGTAGCCTGACTGTCATTAGGTACCGAGATGAGATCCTCAGACCCCTTGTGAGACCATATGCTGGTGCGGTTGGCCCTGGGTTCCTCCTAATGCAAGACAATGCTAGACCTCATGTGGCTGGAGTGTGTCAGCAGTTCCTGCAAGACGAAGGCATTGATGCTATGGACTGGCCCGCCCATTCCCCAGACCTGAATCCAATTGAGCACATCTGGGACATCATGTCTCGCTCTATCCACCAACGTCACGTTGCACCACAGACTGTCCAGGAGTTGGCAGATGCTTTAGTCCAGGTCTGGGAGGAGATCCCTCAGGAGACCGTCCGCCACCTCATCAGGAGCATGCACAGGCGTTGTAGGGAGGTCATACAGGCACGTGGAGGCCACACACACTACTGAGCCTCATTTTGACTTGTTTTAAGGACATTACATCAAAGTTGGATCAGCCTGTAGTGTGTTTTTCCACTTTAATTTTGAGTGTGACTCCAAATCCAGACTTCCATGGGTTGAAAAATTTGATTTCCATTTTTTAATTTTTGTGTGATTTTGTTGTCAGCACATTCAACTATGTAAAGAACAAAGTATTTCAGAAGAATATTTCATTAATTCAGATCTAGGATGTGTTATTTTTGTGTTCCCTTTATTTTTTTGAGCAGTGTACATAACAAATTGATACATGACATAAAATTACATGACAATAAATAATAAACCATTTGCAGATACCCCCTGCTCTGGGGTAGTGTACATGGATGTAAAATGGCAGCCAGCCACAGGAAGAAGGAAAGAGCTGATTACATCAGGGCATGGTTACCAGGAGGTAGCAGGAACAAACTTTCAACAAGGAAATACACTGCAATAGCAGCAATAATAAATATAACCATGAGAGATGGACCATTTAATAGTATGCAGTGATCGACCTCTGAGCCATAAATTGTTTGTTTTCCATAAATCAGACAAATCTGCTTAACTGAAAGATTATCGCTAGTTGCCGCCACATATCCCTGCCTAATCAGAAATCTGCCAGTCTTTGGCAGTGTCATTTCTCTAGGGGCAAACAAGGAACAACCACCATAGGAATCAAACTGCACAAAATAATTAGCAATTATATTTTTGTGTAATTGAACGCCTTTTGAATGCAAACATCGCGCTAAATCATTACCTGCCGCACGTTAATGAAAAAATATCTGACCATCTAATAGGACCCATTGGATAACATTGAGCCAAATCTACCAGAATGTGCTTTGTACGTACTTATCTTAGTGTGACCAGGGACAGTCAATGTGAAGGCAAATGAATCTTAAAATGGCTCAGACTTGTAGAATGTTTTTCACTAGCATCCTATGATTTGCTTTAAAACTGAAACTTTTAGTTCTTCAGACTATCACACCACATATAAAATAAAAAAAGTAAACAATTTTAGAAGCCAAGTTATATTTTTTGGTTGGCAAATTAAAAATGACCATTAATACATGTAAAATTTGCACAATAATTACACTAAAGATGGACCGACCCATCGGAGCTGGAAGATTACAATATGGACTGATTGCTTGATCATAGTTGGGCGGATTTGCAGTGGAAAACTTCCATGCCTACTGTATAGCACAAGATTCCACAGGGAAATCTGCAGCAGCAAAACAGCACCTGCGGAAAACATCAAATCTGAATACTAACCTCTCATGGCACTTGTATTGCCTGGTCCCATGCCAGTCTTTGTACAACCTGGCCTCTTGTGATAATGTCTTGCCCCATGTGACCGCTGCTACCTGTGACTGGCTGCAGCAGTTACATGGGACAAGACATCATCAAAGGGTGCCAGGCTATACAGAGATCAGCATGGAACTAAGCAAGGGAGCCAGGAAAGTGCCAGGGAAGGTGAATATAGTAGATTTAACTGTGGACCCACTGGTGATCTGCATCATAATCTGCAACAATTGGACTTCCTCGTGGAATTCAATGAGGAAGAATAGGCAACAAAGCGGTGTCAGATATTAACATACTGGTAGAGATTTATCAAAACTGATGTGAAAGAAAATTGGCCTAGTTACCTGAAGGGACATATGTAACTCCATTTTGTCTGTCTTAATAATGTGTATTGTGAAATCATCTAGTTCATGCACTGTTTCAAGTTCCCCTCTGTGGAATTTGAGATATTTCCTCTTTCCTTGGACAGTTTCTAGAAGACCCTTAAAATTCCTTAGTTTACACAGTCATACCTTATATGGTCATCCTGGCTTAAAGCATACTAAGCACATATGTGTCTACACCTGATTAGTTAATGCTGTTACTATGAGTCATCTATTATGTTAATGCAAAGCTTATGTGTAACTACATTATAGGTTAAGCAAATGCTATCATATGATTGGATGACAAGGAAGCTCAACCCTCCCTATATTAAGTGTTTGCCAACTGTTAATAAATCAGAGTGAATTGGAACAAGACACGTGTTTGGTGTTAAATCTGATTTGACCCTCCTGGCGCCAGAAAAGACTTAATTCAAGCTTACCACCGAAAGTCTGGTGTCAGGGACACCATAGGCAAAGAGTCCAAATTGCCTAACAGCTTTGGGGGCTCGTCCGGGATCGAGAGGGCCATCCTCGGGTCCGGTGTGAACGACATAAAATTTTGTCCTCCGTCTGATCCGAGGGCACAGGCCACGTCTCGACCCAAGTAAGTTGAACCATCTACTTAAGACTTCGGTAGATCGCTGTGTCAGGGACACAGTAGATAACTGCTCAGGGAGCCTAAGATGATTATAAGAGACTCTGGGAGCCCATATCACTACAGATAGATATAAGTGCACTTAAAAGAAATACTGTTCAGGGAACAGAAGGTTACAAGCTTGGATTAACTCTTATATATATATAGTATAAGTATCTTAGAATTGATAAGATTATCTGTTTGTGTGAGATACTGACCGGGTGGTAAGTGTACGGTCACATCCCACTGTTATTGTCAAATTGATGTATTTTGGGTTAACTACTGGCTGGCAATAAGGATGAAAATCTGTAAGAATCTGTGAAGTTAGAGCTTACAGACTGTGGACATCAGAACTCCTGTGATGTTGAGGGGGGGTTCTAATGAGTGAGAAAACAGAGCAGTGTCAGGAAGTTAATTGATGGCACTAGCAAGAAAGAAAGTGCTTCAGTGTCTACAATCAGAAAGGCGCTTGTGTTAAATGTTCAGAAATGAACTGGTTAAGTTTTGTTACCCTAATGATATGTGTGCGTTTAAATAGGGACGATCCATAGCCCTATCATTAGAAATTAGAGCAGTAAAAGATGGTCAGTTAATGGATAAGTATTGTTTGGTGCAGTATCTGTAAAAAGTTTGAGGAATATTTAAGTTGACGTTCTGTGATGGACGGATTCACTTCTCCTGCCTTAAACAAAGAAACATTCTTGAGAAAAGAGACGCAAGGCAAAGGAAATGGGGGAAGGGAATCATGTAGAGTAAGTGACGATGTGTGCAACACTAACCTAAGACCACATGGCATATAAGATGATTTGGGCTTAACAAAATTACTGTATGATTATAAAATGTATATTGTCTTCTTATAAAAGTTGATTAATCACAGAGTGAAGACCAGAAGACATTGGAAAACGCAGCATAACAGCGACAGACCATTAGCAATTCTGGGTGTGGTGTGGCTATCTGTTTCCAGGAAAGTTGTGTTTGTCTGTGCTGCAAGTTTTGGAATGAAACAAAGAAATTGTGTGACTGGATTGGAAGATACATGATTCAGTGGAATGTGAATGGGTGTGGCTTTGAGTTGTAGTGGAGTTGAAAATGTGTGAAGACTGAGGGATGTTTTTAGCAGAACTGTGTATGCAATTCAGTTTGAGGGCGTGGTTATGAGCTGTTTGTGAAAATGAGTACATGAAAATGTGAATGCATATGGAGTACGGTATTTGTTTTCATATAATATGCGCATTGAGAATTTTATTTTATTTTTCTTGGAAGTTTTAGATTTTTATTGGTGCCAACAGCATTGATCAAGCTGTACATTTTTTTTTAAATTGAAGTCAATGAAAAGTTTTTATGGGTCCTTTGTGTGTTCATGTCTGTATTGTCAGATCTGTTTGTTTCAATGTTTGAGGTTATGTGTTACATATTAAGTGTTGTGCTTAACATCAGAGCTCTGTTCTTATGGGCAGCTGGGACACTAATGACGGACAGAAGGAGGACCACAGAGTCCGACTAAAAGGGGTGGACTTAGATGACAGAGTGGGAGGAAGGAGAGTCTGAGCCTTCTATGTGAATTAATGGGGTTTTGACAAAACCTTTCAAAACTGACTCACTACCACTCGAGACCATGGACAGGGAATACATCACAGATCATGTATTTAGCATTATACTAGATTGCCCAGTCAGCCTGTTAGGGAGAGATTTGTTCATTAAGCTTGACTTGCAAGTATCAGCAAAGAATCAGGGCATGAGAGTACACTCAGATCTCATTCCAATCTCTACACCAGTGCCACTGATTCTTGCAAACATACAGGACCACCCAGAACTTAACAACATTAACCCTGCATTATTGTCTTCAAATGAATATGACACAGGATTCATAGATTGCACACCTTACAAAGCTACTGTGAAGCCAGGTGTCATCTCAGTATATCAGAAACAATACCCGCTGTCAAAAGAGAAACTTGATGGACTTAGGCCAATGATAGAAGAATTCATACAAAAGGGAATTCTGGAAGAGGTGATTTCACCCTACAGCACGCCCGTGAATCCAGTGACAAAGGCAGATGGTACTACCCGCTTTGTACAGGATTTAAGGGCCATCAACAACATCATTGTGCCTATAGCCCCTGTTGTACCTGATGTCACTCAATTATTATCTGCCATTCCAGCAGACGCTGTTTGGTTCAGTGTGATAGATCTGAAAAATGCATTCTTTTCTATCCCAGTTGATAAGATAACCAGACTACTTTTTGCTTTTTCCTTTGAGGGAGGTCAACTGACCTGGTACATAATGCCCCAGGGATATGCTGATTCACCTTTAGTGTACAGCATAGTCCTCCATGCCACGTTAAAACCATGGTATCCCCCCCCCCAAGGTTCTGTGCTGCTGCAATATGTCGATGTTTTGTTACTGTGTAGCATGTCAGCGGAGGCCAGCATTCAGGATGGTTTATCACTGTTATAATGATTGTCAGGATGTGGTCACAAAGTGGCACTTAAGAAAATGCAATGGTGTAAAATGTAGGTTGAATACTTGGGGCTTTGTTCTCACAAAAGGTGAAAGGAGAATCAGCATAGAAAGAGTCCAGTCTATTGCGGGTCTGGTCACCCCGCACACCAAGAAAGAACTGTTATCTTTCCTTGGGATGATAAACTAGTGTAGACAATGGATTCCTGATTGCTCCTATTATGACAATGTTTGGAGGCAAGCCACTCTGGACGAAAATCCAGATTTGATTAAATGGTCTTCTGAAATGTACAATGCATTTGATTATCTGAAATGTTCACTCATGTCGAGTCCAGGGCTGGGCCTCCCTGACTATAAATTGCCCTTCCACATGTTTGCACGCCAAAATTGTAAAACCATGGCGGGTGTACTGACACAAGAAAACGGAGGCAAGTTGCGTCCTTGTGTGTTTTTCTCAAAGGTAATGCCCACCTCTGTCCAGGGGATGCCGGCATGTCTGTGTTCTCTTGCAGCCTGTGCTATGATGGTAGAGTTGGCAAATCCTTTCACAATGTGAAATTACACCATTTTGCACACTACTCATGATGTTGTAGGCCTACTCAAGGGCATCCACACTCAACAGAGCAGGCAGCTGAGCTCATTGCACTCACTAGAGCATGTATTCTACATGCTGACAGACCTGTCACCATCTATACTGAGAGTAGGTACGCACATGAGGTAGTGTGGGACCATGGTATGATTTGGCAGAGGAGAGGATTCACGGCAGCAGATGGTAAGGATCATGTCTCACAGAGCAATACGCTGGCAGATAAGGTGGCGAAACGAGTGGCCAAATGCAACCCCACAGGTCCGTGTAACCATTGGGAGATGCCATGTCTGGCACCTCCAACCCCTGAGATGTCGCAAATGCTTACTGATCTTCAAAGGTATGCCACTGAACAGGAACAGCAAGACTGGTGTTATCCAGTATTAATATACCAAAAACGGCTGTCGCCAGCCAATATGCGTACCGCACGGCCACAGATTATACAACTCCTATAAATGCACAACACGCCAACGGTAATGTTCATGCAAAACTTTATTGAACATATATGCTTACAAACACAATAAATTAATAATACATGGTTAAAACCCAGAAGGGAAATACAGACAAGTGTAGATGAAAATTCCCCCCATAGCCGGTATAACTATCAGTGCATAATAATTGTAACAAGTTGCCGCTGCTAGTGTGGTACACTGGAAAAAAACGTCTCCAGCGTACTGGAAAAATCACCAAACTCCAATGCAAGTCACCTCAGTGGAGGCTGAACCTCATCCCAGGTTAGGGGTACCGGCCTGGGCGACCGAGGAGACCACGGAGCATAAAAAGTATACAAGACAGTTTTAACACCGGTAAACCCACAAGCAGCATTAAAGGCATACTGAGTACATGACAATGAAATAACCAACCTGGCTGGGGAGCGGCCCGACGACCGTTTCGCTCACTGGCTTTATCACAGGGCACAATGAACCTGCCTCATGTCCCACCCTTTATACCCAGACTCTCTCTCTATGACCCAATCAGGTGCGGCCACCAATTTCCTAACACACCGCACCTACAGGATGCTGACGTCTGTCCCATTGCCTGCCCACAGTAGGCGTCATCACTGCCGTCATTGCCGCACAAGCGCGTTTGACTGGATCAGCTGCCGCGGAGACGGGAGAACTCACCCCCAGCCCGTGCCACGCCAACCCTGCACAGCGAGCCGGAAGTGAACGCGCGACCGGAAGTGCAGATGACGCGCCGCCGCAAGCCGCGTGATCCAGACATAGTGTCCGCGGTTGCCCAGCAACAGTGTCCACGTGATCAGCGGATGGGTGAGGACCATCTCACATACCTGCCTTACTCATATGTTCGTATGGCTCTCCTCAGTGGACGGACACACACGGGACTTGAAGCCCCCTTGCTTGGAGGGTAACCCAATTTGTTCGCAACCAATCAGACAATACAGTACTGTCTCCATATACAAATAGATTTCTAATAATAATGTATATAATATATTAAATAGTGATTATACAGTGTTTATACCCATGATCAAAATCATAACTCAATATACAACAATTAATCAATTTACAATTATGATTTATAATTAATAGACAAAATTAATAAATATACATGATTATACAATATATCTGCCTATGATCATGATTCATGTGAAAAGACCATGATTCAACCAATAAATAAGTGATAAAAAGTGCTGAAAAAGAGGGAGGTAAAAAAAATATTATTACATAGATCATATTGAGTGAAAAAAAAAAAATAGAAATAGAAAAATGAGGAGCGTGCTGTGCAAACGCGTGCAAGTGACAGTGCGCAGTGCGAAAGTGACAGTGCAGAGAATAATAAATAATAAGTATATGTAACGAAATTCTTATACATCTACTGTAAAATCAGTGTAATCTAGGCCAAAGAGATGCCTAGTACATCCAATGAGTTGCCACCCATCAAGTCAGAGATTACATCCTCCTTGCCACCACCTTTGTGATGACAAGAGCCCAATATGGCGTGTCCCTTGGTCAACACCATTTCACTGTAAACAACTGTGAGTGTAAAACCGCTACCCTCACTGTCCATCACAAAAAAAATCCAATACTGAACTCCTGATTAATGATGTATCCTGTATATCTACAGGCATATGATATCCATGTAGCTTTAAATCTCCACACAGACACTCCATTCGCCGAGACGGCACACCATGGTGCTGGACCGAAAGCACACTACGTGAGCTACAGAATCTAGAGAGACTAAACAGACAAAGGGTTAGGGACATAAGCAGGTAACCAGACATAACACTAGAACTGATAAAAAACAAATAATGCAGACGCCTAAAACCAAACTGCTAAAAACTAGAACTCACCTAGTGAATGTCCAGAACCCAGTAAGCGCAGCACGAGGGAGTCTACAAGAAAGGCACAAAACTGTTATAGTCATTTAATCCATGTGGTGCAAGGGAATTGAGGGTGAAGATCCATCGGGATTCACGTTGAGCAAGAATCCTCTTCCAATTGCCTCCTCTCGGGGATATTTTGACATGGTCAATTCCCCTAAACCTCAGCAAGGAACCATCACACAGCCGTGTACTTCCTTAAAGTGTCTTGGTATTGTCGTATGGAGGTCGTCATCCGTAATGTCAGCTGCGGCTGTAATACCCAGTACATGTTCCAGAATTCGTTTTTTGAACTGGCGTGTCGTCAGCCCCACGTAGATCTTGTCGCACGGGCATAAAGCCCAGTATATCACACCAGTAGTGGCACAATCAATTGGATGGGTGATCCGATATTCCTTTCTGTGCGCAGTATCCCAGAAAATGTCAGCCCTGTCCATGTTACAGCAAGCCAGACATTTCCCACATGGTTTGTTACCCCATCTGGGGCCCTTAGACCCAAAGAGGCCAGGTTGTCTCACTATGTGATGGCTTCGTACCAAGTGGTCCTTAAGATTTTTGGACCGTCTAAATGTGAAACATGGACGAGCTGACATTGTTGGTCCCAACTGTGGATCCCCGCGCAGTATTCCCCAGTATTTACGTAGTACCTCACCTATTTCGGTGCAATTATTATTAAATGTGGTAATGAATCGTGTCTCATCCGATACAACCCGCCGTACTCGTGGTTGTAGGAGTTCAGGACTCTTGGCCTGGCGTGCTCGACGATATACCCTCTCAATCGGGCGTCATGTATATTCTCGCTGCTGAAATCTCTTCCGCAGGTCATCAGCCTGAATTTCAAAAAGATAATCAGTGGAACAGATCCTTCTGGCCCGCAGGAACTGCCCAACAGGAATACTGTTGATCAGATTCCTCAGGTGAGAGGACTGTGCTAACAGAAGTGAGTTTACCGAAGTATGTTTCCTGAACAGATCTCAGGATATCCTCCCATCAGCATCCACCCGCAATTTCACATCCAGAAAATCAATCTCTGTCCTGCTGCACGTTCCGTGAGTCGTATGTTCAGCTGGTTCTTATTTAGCTCATCCACAAACAGCGTAAATTCCTCAGTAGACCCCTGCCAGATGATAAGCAGGTCATCAATGTATCTTCCCCAGTACTGAACTTTCAGCCCCAGAGAAGACACACTGGTTTGTAGGATCTCTCTCTCCCACAGCCCCAGGAACAGGTTAGCGTACGAGGGTGCGCAAGCTGCCCCCATCGCTGTTCCCCGGAGCTGCAGGAAAAAGAGACCCCAAACATGAAAAAATTGTGAGTAAGCACAAATTCCAATAATGTCATAATGAACTTACATTTCTTGGCATCCACATTGGAGGTGTGTAAAAAGAACTCCGCTGCCTTGAGCCCATCTGAGTGCTTAATGGATGTATATAGCGACTCGACGTCGCCAGTAACGTAACGGGGTCTAGATGCAGATCTTCCACTTTTCTGAGTACATCCATGGTATCCTTCAGGTGTGATGGTAGCTCCTCAACCAGTGGGTGCAAAAAAGAATCGATGTACTTGCATACTGCCTCGTTTAGACTGTTGTTTCCCGACACAATCGGGCGTCCCGGTGGTTCTTGCAAATCCTTATGTACCTTGGGAAGAAGGTATAAGGTGGGAATTACCGGATACTCTTGCAATAGATAAGACGCCTGTTTGGCTGAGATAACGCCTTCCAACACACCCTCATTCAATATACTCCTTAATTCCTCCGTATATTTTATGGTAGGGTTGAAGGTCAGTTTAGCATAACAGGCCTTGTCATGCAACTGCCTCCAAACCTGCTTTTCATACAGGGTGCGGGGCCAGATAACAATGTTGCCCCCCTTGTCAGCCCCTTTAATCACCACATCACTCCAGGTTTTCATTTCCTTTAGGGCAACCCTTTCCCCCTTAGTACAGTTGTCAATGGCGTTAGATGCTGAAATTTTACTCAGATCATTGCACACCATCTGTACGAATAAATCGATATTGGGAAAGAGTGACAGTGGGGGGAATCTCTTGGATTTAGGACATCATTTCTTAGGGAACTCACCAGTGTCTGCAGACGTATTGTTCTCCTCCAACAGGGACGTCAATGTAGCCAATGCCTCTTGCTCCTGTAGAGTTGGGAAATTGGGGTCCGGCCTCTGATAAAATAATTTCTTTAAAACCAGCTTGCGTGCAAACAGGTGCACATCTCTCACTGTCAAAAACAAATCAAAATCACTACTAGGGGCAAAGGAGAGACCCTTCCCCAAGATGGAACTCTGATCGTCCGTCAATACACGGGTAGACAGATTGATTACCTGTAACATTCCAGACATCCCATCCGGGCGTCTCTTTCCTATCGGCCCCCGAGGGTTCACATCCTTCCGTTTATTGGCTCTATGAGGGTATCTTCTGGCATCCGAGACCACGGAGCTCCCATCCTCACTTCTTGACGTAATGGAAGTTACCGATGCGATCTCAATCTTGCATCCGGGTCCCTGTGTTTCCAGCGATATACCCTATTCGTCTCAACATCTAGGCGATCCCTCTGTAGTTTTTTCATCCTAGTAGTTTTGATTTGCTCCTCCCATTTAATGAATAGTGCATCCACCTCTTTTCTGAAGGCTTCCAATTCACTTGTTGACATTTTTTGGGCTAATGATGTTTCCACTTCACCAATCTCGCCTTCCAGCTGGGAAAGGGTTTTAGTGTTCAGCTCAATGATGAGCTGCATCTGGCTACACGAGCAGCCATCCCAGGTTGCCTCCAATTTACTGTAAAACTCGCTATCTTCCCAGCCATAGGAGGGAAAAGTCTGCATCCTCAAACCCCTCGGAATTGGAGATTTAAGAATGTATTGTTCTAATGTGGCCTTATTCCACCACGTTCTAATACGCTTGCACCACACGGATTAAATGACTAATTAATTAGTTTTGTGCCTTTCTTGTAGACTCCCTCGTGCTGCGCTTACCAGGTTCTGGACATTCACTAGGTGAGTTCTAGTTTTTAGCAGTTTGGTTTTAGGCGTCTGCATTATTTGTTTTTTATCAGTTCTAGTGTTATGTCTGGTTACCTGCTTATGTCCCTAACCCTTTGTCTGTTTAGTCTCTCTAGATTCTGTGGCTCACGTAGTGTGCTTTCGGTCCAGCACCATGGTGTGCCGTCTCGGCGAATGGAGTGTCTGTGTGGAGATTTAAAGCTACATGGATATCATATGCCTGTAGATATACAGGATACATCATTAATCAGGAGTTCAGTATTGGATTTTTTTTGTGATGGACAGTGAGGGTAAAAACACACACAGTTGTTTACAGTGAAATGGTGTTGACCAAGGGACACGCCATATTGGGCTCTTGTCATCACAAAGGTGGTGGCAAGGAGGATGTAATCTCTGACTTGATGGGTGGCAACTCATCGGATGTACTAGGCATCTCTTTGGCCTAGATTACACTGATTTTACAGTAGATGTATAAGAATTTTGTTACATATACTTATTATTTATTATTCTCTGCACTGTCACGTGCACGCGTTTGCATGGCACGCTCCTCATTTTTCTATTTTTTTTTTTCACTCAATATGATGTATATAATAATATATTTTTTACCTCCCTCTTTTTCAGCAGTTTTTATCACTTATTTATTGGTTGAATCATGGTCTTTTCACATGAATCATGATCATAGGCAGATATATTGTATAATCATGTATATTTATTAATTTTGTCTATTGATTATAAATCATAATTGTAAACTGATTAATTGATATGAATCATGATCATAGGCAGATATACTGTATAATCATGTATATTTATTAATTTTGTCTATTAATTATAAATCATAATTGTAAATTGATTAATTGTTGTATATTGAGTTATGATTTTGATCATGGGTATAAACACTGTATAATCACTATTTAATATATTATATACATTATTATTAGAAATCTATTTGTATATGGAGACAGTACTGTATTGTCTGATTGGTTGCGAACAAATTGGGTTACCCTCCAAGCAAGGGGGCTTCAAGTCCCGTGTGTGTCCGTCCACTGAGGAGAGCCATACGAACAAATGAGTAAGGCAGGTATGTGAGATGGTCCTCACCCGTCCGCTGATCACGTGGACACTGTTGCTGGGCAACCGCGGACACTATGTCTGGATCACGCGGCTTGCGGCAGCGCGTCATCCGCACTTCCGGTCGCGCGTTCACTTCCGGCTCGCTGTGCAGGGCTGGCATGGCGCGGGCTGGGGGTGGGTTCTCCCGTCTCCGCGGCAGCTGATCCAGTCAAACGCGCTTGTGCGGCGATGACGGCAGTGATGACGCCTACTGTGGGCAGGCAATGGGACAGACGTCAGCATCCTGTAGGTGCGGTGTGTTAGGAAATTGGTGGCCGCACCTGATTGGGTCATAGAGAGAGAGTCTGGGTATAAAGGGTGGGACATGAGGCAGGTTCATTGTGCCCTGTGATAAAGCCAGTGAGCAAAACGGTCGTCGGGCCGCTCCCCAGCCAGGTTGGTTATTTCATTGTCATGTACTCAGTATGCCTTTAATGCTGCTTGTGGGTTTACAGGTGTTAAAACTGTCTTGTATACTTTTTATGCTCCGTGGTCTCCTCGGTCGCCCAGGCCGGTACCCCTAACCTGGGATGAGGTTCAGCCTCCACTGAGGTGACTTGCATTGGAGTTTGGTGATTTTTCCAGTACGCTGGAGACGGTTTTTTCCAGTGTACCACACTAGCAGCGGCAACTTGTTACAATTATTATGCACTGATATTTATACCGGCTATGGGGGGAATTTTCATCCACACTTGTCTGTATTTCCCTTCTGGGTTTTAACCATGTATTATTAATTTATTGTGTTTGTAAGCATATATGTTCAATAAAGTTTTGCATGAACATTACCGTTGGTGTGTTGTGCATTTATAGGAGTGTTATCCAGTATTGCAGATAAATCCTAAGACAGGATTAGTCTGCGAAGAGGGGAAGCTATGCATTCCCCAACACAGTGCTTCCATCTTAAATAGCACATTTCCACGGAGTAGGACATAACAGCATTGAGATACTCATGGGGAGGCCTTTCCCCACCCCCTGGGCCCAATGATAGTGCAGGGAGGAGACCTTGATTTAATAAGGGAAGACTATGTCACCAAATTGATACAGGTACTTAACAAAACTGAGGACAAAGTTGCTTGTAAGTCTCCCTCTTTTCCACAGGAACCCACCCACCCATACAGGATGGGGGATGAAGTGGTGGTCGAAACACTGAAGAAAGGAAGAGCTCAAGGTGATTTCGTATATGGCCCACCTACTACCGTGGTTGCAGTAACCAGAACAGCTGTGCTGACTGAACAATCTCCAATTTGGATCCATGCCACCCGAGTGAAGCTTGTGAGAGAAGGACAGGAGGTACTAACGGGGGCAGACAGCCCTGACCTCCAACGAGGCCCAGAGGTACTAACGGAGGCAGACAGCCTTGACCTCAAAGAAGATACAGAAGGGGTACTAACGGGGGCAGACAGCCTTGACCCCCAATGAGAAGACGCAGTCGGGAAATTCCTCGAGATGGCTGAGATGCAGTGCCTTGATAATTGCAATTTTGTGTCTCCTACTCACTGTCCCACGGCTGTGGAACAGACACACATACCTGAAAACGGAATGCAGGGGGGAAGACAATCTGTGGAAGACGAAGGAGAACTTATGGCTGTACCTGGCCAAAACTCTGAACTTAACTAATTTCTGTCTCCGAACCACTTTATCCGCATCTAACATTTTGGAGACATGTCTGGTAGCAGTCCCCACCCCAGTAGATGTATGGACAGGGCTCCTACGTTCCAAATGGAATGACACTGATTTGCAGGATCATGATGTTAAATATGGATATGTAAATCCTTATCATGCTTGTTATAACTGTCCTACATATGAGACTCTGCAAAATAATATGATAGAAATAATTACAGTTCTTGTTACAGCAGCAGAAAAATGTTATAATTTCACCTTTGATGAGAAACTATTGCTTCCCTGCATACAAGCAGAAATGCAGAACAAGACTAAGCCAAATATTTGCAATAGAAATATAAGTAGCTGTAAAAAGATAGTATCATTAAAGAATATGCAATGTAACATTACAAAAACAGTACCATCCCTAGACAAACATGTACCTCTACCAACAGGATGGGTATTGGCCTGTGGAAATACTAGTTACACATACATACCGGCCAATATTACGGAGGGACCCTGTACAATAGCTAAGTTGACATTAACAATGATACCACTAGTCCCAACAATGTAGACACGACACACGAGAGACACTTCCCTACAGCTACCAGAAAATTGTGACTATAATGTGAATCTCCTCTCTAGAGCAGAATACATGAGTACCAGGGTTGGCCATATATAACCACAGGACAATATCAAAACTTGCCTGTTTTATGGTAAAACAGATAAATGTCACTAGTGCAATTCTGCAAGATATACTGCTGGATATACAATCATATAAAAAAGCTATCTTGCAGAATAGGGCAACTATTGACTATTTATTGCTTCAACATGGTGTATGATGCCCAGCGTTTGCAAGGATCTGTTGTTTCAATTTATCAGATCACTCCCGTGGAATAAAAGATAAAATAGGCCAACTAGAAGAGATGATAAAACATATAAAACAAAATGTTGACCCAGGATGGTGGGACTGGCTTTTTGGCTGGATACCTGACTTTGGTCAAATAAGATATGTTTTAGGAGTGGCACTCGCCGTGGTCGCTGCAATAGTGTGTCTCTGTTGTTGTCTACAGTGTGTGCCCTCCCTTCTTGCCATATGTCAAAAAGTGACCGAAAGAGGGGTACACTCAACATTCCTCTATACTCCGGTAGAGGTAGAAGAGGCAAACATAACCTCAACAAAGCCTGAGGATTATACTCCTGAAGGGTATATGGAATATCTAAAGGCTTACAAGCAAACTAAGGGAGAAAGGAGAAAGAACCATATAGTATAAGATATATAAGGTTCTAAGAGGGGATTGAAGGGACATATGTAACTCCATTTTGTCTGCCTTAACAATGTGTATTGTGAAATCATCTAGTTCATGCACTGTTTCAAGTTCCCCTCTGTGGAATTTGAGATATTTCCTCTTTCCTTGGACAGTTTCTAGAAGACCCTTAAAATTCCTTAGTTTACACAGTCATACCTTATATGGTCATCCCGGCTTAAAGCATACTAAGCACATATGTGTCTACACCTGATTGGTTAATGCTGTTACTATGAGTCATCTATTATGTTAATGCAAAGCTTATGTGTAACTACATTATAGGTTAAGCAAATGCTATCATATGATTGGCTGTCAAGGAAGCTCAACCCCCCCTATATTAAGTGTTTGCCAACTGTTAATAAATCAGAGTGAATTGGAACAAGACACGTGTTTGGTGTTAAATCTGATTTCACCCTCCTGGCGCCAGAAAAGACTTAATTCAAGCTTACCACCGAAAGTCTGGTATAAGGGACACCATAGGCAAAGAGTCCAAATTGCCTAACATTACCCATGGTAATAAATCAGATGCCACCTTTTATTTTCCAAAGGAGTGCTGAAAGATGAATGGTTGAATCTGATTAGTTGCTATGGGCAACTCAAGGGCCTTTTACATGAGCCGAGAATCAGCCAGATAATTGCTAACGAGTGTTCATAGGAACGCTGCTTAGCGAATATCTGGCGGTGTAAAGGTGCCGCGGAATACCAGATGAATGAACTAAATGCTAGTTCGTCGGGTAATTGAATGATTTGTGTAGGCACCTAATTCATTGTTCGCCAGCATCAGATCGCGGTGTCTAGACACACTCCGCTGCCGGCAAACAACAAGTCTGTATAGGGAAGAGCAATGGCATTAGCGATCGCTCCTCCTCATGCTGTGGAGGAGATTGCTGTATGTAAATGCAGTGGTCTCCTCCACTGACTAGCAGACGCTTGCCAGAAAGGAACAGTTCCTTCCCGACAATCGCCTGCTGAATTGTCCCGTCTAATGGAACCATAAGCCAATTTTCTTTTACATCAGTTTTAAAAAATCCCCCCAACTGTGTATTTAAAAATGTACATACTTTACTGGCACTATGATCTGTTGAAGATTTTCCTTCCACAAATCTGGATGGCAGATGACAGCAGTCACAAAAGACAAGACATCATTGCAGAAGGCCAGGTTGTACAGAGGCCGTCCTTGGACCAGGCCAGGTAGCCATGTAAGCACCATGGAAAGTGAGTTTTCCACAAGATTTGTCACAGATTTGTAGCTGCAGATGTCCCTGCAAATTCTTATGGAGCTGCTGCGGAATTTTTTTCACAGCAGATCCACTATGTGTGGATGAGAATGTAAATAGTCTCAAGATGCGCCAGATTTATTGCACTGGCTTATGCTGTATGATAAATTTGGTGTGTTGTTCAATTACTTTGTACCAAAATGTTGGCTCAAGGTTTTCCGATGTCCATTTTTCACAAAGCCACCCTCATCCCCCTTGTCAAATGAGGCACAAAATGTGTCTCTATCAATAGCAGAACTTCTAAACACCTTCCATGAGTGGCATAAATAACAAAAATCTTTGACCACAAGTCCTATAATCAGTATGGCTTGTTGCCTTTTTTTTCTGGTCCAAACTTCCAGGAAAGGGACCACTGGCATAACCTGTGGCACTCCCATAACACCTCAGTAGCATACAGAGCCATGAAGTATTGATAGTTATAGTTAAATCTTAAAGCTCTGACTAAAAGGCTATGTACACCTTTGGGGCACTTTTTTTTTATAATTGCACTTTACTCCTTTTGAGCTAAAAATACCTTTTTAAATTGGTCTTTATGTAATATATGGAGCCATTTTTTTCTGTTAGGAGATGAGATGCTCAAGTAGCAGGCTTTGGACTTTCTGTCTTTTCCATCAGACCAGGAGCAGAGGAATAGGGACGCTGTATCACTGCTCTCTGACCTAATAAACACTCATTATAGCTCAGTTATTATCTTACTGATAAGAATGTGGCTTAAATAAGTATTTATGACCTCTCAGTAGTTTAAAGATAAGGTTTATTAGATGATAAGACACAAAGTGAAAGTGAAAGTACCAGTCACACAGCTAGAAAAACTGTTAATCCTTTCTGACAGAACAACTCAATATTTTTAATAAAGGCCAATTGAAAAAATGTTTTTTAGCCAAAAATGAGTAACATGCAATCATAAAAAAAATTGCCTCCGAAGGTGTAAATAGCCTATAAAGAATGTTCTCTAGCCACCTCCGGACCGCCTAACGCAGGATCGCGTTCCGGAGGTGGCAGCGCTGCGCACAGTCACGCATATATGCGTCATCTCGCGAGACGCGAGACTTCCTGTGAACGCGCGCACACAGGCGCGCGCGCTCACAGGAACGGAAGGTAAGAGAGTTGATCTCCAGCCTGCCAGCGGCGATCGTTCGCTGGCAGGCTGGAGATGTGTTTTTTTTAACCCCTAACAGGTATATTAGACGCTGTTTTGATAACAGCGTCTAATATACCTGCTACCTGGTTCTCTGGTGGTCCCCTTTGTTTGGATCGACCACCAGAGGACACAGGTAGCTCAGTAAAGTAGCACCAAGCACCACTACACTACACTACACCCCCCCCGTCACTTATTAACCCCTTATTAGCCCCTGATAACCCCTGATCACCCCATATAGACTCCCTGATCACCCCCCTGTCATTGATTACCCCCCTGTCATTGATCAACCCCCTGTAAAGCTCCATTCAGACGTCCGCATGATTTTTACGGATCCACTGATAGATGGATCGGATCCGCAAAACGCATCCGGACGTCTGAATGAAGCCTTACAGGGGCGTGATCAATGACTGTGGTGATCACCCCATATAGACTCCCTGATCACCCCCCTGTCATTGATTACCCCCCTGTCATTGATTACCCCCCTGTCATTGATCAACCCCCTGTAAAGCTCCATTCAGATGTCCGCATGATTTTTACGGATCCACTGATAGATGGATCGGATCCGCAAAACGCATCCGGATGTCTGAATGAAGCCTTACAGGGGCATGATCAATGACTGTGGTGATCACCCCATATAGACTCCCTGATCACCCCCCTGTAAAGCTCCATTCAGATGTCCGCATGATTTTTACGGATGCACTGATAGATGGATCGGATCCGCAAAACGCATCCGGACGTCTGAATGAAGCCTTACAGGGGCATGATCAATGACTGTGGTGATCACCCCATATAGACTCCCTGATCACCCCCCTGTAAAGCTCCATTCAGATGTCCGCATGATTTTTACGGATGCACTGATAGATGGATCGGATCCGCAAAAACGCATCCGGACGTCTGAATGAAGCCTTACAGGGGCATGATCAATGACTGTGGTGATCACCCCATATAGACTCCCTGATCACCCCCCTGTAAAGCTCCATTCAGATGTCCGCATGATTTTTACGGATGCACTGATAGATGGATCGGATCCGCAAAACGCATCCGGACGTCTGAATGAAGCCTTACAGGGGCGTGATCAATGACTGTGGTGATCACCCCATATAGACTCCCTGATCACCCCCCTGTCATTGATTACCCCCCTGTCATTGATTACCCCCCTGTCATTGATCAACCCCCTGTAAAGCTCCATTCAGACGTCCGCATGATTTTTACGGATCCACTGATAGATGGATCGGATCCGCAAAACGCATCCGGACGTCTGAATGAAGCCTTACAGGGGCGTGATCAATGACTGTGGTGATCACCCCATATAGACTCCCTGATCACCCCCCTGTCATTGATTACCCCCCTGTCATTGATTACCCCCCTGTCATTGATCAACCCCCTGTAAAGCTCCATTCAGATGTCCGCATGATTTTTACGGATCCACTGATAGATGGATCGGATCCGCAAAACGCATCCGGATGTCTGAATGAAGCCTTACAGGGGCATGATCAATGACTGTGGTGATCACCCCATATAGACTCCCTGATCACCCCCCTGTAAAGCTCCATTCAGATGTCCGCATGATTTTTACGGATGCACTGATAGATGGATCGGATCCGCAAAACGCATCCGGACGTCTGAATGAAGCCTTACAGGGGCATGATCAATGACTGTGGTGATCACCCCATATAGACTCCCTGATCACCCCCCTGTAAAGCTCCATTCAGATGTCCGCATGATTTTTACGGATGCACTGATAGATGGATCGGATCCGCAAAACGCATCCGGACGTCTGAATGAAGCCTTACAGGGGCGTGATCAATGAATGTGGTGATCACCCCATATAGACTCCCTGATCACCCCCCTGTCATTGATTACCCCCCTGTAAAGCTCCATTCAGACGTCCGCATGATTTTTACGGATCCACTGATAGATGGATCGGATCCGCAAAACGCATCCGGACGTCTGAATGAAGCCTTACAGGGGCGTGATCAATGACTGTGGTGATCACCCCATATAGACTCCCTGATCACCCCCCTGTCATTGATTACCCCCCTGTCATTGATTACCCCCCTGTAAAGCTCCATTCAGATGTCCGCATGATTTTTACGGATGCACTGATAGATGGATCGGATACGCAAAACGCATCCGGACGTCTGAATGAAGCCTTACAGGGGCATGATCAATGACTGTGGTGATCACCCCATATAGACTCCCTGATCACCCCCCTGTCATTGATTACCCCCCTGTAAAGCTCCATTCAGATGTCCGCATGATTTTTACGGATGCACTGATAGATGGATCGGATCCGCAAAACGCATACGGACGTCTGAATGAAGCCTTACACGGGCGTGATCAATGACTGTGGTTATCACCCCATATAGACTCCCTGATCACCCCCCTGTCATTGATCACCCCCCTGTCATTGATCAACCCCCTGTCATTGATCACCCCCCCTGTCATTGATCACCCCCCTGTCATTGATCACCCTCTGTAAGGCTCCATTCAGACATTTTTTTGGCCCAAGTTAGCGGAATTATTTTTTTTTTTTCTTACAAAGTCTAATATTCCACTAACTTGTGTCAAAAAATAAAATCTCACATGAACTCGCCATACCCCTCACGGAATCCAAATGCGTAAAATTTTTTAGACATTTATATTCCAGACTTCTTCTCACGCTTTAGGGCCCCTAGAATGCCAGGGCAGTATAAATACCCCACATGTGACCCCATTTCGGAAAGAAGACACCCCCAGGTATTCCGTGAGGGGCATATTGAGTCCATGAAAGATTGAAATTTTTGTCCCAAGTTAGCGGAACGGGAGACTTTGTGAGAAAAAAATTTAAAATATCAATTTCCGCTAACTTGTGCCAAAAAAAAAAAAATTCTATGAACTCGCCATGCCCCTCATTGAATACCTTGGGGTGTCTTCTTTCCAAAATGGGGTCACATGTGGGGTATTTATACTGCCCTGGCATTCTAGGGGCCCCAAAGCGTGAGAAGAAGTCTGGTATCCAAATGTCTAAAAATGCCCTCCTAAAAGGAATTTGGGCACCTTTGCGCATCTAGGCTGCAAAAAAGTGTCACACATCTGGTATCGCCGTACTCAGGAGAAGTTGGGGAATGTGTTTTGGGGTGTCATTTTACATATACCCATGCTGGGTGAGAGAAATATCTTGGTCAAATGCCAACTTTGTATAAAAAAATGGGAAAAGTTGTCTTTTGCCAAGATATTTCTCTCACCCAGCAAGGGTATATGGAAAATGACACCCCAAAACACATTCCCCAACTTCTCCTGAATACGGCGATACCACATGTGTGACACTTTTTTGCAGCCTAGGTGGGCAAAGGGGCCCATATTCCAAAGAGCACCTTTAGGATTTCACAGGTCATTTACCTAGTTACCACACATTAGGGCCCCTGGAAAATGCCAGGGCAGTATAACTACCCCACAAGTGACCCCATTTTGGAAAGAAGACACCCCAAGGTATTCCGTGAGGGGCATGGCGAGTTCCTAGAATTTTTTATTTTTTGTCACAAGTTAATGGAAAATGCTGATTTTTTTTTTTTTTTCATACAAAGTCTCATATTCCACTAACTTGTGACAAAAAATAAAAACTTCCATGAACTCACTATGCCCATCAGCGAATACCTTGGGGTCTCTTCTTTCCAAAATGGGGTCACTTGTGGGGTAGTTATACTGCCCTGGCATTCTAGGGGCCCAAATGTGTGGTAAGGAGTTTGAAATCAAATTCTGTAAAAAATGACCTGTGAAATCCGAAAGGTGCTCTTTGGAATATGGGCCCCTTTGCCCACCTAGGTTGCAAAAAAGTGTCACACATCTGGTATCTCCGTACTCAGGAGAAGTTGGGGAATGTGTTTTGGGGTGTCATTTTACATATACCCATGCTGGGTGAGAGAAATATCTTGGCAAAAGACAACTTTTCCCATTTTTTTATACAAAGTTGGCATTTGACCAAGATATTTATCTCACCCAGCATGGGTATATGTAAAAAGACACCCCAAAACACATTCCTCAACTTCTCCTGAATACAGAGATACCAGATGTGTGACACTTTTTTGCAGCCTAGGTGGGCAAAGGGGCCCATATTCCAAAGAGCACCTTTCGTATTTCACAGGTCATTTTTTACAGAATTTGATTTCAAACTCCTTACCACACATTTGGGCCCCTAGAATGCCAGGGCAGTATAACTACCCCACAAGTGACCCCATTTTGGAAAGAAGAGACCCCAAGGTATTTCGTGATGGGCATAGTGAGTTCATAGAAGTTTTTATTTTTTGTCACAAGTTAGTGGAATATGAGACTTTGTAAGAAAAAAAAATAAAAAAAAAATCATCATTTTCCGCTAACTTGTGACAAAAAATAAAAAGTTCTATGAACTCACTATGCCCATCAGCAAATACCTTAGGGTGTGTACTTTCCGAAATGGGGTCATTTGTGGGGTGTTTGTACTGTCTGGCCATTGTAGAACCTCAGGAAACATGACAGGTGCTCAGAAAGTCAGAGCTGCTTCAAAAAGCGGAAATTCACATTTTTGTACCATAGTTTGTAAACGCTATAACTTTTACCCAAACCATTTTTTTTTTACCCAAACATTTTTTTTTATCAAAGACATGTAGAACAATAAATTTAGAGCAAAATTTATATATGGATCTCGTTTTTTTTTGCAAAATTTTACAACTGAAAGTGAAAAATGTCATTTTTTTGCAAAAAATCGTTAAATTTCGATTAATAACAAAAAAAGTAAAAATGTCAGCAGCAATGAAATACCACCAAATGAAAGCTCTATTAGTGAGAAGAAAAGGAGGTAAAATTCATTTGGGTGGTAAGTTGCATGACCGAGCAATAAACGGTGAAAGTAGTGTAGGTCAGAAGTGTAAAAAGTGGCCTGGTCTTTCAGGGTGTTTAAGCACTGGGGGCTGAGGTGGCTAGAGCATATACCGGTATATAGCAGTTATCAGTCCGATCATTTGCATGATGTCATTGCGACCTGTAAAGCATTTTGACCTTTTTTTTTAAAGGGAACCTGTCACCGGGATTTTGAGTATAGAGAAGAGGACATGGGTTGCTAGATGGCCGCTAGCACATCCGCAATACCCAGTTCCCATAGCTCTGTGTGCTTTTATCGTGTAAAAAAAACCGATTTGATACATATGCAAATTAACCTGAGATGAGTCCTGTACGTGAGTCATCTCAGGGACAGGCCTCATCTCAGGTTAATTTGCATATGTATCAAATCGTTTTTTTTACACAATAAAAGCACACAGAGCTATGGGGACTGGGTATTGCAGATGTGCTAGCGGCCATCTAGCAACCCATGTCCTCAGCTCTATACACAAAATCCCGGTGACAGGTTCCCTTTAATTGGTTTTACCCATTTTTAATTGTTGTGATTTTCGTGATTTAACCCCTTCTACCCCTGACCAGTTTTCGCCCTCCTGCCCAGGCCATTTTTTGCAAATCTGACGTGTCACTTTATGTGGTAACAACTTTGGAACACTTTTAGGCTACTTTCACATGGGCATTTTGGTTTCCGTTTGTGAGATCCGTTCAGGGATCTCACAAGCAGTCCAAAACTGATCAGTTTTGCCCTAATGCATTCTGAATGGAAAATGATCTGCTCAGAATGCATCAGTTTGGCTCCGTTTCGCCTCCATTCTGCTTTGGAGGCGGACACCAAAACGCTGCTTACAGCGTTTTATGTCCGTCTGACGAAACTGAGCCAAACGGATCCGTCCTGACGCACAATGTAAGTCAATGGGGACGGATCCGTTTTCACTGACACAATATGGCACAATAGAAAACGGATCCGTCCCCCATTGACTTTCAATGGTGTTCAAGATGTATTATCTGAACGGATCCGTCTGTGCAGATCCTTGATGGATCCGCACCAAATGCGAGTGTGAAAGTAGCCTTACTTATCCAAGCCATTCTGAGACTGTTTTCTCATGACACATTATACTTCATGATAGTCATAAATTTGAGTCAATATATTTCACCTTTATTTATGAAAAAATCCCAAATTTACTAAAAATTTTGAAAAACAGAAAGTGATACCTCATAAAATATTTATTACTTAACATTACCCATATGTTTACTTTATGTTGGCATCATTTTGTAAATGTCTTTTTTTTTTTTTTTAGGACATTAGAAGGCTTTGAATTATAGAAGCAAATTTCCAAAACCCACTTTTTAACCCCTTAAGGACTTTTTTTTTTTAATAGCCTTTATTCATTTAATTTTTTTTAAAAACAGTTAATACAACAATCCCAAAGGGAAAAACAATCAGCATGACAATCATACACATAAGCAAGTGCAGATAAAGCCGTCATTATCATATTGCGCAACAGTAAAAAACATCAATGTATCTTTATTACAGAGTATTACTGTCGTCACAAAAAGAATTCTGTACTCACTCACACCTCATCCACACACACACAATCACACGCTTGGGTAGTGCAGACCCAATCAGCAATGAACCTCAAACTGTGCCCTCCGCTTGTACCCATACTCCCCAGATTTTGTCAAATCGATCCGACACCCCTCTAGCTTCGTATGTCAATTTGTACATCTGGAGGTCTTTATTAATGAGTTGCACCCACTGATCCACCGTGGGGCATTTAGGCGGTTTCCACTTCAACAATATGTTCTTCCTACCATAAAACATTAGTAACCGTAGCAAAATTCTACTATACTTGGATGGGGTCACATCAGAAACCAGCCCCATAACGCATATTATTGGATCACAGATCCCAGGAAGCCCCAACTTAACACTAATAAAATTGCACACTCCCTTCCAGTATATATGCATTGTCGGACACCTCCAAACCATGTGGAAAAAGGAACCTCTGTCCCCCCCACATCTGTCACATCCAGGACTCGATATCTGCCGCATCTGGCACAAACGCATCGGGGTCAGATATACCCTATGTATCCACTTGACCTGAATGAGTTGATCCCGAGCGCTTATAACAGACTTCCTCCACCCTAGACGCCATTCCTCCAAGTGAGAGTCTTCTAGTTCTGGGATATCCGCCGACCATCTAACAAATGATCGCTGGATTGGGGATTCTTGCATTTTAATAATTTCAACATAAAAGGAAGAAATTGGCTTGTGTGGTTGTACTCTCCTGGCTACAGATTCAAGAGGACCACACTTTAAGCTTAGAGTCAAAGATTGGAACTGTTTATCACAAGCGTGTCTCAATTGGAGGAACCGGTAAAAACTCGTCCGAGGTAATAGGAACTCTGACTGTAGACTTTCAAAGGAGCGAAAGGCCCCATCTTGGAACAACTGTGTCAAATATTTAAGCCCTTTCTTAGGCCAAAATTCAAAATCTGATAGGTGTAAAAGCTCTGGGAGGTGCTTATTACGCCATAGTGGGATATACGGAGACCAGGTTTCTCCTACTTGGGTATCCATGTGTGTATTCACAAATCTCGCCCATGCCTCTATAACCATCACCATGGCCTCCGTATATCTCCCACAAAGCAGAGTTCCGCCTCCCCTATAAACCAGGTTCGTTAGAGCCTCATATGACCCAACTAGCGCCGCCTCCAACACTACCGCTGGATTATTGGCATCCGCTCTAATCCACCAGGATGCATACATCAGGCGTGTCGCTATATAGTAAATATACATGTCTGGAAGTTGCAAACCCCCTTGTAAGTAGGAGGCTTTCAACGTCTTTCTTGCTATTCTTGGGGACTGATGACCCCATAAGAATCGAGACATGACTTTGTCTAAAACATCAAAATGGGACTTAGGAATCTTTACTGGAGCTGCTCTATACACGTATAATAACTTAGGCAACAACACCATTTTAATAATGTTAATTCTGCCTATTAAGGTCAAGGGTAAATTTTCCCAGGCTTCCAGCTTACGTGTAACGTATTCCATAGTGGGCCTCAGATTCAAAAGACAGAATTGCCGAGGGTCTCTATGAATATGAATCCCTAAATAAATAAAGCTGTCCACCACTCTCAGGGGAGACACCGGAGAAATATCTACCCCTTCATCTACATCCACTATGCAAAGACTGGATTTAGCCCAGTTCACTCGCAGGCCAGAATATCTCCCATATCCATTTACCACATCTAGCAGGGTTTCTAAGGAAGGGCCAGGGTCAGCTAAGTACACCAACAGGTCATCCGCGTATAGCGACACCTTCTCTTGTATCCCGGCTATCGACCACCCCTCTATCAAGGAGCTATTATTGATTAATTGTGTAAGGGGTTCCATTATCAGGGCAAACAACAGTGGTGACATGGGACAACCCTGCCTTGTGCCCCTATACAGTCTAAAAGATCGGGAAGTAAATCCATTTACTCTAATGCGCGCTGTGGGCGCCTGATACAGCAGCTGGACCCATTTAATAAAGGAGAGAGGGAAATGAAAACGGGACATTGTCTCCCAAATAAAATGCCATTCTACCGAGTCAAAGGCTTTCTCATTATCGAGAGACGCCAGGACCCTTGAGCCCGCATTGTCATGCCTGACCTGCAAGTTTGTAAATAGCCTTCTAAGGTTGATATCCGTTGTCTTCCCAGGCATAAAACCAGATTGGTCAGGATCAATGATAGATAAGACTACTCCACTAAGCCGCTTGGCCAAAACTTTGGCTAAAATTTTGGCGTCAGTATTCAGTAGGGAAATAGGCCTATATGACGCACAGTGGTCCGGAGACTTCCCAGCTTTATGAATAACCACAATGGTAGCCTCTCCAAAGGATAAAGGCAGCCCACCGGATTCATAGGCGTAGTTAAACAATTTTAGTAAACGTGCAGAATGTAACTCAGCATCTAATCTATACCATTCCACTGGGAAGCCATCCAGACCAGGTGATTTCCCCACTGCCATGTCTCCAATCGCAGCTTTAATCTCCCCTTCATCAATAGCTCCATCTAAGTACTTACAGTCCGCCCTCGCTAATGTTGTAAGGGGAATGGCTTGAAGGAAAGATCGGATCTCTTCCGGGGTCAAGCTAATTTTAGAGCTATACAGGTCCGCGTAAAACTGGGCAAACTGCTCGCATACATCTTCCGGCCAATATACCCTCGAACCATCCCCACATGTAATATGCGGGACCACCGTCTGAGGCGTCTCAGTCCTAGCCAGGAAGGCCAAAGCTCTCCCGTTCTTATCTCCGTCAGCAAATACTAAGCGCTTTTGATACAATAGTTTCTTCTGGGTATACTCAGTTAGATGTAAACTAAGTTTCCTCTGTGCCCCATCCCATAGTCTACGACTCTCTGCATTCGGGTTTACAATAAAGGCCTGTTCTTTCTCTACCACTTCTCCTTCTAACTTAGTCCTAGTAGCACTCAACTCTTTCCTGTGCGTAGCTATCGCCTGAATCAAAGTGCCACGTAATGCCATTTTAAAGGCCTCCCACTCGACTGACGGGTTAGTTGAGCCCTCATTAAATTCCCAATAGTCCTTCATACCTTGCTGTGCAGACCAAACTACAGGAAGGACCTCCAGCCATTTACTATTGAGTCTCCATATTCTTTCAGCCGGTGTAAGAGGTTGTTTCAGGATTACCAACAGGGGGGCATGGTCAGAAATACCTCTTGGTAAGTAATCAGCTACCGTCAAAGAGGACAACAGGTCTCTACTAAGGAACACTAAGTCTATCCGGGAGAGAGTTGCGTGGGAGGCAGAGTAACAGGAATATTGACGTCTCTCCGGATGCAAATACCTCCAACCCTCCGTTAAATCAAACACCTCGGCCCAGGAACTTAACGTTTCATTATGGGTGTCACTGGGGCGAAGCCGATCCAGCGAACGGTCTAAGACCGCATTGTAGTCTCCAAGCACAATCAGAGGCACCGGGGCCAAGGATGCTACATGTCTCATAATCTCATCTAGAACTTCCCTCCGAAAGGAAGGGGGGAACATAAACACCTACCACAAAGTAGTCAATGCCTCTGATTGCAGCATGAAGAACCACAAAACGTCCCAACATGTCATTATGCACAGAATGCAACCGGAAGGGAAGGGATTTAGCCACCAAAATTGACACACCTCTAGCCCTAGAGTTATATGTAGCATGATATGCTGCGCCCACCCACGGCCTCCGTAGTGCCAAGAGTTTGCGCCCCTGCAGATGTGTCTCCTGCAATATCAGCACGTCCGGGTTATGGTTACGTAAAAAATTAAAGACCAGAGATCGTTTAATTTTGTCATTAAGACCTCTGACATTCCAGGAGACCAACCGACAGACCGTCATCATGGCGGTTTGAAAGCACAATAATCCCAAAAGAACCTGCACCACCCAAGCCATACTCTCACACACTCATACCCACTCATCACATTCAAATCCAAAAACTTCCCAGAAGCCCAAAACATCTGGCCCCAACCCCCTCCCTGCCTAGATAACCCCAACACATCCAAGCCTAAATACCCACCCCCCATTCGTCTCTCAGAGAAAATAGGGACGAAGACCCTTAGTCAACCAACTAATCTAGGTAAACCACTAAACCTAACCTAGACAGCCAAGTATCTTCACCGTTACACATTCAGCTCCATCATACAGTGTAGTCATCTGAAAGAAAATACTGAGACCCCCAGCTCAGATGTCTCGTTATACTCAGCCCCTGCGGTCAAGCCAGTCCGAGGCCTCCTCAGGGTTAGTAAAGAATTTTACCAGATCACCGTCCTGGATTCTGAGCCGCGCTGGATACATCATGGCGTAGACAAGTCCCCTTTCCCGCAGCCGGGTCCTCACCGCTGTAAATTGTTTGCGTTGCTTCTGCACCTCTGCAGAGAAGTCCGGGTAGAAAGAGATCCTAGTGTTGTCAAAACGTATGTCCTTTAGACGGCGGGCAGCCGCCAGCACAGCATCTCGATCTCTATAGTTCAGGACTTTAAA
The DNA here is from genome assembly GCF_905171765.1 of Bufo bufo. NCBI lineage: Eukaryota > Metazoa > Chordata > Amphibia > Anura > Bufonidae > Bufo > Bufo bufo. The sequence goes on from NC_053391.1 coordinate 159,696,046, forward strand.
AATAAAAGGACGGGGTGGAGCCCCCGGAGGCAGAGGACGAGTGGGAATCCTGTGGGCCCGTTCAATTGCAAAAGTCCCTGAGAGATTTATTGGATTCAGGACTTGTTTAATGAGGTTCTCCACAAACTCCTCAGGTGCGGTACCTTCCGCCTTTTCGGGTAGACCCATAATGCGGACATTGTTCCGTCTGTTACGGTTCTCCGCGTCTTCAACTTTCGCCATTAGGGTCTTGACTTGATTCTGGAGGGTGTGAATTTCAGAATCTTCACGCTGAGCTCTATATTCCACGTCACTTATTCTCCTTTCAACTTCAGTCGTTCTTTCTCTTATCTTGTCAATATCGTGCCTGAGGAGAGTTAGATCAGCTTGTACATGGTCAATTTTAACTGTGAGTGCAGTCTGACAACCAGTGATAGCCGCCATAACTTTCGCCAGATCACCCTCCGGCTGTGCAGAAAGGGCCCCAACCATTCTATCTTCCGTTTGACTCATATTGTCCAGCATTAATTTAGGCGGGATAGCCTGCCCTGAGGTGCCTGTTTTCCGGCCCATAAGGCAGCCACTCTTTTGCTAGTGACAGTAATAGCGGACCACCAGCCTTCACCTCCCCCAGGAACAAACGCACTTCAGCTGCGTCACTGAGTTGAAAGAGCCCCCTCTGCAGCACAAGGGATCGCCTCACCACCTCCAGCACATCAATCTTCTCCTCCAGGTATGTACCTCTTATATTGCAGGCTCCGAACGGTAGAAAGTCAGGAGGATCCACAGCACCGCCAGGCCAGCCCCAGAAGTGGAAAGAGAAGGCCCCGAACCACCGACTCGCGGTCAAGATGGCGCCCGTCACAGTAGACACGTGGGGGAAACTTTTAACTTCAGCCGGCCAGCCAGCAGAGAGCCCGGGGGTCACTCCGACCTGCAGCACCAGGCTCCGCTCACTCACCGGCACCAGCAGGTACAATGTCTGTACGTCCCACCCCTCCCGCTCTCACCGGGAGGTCCACAGTCCAGGGTGTCTTGCTGCGTGCAGGCCGCGCACAAGGGGGGATCAGCCAGGCGGCGACGGAGACAGCCGCAGGGTAGATGATCGGGTCACCGGTAAGCAGACCGGTTGTTGGTCCTCACCGAGGGTCTTTACTGAAAAAAAAATAGGATCTGTGCAGTCAGATAGACAGGATAATGCCAGGATGATAACGGAGCCGAAGGAACTTGCGTCCTCACACCATAGCAGTCAGGCCACGCCCCCCCTTAAGGACTTATGACGTACCGGAACGGCATGTTTCTCGAGTCCTTAAGGACCCATGACGTACTGGTACGTCATGTGTATTTCTGATCACCGCCACCTGGCGGGCGGTGATCGGAACCTGGTGCCTGCTCAAATCATTGAGCAGGCACCTTGGCTAAATTCGTGGGGGGGTCCCGTGACCCCCCCGTGTCGGCGATCGCTGCAAACCGCAGGTCAATTCAGACCTGCGGTTTGCGGCGGCGTGTGGCGGTGCCATCCGGTCCCCATGCCACTGCCTTCCTGTGACGTGCCTGTGAGATCCAGCCCCCTGGATCTCACAGGCAGGAAGCTGTATGAGTAATACACACAGTATTAGAGTTGAGCGAACACCTGGATGTTCGGGTTCGAAAAGTTTGGCCGAACTTCCCGTAAATGTTCGGGATCCGAACCCGAACCGAACTTCGTCCCGAACCCGAACCCCATTGAAGTCAATGGGGACCCGAACTTTTGGGCACTAAAAAGGCTATAAAACAGCCCAGGAAAGAGCTAGAGGGCTGCAAAAGGCAGCAACATGTAGGTAAATCCCCTGCAAACAAATGTGGATAGGGAAATTAATTAAAATAAAAATTAAAAAAATAAAAATGAACCAATATCAATTGGACAGAGGTCCCATAGCAGAGAATCTGGCTTCACGTCAGCAGAGAATCAGTCTCTTCATGCCATAGCAAAGAATCTGGCTTCATGTCAGCAGAGAATCAGTCTTCATGTCATAGCAGAGAATCAGGCTTCACGTCACCCACCACTGGAACAGGCCACTGTCACACATTTAGGCCCAGGCACCCAGGCAGAGGAGAGGTCCCGTAACAGAGAATCTGGCCTTATGTCAGCGCAGAATCTGTCTTCATGTCATAGCAGAGAATCAGGCTTCACGTCACCCACCACTGGAACAGGCCACTGTCCCACATTTAGGCCCCGGCACCCAGACAGAGGAGAACGGTCCCGCAACAGAGAATCTGGCCTTATGTCAGCGCAGAATCTGTCTTCATGTCATAGCAGAGAATCAGGCTTCACGTCACCCACCACTGGAACAGGCCACTGTCACACATTTAGGCCCAGGCACCCAGGCAGAGGAGAGAGGTCCCGTAACAGAGAATCTGGCCTTATGTCAGCGCAGAATCTGTATTCATGTCATAGCAGAGAATCAGGCTTCACGTCACCCACCACTGGAACAGGCCACTGTCACACATTTAGGCCCCGGCACCCAGACAGAGGAGAGCGGTCCCGTAACAGAGAATCTGGCCTTATGTCAGCGCAGAATCTGTCTTCATGTCATAGCAGAGAATCAGGCTTCACGTCACCCACCACTGGAACAGGCCACTGTCACACATTTAGGCCCCGGCACCCAGGCAGAGGAGAGAGGTCCCGTAACAGAGAATCTGGCCTTATGTCAGCGCAGAATCTGTATTCATGTCATAGCAGAGAATCAGGCTTCACGTCACCCACCACTGGAACAGGCCACTGTCACACATTTAGGCCCCGGCACCCAGACAGAGGAGAGCGGTCCCGTAACAGAGAATCTGGCCTTATGTCAGCGCAGAATCTGTCTTCATGTCATAGCAGAGAATCAGGCTTCACGTCACCCACCACTGGAACAGGCCACTGTCACACATTTAGGCCCAGGCACCCAGGCAGAGGAGAGAGGTCCCGTAACAGAGAATCTGGCCTTATGTCAGCGCAGAATCTGTCTTCATGTCATAGCAGAGAATCAGGCATCACATCACCCACCACTGGAACAGGCCACTGTCACACATTTAGGCCCAGGCACCCAGGCAGAGGAGAGGTCCCGTAACAGAGAATCTGGCCTTATGTCAGCGCAGAATCTGTCTTCATGTCATAGCAGAGAATCAGGCTTCACGTCACCCACCACTGGAACAGGCCACTGTCACACATTTAGGCCCCGGCACCCAGACAGAGGAGAGCGGTCCCGTAACAGAGAATCTGGCCTTATGTCAGCGCAGAATCTGTATTCATGTCATAGCAGAGAATCAGGCTTCACGTCACCCACCACTGGAACAGGCCACTGTCACACATTTAGGCCCAGGCACCCAGGCAGAGGAGAGAGGTCCCGTAACAGAGAATCTGGCCTTATGTCAGCGCAGAATCTGTATTCATGTCATAGCAGAGAATCAGGCTTCACGTCACCCACCACTGGAACAGGCCACTGTCACACATTTAGGCCCCGGCACCCAGACAGAGGAGAGCGGTCCCGTAACAGAGAATCTGGCCTTATGTCAGCGCAGAATCTGTCTTCATGTCATCGCAGAGAATCAGGCTTCACGTCACCCACCACTGGAACAGGCCACTGTCACACATTTAGGCCCAGGCACCCAGGCAGAGGAGAGAGGTCCCGTAACAGAGAATCTGGCCTTATGTCAGCGCAGAATCTGTATTCATGTCATAGCAGAGAATCAGGCTTCACGTCACCCACCACTGGAACAGGCCACTGTCACACATTTAGGCCCCGGCACCCAGACAGAGGAGAGCGGTCCCGTAACAGAGAATCTGGCCTTATGTCAGCGCAGAATCTGTCTTCATGTCATAGCAGAGAATCAGGCTTCACGTCACCCACCACTGGAACAGGCCACTGTCACACATTTAGGCCCAGGCACCCAGGCAGAGGAGAGAGGTCCCGTAACAGAGAATCTGGCCTTATGTCAGCGCAGAATCTGTCTTCATGTCATAGCAGAGAATCAGGCTTCACATCACCCACCACTGGAACAGGCCACTGTCACACATTTAGGCCCAGGCACCCAGGCAGAGGAGAGGTCCCGTAACAGAGAATCTGGCCTTATGTCAGCGCAGAATCTGTCTTCATGTCATAGCAGAGAATCAGGCTTCACGTCACCCACCACTGGAACAGGCCACTGTCACACATTTAGGCCCCGGCACCCAGACAGAGGAGAGCGGTCCCGTAACAGAGAATCTGGCCTTATGTCAGCGCAGAATCTGTATTCATGTCATAGCAGAGAATCAGGCTTCACGTCACCCACCACTGGAACAGGCCACTGTCACACATTTAGGCCCCGGCACCCAGACAGAGGAGAGAGGTCCCGTAACAGAGAATCTGGCCTTATGTCAGCGCAGAATCTGTCTTCATGTCATAGCAGAGAATCAGGCTTCACGTCACCCACCACTGGAACAGGCCACTGTCACACATTTAGGCCCCGGCACCCAGACAGAGGAGAGCGGTCCCGTAACAGAGAATCTGGCCTTATGTCAGCACAGAATCTGTCTTCATGTCATAGCAGAGAATCAGGCTTCACGTCACCCACCACTGGAACAGGCCACTGTCACACATTTAGGCCCAGGCACCCAGGCAGAGGAGAGAGGTCCCGTAACAGAGAATCTGGCCTTATGTCAGCGCAGAATCTGTCTTCATGTCATAGCAGAGAATCAGGCTTCACGTCACCCACCACTGGAACAGGCCACTGTCACACATTTAGGCCCAGGCACCCAGGCAGAGGAGAGAGGTCCCGTAACAGAGAATCTGGCCTTATGTCAGCGCAGAATCAGTCTTCATGTCATAGCAGAGAATCAGGCTTCACGTCACCCACCACTGGAACAGGCCACTGTCACACATTTAGGCCCAGGCACCCAGGCAGAGGAGAGAGGTCCCGTAACAGAGAATCTGGCCTTATGTCAGCACAGAATCTGTCTTCATGTCATAGCAGAGAATCAGGCATCACGTCACCCACCACTGGAACAGGCCACTGTCACACATTTAGGCCCAGGCACCCAGGCTGAGGAGAGAGGTCCCGTAACAGAGAATCTGGCCTTATGTCAGCGCAGAATCAGTCTTCATGTCATAGCAGAGAATCAGGCATCACGTCATCCACCACTGGAACAGGCCACTGTCACATATTTAGGCCCAGGCACCAAGTCAGTGGTGTAGTACAGTCGATATGAACCACATGAAGTTTCACCAAATATCCAGTCTGCAGGTTTGCAATAGGGTCATACCAATATACAGGAGCTGCAGCAATGATCACTTGTTAAATATAGTTCCATATATTCATAAGCTGTTAGCAGAGAGTCAGGACATGCTAAATAAACCTCTTCAAATGTGCTATTAGATAACTGAGGAAAGTTTTAACAGACAGAGTCTTTACAGTGGACTCTTCCAGAAAGCCCCCTGTGTATTCTGCTACTTGGTTTGGTCTCCTCAGTGCAGACATTTACTGTGAAGTAGGTAGGATCTCTGTCAAAGTTCTCTAAAGCTAAAGTTCATTTATCTATTGTAAAAAGTTATAATATATACCCATAATAGTTCTGTAGAATGTAAAGAGGTGACTGTATGTTTTTTAGCAGCCTTTAAACCCTGCAGCACATGCTAGGCTGAGTAGATGATGTACAGTTAAAGAGACATGTGTTCTTCCTAAAATGGCTGCAAGACATGCTGTATTCCAGGTCACCCTGCTGCAATATCTTTGTAAATGATTTTCTCTTGTTCATTTTTCTGTATGCTTTGTTATATCCTGTAACATGTATGTGGGAATGTAATATAATGAATGCCTGTTATGATATAGGTGGGCTGGTGACCTGGCTGTATACCACATAGTGGCAGTTTTTCCCTGTTGTATTACAGGCTCCAGCCAAGTGCACTACACCTCAATAAAGCTTTAAACCACAGAAGACCTGAGTGTCGTCCCTTAGAGTCCACTTAGAGTTTATGCCTGGAGGAGCTGGTGACCGAGTGAGTGTGAAAGCTGGAGGTGTCGCAGATGGTGCAAGGAAAAGAGGGTTACATTTGGTGCCGTGACTCGTATGTCATCATTCTGCTCAAAGTGACCAGTGAAGATACCTAAAGTCACCAGTGTGCGAGTTCTGAGGTGATTGTGCCACGGCGGAGCTGCTAGGCGGCAGATTGACCGTATTAGCGGTTTATATCCTCTCAGGAATAGAAGATGAGTGGACGAGCCAGAGCCCGCGGAAGAGCACGTGCCAGGGGGCAGCCCAGCCAAGGACAGCCTGGACAGGAGCAAGAGGCTCAAGAACCTAGACGCATTGAAAGACCCTAGCAGCCACCAGCCGAGCCTTTGCTTGTGGGAAGAGGGCGCCAGAGAGGCCCGCCAGTAGTGGAGAGACCTCCGACTGATTTTCTGCAGCTTTCAGCTGGATTTCAGGACATATCCCTCGGAGAACGGGGTGGCCGCAGGCATGACTTCCATGACCTTGGAGTGAACACCGGCAGACCATTGAATAGAAATGTGAGACCTGTTTTTTTTTTGCACTGTGTGACAGGTTAAGGTTTAATCTCAGAATCAGACTTCTATCTGCACGGTAGCGTGTGTCTTAGGTTTTTCTGAATGACACTATCAGTACCTTCAATGTAAAATATCCTTTTTGGGATAGATTTCAAGTAGGCCTCAAATACCAGAAACTAGTTATTTTGAGAATGGCAAATTTGGGAATGGTTTTTCAACCCAGAACAAAAAGTCTGCTTTTACGGTCACTACAAATAACTTGACCAGCTAAAACAGTACAGATTTGGTTAAATAGAGATGTGAGGCCTGTTTTTTTTTGCACTGTGTGACAGGTATAGGTTTAATCACAGAATGACACTTCTATCAGCACGCTAGCGTGTGTCTTAGGTTTTTCTGAATGACACTATCAATACCTTCAATGTAAGATTTTCTTTTTGGGATAGATTTCAAGTAGGCCTCAAATACCACAAACTAGTTCTTTTGAGAATGGCAAATTTGGGAATGCTTTTTCAACCCAGAACAAAAAGTCTGCTTTTACGGTCACTACAAATAACTTGACCAGCTAAAACTGTGCAGATTTGGTTGAATAGAAATGTGAGACCTGTTTTTTTTTGCGCTGTGTGACAGTTATAGGTTTAATCACAGAATGACACTTCTATCAGCACGCTAGCGTGTGTCTTAGGTTTTTCTGAATGACACTATCAATACCTTCAATGTAAGATTTTCTTTTTGGGATAGATTTCAAGTAGGCCTCAAATACCACAAACTAGTTATTTTCAGAATGGCAAATTTGGGAATGCTTTTTCAACCCAGAACAAAAAGTCTGCTTTTACGGTCACTACAAATAACTTGACCAGCTAAAACTGTGCAGAATTGGTTGAATAGAGATGTGAGACCTGTTTTTTTTTGCGCTGTGTGACAGTTATAGGTTTAATCACAGAATGACACTTCTATCAGCACGCTAGCGTGTGTCTTAGGTTTTTCTGAATGACACTATCAATACCTTCAATGTAAGATTTTCTTTTTGGGATAGATTTCAAGTAGGCCTCAAATTCCACAAACTAGTTCTTTTGAGAATGGCAAATTTGGGAATGCTTTTTCAACCCAGAACAAAAAGTCTGCTTTTACGGTCACTACAAATAACTTGACCAGCTAAAACTGTGCAGATTTGGTTGAATAGAGATGTGAGACCTGTTTTTTTTTGCGCTGTGTGACAGTTATAGGTTTAATCACAGAATGACACTTCTATCAGCACGCTAGCGTGTGTCTTAGGTTTTTCTGAATGACACTATCAATACCTTCAATGTAAGATTTTCTTTTTGGGATAGATTTCAAATAGGCCTCAAATACCAGAAACTAGTTATTTTGAGAATGGCAAATTTGGGAATGCTTTTTCAACCCAGAACAAAAAGTCTGCTTTTACGGTCACTACAAATAACTTGACCAGCTAAAACTGTGCAGATTTGGTTGAATAGAGATGTGAGACCTGTTTTTTTTTGCGCTGTGTGACAGTTATCGGTTTAATCACAGAATGACACTTCTATCAGCACGCTAGCGTGTGTCTTAGGTTTTTCTGAATGACACTATCAATACCTTCAATGTATGATTTTCTTTTTGGGATAGATTTCAAGTAGGCTTCAAATACCACAAACTAGTTATTTTGAGAATGGAAAATTTGGGAATGCTTTTTTAACCCAGAACAAAAAGTCTGCTTTTACGGTCACTACAAATAACTTGACCAGCTAAAACTGTGCAGATTTGGTTGAATAGAGATGTGAGACATGTTTTTTTTTGCGCTGTGTGACAGTTATAGGTTTAATCACAGAATGACACTTCTATCAGCACGCTAGCGTGTGTCTTAGGTTTTTCTGAATGACACTATCAATACCTTCAATGTAAGATTTTCTTTTTGGGATAGATTTCAAGTAGGCCTCAAATACCACAAACTAGTTATTTTGAGAATGGCAAATTTGGGAATGCTTTTTCAACCCAGAACAAAAAGTCTGCTTTGACGGTCACTACAAATAACTTGACCAGCTAAAACTGTGCAGATTTGGTTGAATAGAAATGTCAGGTCTATTTTTTAGGCGCTGGGTGACAGGCTCAACTTGCCCCTGATGTAATATATGGCCAAAAAATAACCACACTGTTGATGGTTAAATGCACTTGGGTGACACAGGCTCAGCCTGCACCAGATGTAGTATACGGCCAAAAAATAACCAGACTGTTGATGGTTAAATGCACTTCTTTGACACAGGCTCAGCCTGCAGCTAATGTAGTATATGGCCAAAAAATAACCAGACTGTTGATGGTTAAATGCACTTCGGTGACACAGGCTCAGCCTGCAGCTGATGTAGGATATAGCACAAAATAACCACACTATCGATGGTTAAATACACTTGGTGATAGCTCGTGCTGGCGCACCAGAAGTCACAAAATGGCCGCCGATCACCCCAGAAAAAAAGTGATCTAAAAACGCTCTGGGCAGCCTCAAAAAAGTGATCAAGTCAATAATAGCACTTCAATGATCCACAGCTGCAGATCGATCACAGAATGAAGTCTTTTGGAGGAGTTAATCTGCCTAATCTCGCCCTAACGTCGCAGCTGCAACCTCTCCCTATACTGATCATAGCAGAGTGACGTGCGGCGCTACGTGACTCCAGCTTAAATAGAGGCTGGGTCACATGGTGCACTGGCCAATCACAGCCATGCCAATAGTAGGCATGGCTGTGATGGCCTCTTGGGACAAGTAGTATGACGCTTGTTGATTGGCTGCTTTGCAGCCTTTCAAAAAGCGCCAAGAAAGCGCCGAACACCGAACCCGAACCCGGACTTTTACGAAAATGTTCGGGTTCGGGTCCGTGTCACGGACACCCCAAAATTCGGTACGAACCCGAACTATACAGTTCGGGTTCGCTCATCCCTACACAGTATTTCTCATACAGCCAATGCATTCCAATACAGAAGTATTGGAATGCATTGTAAAGGATTAGACCCCCAAAAGTTCAAGTCCCAAAGTGGGACAAAAAATTAAGTGAAAAAAAAGTTGAAAAAATAAAGTTTTCCCCCCAAAAAATTAAAAGTTTCAAGTAAAAATAAACAAAAACGTTAATTTCCCCAAATAAAGTAAAAAAAAGAATGGTAAAAAATAGGGTAAAAAAAAAAAGTATACATATTAGGTATCGCCGCGTCAGTATCGAACGGCTCTATAAACATATCACATGACCTAACCCCTCAGATGAACACCGTAAAAAATAAAAAATAAAAACTGTGCTAAATCAAAAAAATATTTGGTCACCTTACATCATAAAAAGTACAACAGCAAGCGATCAAAAAGGCGTTTGCCCACCAAAATAGTACCAATCTAACCGTCACCTCATCCCACAAAAAATGAGCCCCTACCTGAGATAATCGCCCAAAAAAAAAAAAAAACTATGGCTCAGAATATGGAGACACTAAAACATCATTTAAAAAAAAAAAAAGCTGTTATTGTGTAAAACTTACATAAATAAAAAAAAAGTATACATATTTGCTATTGCCGCGTTTGTATCGACCGGCTGTATAAAAATATCACATGATCTAACCCCTCAGATGAACACTGTTAAAAATAAAAAATAAAAACTGTGCTAAATAAACCATTTTTTGTCACCTTACATCACAAAAAGTGTAATAGCAAGCAATAAAAAAGTCACACACACCCCAAAATAGTGCCAATAAAACTGTCATCTCATCCCGCAAAAATCATACCCTACCCAAGGTAATCGCTTAAAAACTTAAAAAATTATGGCTCTCAGACTATGGAAACACTAAAACATGATTTTTTTTGCTTCAAAAAAGAAATCATTGTTTAAAACTTACATAAATAAAAAAAAGTATACATATTAGGTATCGCCGCATCCGTGACAACCTGATCTATAAAAATATCACATGATCTAACCTGTCAGATGAATGTTGTAAATAACAAAAAATAAAAACGGTGCCAAAACAGCTATTTCTTGTTATCTTGCCTCACAAAAAGTGTAATATAGAGCAACCAAAAATCATATGTACCCTAAATGTACCCTTCAAATGGGACATGGTGTCAAAAAAACCAGTCCAGCAAAACCTGCCTTCCAAAAACCGTTGGGCATTCCTTTCCTTCTGCGCCATGCCGTGTGCCCGTACAGCGGTTTACGACCACATATGGGGTGTTTCTGTAAACTACAGAATCAGGGCCATAAATATTGATTTTGGTTTGGCTGTTAACCCTTGCTTTGTAACTGGAAAATAATAATAATTAAAATGGAAAATCTGCCAAAAAAGTGAAATTTTGAAATTGTATCTCTATTTTCAATTAATTCTTGTGGAACACCTAAAGGGTTAACAAAGTTTTTAAAATCAGTTTTGAATACCTTGAGGGGTTTAGTTTATAGAATGGGGTCATTTTTGGGTGGTTTCTATTATGTAAGCCTCGCAAAGTGACTTCAGACCTGAACTGGTCCCTAAAAATTGTGTTTTTGAAAATTTTGGAAAAATTTCAAGATTTGCTTCTAAACTTCTAAGCCTTGTAACATCCCCAAAAAAATAAAATATCATTCCCAAAATGATCCAAACATGAGGTAGACATATGGGGAATGTAAATTAATAACTATTTTTGGAGGTATTACTATGTATTATAGAAGTAGAGAAATTGAAACTTGGAAATTTTCCATTTTTTTATTTATTTTTTGTAAATTTGGTATTTTTTTTAAAATAATTTTTTATTTTTTTTTACTTCATTTTACCAGTGTCATGAAGTACAATATGTGACGATAAAACAATCTCAGAATGGCCTGGATAAGTCAAAGCGTTTTAAAGTTATCACCACTTAAAGTGACACTGGTCATATTTGCAAAATATGGCCGGGTCTTTAAGGTGAAATAGGGCTGAGTCCTTAAGGGGTTAAGGACCAGTTCAGGTCTGAAGTCACTTTGTGGGGCTTAGATAGTGGAAACCTCCCATAAATGACCCCATTGTAGAAACGACACCCCTCAAGTTACTCAAAACTGATTTTACAAACTCTGTTAACTCTTTGGGTGTTCCACAAGAATTAAAGGAAAATGGAGATTAATTTTCTAAATTTCACTTTTTTGGCAGATTTTCCATTTTAATAAATTTTTTTGTTTAACACATCGAGGGTTAACAGCCAAACAAAACTCAATATTTATCACCCTGATTTTGCAGTTTACAGAAGCACCCCACATGTGGTCGCAAACTGATGTAAGGGCACACGGCAGGGCGCAGAAGAAAAGAATCGCCATATGGTTTTAGGAAAGCAGATTTTGCTGGACTGGTTTTTAGATGCCATGTCCCATTTGAAGCCCCCCTGATGCATCCTTACAGTGGAAACTCCCAAAAAGTGACCCCATTTTAGATACTATGGGATAGTGCCAGTTTTATTAGTACTATTTTGGGGGACATATGATTCTTAATTGCTCTATATTACGTTTTTCGTGAGGCAAGGTAACCCAAAAATGGCTGTTTTGGCACAGTTTTTTGGCACATTCATCTGACAGGGTAGATCATGTGCTATTTTTATAGAGCATGTTGTTACAGACGCAATGATACCAAATATGTCTAATAGTGTTGATCGAGCATGCTCAGCCGAACACCAGTTTGGCTTGAGCATCTCGATGCTCAGCACATGGCGGTATTCGGCCGAATACCGCATGTGCTCGAGCGTAATACTCAAGTCTCCTCCTCGCACGTTTGTTGGCTGCTATGCAAGGTAAGTACTGCCCTTCACTGTAATGCCGTAGCCATGTTGGTTATTGGCATTACAGTGATTGGCTGGCTGGAGTGCTATTTAGCACCCGATGACAAGTGTTTGGCTCGGTGTTAGTCAGGGAGAGCTGTGCTGAAGAAGGGAAAGATAGTGTAGGAAGTGAATTTTTTAATTTATTATTTGAAAAACTTGTCAGAGACCCAAAAGTCCTTTTAAGGACTATTTTTGTGTGTGGCAGCAGCAATATATATTATTAGCACAACCTGCGCTAAATTGCTAAAACTGTACAGACCCAAAAGTCCTTTTAAGGACTATTGTTGTGTGTGGCAGCAGCCATATATATTTTTAGCGCAACCTGCGCTAAATTGCTGAAACTTTACAGACTCAAAAGTACTTTTAAGGACTATTGTGTGTGGCAGCAATATCTATTTTTAGCGCATCCTGCGCTAAATAGCATGCAATAGTTAGGCCACCTAGCTTCATGTCCCAGTTTGGAGGGCGGCGCAGGACAACGCTCTCGAAGTCAGGCTAGTGCGACCAGGTGGTCAACACAATCCTCACCCTGATCCTCCTTCCTCCCACCATGGAGAGTCTTGCTCTCACTCCAACACTCGGATATTCCGAGGAGCTCTTTTCAGCGCCATTCCTTTATTTGGGCCTCTCGACAAGCCCGCTTGAAGAGGGACATAAGATCTTATGCCCTGATTCCCAAACACTTGAGAATCCATAGTCACAAGAAGATGACGGTGGGGAACGGCAATTAGTGTTTCACGAGGTGGATGATGATGATGAGACACAGTTGCCAATAAGTCAACGGCAATTAGTGTCTCAAGAGGATGATGATGAGGATGAGACGCAGTTGTCAATAAGTGAGGTTCTTGTTAGGTCAACAAGTCAGGAGGATGACCAGAATGAGGAAGTGGAAGAGGAGCTGGTGGACGATGAAATCACTGACCCAACCTGGGAAGGTGGCAAGCCGAGCGAGGAGAGCAGTACAGAGGGCGAGGGATCCGCAGCACCACAACAGGCTGGAAGAGGAAGGGGGTGGCAAAAGGGAGAAGGCGGGCCACACTAAACAGGCCCGCAACTGTTCCCCGGAGCACACCTTGTGTAAATCTCCCTTGCCAGGGGGTAGGTGTTCTGCAGTCTGGCGCTTTTTTGAGGAACTTTATATACAAGTAAATATACAGGAAAGAATGTTTCCTAACAATTTTTCCTCTAAAATCTTCGGTTTTGTGTGTGTTATTGTCAGTCTGTAAAAGTGGCATACTACTCAGACAACATCGTTCCCAGCAGTGACCTGGGAGTCCAAGATGCATCCAGACATCCTCCCCATGCTGTTCCCGAACCATTTTGGTGGTGTTTCCATCAATTTCTGACCTTTTACTATGAACCAGACACCCTCCCCTCTTCAGGGGGGTGCCTGGTTTAATGCTCGGGTTCTGGCACTGACTTCCATTGTGTTCGGGCTCTCGGTACCCGAACACCCGAGTACTTTAGTGCTCGATAAACACTATATGTCTACTTTCTTTGATTGTTTGTTTCAGTTTTTTAAATAAAGCATTTTTGAAAACAAAATAATGTTTTTGTGTCTCCATTTTCTGAACGCCATATATTTTTATTTTTTTTGCTGATCGTCTTGTGCAGGGGCTCGTTTTTTTACAGGAAGAGTTGACGTTTTTGTTAGCACCATTTTTGGGTACATATGATTTTTTGATAACTTTTTATTACACTTTATGGGGCAAGGTGACCAAAAAAATTGGTTGTTTTGATACAGTTTTTATTTATTTATTTTTACAGCGTTCACCTGAGGGGTTAGTTCATGTAACATTTTTATAGAGAAGATCGTTACGGACGTGGCAATACCTAATATGTATACTTTTTCTAATTTATTAAAGTTTTACACAATAATAGCATTTTTGAAACAAAAAAAATGATGTTTTAGTGTCTCCATAGTCTGAGAGCCATAGCTTTTTTATTTTTTGACTGATTTCTTAGGTAGTGTCTATTTTTTGTGTGATGGGGTGGTGGTTTTATTGGTATTATTTTGTGGGGCATAAGCCTTTTTGATCGCTTGGTGTTGCACTTTATGTGATGTTAGGTGACAAAAAATGGCTTTTTTTGGCACTGTTTTTATTTTTATTGTTTTACAGTGCTCATCTAAGGGGGGTTAGGTCATGTGATTTTTTTATAGAGCAGGTTGTAACGGACGCGGAAATACCTAATATGTCTACTTTTTTCTATTTATTTAACTTTAACACAATAATAGCAGTTTTGAAGCAAAAAAAAAAGTCATATTTTAGTGTCATAGCTTTTTAAATTTTTTGACCGATTTTCTTAGGTATGGTCTAATTATTTTGCGGGATGAGGTGACGGTTTGATTGGTACTATTTTGGGGGGTATACGCCTTTTTGATTGCTTGGTGTTGCAATTTTTGTGATGAAGGTGACAAAAAATGTCTTTTTTTGGCACTGTTTTTATTTTATTTTTTATGGTGTTCAGCTGAGGGGTTAGGTATTGTGATATTTTTATAGAGCTGGTTGTTATGGATGCGGCGATATTTAATATGTCTACTCTTTTTTATTTATTTAACTTTAAAGAGGACCTTTCACCTGGATATACTTAATCTAATTATTATCCTACCTTTAGTGCGGCTCCCACTGATGTCTTGGCTCTTTTTTCTTTTTCTAAAGAACCCCTTGTTCGTCCACTGTGGTCCCCGTATCTTTTGGCGCCTCATATGCTAATGAGGTGACTCGGTTATACTAGGCGTAGACTTGTATTTCTCCTGGGCGTGGTTATCTTGTCCCTGGCTGCGAGCACATCCAATCAGAGCGCCCCGCTCTTAGCCAGGGAGAAGGAGCTCAAGTTCTCGCCTCATTAGCATATAGGGCGCCAAAAGATACGGGGACCACAGCAGACGAACGGGGGGATTCTTTAGAGAAAAAAAAAAGTGCCAAGACATCAGTGGGGGGCGCACTATAAGGTAGGATAATAATTTAGATTAAGGATATCCAGGTGAAAGGTCCTCTTTAACACAATAATAGCAGTTTCGAAGCAAAAAAAATCATGTCTTAGAGAATTTTTTTTTTTTTTAACGATTGTCTAAGGTAGGGTCTTATTTTTGCGGGATGAGGTGACAGTTTTATTGGTACCATTTTGTCGGACATACGCCTTTTTGATCACTTGGTGTTGCACTTTTTGTAATGTAAGGTGACAAAACTTGCTTTCTTTGACAGTTTTTTTTATTTATATGGTGTTTATCGGATGGGGTGGATCACGTGATATATTTATAGAGCCAGTCGTTACGGACGTGGTGATACCTAATATGTGTGGTTTTTTTCCCTTTTTTTCTATTTTTATTATAAAATCAGGAGAAAGGGGCATTTTTTTCTTTTATTTCACTTGAAACTTTATTTTTTTTATTAAAAACTCTTATTTTTTTCTTTGTCCTTTTTTAAAACTTTATTTCTGTCCCACTCTGGGACTTTAACTTTTGAGGGTCTGATCTCCTCTGCAATGCATTACAATACACCTGTTAGTGTATTACACTGATTAATACACTAACAGGTTGCCTAGGAGACCCAGCCTACCTAAGACAATCGCCCAATAAATTAAAAAACTATAGTCCTCAGAACATGGAGACACTAAAACATAATTGTTTTTGTGTCAAAACTGCTATTATAATTAACTCACCTTATCCACTGATCGTGCAGTCGGCATCGTCTTCTTTCTTCTTCTTTGAGGACCTGCAAAAGGACCTTTGATGACGTGGTGAGCGCGGTGACGTCAGTGCAGGTCCTGCTGAATGAAGATAGAAGAACCATATCCACGGCGCATGCGCGAGCTTATGGCTCAGCGAACGCATTCCGTGGATACACATGTCAGCGCCTGGAATCGGCTTCACAGGACGCACTGCACATGCGCCAGCCGGCAATGAGGAGTGAATAAATTAGCAGTGGGGCGGTGCTGAGCTCCAGGAGAAGGGGCGCGGCTGGGCACCAACGGCCGGAGGGACAGCCCCTTGGGCACCTTACTCAGGTAATTACCATATTAATAAAAGCGATTTTCTAGACAAAGGACAACACTTAGGGTATAACACTAGTATATTTTAGTACAAAATGAGCAGAGTGATGTGATGATGTTAAAAGCTCTGTCACTAAAATCCAGATGACAGAATCCCTTTAAAGGACATGTTAGTCAGTTATCCCTCTCTGGATACCTTAGAACAGACTATGACTTTAGCCGTTAGACTGGACCGGCGTATTAGGGATAGACAACAAGAACAACAAATGTTTCCACAGGTGGTGGTCAACCCTGATCCCTCACCCCTGAGAGTCAGATTCTCCAGAAGAGCCAATGCTGATCGGAATGACCAGAAGGGATCAAAGACATCAGAGGGGTGCCTGTTTTTACTGCGGAGGGTCTGATAATTGGCTACGACAGTGCCCTAAGATTCCTCCATCCAGGAGATCACCAGGACCGAACGCCCAGAAGGATAATATACTCCCAGAAGTGGGTAAAGAGAAAGTATTGTTACCAGTAACTATTTCCTTGGGCTCTTGCAAAGGTTTTGGTAAGGCATTTATTGATTCAGGGTCCGCCTCTAATTTTATTGACTATAATTTTGTTATTTCCATGGGGGTACCTATATTGTCTCTTTCTGATCCTATCCACATTATTGCTATCGACTCCACTCCTTTGGGGAATGGTACTGTAAAATTTTGTACCCCGGAGATTACCTTAACTGTGGGGGCTTGTCATACTGATAATTGTTCTTTTTTTATATTATTTTTTTTTCCCTGTGGAGGCAGTTCTGGGCATGTCATGGCTCCAGAATCATAACCCAGTCATCAACTGGTCCACAGGTGAATTAGAGAAATGGGGACCCAAATGCAATTCATGCTGTCTACCCGTTATTCAGGCTGGGATCAGTACTAGGTCAGAAAACCTTCCCCATACATCAGTGACTTCATTGATGTGTTTGCCATGTCTGATGCTGAGTTCCTTCCTCCTCATAGACCATATGATTGTGCCATTGAGTTGATTCCAGAATCCAAGTACCCAAGAGGTTGTATTCTAAATTTGTCCGGTCCTGAACGGAAGGCTATGAGGGATTATTTGAAGGAGAGTTTACTCAAAGGTCATATTAGACCCTCAGTGTCTCCTATGGGGGAAGGCTTCTTTTTCGTTGAGAAAAAAGATGGGGGATTAAGACCTTTTATTGACTACAGAGAGTTAAACAAAATTACTATAAAAAATCAGTATTCTTTGCCGTTGATTTCGGACCTGTTCAATCATATTCTTGGAGCTCAGTGATTCACTAAACTCAATCTCAGGGGGGCCTACAATCCTATTCGAATTAAGGAGGGGGACGAGTGGAAGACAGCCTTTAACACCCCTGAGGGTCATTATGAATATTTAGCAATGCCATTTGGGTTAAGTAATGCCCCAGCAGTTTTCCAAAATTTTGTCAGCAATATTTTTAGACGATTTATTGGAAAATCCATGATTGTGTATTTGGATGACATTTTGATTTTTTCCCCTGACTGGGATTCTCATATTAGCCACATTAGACAGCTATTGGAGGTCCTTCGTGAGAATAAACTATTTGCCAAATAGGAAAAGTGTATATTTGGAGTACAAGAAATCTTATTTTTGGGTTATATTCTCACACTCCAATCCTTTAAGATGGATCCGGGAAAAGTGCAGGCTATTCAGGAATGGGTGAGACTCTCCTCCCTTAAAGCATTACAACATTTTCTGGGGTTCTCGAATTATTATCAAAAGTTTATCAAAATATTTCTGTTATTGCTAAGCCTCTCACCTACCTGACTAGGAAAGGGGAGGATCTACAGAATTGGTAGACGGAAGCCATTAAAGCATTCAAAACACTCAAAGGATGTTTTGTTAACCCCCCAATACTGGTGCAACCTGACCAAGAGAGGCCTTTTGTAATTGAGATCGATGCCTCCGAGGATGGGGTAGGAGCAGTACTCTCCCAGGGTCCAGCAACTCTCACTAATCGAAGAACCTGTGCATTCTTTTCTTGGAAATTCTTTCTTACTGAGAGAAATTATAATATTGGGAATCGAGAGTTGCTTGTGATTAAATGGGCCTTTGAGGAATGGTGGCATATTTTGGAGGGGGCTCACCATCAAATCACTGTACTTACTGATCATAGGAATTTGATGTTTTTAGAGTCGGCTAAATGTTTGAATCCCAGACAGGCTAGGTGGGCATTGTTCTTTACACGTTTCATTTTTCGTATTACTTTTAGGCCAGGAAGTAAAAATATCAAAGCAGACACCTTATCACTGAGTTTTTGTGCGTTTCAACCTCCTGATACTCCACTTGAACCGATATTACCAGCAGGTGTCATTGTGGCTTCAGTCTCCTCCGATCTCCGGAACAATCCCCTACTGATAAATTATTTGTCCCTGGTCATTTACGTCTCCGACTGTTGGGTGAGTGCCATAATTCTGTGTTTATCCGGATATTAATGCCACCGAGAAACTTGTCTCTAGGTTTTGCTTGTGGCCTACTTTGTCTAGAGATGTCCACTCATATGTATCTTCATGTGAAGTTTGTGCCAGGTCCAAAACTCCTAGGTCCCATCCGGTGGGGGAGTTACGACCTCTGCCCATCCCTAATAGACCTTGGCCCCATATCTCCATGGACTTTATTACTGACTTGCCGGTGTCTGAGGGTAAGTCAGTGATATGGGTAGTGGTTGACAGATTTAGTAAGATGGTGCATTTTACTCCTTTGACTAAGCTACCTAATGCTAAGACTTTGGCCTCCCTGTTCTTAGATCATGTGATAGGTTTACATGGGATTCCGGTGAATTCGTCTGAAGGTTTTTATGGACTTTTTGTCAGAAGTTTAATATTTCTTTGTCTTTTTCTTCGGCCTTTCATCCTGAAACCAACGGTCAAACTGAACGCCTAAATCAGTCTCTAGAGCAATATTTGAGGTGTTATGTTTCCGATAACCAATATCGATGGGTGGAATATTAGTCCGTGGCGGAATTCGCCATTAACAATCAGGTGAATTCATCTTCTGGTACGTCTCCTTTTTTTTTCCGTAATCTTGGGTTCCACCTGCGATTTAGTTCAGTTTCGCCGTCTTACTAGCAAACTCCTGAAGCGGACGTGGTAGTCAAAGAACTGTGCACAGTCTGGACCCAGGTTCAGTTGAACCTTTCAAAAGCTCAGCAGATTCAAAAAGCTAATGCTAATAAGAGGCGCTCGCTAGAAGTACATTTTGGACTGGGAGATAAAGTGTGGCTATCTACCAGGAATTTGTTTGTGAAGGTACCTTCAAGTAAATTTGCACCGCGGTTTATTGGTCCTTATGAAATCGTTTAAATAATTAACTGCGTGTCTTTTAGGTTACGATTACCTGACTCCTTTCGTATCCATAATGTCTTCCATAAATCCTTACTGAAAAAGTATGTGTCACCGGTTTCCCCTACACAGGAATCTTCGCCGCCAGTGGAGGTTGCCGGCCAATTGGAATTCAAAATTTCTAGAATCCTTGATGTGAGAATGGTCCGAAATTCGTTGCAATATTTGGTTCATTGGAAGATGCATGCTAAGAGGTTCATGAGAAAGTTCCATTTAGCTCACCTGGAGAAACTTACTCCAGTGTTTATGGGTTCGGTGGCCCCTAGTGGAAGAGGGGGTACTGTAACGGGGAGCGAGCGACGCGCTTCCCCTTCGCAGCACTGCTGGTATCCCGTGCTTGTGAGGGAGCGGGGACGTGGCCGACATCCTCGTCTCCACAGCAACCAGGAAGCGGGGAGGATCCGGCCACACGCGCCTCCTCAGCGCCTCCTCCTAGGCAACAAGCAGCAGGGGATCTGAGCACCGATGGGAATGAATCGCTGCTCAGCTATGTGGCGTGCAATGCGAGTTACGCGACGCTGGCCACGTCATGTGACTTACTTGTAGGGGCTATTTAAACAGGCAGCCTGCTGGCCACAGATTGCCTGTGATTGGTATTTCTACCCTCACCTGCGTATTTGGATTTCCTATTGTGTTTTGACCTCAGCTAGTTTTTGACCTCGACCTTGCTACCTCCTTAGATTTGACGTTACCTCTTGGCTTCTGACTTTGGATTGTTTTTGACCTTGCCTTTTCGACGTGTACTGCGTGACCTCATGGCCTTGACCCTTGCTTCCTTGACTCCGTTACGTTTTTGCTCTCTTCAGTAGGCCCCTGCATGTACCCAGACGAGGGACGTCCGCCAAGTTGTACGCCGTCAGTTAAGACGGGCCGTGCAATTAGGCAAGGATAGAGGTGTGGGTGGAATTCAGGGCTGCACTCTTCCCTTCCACGTAACAAAGGTACTGTTGTGCTGCTCTACATATAAAAAAAATTTAACCTAAGGATACGTCATCAATATTATGCCACTGCACAATCCCTTAAAACTTTTGCACATTCTAGGCTTAGGAGTCATGTGGGAGGTCCTGCTCAGTAACTGTCAGATACCTCTGTATACACATTGATACCAGGGTAGGCTGTCAATCATTGAATAGACCGCCCATATGACTCCTAATCAGTAATGTAAATGAGTAAAGTAAGTTATACTGAATCTATTCCCACAGGACTTCGATTTTATATTTAGTTTTTGGTAAATTTTCCAGTTGCTTTAGTATATTTATTTGCAACAACAAATTTACATTTAGACCTAATGTGTTGACTTGCCTGTCTTTTTTAATGAATTTGTGGTGTGACCTAAATATTATGGCTTTCTAACATTATTTTATTGATTACACAAACACAGGTATATACATTGTCCATTTATAGATTTCAAACCACCCTTCATGTCTGCTAAATGATGCCAGAGCTACTAGTTCTGAAATTCTTTCAGGAGGTATCCTTTAGATCTTGCTTGTGAGAGACAGGGATCTTACCGTGCCGAATGCTGGCACATTGACATCTGTTCTAGAAGCTCTGATGTCAGTCTTGGAGACAGAAGGTGAGATTTGAAACCTAGGGATACAGGCAAGTAGACATTTTTATATTATTTTTATAAGTAGTGTAATATTGATTTGTACTGATATTTATTTCATGTAATAAATCCAAAAAGAAAAAAATTCTTACAGGAACATCTAAAGAGGTCAAACTGATATGTGTTATAGTGTATGCTCTGCTTATATTGATATTTCTGCTTAAAGGGAACCAGTCATGTTGAAAATGGTTGAGCAGGATGTATTGGGCAGGAGCAGCTGAGCAGACTGCTATATAGTTTTGTGCGAAAAGATTCAGTAAAATTTGTAATTTATCAATTTATATCCATGTTCATTCTGAGCTTTGAAGTCAAGGAGGCGGTCCTATCAGTGATTGACAGCTCTATCTGTATACAAGTCAGAGGGAAGGCTGTCAATCACTGATAGGACCTCCTCCTTGACTTCAAAGCTCAAAATAAACATGGATATAAATGTATAAATTACACGTTATACTGTATCTTTTCCCATAAAACTATATATCAATCTGCTCAGCTCCTCCTGCTCTATAACATGCTGCTTGCAGCTTACATTGCATTTTCATGGTGACAGGTTCTTTTTAGTATCATGTTTTATAGTTTGTTAATATAACTAGGTGTAAAGCTTCCTATACCTTCTAAACAAACAGGAAATTGACGTTCAGCCAATCACTAGCCACGGTGGTGACCCACCACAGCCACTGATTGGCTGAGCAGGCATTTCATGTGTGTGGAGACAGGACTAGGAAGGGGAAATAAATGGAGACCTGGCATAGCCTACAAACAGAAGAAGCAAGGGAACAGTAAGGTAATGACCTCTTATTTTGTTTTATGCTGATTTAAGCTAATAATAATTCAGCGGTCGAGCAACTTCTTGTAAACTTCTTGAACCAGCATCATAGGTATTACAGGTACTTGGAAGCCTCCTTGGTTACTAATACATAACATGTCCTTAAATTACTTTCTATCAGATGTGGTATTTCAGAGATATTCTGGGTGCATGGAAGAATAGCTAAACATTACTGTGAAGTTGGCAGTCAAAGCTTCACTGGCATCTCCTCTCTTCTGGTGAGCATGGCTTCCAGAATACTTACCCTTCATGCTGCTCCATTCTGCAGGCCACTAGCATCTTTCCCCGCCTGCTTTGTGGTGTATAATCCCTTATAAGGCACACACACTTAAAGGGTCAGCATTTGTATGGGCTAATCTGTCCGCCACTTATGGCAGCATTGCCTGGGGATATATAGGGTGTCCTCTCCTATGAGATGGTGCCTGAGCTATAGGTTTCTAGCTTGTCTAGTCTTGCTAAGGTTGCATGTTTCTGACCTCCCATGCCTGACCTCTGCCTATTTACTGGATTGGCTCTGTGCTGCCTGTCTTGATCTCTGCCTAATCCTGAGCCACCTGCCCTGACATACTGCCTGACTTCTATACTACACAAACTTTGCCTGTCTTGACCTTTGCTTGTCCACTGACCATGCTCTTGCCTGTTGGTGCCACGGACCAGTGTCTCTTGACCTGCCTAAGTCAGCAGCCTGTGAACGAAAATTACTCCTAAAGGCAGTGGTGTAGCTAAAGGCTTATGGGCCCTGATGCAAAAGTTCAGCTTGGGCCCCCTTCCCTCAGTGCTTTGTGGCAAGGGGCAGGGGAAGACATAGCCTGAGTCAAAAATTGAAATGGCGCCCCCCATGCCAAATTCTTGACCTAACCCCTTACCTCCTGCCAGAAGTGTAACTTGAATATTCTGGGCCCGAGTGCAAAATCTATGGCAGATCCCTCCCAGCCTGTACTTTCTATAATACTGGTGTCTTCTTATACGGCACAAGGGTCTTTGGGCCCCTTCAGGCTCCTTGGCCTGGTAGCAACTGCTACCTCTGTACCCCCTATAGCTACGCCCCTGCCTAAAAGTGGTGACTTGGTGGCTCCTCCAGCAAGGTCTAGGGTGTGGAAGGGTGAAAAACAGGTCCAGTTTGACAATGACTTCAGGAGTAGCCACAAGACAAATGCGTTCAGTAGGCACAGTGGGCCCACACCCAATGTGTTACATTTACATAGCCATAGAAAGGTACCCTAAAGCAGTATCTTATTCATAGTAAGGTTTATAAAGTTATATCCAAGCATTTCAGCAATCAAGTGTTATTGGCTGTGTTTACACAGCAACTGAGCCATTATATATACTGTTATTTTTAGCAATACATGAGGTGTTGCATTTTAGCAATAGCCATGGGGATAATCTCAAAGCTTCTTCACAGCTAAACAGGTCAGCTATGTGGCTTTTAGAATCATGGTTCTTTTCAGTTGTTTTGGCATCTTGAAAACCATTAAATTGTATGACACCCTAAGTGTATGTTGTGTGACTATAAAAGGTTATTAGGTGACGCCCAGAGAAAAGGAAGCTTAGTGTGTACTGTCTGGATAACAGTCAACTGTTTATTTGTGCAATGTTGGATACATAAATAGTCAAATTCAACATAAGTTTAGTAAAAATTCATATTTATAATAAGCATAGTGCTTATTATAAATCAGAATTTTTACTAAACTTATGTTAAGAGCTAAAAGTGAGATTAAACCTGGATTATGGCTCATTTGCTATATGTGACTTTTGCAAAAGTCGCAACCTATGTCAAGCATCCCCCTGGTCTACTTTTACATCTAAAGGTGTAAACCACCTTACACTCAGACTACATTTATAAAGGTTGATTTTATGTCAGTGCTTTGTGTGTCTGCACCAAATTTGTGAACTGGTGCACCTTATTTATATACAGTGGGATGCGAAAGTTTGTGCAACCTTGTTAATCGTCATGATTTTCCTGTATAAATCGTTGGTTGTTACGATAAAAAATGTCAGTTAAATATATCATATAGGAGACACACACAGTGATATTTGAGAAGTGAAATGAAGTTTATTGGATTTACAGAAAGTGTGCTATCATTGTTTAAACAAAATTAGGCAGGTGCATAAATTTGGGCACCACAAAAAAGAAATGAAATCAATATTTAGTAGATCCTCCTTTTGCAGAAATTACAGCCTCTAAACGCTTCCTGTAGGTTCCAATGAGAGTCTGGATTCTGGTTGAAGGTATTTTGGACCATTCCTCTTTACAAAACATCTTTAGTTCATTCAGGTTTGATGGCTTTCGAGGATGGACAGCTCTCTTTAAGTCACACCACTGATTTTCAATTATATTCAGGTCTGGGGACTGAGATGGCCATTCCAGAACGTTGTACTTGTTCCTCTGCATAAATGCCTTAGTGGATTTTGAGCAGTGTTTAGGGTCGTTGTCTTGTTGAAAGATCCAGCCCCGGCGCAGCTTCAGCTTTGTCACTGATTCCTGGACATTGGTCTCCAGAATCTGCTGATACTGAGTGGAATCCATGCATCCCTCAACTTTGACAAGATTCCCACTCCCTGCACTGGTCACACAGCCCCACAGCATGATGGAACCACCACCGTATTTTACTGTAGGTAGCAGGTGTTTTTCTTGGAATGCTGTGTTCTTTTTCCTCCATGCATAACGACCCTTGTTATGGCCAAATAACTAAATTTTAGTTTCATCAGTCCACAGCACCTTATTCCAAAATGAAGCTGGCTTGTCCAAATGTGCTATAGCCCACCTCAAGCGGCACTTTTTGTGCTGTGGGCGGAGAAAAGGCTCCTCTGCATCACTCTCGCATACAGCATCTCCTTGTGTAAAGTGCGCCGAATGGTTGAACGATGCACAGTGACTCCATCTGCAGCAAGATGATGTTGTAGGTCTTTGGTGCTGGTCTGTGGGTTGACTCTGACTGTTCTCACCATTCGTCGCTTCTGTCTATCCGAGATTTTTCTTGGTCTGCCACTTCGAGCCTTAACTTGAACTGAGCCTGTGGTCTTCCATTTCCTCAATATGTTCCTAACTGTGTAAACAGACAGCTGAAATCTCTAAGACAGCTTTCTGTATCCTTCCCTTAAACCATAATGGTGACAATCTTTGTCTTCAGGTCATTTGAGAGTTGTTTTGAGACCCCCATGTTGCTACTCTTCAGAGAAAATTAAAAGAGGAGGGAAACATACAATTGACCCCCTTAAATACTCTTTCTCATAATTGGATTCACCTGTGTATGTAGGTCAGGGGTCACTGAGCTTACCAAGCCAATTTGAGTTCCAATAATTAGTTCTAAAGGTTTTGGAATCAATAAAATGACAACAGTGCCCAAATTTATGCACCTGCCTAATTTTGGTTAAACAATTATAGCACACTTTCTGTAAATCCAATAAATTTAATTTCACTTCTCAAATATCACTGTGTGTGTCTCCTATATGATATATTTAACTGACATTTTTTATCGTAACAACCAACGATTTATACAGGAAAATCATGACGATTAACAAGGTTGCCCAAACTTTCGCATCCCACTGTATGTAAGTTGCACCAGTTCATAAATTTGGTGCGGGCACACAAGACACTGACATAAAAACAACCTTAAATGGTAAATGACTCCCTATGTACAGTAAATAGTACATTGGAGCACCTGTTACCTATTTAGCCCAGCAGTATTACTCAGAACTATTTATGGTATATTCTATAGACTTGCATTAAGCCCAAACAGGGTGCTACCTCATGTGGCCATGATATAGAGTTGTAGTCAACATGGTTCTGAATTATTCTATATTATTGTATATGTGATTTGAATACACAAGACTGTTATGCCAGTTATTAGGCTAGGTTTACATTTGTGTTCACATTTCTGGCTTTCTGTTCCATCATATCAGTAGAAATCGTAGAATTGTGGATCCATCACACGACATGAATGGTACCCCACGGATTGTGATATTACTCTTTTATAAATACCCTTTAAAGTCACATCTTGAATATGGGATTCCACATGCTATAAAGGATATAGAAAAACTGGAAAAAGTACGTAAATGGGTGACCAGATTCTTATATGAGATGGAAGTTCTCATAATGAAAATAAAATATTGGGCTTGTTCAGCTTGGAAAAAAGAGCCTTAGAGGTAATGTTACTTTCTGTAGATGTACAAATACATGTCTGGTCAATACAAAGAACTGACTCAGAATTTATTTATTCCCAGAACTTTACAAAAGACCAGGGAACATTTATTACAAATGTGCAGAAATAGCAATTTATACATGAATACATAAAAGGATTCTTTACAGTTAGGGCTTATTCACATGGCCGTTGTGCGGCCATTCCGTGCATTGGGGACAACAATCTGCGGTAGCACTCCGTAGTGCTTCCGTGAGGTTCCCATCCATGCTTCCGTTCCGCATCTCTGTGATTGCGGCCGCACAACAGACGTGTGAACAAGCCCTTAGTCAAACTATGGAATACCGGCAGATACCATGTCAGCATTTAAAAAGGACTAGACACCGATCTAATAGCAAATGGCTTTGACAATTAAAACAAAATCACAGAACTGATTACTAGTGTTTATCGAGCACCAAAGTGCTCGGATGTTCGGGTGCTCGGGTCGAACACCTCGGGATGCTCGGGTGCTCTACCGAGCACCCGAGCTCAATAGAAGTCAATGGGAGAACCCGAGCATTAAACCAGGCACCCCCTGCTATGAAGAGGAGAGGGTGTCTGGTTCATAGGAAAAGGTCAGAAATCGATGGAAACACAACCGAAATGGTTTGGGAACAGCATGGGGAGGATGTCTGGATGCATCTTTGACTCCCAGGTCGCTGCTGGGAACGATGTTGTCCGAGTAGTACGCCACTTTTACAGACTGACAATAATATGCACAAAACCGAAGATAAAATCGATTTTAGAGGAAAAATTATTAGGAAACATTCTTTCCTGTATATTTACTTGTATATAAAGTGCAAGTGCTGCCAAAAATTATAAGGAAGAGGCATTCCAATACAACCTGTATATCACATAATGGTGGGCCTCATCCACATTGTGGTACAATTGTTCAGGTAGTGGGACTCCTACACTCATAAAGCCTATGCACTAAGTGAAAGGGCTTCAAAAAATTACAAGGAACCGGCACTCCAATACACCCATTATTACACATAAAGGAGGGCATCATACACCCTTGAAAAATTATGACTGATGGCCTGCTGGTGACCCTCTAAAACATTAGTAGCAAGGGCCTGCTGGAGACCCTCAAAAACATTACGGGCGAGGGCCTGCTGCTGAGCTGACCATCTAAAACATTAGGGGTGAGGGTCTGCTGCAGAGCTGACTCTCTAAAACATTAGGGGTGAGTGCCTGCTGCTGATCTAAGCATCGAAAAAATTATGGGTGAGTGCCTGCTGCAGAGCTGACCATTGAAAAAATTATGGGCGAGTGCCTGCCACTTAGCGAACCATTGAAAAAATTATAGGCGAGGGCCTGCTGTTGAGCTGACCCTGTAAAACATTATGGTTGAGGGTCTTCAGGTGAGCTGACCCTCTAAAAGATTTTGGATGAGGGCCTGCTGGTGATCTGACCCTCTAAAACAATATATGCGAGGGCCTGCAGGTGAGCTGACCCTCTAAAAGATTGTAGGTGAGGGCCTGCTGGTGAGCTGACCCTCTACAACATTAGTAGTGAGAACAGACTAATAAGCATGTTGATGTGATGGAAGAGGAGGAGGAGGAGGAGAAAAGGAAGATTGAACCATATACCCTTTTTTGTGGTGGAAGGGGTGCATGGGAATACAGTGTATACAGTACATTATAAAAAACACATTTAAAGCCTTTATGTTCAGCCATTTTCCTCTGGTGGAGTAGAGAAGTAAGGGGCAATTCAGGCCTTGTTCATTTTTATAAGAGTCAACCTGTCAGCATTTTCAGTTGACAAGCAGATGCGCTTATCAGTTATTATGCCCCCAGCAACGCTAAATACCCGCTCTGACAAAACTCTGGCGGCAGGGTAGGCCAGCACCTCCAAGGCGTAGAGCACTAGTTCGAGCCACGTGTCCAGCTTGGATACCCAGTAGTTGTTAGGCACAAAGGGATCATTGAGGACGCTGACACGGTCTGCTACGTACTCTTTCAACATCTTTCAAAAATTGTCTCTCCTTGTGACACTAGGTCATGCATCAGGGTGAGGGTGCTGGCGGGGTGTCATGAAACTGTCCCAGGTTTTGGAGAGTGTTGCCCTGCCTCTGTTGGAACTGCTGTGTGTTCTCCTCATCTTCCCTCCTCGGTTGGCCAAGGAACTATGTACTCTTCCGCCAGTGTTGTCAGCTGGAAATTGTTGGAGCAATTTTTCCACAAGGACCTTCTGGTATTGCACCATTTTGCTCGTCCTCTCCCCCACAGGAATGAGAGATGAGAAGTTCTCTTTGTAGCAGGGGTCGAGAAGGGTGAAAAACCAGTAATCGATTTTGTCTAAAATGTGTAAAACGCGTGGGTCACGGGAAAGACAGCCTTCCATAAAGTCAGCCATGTGAGCCAGAGTCCCAACAGGCAAGATTTTGCTGTCGTCATCAGAAGGATGACTCTAAATCTCCTCATTCTCTTCCTCCTCTTCTGCCCATCCATGCTGAACAGATGGAATTAAACTTCCATGGGTACTACCCTCCTTAGCGGAGGCAACCGTATCCTGCTCCTCCTCCTCCTCATCATCATCATCCAATTTGCGCTGAGAATACGAACTGAGGGTGGTCTGGCTATCACCCTGTGTAATGTCGTCTTCCCCCATTTCCACCTCTTCCACATGCAAAGCGTCGACCTTAATTGTGAGCAGTGAGCGTTTGAGTAGACACAGAAGTGGGATGGTGATGCTGATAATAGCGTTATTGCCGCTCACCATCTTTGTTAATTCCTCAAAGTTGCTTAAAACCTCACAGAGGTCAGACATCCATGCCCACTCCTCGCTTGTGAAGATCGGAAGCTGACTGGAAAGGCGAAGACCATGTTGCAGCTGATTCTCCACTACTGCCCTCTGCTGCTCACAAATCCTGGCCAACATGTGGAACGTCGAGTACCAGAGCGTGCTCACGTCGCAGAACTGTCAAAGATCTGGCAATTAAAAGTGCTGCTGCAGTGTTGACAGACCGGCAGAAGCTGTCGATGACTTGCGGAAATGGGCACACACGCGGCACACCTTCACCAGTAGCTCAGGCAAATTGGGGTAGGTTTTGAGAAACCACTGAACCAGTAAGTTGAAGACGTGGGCTAAGCATGGGATGTGTGTGAGGTTGCCGAGCTCCAAAGCCAACATAAAGTTACGGCAATTATCAGAACCATGCCTGGTTCTAGGTTCTAATAATGGAAAGAAGGAAACAGGTCAGCACTTCACCTTGGTGTTGCACGCTGCACGGTAGAGGAGCAACCTCCAATGTATCAAAGATAAAGGAATCCCAGCTGCTGTGTCTTTGTGAATAAGCCTCTTTTTATTTTCTCAAAGTAGAATGTCCTACAACCAGGATCGGTTTCGGCATACAAGCCTTTCTCAACAGATACATCCAAAACAGAAAAATCAAGCTATATATAACATATAGTACCGCCCATCTAGGGACGTCTCCACCCATTCTAATATGTGGTATTCAATTAATGATCAATCAAACTGATTAAACAAGGTGAGACAAAGTAACATATAACTGAAATTTATATTCTACCTTATTGAAGAATCTAAATGTTCATATTTATTCATATTTCCATCATAAGGCTGAGGTCTAGAGAAAGTGCATAAAAGTGTATATCAATCATCTATAATAAACGTATTAATCTGTTCACAACAATCTTGTAAATGTATGACCTCATAGTCTCTGTTTAGACCCCTTGGATGCAGCGTATCTAAGGTGTGGATCCAAAAGGCCTCTCTTCTAAGGAGAAGTCTTTTGATATCACCTCCTCTTCTAGGTCTCTTTATTTGTTCCAACACTTGAAACCGCAATTGTGCAACTGTGTGTTTAAATTTTTCAAAATGATATGGGACCGGTAACATAAGTTTTTTTGTCCTTATGTCGGATTTATGCTTACTAATACGATCCCTCACTGCCTGCATTGTCTCGCCCACATACAAAAGGCCACAACGACATTTAATGAGGTATATTACGTTTGCTGAGTCACAGGTAAAAAAACCTTTTACTCCAAAGCTTTTCCCAGTATGTGGATGGTGAAATGAAGGGCCTTTGATTATATGAGAGCACTGTAGACAATGCAGGCAGGGGGAAGTACCCATCCGTGGCGTGGATATCCGTTACTGTTTCAATATGGCTTTAGTACTACCCAAATCTGCTTGTACTATTTTGTCACGATAACTAGGATTCTTTTTATTACAAATAAGAGGGTTTTTTTTAAATTCCTCAACCTGCGGATATGATTTATTCAACAAATGCCAATGTTTCCTGACAATATTGTCAATGCCCACATTAAATGGATGGTGTTTATGTATCAAAGCTATTCTAGACATATTGGCCCCATCTTTTGGTGTCCTATTAACTTGTATCCCTTCCCTAGCTTCATTCAGAACAGTCAGTGGATAACCACGTTCCAAGAATCTTTCTGTCATTTCTGCTATTCTTATATTTTGCGTAATAGGGTCTGAGACTATTCGTTTTACCCTATGATACCAGATGTAAATAATGTATACAATAATGAATTATTTCAAAAAAATGTTATTATTTGGAAAAGATTTGTTGATGACATTTTTTGCATATGGGCGGGGCCGCGTGAGACCCTATCCAGTTTCATGGAATATCTCAATTCTGCTGTTGATGGTTTGCAGTTTACAGTTACCAGTGACACCAATATGGTGAGTTTCCTAGACACTATGGTCGTTAAGGACCCTGGTGGTCATTTGTCCACTGATATTTATCGCAAGGATACTGATAGAAATAGTATTCTCCATTTTAAGAGTGCCCACCCTGTGTCCCTAAAAAAAGCGATCCCTAGATCGCAATATCAAAGGGTAAAATGAATAGTCTCAGACCCTATTACGCAAAATATAAGAATAGCAGAAATGACAGAAAGATTCTTGGAACGTGGTTATCCACTGACTGTTCTGAATGAAGCTAGGGAAGAGATACAAGTTGATAGGACACCAAAAGATGGGGCCAATATGTCTAGAATAGCTTTGATACATAAACACCATCCATTTAATATGGGCATTGACAACATTGTCAGGAAACATTGGCATTTGTTGAATAAATCATATCCGCAGGTTGAGGAATTTAAAAAAAACCCTCTTATTTGTAATAAAAAGAATCCTAGTTATCGTGACAAAATAGTACAAGCAGATTTGGGTAGTACTAAAGCCATATTGAAACAGTAACGGATATCCACGCCATGGATGGGTACCTCCCCCTGCCTGCATTGTCTACAATGCTCTCATATAATCAAAGGCCCTTCATTTCACCATCCACATACTGGGAAAAGCTTTGAAGTAAAAGGTGTTTTTTTTACCTGTGACTCAGCAAACGTAATATACCTCATTAAATGTCCTTGTGGCCTTTTGTATGTGGGCGAGACAATGCAGGCAGTGAGGGATCGTATTAGTAAGCATAAATCCGACATAAGGACAAAAAAACTTATGTTACCGGTCCCATATCATTTTGAAAAATTTAAACACACAGTTGCACAATTGCGGTTTCAAGTGTTGGAACAAATAAAGAGACCTAGAAGAGAAGGTGATATCAAAAGACTTCTCCTCAGAAGAGAGGCCTTTTGGATCCACACCTTAGATACGCTGCATCCAAGGGGTCTAAACAGAGACTATGAGGTCATACATTTACAAGATTGTTGTGAACAGATTAATACGTTTATTATAGATGATTGATATACACTTTTATGCACTTTCTCTAGACCTCAGCCTTATGATGGAAATATGAATAAATATGAACATTTAGATTCTTCAATAAGGTAGAATATAAATTTCAGTTATATGTTACTTTGTCTCACCTTGTTTAATCAGTTTGATTGATCATTAATTGAATACCACACATTAGAATGGGTGGAGACGTCCCTAGATGGGCGGTACTATATGTTATATATAGCTTGATTTTTCTGTTTTGGATGTATCTGTTGAGAAAGGCTTGTATGCCGAAACCGGTCCTGGTTGTAGGACATTCTACTTTGAGAAAATAAAAAGAGGCTTATTCACAAAGACACAGCAGCTGGGATTCCTTTATCTTTGGTTCTAGGTTCTAGGCCACAGCTCAGTCTGGTCTCTTATCCCCTGCCACAGCTCTGTGGTGGTGTGCTGTTTGTCACCTAAGCAGATCAGCTTAAGCATGGCCTGTTGATGCTTCCCCACTGCAGTGCTACACTGCTTCCAGCTACCAACTGATGGCTGCAAGAGGATAATTCTGAGGTGGAAGTGGAGGAGGCAGCGGAGGAGGAGAAGTGGGGGTTGGAGCCACTAATGTAGGTGGTGGCGGAAACCCTGATGGAAATAGAGCCCGCAATCCTTGGCGTTGGTAGCACTTTTTCCATCCCAAGGTACAACTCGCTCCTGGCCCAGTGTGCCGTCAGGGAAATGTAGCGTCGCTGGCCGAAAGCACTTGTTCATGTGTCAGTGGTTAAGTGGACCTTCCCAGTAACTACATTGGTCAGGGCATGGGTGATGTTACGGGACACATGCTGGTGTAAGGCGGGCATGGCACACCTTGAAAAATAGTGGCGGCTGGGGACTGCGTAACGAGGGACGGCCGCTGACATCAGGCTGCGGAAGGCCTCAGTGTCCACAAGTCTAAATGGGAACATTTCCAGGGCCAGTAATTTGGAAAGTCGCGCATTTAGTGCTATGGCCTGTGGGTGGGTGGCTGGGTATTTGCGCTTGCATTCAAATGCCTGGGGTAAGGACATTTGTACGCTGTGCTGGGACATTGAAGTGGATGTGGTCGCTGATGGTGCTTGCGAAGGTCCAGGTGTAGGGAGGCATCCGGGCCTGCGCCTTCGACAGGGGATTGGCCAGCACGTAACACAGGGAAAGAGGAGGCAGTGACCCGCAGACACAGATTGTGGACTCAGGCGTTCGGTCCACCTATTACGGTGCTTTGATGCCATGTGGTGGATCATGCTTGTGGTGGTGAGGTTGCTAGTGTTCACGCCCCTGCTCAATTTTGTATGTCACAGGTTGCAAATTACAATTCTTTTGTCGTCCGCACTTTCCTCAAAAAAGCGCCAGACTGCAGAACACCTACCCCTTGACAAGGAAGATTTACGCAAGGGTGTGCTCCAGGGAACAGTTGCAGGCCTGTTTGGTGTGGCCCGCTTTCTCCTATTTGCCACCCCACTGCCTCTTCCTGCCTGTTGCGGTGCTGTGGATCCCTCCCCCTCTGTACTGCTGTCCTCACTCGGCTTGCCACCTTCCCAGGTTGGGTCAGTGACTTCATCATCCACCACCCTCCTCTTCCACTTCCTTAGGCCTCATGCACATGACCGTATTTTGTTTCCGTGTCCGATCCATTTTTTTTTAGGATAGGATGCTGACCCATTCATTTCAATGGGTCCGCAAAAAACGCCGACAGCACACTGTGTGCTCTCCGCATCAGTATGTCCGTTCCGTTGCTCCGCCCAAAAAAATGTGCATGTCCTATTTTTTTCTAGTTTGCGGACAAGGATACGCATTATTACAATGGATCCGCAAAAAAAAACGATCCGCAAAAAAAAAACGGATGCCATACGGAACGTCATCCGTTTTTTTTGCGGATCCGAAATTTGCTTACCGCAAAACACATACGGTCGTGTGCATGTAGCCTTACTCTGCTCCTCCTCCTGACTTGTTGACCTAACAACAACCTCAGTTATTGGCAACTGTGTCTCATCCTCATCATCCACCTCGTGAAACACTAATTGCCGTTCCCCACCGTCATCTTCTTGTGACTGTGGATACTCAAGAGTTTGTGAATCAGGGCATAAGATCTCATGTCCCTTTTCAAGCGGGCTTGTCGAGAGACCCAAATGAAGGAATGGCGCTGTAAATAGCTCCTCGGAATATCCGAGTGTGGGATCACTTGTTTGGCAAGAATGTCCATGGTGGGAGGGAGGAGGATCAGGGTGAGGATTGTGTTGACCAGACACTTGGCTACTGAGACTGGACTTGGTGGAAGACAGGGTGGTGCTTAACCGACTGGAAGCATTATCTGCTGCAATCAACCGACCACCTGGTCTCACTGGTCTGACTTCGAGAGCGTTGTCTTGCGCTGCCCTGCAAACTAGGACATGAAGCTAGGTATTGTGTATGATTGTTTTTTATGTGCTCTGGCAGTAGGCACAGTTTCAATGCGCCCAGGGCCACGGCCTCTGCGTGCACCATCAGCATCACGGCCACTTCCCTGTCCCTTACCTCTTGCCTTATTCATATTAAATGTTATATATGTTTGAAAGTATGTCACACGTACAGTAGCGTAGGATTTGTAAGTGTATGCGCAAAAAAATTATAAAAGGTATTTGGGATGTGGAAACGTCACATAGGAAATATACCGCAGATAATGTCGCTGATGTCAGCAGCGGCTAATATTAAATTACAGGGAATGTCACAGGTATTTTGGATGTGGAAACATTACACAGGAGATGTACCCCAGGTAATGTCACTGTCCGCAGCGGACACCGTCTACGGAAAAAGTACACTGGATGCCACAGATATTTTTGGGATGCGCACACGTTACACAGTACATGTAACGCAGAAAGTGTCGCTGTCTGCAGCAGCCTAACTATTGAAAGCTATTTAGCGCAGGATGCGCTAAAAATAGATATGGCTGCCACACACAATAGTCCTTAAAAGGACTTTTGGGTCTGTAAAGTTTTAGCAATTTAGTGCAGGTTGCGCTAAAAATATATATTGCTGCTGCCACACACAACAATAGTCCTTAAAAGGACTTTTGGGTCTCTGACAAGTTTTTCAGATAAAAAATATATAAATTCACTCCCTACACTATCTTTCCCTTCTTCAGCACAGCTCTCCCTAACTCTGAGCTGAACACGTGTCATCGGATGCTATATGGCACCCGATGACGCGTTTCGGACAGCCAATCACTGTAATGCTAGTAACCAACATGGCTATGGCATTGCAGTGAAGAGCAGTACTTACTTGCACATTTATTGGCTGCGTAGCAGCCACCAAACGTGCAGGGAGGAAACTCGAGCATTGCGCTCGAGCACATGCGGTATTCGGCCGAATACTGCCATGTGCCGAGCCTCGAGATGCTCGATCCGAACTGGTGTTCGGCTGAGCATGCTCGATCAACACTACTGATTACTAAAGGGCCCTTTACACTGGTTGAGAATCCGCTAGATAATTCATAGGAATGCTATTTAGCGAGTTAGCATTCATAGGAACGCTTATCGGCGGTGTAAATGTACCGCTGATTATCCCATGAACAAGCGAAATGCTCATTTATCAGGTAATAGATAATTTTCGTGGACACAAAAATCGTCATTTGCCGGAAGCAGACCGTGCTTTGTAAACAACATCTGGTGCTGGCAAACAACAAGTCTGTATGGGGATGAGTGATTACATTAGCGATCACACCTCCCCATACTGTAGAGGAGACCCATACTGCGGTCTCCTCCACTGATTCTCAGGTGCTTCCCAACAATCGTCTGCTGTATCGTCCCATCTAAAGTGACCTTAAGCTATCAGGAAACCAAGATAAACCCAAAGGAAAATAGAAGTAGTAAGAAAAATCACAGAATAAGGATCCCCTATAAAACTTAACTTTTATTGGATTAAATAAATAGGATAAAAACCTTTCCAAGAATCAGGATTACCCCAGTTATGACCCTATCCTATTGTGACCCTAGTTTCCCCACCTAAGGTAGAACTCCCACCCTGACAAGGACGACCCCACTGTGTTTAGATATGCCCCTAGAAAGGCCTAAACTAAATGGGGCAATTCTGAGATGCAACCAGCGGGGGGGGGAAGGGAAATATAAGGGACCTTATTAGACTATGATTATAAAGGTAAGTATACAGTGCCATCTATAAATGTAAAAGTTTGGGTAAAATACCTGTAATGTTCACATAAACCACCATCTTTTGGCCCTATCTAGACACCAATACAAACTCCAGGCTAACGCATTTCCTCCACAGGAATAAGCCAGGGGGTTCATCAGGGGCTATGGTGGTAACAAAGGGTTGAAACAATGCACAAAAACAGTAAGATACCTGTAGAGCACTACTGATATCAGTGCATAGAAAAGATAGTGGGCCATATATCATAAGAGATGTCGCCAACTATATCCATTTGCACAGTAGAAATCCCTATACAGCGTTAGGTACAAAATAAGATGATCAGTTTAAGCATGCTTAGATGTCACATTATAGGACAACACCAGATCCACAATGATCATATGAAACATATCTGAGGCTCCTTAGGTAAAAGGCTGCCATGCTGAAACAACCATAAGGGAGCTCAAGGAGTGAAACAATATACCGTAAGTAATCTAACAATGTCATATAATTGATGTGACAAAGGTTTAACTTGACAGACCTGTTTTTTGAACCTATGTGACTATGTTACTGTGACTATAGGATCCATCGAGTTCCATTGATGTGTACATATTTTATTGGAGAATATCGTGCTACATGCTGTTTTATTTTTTCGGTCAAGATGTGAGCCTAGCCTTAGGCTGCTTTGACAAACACTACAGCTTACACAATTCCTTTCAGCCAGTGGTCTACAACCTAAGATCTCCCACTACTGACAGTGTGTAGCTCCTTCTAGAGCAGGCATCCTTAAACTGCGGCCCTCCAGCTGTTGCAAAACTACAACTCCCAGCATGCCCGAACAGCCTACAGGTATCAGCCTACAGCAGGGCATTGTGGGAGTTGTAGTTTTACAACAGCTGGATGTCCACAGTTTGAGGATGCCTGTTCTAGAGATTCATATCAGCAGGAGAGCCACAGATTGAAATATCAGATTGGCAGGGGTGCTACCTATTAGAAAAATAAATCTCCGGCCACTATAAAGATGTATGAAGAAATTAATTTGAACAGAATTTTGAACTTAGAAACCTGATGATAAGAGGTGGAGATTCACTTTAAAGGGTTTCTACCACCATATTTGACCTAATTAGCTGTCAGACACTAGCGATCTGCTAGTGTCTGATCTACCTAACCATGCTATTGTAATTCCTTTCTCTGCAGCTGTTACCCTAAAAAACGTAGTTTTATTGGTATGCAAATGAGCCTCTAGGTGCTATGGGGGCGTCTTTTCAGCACCTAGAGGCTCTGTCCACTCACCATTTCTGCCGCCCAGCGCGCTCCAGCCCGCCCCTCTCCTCTAGATTGACAGCCTACTTATCTCCATCTCGGCCAAATTCTCGAGCCTGCGCCGTGTGCTTCTGTATTCGGTGCAGGCGCAGTGACTGTCCCCCTGCGCCAGCATCTTCACTGCGCCTGCGCCGATTACGGCGCAGGGAGCAGTCCAACAGTCACTGCGCCTGCGCCGAATACAGAAGCACACGGAGCAGGCGCGAGTAGGCTGTCAATCTAGAGCAGAGGGGCGGGCTGGAGCGCGCTGGGCGGCAGAAATGGTGAGTGGACGGATCCTCTAGGTGCTGAAAAGACGCCCCTATAGCACCTAGAGGCTCATTTGCATACCAATAAAACTACGTTTTTTAGGGTAACCGCTGCAGAGAAAGGAATTACAATAGCATGGTTAGGTAGATCAGACACTAGCAGATCGCTAGTGTCTGACAGCTAATTAGGTCAAAATGTGGTGGTAGAAACCCTTTAAATTCCTGTAGTAGTAATTCATTATTTGTATCCCCATTACACATTTTATACTGTCAAAAAGAGACATTTAGTTTTACAGAGAATAAATGTATTTCCCATCTTAGTTCACAACTCGCAAGTCTATATCAATATTATAATGTGATGATGCCCATGGGGCAGAGGTGCTAGAATCACTGAGAGTTTATATCCTGCCAAATATATGTTTGTAGCTTGAAAGCCAGGCCTTTTCCCATGTAATGGATTTTCTTACTTTCTGGTAGTACTGTGAGAAATATGGATGCTTGCCAGCAACATTATTAAAAAGTGGCCAGATGGGAGATCCAATTAAATATTCCCATTACCATTCCACATGCTATGTTATTTAACATCTTTGTAATGTATTCCCTAG
Source organism: Bufo bufo (assembly GCF_905171765.1). Classification (NCBI taxonomy): domain Eukaryota; kingdom Metazoa; phylum Chordata; class Amphibia; order Anura; family Bufonidae; genus Bufo; species Bufo bufo. The sequence goes on from NC_053391.1 coordinate 159,734,277, forward strand.
CATGTTTCACTTGGACTTTGGTCAGAGTTACAAGATGTTGCATTATTATTTATCTTGTTCTTTATGGACTTTCCTGTTATGACCTTTACTTATACTTTAGCACAACCCTATTGTTTTGCAGGTCATAAGAGAGTATGCAAATCAGCTCTTAGCAAGTTCTGCATCTAATGCCACCAGATGTAAGGAAACAAATCGATTCTGACAGAGAAAGATAGAGGGGGACGTTTATCAATATCTTTACGCCACCGTAGTGGTGTAAAGAAGTCGCAAATTATGGCACATGCAATATGTGCACCAAAATTTTTAAGCTTTTAAGCTTTTCGATGTGCAGAGAAAATGAAAGGGGCTTAGCGAGAGGGAAGGGTCTTCACACGGCCTGCTGGAAAGTGGCAGAAGTTGTAGCTGAAATCTACGCCAGCCTGTAACTGGCATAGACTTCATTTTCTGCACACAGAAGGGCATAGATGCATCTGATTTATTAAGCAAAGTTTCTTTCCTTAACTCTGTTAATGGGTAGTTACCCAGAAAGAGCTGAATTCCTGGTATCAGACAGTTTTCCTTTTGCAAAGGAGACAAGCTTGCATGTCTCTTTTCTAGAGAAGCATTATGGAGAGCAAACACAGCAATAGATAAGAATCTTATTATGGAAAAGCACTGATTGAACAGTTTGAGGCTACCACCAGGAACTGACACCTTGCTGCAACGCTGATTGGTGCTAGTAGTGATCCTGGCCATTTAACCCCTTGGATGCTACTGTCCATAGCAACCGCTGCATCTAAGGGGTTTACAGAAGGAGGGGGCTCCTGCCATGCAATGGCAGGGCACCGATGGTTGCTATGGTCTGCCAAGTATTGAAACCTGTCAGGCTAAGTATCAGTGTAACTAACATGTTTAATACACTGTAATAGATAACTATTAAATTTGTACCACCAATCAGACCAGTGTATGTCAAGCCCCCACACAGCTGTCTCTAAAGAAAAGTAAAAAAGTTATGAATCCAAAATACTTTATGGCGCATGGCGCAGTTATTTTTTGATAGAAAAGTAGTAAAACATGAAGTACAACTAAAGAAATTTGGTATTGCCATATTCATATCAACCATCAGAATAAAATTAACATATCATATATACTGTATGTTGTACCTCATAAAAAATAAAACTGAATTGCAACTTTTGGCCACCTCACCTCCCAAAAAATGAAATAAATAGCTATCAAAAAGTGGTATGTAACCCAGAATTGTACCTGCAAAAACAGGCCCTTACTCTGCTATGTTGACAGAAAAATGAATGTTATGAATGTTAGTATATGCCAGTGATAGGCAAACTGCGGCTCTCCAGCTGTTGCAAAACTACAACTCCCACCATGCCCTGCTGTAGGCTGAAAGCTATAGGCAGTCTTTGCATGCTGGGAGTTGTAGTTCTGCAACAGCTGGAGAGCCGCAGTTTGCCTATCACTGGTATATGCGATGCAAAATACTACAGATTTTTTATTTAAAAAGTGATTTATAAAGCAAAAGTAGTAAAACATAAAAAACTATGAATTTCATATTGCCATAGTCATATCAACCCCCAGAATGAAGTTTATTCAACTTGGCCCATAAAAAATGAGTGCTCACATGGCTCAGTTAACAAAAAAATAAAAAGTTATGGCTCCTAAAAAACATTTCCGCAAATTCCATGTTGAAAAATTTGGATGTCATTCCTTCCCTTCTGAGTGCTGCTGTGTCCCAAACAGCAGTATATGACCACATATAGGGTATTTCCCTACTTAGGAGAAATTATGTAATATATTATTTGGTGCTTTTCCTTTTAGCCCATTCAAAAATGTAAAATATGGGGCTAAAGCAACGTACTATTGAAAAAATTTTTTTTTTACTTTTCATGGTCCAATGTTAATAAATTCTATGAAACACATGTGGGTCAAAACCATCACTACATCATAGCAGAATTCTTTGGGGTGTAGTTTCAATAATGAAGTTATTTATTTGGGTTTCCACTTAGGCTACTTTCCCACTAGCGTTCTGCTGTCCGCTCGTGAGCTCCGTTTGAAGGGGCTCACGAGCGGAGCAGAACGCTTCCGTCCAGCCCTGATGCAGTCTGAATGGATGCGGATCCGCTCAGACTGCATCAGTCTGGCGGCGTTCAGCCTCCGCTCCGCTCGCCTCCGCACGGCCAGGCGGACAGCTGAATGCTGCTTGCAGCGTTCGGGTGTCCGCCTGGCCGTGCGGAGGCGTGCGGATCCGTCCAGACTTACAATGTAAGTCAATGGGAACGGATCCGCTTGAAGCTGACACCATATGGCTCAATCTTCAAGCGGATCCGTCCCCCATTGACTTTACATTGAAAGTCTGAACGGATCCGCTCAGGCTAATTTCGCACTTAGAAATTTTTCTAAGTTATTAATGCAGACGGATCCGTACTGAACGGAGCCTCCGTCTGCATTAATATGATCGGATCCGTTCAGAACGGATCCGATCAAGCGCAAGTGTGAAAGTAGCCTAAGCTGGTACCTCAGGGCTGTTGCAAGTTAGGCATGGCACTCAAACCTATTCCAGTAAAATCTGTTTTTTAAAGACCAAATAGTGTCACTTCCCTTCTGAGCCCTGCTGCGTGCCAAACAGCAGGTTACAACCACATATGGGGTATTGCCGTTCTCAAGAAAAATTGTCTAACAATTTTTGGGTCACTTTTTCTCCTGTTAAACCTTATAAAAATGAAAACTTTTTGGGTAAAACTACATATTATTGTTAACTTGTATTTTGATTTTCATGCCCCAATTCTAATAAATTCTGTGAAACACTTGTGGGGTCAAAATACTGACTGAACCCCTATATTAATTCCTTGAGAGGTGTAGTTTCAAAAATGGGGCCTTTTTGTGGGTGTTTCTTATGTTTTGGCACCTCAAGGCCTCTGTAAACTGAAACGGTGCCTAAAATCTTCCTAAATAATGGAGATCCCGAAGTCAACAATTGCTAAAAACTGCAGAATCAGGGTAATAAATTTGAAGCATTAGTTCAATTTTATCATCTGCTATGTTCCAAAATTTTTTAATAAAATTGAAGATCTGCAAAAAAAAAAATGACATTTTTAAATTTCACCTCCAATTTGCATTAATTCCTTTCAAACGCCTAAACTTCCTAAATGTCATTTTGAATGCATTGAAGGGTGCAGTTTTTAAAATGGGATGATTTAACCCCCCCCCCCGTTCTAATATATGGGCTTCTGAAGGCCACTTTTTGGGTTGAATTAGTCACCCAAAAAATAGCATTTTGAACTTTTCTGTATATAAAATTTGTAATATTGCTCCAAAACGTATAAACCTTTTAACCTCTATAAAAAAGCAGGATTGAACAATGATGCCAACATAAAGAGGACATATGGTAAATATTAATTAACTATTTTGTGAGCTATAACTATCTGTCTCAAAATATAAACATGCACCCCTTAGATTCACAGCGCTAGATGTGAGTCTAGCGCTGATCTCTCACACCTGTGCACTGGTTCCCTAGCATGGCACGTGTACTTGATGAGCAGCAAAAATTATTAGTGCGCATGCACCAGTGACTTCAATGAACCCGAAAGTGGAAGTGACCGCAGATGAAGCTAACAGCGCCTCCACTTTCCTGTTTAGTGACGTTACCAGCACACACTAATCATCTTCGCTGCTCAGCAAGCAGCAGAAGACGTGGTGCGCACATGTCGTGCTAGGGAACCAATGTGCAGACATAAGAGATCATTACTAGGCTCGCATCTAGCACTGTCAATCTAAGGGGAGGGGACATGTTTATAAAGATGGAGGCATCGGTATGTAGCACCAGGGGCATCGCTTTAGCGGTGCTCAAACTGCTTAAGCCCGCCTCCTGGTGCTCCAATAGATCATTTGCATAAAAATAAACGTGCTAATTTCTCCTGAACGCTAGCACCTACACTGCAAAGAAAGGTGTCGTTTTAGGCTACTTTCAAACTTGCAGCAGGACGGATCCACAGGCTGTTCACCATGTCGGTGAACCGCTGCTGAACCGCCGAACCGCCGCTCCATCCCCATTGACTATGATGGGGACGGGGCGGAGCTCCGGCGCAGCACGACGGTGCACGGCGAAGGGGCGCCGGACTAAAATTACTGCATATCAGGCTTTTTAGTCCGGCACCTTTTGCCGTGCACCGCCGTGCTGCGCCGGAGCTCCGCCCCCATCCCCATTATAGTCAATGGGGACGGAGCGGCGGTCCGGTGGCATGGCGAAATAGCCGCAGGACGGATCCGACATGGTGAACAACCTGTCGGATCCGTCCTGCAGCAAGTCTGAAAGTAGCCTTACTCAGCTTCATCAACCCTACCAGGTTTGATCCTGGTGACAGAGCCTCTTTAAACTTTCTCACATCTAGTTATTGAATCCAGCTGAAGGCAAACAAAGCTTGCCTACCAAATGTAGAAGGTTTTACTCCATTATGTTAAAAAAAAAAAAAATCTTTCTTGGCCCCAGAATCATTTCCTGTGGCAGACCCAAGAAATCCCAGCCGGACACTACTTGACAATACATTTTATAAGGTGATAAAAAATATGTGAAAAGAGGAAAGATAAGAAGATCAGTTCTTGTTAGAGGCATATACTTAACACCCATCGATATGAACCTGCAATCCGAATTTATTCGCGGCGAATCGCGTTAAAAAACTGATATTTCCTGGCTGCAGAGAGCCTTTATAGTGGTGTAGAACACTGTGCCTTGCAGTAACACACATAGGGAGTTTGCTGTGGTACTAAAACAATACTGTGAGTCAGTATGACAGGCAGATGACAGGCGTCGCTCTTAGAATCACTGCACACTTCACTTATTTGGGCAGTTATGGGGCCAAAACTGCCCAAATAACTTAAGTGTGAACTCAGCCTTACAGGTCAATGTTAGGGTCAAAAAGAAGCGGACTCCTTTTACATCGTTGGCAGCTGATTCCACATAGATGTCTACAGAACCTGTTCTATTAAACGCTTATACAAGTAGAGCCCCCCCCGACAGAGTGGAGAGGGTGTCGGCAGTAAGTTTGTGTTGACGTCACAGAATATTTTGCCCTTCCTCTGATCCATCAGAACAATAAACCTCAAAAAACAGATCCTGTCTGTGGAGCATCCACCTTCACGCGGTCAGCATTTGGTCAGAAATCCATCAGTATTGCTAAAGCCCCAAAAAACAGGAGTGGATCCAAAACAGAGATGACACGTTAATGGAATATTGCATGTCTTCTGTGTTTTGTTCCCACTCCTGATTTTTGCTACAACATCATTCAATTCTGAAGCAAAATAGGGACCATGTCATGCAGGCCTTACAGCTGTTACATAGACAGGTGTCACGGATGCGGTGTAGGTGGGAAACTCCACACTGAGCACAGGAGGAAAGGGGATAGGAACTAGTCCTGGAAACTAGGGTAAAGGAGAAGGTTACCTCCTAGAACAACCCTAATCCAAGTCCTGACTACCTATTAGTATTAACTGACCTCGATGGTAGGAAAGTTCATACACAGGAACCTAGAGCCCTAACACACCCTGTAAGGCCATGGAATAGTAACAGGACTTGAGACAACCTATTCCTCCACCAGAAGGATGAACAGGAGTCTCCCTCAGGCCTAGAAACAAAAGACAGGGAAATACAAAAAACAAATTACAAATAGGGAAGACGACACTTAACTTCATGTGGAGCAAAGGCAATGCCAGGAGTTCAACTGAGATCCAACAACCAGCAGGCCAGAATCCAGTAATTGAAGCTATAAACCGCACCCCCAGAAGGGGTAAGCAGTAATAAATAGGGGAAGTTAAATGAACAAACCAACAACACCTGCAAGAGGTGTGGTCATTACCAAAACAACACAGACACAAATGATCCACAAGGAACCAGTCAGATTAACCCACATGTTGCCAGCCTCTCTGATCTCCTGGCACCTGTCACGGGAGTGTCCATGACAACAGGATCCGTTGTGCATCTCATTTTTCCTTCCTTCTAACAGATCAGAAGAATGGTCAAATAAATGATGTCAGCCAGGCCGAAAGGCAAAATAGTGGCCCAGTCATAAAGTGGGGAGGGTGGCAACAGCATGAGAAGTCCACAGAGTGGCCCTATGACATAGTGGTGAGGTGGAAGCAGCATGAGGAGACCACAGAGTGACCCAATGACTAGAGTCTGGAGGTGGCAGCAGCAGCATCAGGAGGCCACAAAGTGGCACAATGACAAAGTGTGGAATTAACGGCAGCACAGCATCGGGAGGAGGCCACAGGGTGGCACAATGACAGTGTGGTGGTGGCAGCAGCAGCATCAGGAGACCACAGAGTGGCACAATGACAGAGTGTGGAGGTAACATAGTAACATAGTAACATAGTAACATAGTACATAAGGCCGAAAAAAGACATTTGTCCATCCAGTTCGGCCTGTTATCCTGCAAGTTGATCCAGAGGAAGGCAAAAAACCCTGTGAGGTAGAAGCCAATTTTCTCCACTTTAGGGGAATAAAAAATTTCTTCCCGACTCCAATCAGAATAACTCCCTGGATCAACGACCCCTCTCTAGTAGCTATAGCCTGTAATATTATTACGCTCTAGAAACACATCCAGGCCCCTCTTGAATTCCTTTATTGTACTCACCATCACCACCTCCTCAGGCAGAGAGTTCCATAGTCTCACTGCTCTTACCGTAAAGAATCCTCTTCTATGTTTGTGTACAAACCTTCTTTCCTCCAGACGTAGAGGATGTCCCCTCGTCACAGTCACAGTCCTGGGGATAAATAGCTGATGGGATAGATCTCTGTACTGACCCCTGATATATTTATACATATTAATTAGATCTCCCCTCAGTCGTCTTTTTTCTAAAGTGAATAACCCTAATTTTGATAATCTTTCAGGGTACTGTAGTTGCCCCATTCCAGTTATTACTTTAGTTGCCCTCCTCTGAACCCTCTCTAGCTCTGCTATGTCTGCCTTGTTTACAGGAGCCCAGAACTGTACACAGTACTCCATGTGTGGTCTGACTAGCGATTTGTATAGTGGTAGGACTATGTTCATATCACGGGAATCTATGCCCCTTTTGATGCAACCCATTATCTTGTTTGCCTTGGCAGCAGCTGCCTGACACTGGTTTTTGCTGTTTAGTTTGCTGTTTATTAAAATTCCTAGATCCTTTTCCATGTCAGTGTTACCGAGTGTTTTACCATTTAGTATGTACGGGTGACTTGCATTTTTCCTTCCCATGTGCATAACCTTACATTTATCAGTGTTAAACCTCATCTGCCACTTATCTGCCCAAGCCTCCAATCTATCCAGATCCCTCTGTAGTAGTATACTGTCCTCTTCAGTGTAAATTACTTTACACAGTTTAGTGTCATCTGCGAAAATTGATACTTTACTATGCAAGCCTTCTACAAGATCATTAATAAATATATTGAAGAGAATAGGGCCCAATACTGACCCCTGAGGTACCCCACTAGTGACAGTGACCCAATCTGAGTGTGTACCGTTAATAACCACCCTTTGTTTTCTATCACTCAGCCAGTTACTTACCCACATACAGATGTTTTCTCCCAGTCCGAGCATTCTCATTTTATATACTAACCTTTTATGTGGTACAGTGTCAAATGCTTTGGAGAAGTCCAGATATACGACATCCATTGATTCGCCGCTGTCAAGTCTAGAACTTACCTCCTCATAGAAACTGATTAAATTAGTTTGACATGACCGATCCCTCACGAAGCCATGCTGATATGGCGTTATTTGCTTATTTCCGTTGAGATGCTCTAATATAGCATCTCTCAGAAAACCTTCAAACAGTTTACCCACAACAGATGTTAAACTTACCGGCCTATAGTTTCCAGGCTCTGTTTTTGGCCCCTTTTTGAATATTGGCACCACATATGCCACGCGCCAATCCTGTGGGACATTCCCTGTCAGTATAGAGTCTGCAAATATCAGAAATAAGGGTCTGGCTATGACATTACTTAATTCCTTTAGGATACGGGGGTGTATGCCATCCGGTCCTGGCGATTTGTCTATTTTAATCTTTTTAAGCCGCTGATGTACTTCTTCCTGGGTCAGACAGGACACTTTTAATGGGGAATTTATTTTTGCATTCTGCATGTCATCTGACAATTTATTTTCCTCAGTGAATACATTGGAGAAAAAAATATTTAACAGCTTTGCTTTCTCCTCGTCGCTCTCTGCGACTCCCCCCTCATTACTCTTTAAAGGGCCAACACCTTCAGCTTTATACTTTTTAACATTTATATAATTGAAGAACATTTTAGGGTTGGTTTTACTCTCTTTGGCAATTAATCTCTCGGTCTCTAGTTTGGCCGCTTTTATTTGTTTTTTACATGTTCTATTTTTTTCCTTATAGTTTTTCAGTGCTTCCGTGCAACCCTCCTGTTTTAGTGTTTTATATGCTTTCTTTTTGTCATTTATTGCTTTCTTTACAGTTCTATTTATCCACATTGGTTTCTTTTTGTTCCTTAACCTTTTATTACCATACGGTATGTACCTCTGACAATGAGTTTTTAGGATGTTTTTAAAGATATCCCATTTTGTGTCTGTATTTGTGAGGACTTTGTCCCAGTTAGTTTGGCCTATGGCCTCTCTTAGTTGGCTAAATTTAGCTTTTTTGAAGTTTGGTATTTTTGTTCCTCCCTGTAGAAACGCTCTTTTGAATGATAATTGGAAGGTTATTACTTTGTGGTCACTATTTCCCAGGTGTCCCCCGACCTGCACGTCTGTTGTTCTGTCAGGTCTATTGGTTAATACTAAGTCCAGTATGGCCGTCCCTCTAGTCGGGTCCTGAACCAGTTGGGAGAGGTAATTGTCTTTGGTTATAGCCACAAACCTGTTTCCCTTATGAGATATACAAGTTTCAGTTTCCCAGTCTATATCTGGGTAGTTGAAGTCCCCCATAATAACCACCTCATTATGATTTGCCGCCTTGTCTATCTCGTTTAGTAGTAGATTTTCTGTGGACTCTGGTATATTAGGTGGTTTATAGTAAACTCCTATTAGTAATTTATTGTTGTTTTTAGCTCCATGTATCTCTACCCATAGTGACTCCACATGTTCATGTCCCTCACTTATATCTTCTCGGACTGTGGGCTTTAGACAGGACTTTATATAAAGGCAGACCCCTCCCCCTCTCCGGTTTTGACGATCCTTTCTAAACAGACTGTAACCTTGTACATTAACCGCCCAGTCATAGCTATCATCCAGCCATGTCTCAGTTATTCCCACTATGTCATAGTCCTCCTCACACATCACTAATTCCAGTTCACCAGTTTTATTAGTCAGGCTTCTGGCATTAGTATACATACATTTGAGAGGTTTATGTATATTTTTTACCCTACACCTTTCCTTCTGAATTGTTCTAGTCCCTCCTTCCATTCCTCCCCCATTCTTATTACCTTGCCCCCGGTCTCTATCTGCACTATCTTCCCCTCCTATAACGTAATTACCCTCCCCCCCAGTCCCTAGTTTAAACACTCCTCCAACCTTCTAGCCATCTTTCTCCCCAGCACAGCTGCCCCTTCCCCATTGAGGTGCAGCCCGTCCCTACGATAGAGCCTGTTGCCGATAGAAAAATCGGCCCAGTTCTCCAGGAACCCAAACCCCTCCATCCTACACCAGTTCTTGAGCCACTTGTTAATCTCCCTAATCTCCCATTGCCTTTCTTGTGTGGCTCGTGGTACAGGCAGTATTTCGGAAAATACTACCTTAGAGGTCCTTGCCCTCAGCTTTTGACCTAAATCCCTGAAATCATTTTTAAGGACTCTCCACCTACCTCTAACTTTGTCAGGTGGCGGCAGCAGCATCGGGAGGAGGCCACAGGGTGGCACAATGACAGTGTGGAGGTGGCAGCAGCAGCATCCGGAGGCCACAGAGTGGCAAGGTGACATAGTGTTGAGGCAGCAGCAGCATCAGGAGACCACAGAGTGGCAAGGTGACATAGTGTGGAGGTAGCCGCAGCATCAGGAGACCACAGAGTGGCAAAGTGACATAGTGTGGAGGTGGCAGCAGCATCAGGAGACCACAGAGTGGCAAGGTCACATAGTATGGCGGTGGCAGCAGCATCAGGAGACCACAGAGTGGCAAGGTGACATAGTGTGGAGGTGGAAGCAGCATCAGGAGACCACAGAGAGGCAAGGTGACATAGTGTGGAGGTGGCAGCAGCATCAGAAGACCACAGAGTGGCAAGGTGACATAGTGTGGAGGTAGCAGCAGCATCAGGAGACAACAGAGTGACCAGGTGACAGAGTGGGGAGGTGGGTGGCAATACCAGTACCAGCTGAAGATGGTGTGTGAAAGAAGGAGCACTTGGCATCAGATGTGTGGCATCAGGCGGGTCGCAGCATCAGAATAGTAGCTGAGGCAGGTAGCCAGAAGAAACCAGTCTCTTTTGTCAAAGTGTTGGTGTGGCACCATGGATGATCTAGTCTGATGCATCAGGCATTGGTGGGTGGAAATCCTGGCTGATCCACGCTGATTCATCTTTCCACATTTTGGGTGGACAGGTGAGTTCTTCTTGGGGTAACTATGGCCCCTGCTGCACTAAACACCCGCTATGATGCCACACTACTTGGCGGGCAAGACAGCTTTTCCAGGGTGAAATTCTACCAGTTGCGGCAACAAATCCAGTTTAGCTGCCCAGTAGTCAAGCGGATCTTCAATGTGGGGTGGCAGGGTGCTATCCAAGTATGCCACCACCTGCTGGTTCAGGTCTAGCTGCTGCTGCTGGTGAATAGTTTCTTCACTAGGTGGGTGAAGAAAGCTGCTCCCCAGAGACTCTAGACTCAAGTTGCTGCTGATGAAGCTGGAACTGTTCCTACCCCCCCCCCCCCCCACCGTGCCACAGCAGCCATGGCAGAGGAACGTGAGCGCAGAGGACCCCCACGGACAGATCTGCGAGAGGATGGCGCAAATAGACAGCAGCCAACTGATTACATAGGATGTTTCTATGGTAGTTCAGTTTGACCTCTCTCTTAGCGGGTGTAAAAAAGGCCCCCATTTAGGACCGGTAGCGAGGGTCCAACAAGGTGGAGAGCCAGAAGTCATCGTTCTGCCGAATGGTGACAATTCTGCTGTCACTACGCAAGCTAGTGAGCATGCATCAGACCATTTGTACAAGTGACTCGGAGGGACTCCCTGCCTCCATCTCCGCTGCATACTGCCACGGTGTGTCTGGGTCCTCTGCCTCGTCTTCCTCATCGCCCTGTAGCCCCTCTGGCTGCTCCTGCTCCTCCTCTCCTGTCACCTGTGTAGAAAAACCACCCATTTCGCTACACTTTGTTTGTTCTCCAATGTCCTTCTCCTCCTCCAGTTCAGCCCCCACAGGCCAAAATGTTGCCATGAGATGAAGGCGCCACATCTCCAATCCCCTGGCCAGCCAGATTTACCAGCATCTGTTCCAGGACATGAAGCAGTGGAATTACGTTTTTCATCCCGTAGTCCTGGCCTCAAAGGGTCTGAGCAGATGGCAGGTGTCACACATGAGCTGCCACTGGCTGACATCGAAGTTACACAGGGGAGTACTCCTGTCCACTTGGATCATCAAGAAATCGTTAATGGCCTTTCTCTGTTTGTATAGTCGGTCCAACATATGGAGGGTGGAATTCCAACGGGTGGAAATGTCGCATATCAGCTTATGTTGGGGGATGCTGTTCTGCAGCTGCAGCTCAAGGACTGTGTGCTTTGCGATTTATGAGTGGCTGAAGTGCATGCAAAGTTTCCTGGCCATTTTTAGGATGTCTTGCAGATGGGTGGAAGACTTCAGGAATCGCTTGACAACCAGATTGAAAACGTGTGCCATGCAGGGAGCAGGGCTCAGTCCTCCTTGAAGCAGCGCCGACACCATGTTCTTCCCGTTGTCAGTCACCATGGTTCCAATTTTGAGGTTTCGCAGAGAAAGCCAGAATTGATTTCTTGATGAAGGACACAGAGCAGTTCCTCCCATGTGTGACTCCATTTGCCCAGGCAAACGAGGTGCAGAACAGCGTGACACCGATGTGCCCTGCATATGTGGTATGCTGGAGGGGCACCGTGAATTGTCCCAGCAGTGGAGGCTGAGGACATGGTGGAGGATGAGGAGGGGGAGGCGGACATTGTCGCAGGATCAACGACGTGAGAATGTACAGGCGGACACGGCGTCACCTGCCGAAGTTGCTAGTGTGGCTGTGCAGGAACAACATTCACCCAGTTGTCGCGGAGAAAGCCAGGATTCGATTTCTTGATGAAGGACACGGAGCAGTTCCTCCCCTGTGTGACTCTGTTCACCCAGGCAAATGAGGTGCAGAACAGCGTGACACCGCCGTTACCTGCACATGTGGTAATCTGGAGGGGCACTGTGAATTGTCTCTGCAGTGGAGGCTGAGGACACGGTGGAGGATGAGGAGGCAGAGGCGGACATTGTCGCAGGACCAACGACGGGAGAACGTGGATGCAGAAGCGGTGTCACCTGGCTAAGTTGCTGGTGTGGCTGTGCAGGAACCACATTCACCCAGTGGCCCGTAAAGGACATGTATTTTCCCTGATCGTAGTTACAGCTCCACACGTCGGCGCTGCCGTGCACTTAGGCAGACACCGACAGGCTCAAAGACTGGCCCACCTTCTGTTCTACATACGTGTGCAGGGCTTGTACTGCCTTTTTGGCAAAGAAATGACGGCTTGGGACTCTCCACCTAGGCTCGGCACAAGCCATCAGTTCTCTGAAAGGTGCAGAATCCACCACTTGGAAAGGGAGGGACTGCAGCACCAGCAACTTGGCCAGGAGCACGTTAATGCTTCTGCGCCGTTGGATGAGTGCACACATACTGTTTTCTCTTGGCAATCACTTTGGTCATTGATTGCTGATGGAATGACTGACGAGGAGTAGGAGGAGGAGCAGGAGCATCAGGACCAGCAGATGATGGGAAGAACAGACAGCTCCCTTCGGCTGAGGTGGTGGAGCCTTGACTGCCTGTAATCGGGTGCGTGCCACTGGGTGATGCAGTAGTTGCTGCGGCAGGCTGGACCACCACATCGGAACCACGGTTCTCCCAGGCCACTTTATGGTGACGCTGCATATGTTGACGCAGGGTCGTGGTGCCAACATTGGCACCCTGGCCACACTTCACCTTCTGCCCACAGAATCTACAAATGGCCATGTTCACCTCCTCCGGTTGCTTGACAGCATATAAAACTTCTCTGGCTGAGGGAAAAGAAAAGGACAGAGGAAGGTTGAGGAGAGGTGAGGGCACTGGGCCTGCACCAGAAACAATTAAGCCTCTGCCACTCCCCTATGCAGGGCCTGGCACTTCTCTGTATGACATACTGTTAGATCAAATAAATAAATAAAAAGAAAATTAAAACACCCCAAAAAAGTCTGTAATTTTCTCACTTCACCACACAACGGCTAATAAGCCCTTTTTTCTTCCACTAATACACGCCAAAAAGGGCTTTAGAACATATAACTGCACTGCTGAACGGCAAATAATATATATATTTTTTTAACTAATACACGCCAAAAAGGGCTATAATTTTTTTTTCTTCACCACACAACGTCATATACTTTTTTTGTGCCACTAATACACGCCAAAAAGTGCTTTAGAACATATAACTGCACCGCTGAATGGTAAATATATATTTTTTTGCCACTAATACACGCCAAAAAGGGCTGTAATTTTCTTACTTCGCCACTCAACGGCAAATACTGTTTTTGTGCCACTAATACACATCAAAAAGAGCTTTAGAACATATACTGTAACTGCACCGCTGAACGGCAATTGCCACGAATACACGCCAAAAAGGGATGTAATTTTCTCACTTCACCACACAACAGCAAATACTGTTTTTTTGTGCCACTAATACACGCCAAAAAGAGCTTTAGAACATATAACTGCACCGCTGAATGGCAAATAGGCCCTTACTTTTTTCCACTTATACACGGCACAAAAGTCTTTAGAACATATAACTACACCGCTGAACAGCAAATAATATATATTTTTTTGCCACTAATACACGCCAAAAAGGGCTTTAGAACATATAACTGCACCGCTGAACGGCAAATATATATTTTTTTGCCACTAATACACACCGAAAAGGGCTGCAATTTTCTCACTTCACCACACAACGGGAAATACTTTTTTTGTGCCATTAATACATGCAAAAAAGGTATTTAGAACATATGACTGCACCGCTGAACGGCAAATATATATTTTTTTGCCACTAATACATGCCAAAAAGGGCTATAATTTTCTCACTTTACCACACAATGACAAATACTTTTTTTTGTGCCACGAATACACGCCAAAAAGAGCTTTAGAACATATAACTGCACCGCTGAATGGCAAATAGGTCCTTACTTTATTCCACTTATACACGCTATAAAAGGCTTTAGAACATATAACTACAGCGCTGAACCGCAAATAATATATATTTTTTGCCACTAATACACACCAAAAAGGGCTTTAGAACACTTAACTGCACCGCTGAACGGCAAATATATTTTTTTGTCACTATTACACGCCAAAAAGGGCTGTAATTTTCTCACTTCACCACACAACGGCTAATAAGCCCTTTTTTTCCCACTAATACAAGCCAAAAAATGCTTTAGAACATTCAGTATAACTGCACCGCACAAGGGCAAATAAGACGTAGAAATATTTCCTTGTAATAAACCCTGTTAATGGCTGTATCAAATAGCACTTGCACCCCAATAACAAGAACGGCTTGTTCTGCTTTAATACTGTGGCATGATTCATCCCTATGCTTTCCCTGAACTTCTATACAGCAAAATAAAAGTTTTAAAGTCTTTTCTAACATTGTCCCTAGCGCCTGCTGACGTCTCTCCTTGCACTAAGTACACTGGAAAATGTCTGAATCCAAGATGGCTGAGACTATTTATAGGGCTGTGACACCACAGAGCTGGCTGGCTGCTGATTGGCTGCATGCATGGAATTGTGGGTGATCCCTCGTTCCCAGAGTTCTTTGCTCCATGCCCTAACACGTGCAGCAGCTATTTTAGGAAAAAATGCGATTTGTTACCAAGAAGCGTGAGGAAATTCGTATTCGTCAACTTCGATTCGTTCATCTCTAACTATAATCCTACATTATGTTTAAAAGGTTGATCTCTAAGTCCCTGTACACCTACTATGCACTCTCCATGAAGAGATACAGTACTCACTGTCTCCCAAAGAGTGAAGTTACTGTGATATATCTTTTCCTGTAAAAATTATCATGTTATTTTCTAAGATTACTTGGAGTCAGGGAGGACTGGGAAATTAAAGTGGTCCTGGAAAAAACTAAAAATGGCCCCATGTTGTATGTTGGTCCAAATTGACAGACGGCAGGACAACAGAAGTAGGCAGGACAAGCAAAACCACAATGCAGCCTCTGCAAAATCAAATGCACCACAAAATGCTGCTGCCTGTGCCACAGTATGAAATAGTGTCATTGTCTATAGGATGATCACACAGTTCACATCAAGAGGGCACCTACGGCCGCTGCCCAGGTGCATAAGTGCCTGGTGCTCTTACATTAATTAATGCTGAGAGCATCAGATATTTATGTATCTGGCTGGTGGCCAAGAGAATGGCTTTGCTGGCCCTCTGGGCATCATCCTACCGGGAAAATGTACAACAAGCTGTCTGTCAGAGAGAGCTTTTGGAGGAAATGTTGTCAATCATTGACTGACTGTCACGTAATATTCTTGTTTAAGGCTGGGACTACACTGTTGCACAAAGAACCATCTTTGTCTACCACTGCAACCATTGACCTGAATGGCAAGATGCCAGATCCGCGACCCCACAAATGTAAAAAATACTTCTATTACTCAGTTTTATTAAAAATTTAGCACTGTTCTGTTTCTGCAGCTTCGGTGTATCACAGTACATATCAAGCTGCAGAATACCATTCACAATTAAATCCATTTCCTCTCTTCTCTCCTGAATAATCTTTAAATAGGTTGTGCAGCAATGGGGGACAGAGGGATTTGGCAACTCCCCCATTTTGCTAGACCTGGAAAGAAAAGTTGACTTACCTGCTTCCCAGTGTTGGCTCCCCACTCCTACTCCTGCAGACCTGCGATGCTCCACAGGGCTCCATCGATGTCAATTGTCAACATCCAGTTTGACATTGCTGCAGCCGATTCCTTGCCGTGGTGGTGTCCAAGGGACACAAGGGAATTCAGACACTTCAATGGCCAGGGTCTGGCTACTGTGATATCAAAGCAGATGTTCACATCAATGGAGCATCGCAGGCCTGCAGGAGAAGGAGTGGGGGAGCCGTTGCTGGAATGCAGGTGAGTCCTCTTTCCTTTGCAGGTCCGAACCATGAACAATTTTCTGAACAAGCCGAACAGTGCAACTTTTGAATAAAACCCTATTGGAAAACTGCTTTACGGCACCGAACCTGTATCTTCATCAGGACAGTGCATGTTTGGTGTCGTAAAACGTAGTATCTAATAGAGGACCTGATTGCTTAATTTTCACGTACCTTTATGTGTGCTTCTATCTGTGCAGAAATTGCCCCGGGTTCTTGATGTCTGTCTCATACATTATACATTATGGATGTAATTAGCTATGACCCCAGTGAATGGGCAAAGCAGAGATGGAACCAGGATTATTTAAATACCAAGCCTACAGCGGGACTGTGCACGCTCTGCACAGTGTCATAAGGTGAGTGCAATATTAATCACTCTTGCTAGGACATTATTTTAGAAATATACAGTGTGCACTGTGGAGCTCTTTTTATTTTAGCTGTCAAGGCCATTATGTGGTCATTTAACTCAGTGACTTCTAATATCCTTATAATTTACAGTATAGGGAAACATTGTCCCATATATACCCATTTTATTGTGATTTATTCACACGTCTGCAAATTGTGAACTAAATAGCAGTATTTAATAGAAAATAGCTAGACAGAGATTTGGTTCCTGACTATCCTGCTCATGATGTTTCATAGAGACTATATTGTCAGGGAGGATATAGTATACACATATGCTTCAGAGCGTTCACTTATAACTAGCTTTCTTTCTTTTGTCAGTGGTAATGTTTAATACGTGCTATGCTGTGTTCACTGACTTGTACGTGCCAAATTGAAGTTAGAAAACAGCTAATTATCTAAGGTGAGGGTATGAAAATTGCCAGAGGCTGTACATTTATATTTGGATCTGCTTTTTTAAGCTATATTGTCAGGGCATGAACCAGCACTCTTTCCAGTTTAGCAAATGTTCTTTGCAGAATGAAAAATATAATCCGTATTGAATCCTTTGGGACCTAGCGAGCCTGGTATAGCGTTCTACACATCAAATTGCATCTAACGATAGCATAGATGCAGGGATGCAGGGTCATATCTGCAGATGTAACCTGGCTAAATTATTTACCACAATTTTTCTACATTTTTCTAATTCAGCATACAGTGTGTGTATATGTGTATATACACTCACCTAAAGAATTATTAGGAACACCATACTAATTCGGTGTTGGACCCCCTTTTGCCTTCAGAACTGCCTTAATTCTACGTGGTATTGATTCAACAAGGTGCTGATAGCATTCTTTAGAAATGTTGGCCCATATTGATAGGATAGCATCTTGCAGTTGATGGAGATTTGAGGGATGCACATCCAGGGCACGAAGCTCCCGTTCCACCACATCCCAAAGATGCTCTATTGGGTTGAGATCTGGTGACTGTGGGGGCCATTTTAGTACAGTGAACTCATTGTCATGTTCAAGAAACCAATTTGAAATGATTTGATCTTTGTGACATGGTGCATTATCCTGCTGGAAGTAGCCATCAGAGGATGGATACATGTTCTCATTCTGTTTACGCCAAATTCGGACTCTACCATTTGAATGTCTCAACAGAAATCGAGACTCATCAGACCAGGCAACATTTTTCCAGTCTTCAACAGTCCAATTTTGGTGAGCTCGTGCAAATTGTAGCCTCTTTTTCCTATTTGTAGTGGAGCTGAGTGGTACCCGGTGGGGTCTTCTGATGTTGTAGCCCATCCGCCTCAAGGTTGTGCGTGTTGTGGCTTCACAAATGCTTTGCTGCATACCTCGGTTGTAACGAGTGGTTATTTCAGTCAACGTTGCTCTTCTATCAGCTTGAATCAGTCGGCCCATTCTCCTCTGACCTCTAGCATCCACAAGGCATTTTTGCCCACAGGACTGCCACATACTGGATGTTTTTCCCTTTTCACACCATTCTTTGTAAACCCTAGAAATGGTTGTGCGTGAAAATTCCAGTAACTGAGCAGATTGTGAAATATTCAGACCGGCCCGTGTGGCACCAACAACCATGCCACGCTCAAAATTGCTTAAATCACCTTTCTTTCCCATACTGATATTCAGTTTGGAGTTCAGGAGATTGTCTTGACCAGGACCACACCCCTAAATGCATTGAAGCAACTGCCATGTGATTGGTTGACTAGATAATTGCATTAATGAGAAATAGAACAGGTGTTCCTAATAATTCTTTAGGTGAGTGTATATATGTACAGTACAGACCAAAAGTTTGGACACACCTTCTCATTCAAAGAGTTTTCTTTATTTTCATGACTATGAAGGCATCAAAACTATGAATTAACACATGTGGAATTATATACATAACAAACAAGTGTGAAACAACTGAAAATATGTCATATTCTAGGTTCTTCAAAGTAGCCACCTTTTGCTTTGATTACTGCTTTGCACACTCTTGGCATTCTCTTGATGAGCTTCAAGAGGTAGTTCTCTGAAATGGTCTTCCAACAGTCTTGAAGGAGTTCCCAGAGATGCTTAACACTTGTTGGCCCTTTTGCCTTCACTCTGCGGTCCAGCTCACCCCAAACCATCTCGATTGGGTTCAGGTCCAGTGACTGTGGAGGCCAGGTCATCTGGCGCAGCACCCCATCACTCTCCTTCATGGTCAAATAGCCCTTACTTTCAAAGTTTTCCCAATTTTTCGGCTGACTGACTGACCTTCATTTCTTAAAGTAATGATGGCCACTCGTTTTTCTTTACTTAGCTGCTTTTTTCTTGCCATAATACAAATTCTAACAGTCTATTCAGTAGGACTATCAGCTGTGTATCCACCTGTATCCCAACCCCATTTATAAGGCAAGAAATCCCACTTATTAAACCTGACAGGGCACATCTGTGAAGTGAAAACCATTTCAGGGGACTACCTCTTGAAGCTCATCAAGAGAATGCCAAGAGTGTGCAAAGCAGTAATCCAAGAAAAAGATGGCTACTTTGAAGAACCTAGAATATGACATATTTTCAGTTGTTTCACACTTGTTTGTTATGTATATAATTCCACATGTGTTAATTCATAGTTTTGATGCCTTCAGTGTGAATCTACAATTTTCATAGTCATGAAAATAAAGAAAACTCTTTGAATGAGAAGGTGTGTCCAAACTTTTGGTCTGTACTGTATGTATGTGTATATATATATATATAGAAGAAAAAAGTCCAGCGGGAGCACCATCCAAGGTGTGGGTGCAGAGTCCAACGGAGGGTAGCGGCAATACCCAATAGTAAGTTTCTCAAGCTTGAGAAAGGCTCTTGTGAGCCGAAACGTCGCAAGTTTGCCACACTATGGGTGAATAAAAGTTTTTGCTTTCACTACTTTGGAGTGCAGTCCCACTTTTTCGCCTTTTATATATATATATATATATATATATATATATATATAAAAAATAAAATAAAAAAGCAGCACACATTAATGGCGGGTGCAAATTCTTCCAAGGACCTGAGACCAAGGTCCCATGTAAATATACACTCACCTAAAGAATTATTAGGAGCACCTGTTCTATTTCTCATTAATGCAATTATCTAGTCAACCAATCACATGGCAGTTGCTTCAATGCATTTAGGGGTGTGGTCCTGGTCAAGACAATCTCCTGAACTCCAAATTGAATGTCAGTATGGGAAAGAAAGGTGATTTAAGCAATTTTGAGCGTGGCATGGTTTTGGTGCCAGACGGGCCGGTCTGAGTATTTCACAATCTGCTCAGTTACTGGGATTTTCACGCACAACCATTTCTAGGGTTTACAAAGAATGGTGTGAAAAGGGAAAAACATCCAGTATGCGGCAGTCCTGTGGGCAAAAATGCCTTGTGGATGCTAGAGGTCAGAGGAGAATGGGCCGACTGATTCAAGCTGATAGAAGAGCAATGTTGACTGAAATAACCACTCGTTACAACCGAGGTATGCAGCAAAGCATTTGTGAAGCCACAACACGCACAACCTTGAGGCGGATGGGCTACAACAGCAGAAGACCCCACCGGGTACCACTCATCTCCCCTACAAATAGGAAAAAGAGGCTACAATTTGCACGAGCTCACCAAAATCGGACTGTTGAAGATTGGAAAAATGTTGCCTGGTCTGATGAGTCTCGATTTCTGTTGAGACATTCAAATGGTAGAGTCCGAATTTGGCGTAAACAGAATGAGAACATGTATCCATCCTCTGATGGCTACTTCCAGCAGGATAATGCACCATGTCACAAAGCTCGAATCATTTCAAATTGGTTTCTTGAACATGACAATGAGTTCACTGTACTAAAATGGCCCCCACAGTCACCAGATCTTAACCCAATAGAGCATCTTTGGGATGTAGTGGAACGGGAGCTTCGTGCCCTGGATGTGTATCCCTCAAATCTCCATCAACTGCAAGATGCTATCCTATCAATATGGGCCAACATTTCTAAAGAATGCTATCAGCACCTTGTTGAATCAATACCACGTAGAATTAAGGCAGTTCTGAAGGCAAAAGGGGGTCCAACACCATATTAGTATGGTGTTCCTAATAATTCTTTAGGTGAGTGTATATGAAAAAAGACAGCAGCACTCCGAAGTTGTGATGAAAATAAGTGGATGGTTTATTAACCCATCTGACAGCAACGTTTCAGCTCTGTCAATGGAGCCTTTGTCCAGCTGAATCAACATGAGCACAGTGTCATATATAAATAGTGCAAGCAATATACACACAATAAATTTACACGATTACGGTAATCAAAAAAACAGTGTATAAACGTATAGATGACATTAAAAAGCATAATTCATCTATAAAAATATTGTGATATCATGATTGTTTAGTGATGATAATAAATATAAAGTGCAAACAATTATTAAAATAATATTAGTGTTCCATGTACATAATTATCAATAAACCTACATAATTGTGCCCAGTGAGTACTGATTAAAAATTTATTAGAACCTTAAAATCATATGGAGCAGTCACACATGGTCTCGATAGCATGTACAGTAGGAATCAACTTGGCGTCCGGAAAAGCGGCTTGCGCATGCGCCACTATCCATGCTCTCGCGAGACACGGGAATATAACTAGAAGTATAGAAACCACATTAAAGATGGCCGCTCGCTCGACAACGCTCAGAGCGCATGCTCCTGCCCATCCTGGCCGGCACACCCCTTGTATTACGTCCGAGCAATGCAAAATTACGCGATTGGACCATGAGTAAACCTATTAGCTTGCTGCCCCACAATTTACACTTTGTACGGCTGGCGAGGCCACAGTAAATCCGTGTCTCATCACCGGTCCCCAAAGAAACTGATTTCAGAAAATCTAGAAAAAAACAAATCTCTTTGTAAAGAAGAGATTTTAAAAGGTTCTTTTGAATCTAAACAATCAAAAGTGAGAATTCCTTATGTATCAGATTACAATACTAATAGTGGCCATATCTCTGCCATTTTGAAATAGCACTGGCGAATACTTACCAGTAATTTTGAGACTATTGAAGAATTCAAAGCTCCCCCTCTGTGTTCATATCGCAGAAATCGCAATTTGGGTGACAGACTTGTGAAATCTGATATAGGATCCTCTAAAGTAATTTGTGACACATACTTTGGTTCCACCCGTCGAGGTTGCTACCCATTGTGTCAACTGTACTCTTATGTTACATGGTGATTCATTTGTCCATCCCTCCTCGGGTAAAACAATAAAAATTAAACAATACTTAAAGTCTGATTCGTCCTATGTGATTTATCTATTGATTTGCCCGTGCCATCTATTTTATGTGGGTGAAACTACCTGGCATTTAAAAACCCGGTTAAACCAACACAGATATTCCATTAGGAAGCAGAAATTAGATCTACCAGTATCAAAACATTTCACTGAGGCTAAACATTCCGAACGAGACCTACGTTTTAGAATTTTAGAACAAATACCCATTCTGAGACGTGGAGGTGATAGGACTATATTATTAAAGAGGAGAGAGCTTTATTGCATCTATACATTGGAGACACTGAAACCCAAGGGTCTAAATGTGGAATTTAAAGTAATTTAGACAGTCTCCACCACTGATGTACTTTTTTGCTCTGAAACTTTAATGTGTGTGAAATAACATGTGCCATTTTCATAATTTTGTTCTCTCCTCGGTTTCTCTTGTAGGACATGAATGATTGGTCTAATATTTGGAGCAGTCACACTGGCGGTTGAATAGAAGGACCATACAGGCGATTCACGATTGAACTACCGTATTTTTCACCCTATAAGACGCACCGGCCCATAAGACGCACCTAGGTTTTTGAGGAGGAAATAAGAAAAAAAATATTTTGAACCAATAGGTGTGCTTTTGGTGGGTTTTGAACTAATTGTGGTCTGTGGATGGCACACTGTTATGGGGGATCTGTGGGTGATGAACTGTTATGGGGGATCTGTGGGTGACGCACTGTTATGGGGGATCTGTGGGTGACGCACTGTTATGGGGGATCTGTGGGTGACGCACTGTTATGGGTTATCTGTGGGTGACACTTATGGGGGATCTGTGGGTGACACTTATGGGGGATATGTGGGTGACACTTATGGGGGATCTGTGGGTGACACTTATGGGGGATCTGTGGGTGACACTTATGGGGGATCTGTGGGTGACACTTATGGGGGATCTGTGGGTGACACTTATGGGGGATCTGTGGGTGACACTTATGGGGATCTGTGGGTGACACTTATGGGGGATCTGTGGGTGACACTTATGGGGGATCTGTGGGTGACACTTATGGGGGATCTGTGGGTGGCTCTTATTGGGGTCTCTGGATGGAAATGTTATGGGGATCTGTGTATGACACTGTTATCAGTGGGGATCTGTGGATGACACATATATAGCATCTTATGCTATGTGTCATCCACAGATCCCCTCCATAACAGTGTCCCTGTAGTGAATGACCCTCAATACAAGGGGTGGGGGTCGCATCTGCTTTTATAATGACAGCGGGGCCCATGCAGTGACTGTATTCTACTACACGGGCCCCGCTCACTGTATAATCGTATCTGTAATAGTTAATTGTGTATATAATGTAATCGCATAATCAGCGCTACTTACAACTACAAGCGCTCGGTAGCAGAGAGGAGAGAGGAGGCAGGCCGGGAGGACGGGCGCTGGCAGCGTGAGTCACTACGTCATGCGCCCACGCCGCCTGCTTCATTCATAAAGTGGGCGGCGCAGGCGCGTGACGTAGTGAGTGACGCGCCGCCCGCCCGTCCTCCCGGCCTGCCTCCTCCCTCCTCTCTGCTACCTATCGAGCGCTTGTAGTTGTAAGTAGCGCTGATTATGCGATTACATTATATACACAATTAACTATTACAGAATACAGATACGATTATACAGTGAGCGGGGCCCGTGTAGTAGAATACAGTCACTGCACGGGCCCCGCTGTCCTTATAAATGCAGATGCCGGCCCCCAGCCCCTCCTCCCTCACAGCTGATAGCGGGTGAATCATTGAAAATACGGCAAAATCAGCAGCATTCGCCCCATAAGACGCACTGCTATTTTTCCCCCTCTTTTGGGGGGGAAAAAGTGCGTCTTTTAGGGCGAAAAATACCGTACTTACTCTGTATGTGATAGATTAATGATATATAATTGCTAGGAAGCCCATGTTGATTCAGCTAGACAAAGGCTCCATTGAGAGAGCTGAAACGTTGGGTTAATAAACCATCCACTTAGTTTCATCACAACTTTGGAGTGCTGCCGTCTTTTTTCATCGTACTGGGGTTTCTTGGGCCCATCAGAAGACATTAGTTGCTGGGCCAAACCCTATATAATCGAAACTGATGTGTAATTGATTCAAAACCTTAGACATAGACCCTAGTGGATAGTGATTAGCTTAAAGGGCAGCTCCAGGTGCAAGATTTTTTTTAACCTTTGGGGCCCTTTATGGCTTCATAGACTGGGCCCACCAGATGATCCTCTGGTACTCTGGTGGGCCAGTCCAACCTTGTGTGTGCATGTATATATATATATATATATATATATATATATATGCAGGGCTTTTTTTCTCAGAGAAAAGGTGGTGGAACTCACCCCCCCTCTTCTGGCCACGCCCCTACCCAACCCTAGGACCGCCCCCTACCCGCCCCTAAGACCGCCCCCTACCCACCCCTAGGACCGCCCCCTCTACCCAACCCTAGGACCGCAAGTAAAATTTGGGGGGGGTATAAAAGTCCAGCCCAGCAAAGAAACCCCCCAGATGGGGATGGCACTGTTAATGGGGGATCTGGGGATGGTACTGTTAATCTGTTAATGGGGGGATCTGAGGATGGCACTGTTATGGGGTGGAGGATCTGGGGATGGCATCCACAGATCCCCCATCCTATAACAGTGCCATCCACAGACCCCCCCATCCTATAACAGTGCCATCCACAGACCCCCCCACCCCATAACAGTGCCATCCACAGACCCCCGCCACCCCATAACAGTGCCATCCACAGACCCCCGCCACCCCATAACAGTGCCATCCACAAACCCCCCCCACCCCATAACAGTGCCATCCACAGACCCCCCACCCCATAACAGTGCCATCCACAGACCCCCCCACCCCATAACAGTGCCATCCACAGACCCCCCCACCCCATAACAGTGCCATCCACAGACCCCCCCACCCCATTACAGTGCCATCCACAAACCCCCCCACCCCATAACAGTGCCATCCATAGACCCCCCCACCCCATAACAGTGCCATCCACAGACACCCACCCACCCCATAACAGTGCCATCCACAGACCCCCCACCCCATAACAGTGCCATCCACAGACCCCCACCCCATAACAGTGCCATCCACAGACCCCCCCCTCCTTAACAGTGCCATCCACAGACCCCCCCCACCCCATAACAGTGCCATCCACAAACCCCCCACCCCATAACAGTGCCATCCACAGACCCCCCCACCCCATAACAGTGCCATCCACAGACCCCCCCACCCCATAACAGTGCCATCCACAGACCCCCCTCACCCCATAACAGTGCCATCCACAGACCCCCCCACCCCATAACAGTGTCATCCACAGACCCCCCATTGCCGCTCCAGTAGAGACTTATAAAATGTGTAATTAAATGAATAATGATTCCTGCTGCCCCTCAGTAAGATAACTTTCAATATATTGTACTCACAGCAGGCTACTGTTATCGTAATGCAGGCGGCCGGGCAGACGAGCGGCAGCGTCACTGACTGACGTCACGTGCGTGCGCCGCCTACTTTATGAATGAAGCAGGCGGCCCAGGCAGGTGACGTCAGTCAGTGACGCTGCCGCTCGTCTGCCCGGCCGCCTGCATTACGATAACAGTAGCCGGCTGTGAGTACAATATATTGAAAGTTATCTTACTGAGGGGCAGCAGGAATCATTATTCATTTAATTACACATTTTATAAGTCTCTACTGGAGCTGGGGGCCGGAGCACAGTGAACGCACCGGCCCCCAGCTCCTCCTCCCAGTCCCTCCCCGCTGATACATCGCAGGCTGCCATGTCAAAAGGTGGCGGAACGCCGTTCCGGTGCGTTCCGCCAGAAAAAAAGCCCTGTATATATGTATATACAGTGTGTATATATATATATATATTATATATAGATGTATTTATGTATGTATGTATGTATGTGTGTATGTATGTTCCGCGATCACTCAAAAACGCAACCATCAATTTCAACTAAACTTAGTATACACATCCCTTGCTACCTGGAAAGAAATCTTGGGGGAGGGGGGTCACAGCTCTCTAGGTCGTACCGTTCCTGAGATATTCCCAAAAAATTACCTGCATTAGCCAATACAAGCCTGCAAGTCTTTCTCTTCATAGCCCAACTGCCATACACACGGTCACATGTCCCTTATCAGCCAATAGAAGCTCGCAGGCCCTTAGACTCCACATACACACAGTTTTACACCTGGTTTCCATAACAACCCAGCCATTTTTCTTCACTGCTGCAGGTCAGCTTTAACCACCTCAGCCCCCAGTGCTTAAACACCCTGAAAGACCAGGCCACTTTTTACACTTCTGACCTACACTACTTTCACCGTTTATTGCTCGGTCATGCAACTTACCACCCAAATGAATTTTACCTCCTTTTCTTCTCACTAATAGAGCTTTCATTTGGTGGTATTTCATTGCTGCTGGCATTTTTACTTTTTTTGTTATTAATCGAAATTTAACGATTTTTTTTGCAAAAAAATGACATTTTTCACTTTCAGTTGTAAAATTTAGCAAAAAAAACGAGATCCATATATAAATTTTGCTCTAAATTTATTGTTCTACATGTCTTTGATAAAAAAAAAATGTTTGGGTAAAAAAAAATGGTTTGGGTAAAAGTTATAGCGTTTACAAACTATGGTACAAAAATGTGAATTTCCGCTTTTTGAAGCAGCTCTGACTTTCTGAGCACCTGTCATGTTTCCTGAGGTTCTACAATGGCCATACAGTACAAACACCCCACAAATGACCCCATTTTGGAAAGTACACACCCTAAGGTATTCGCTGATGGGCATAGTGAGTTCATAGAACTTTTTATTTTTTGTCACAAGTTAGCGGAAAATGATGATTTTTTTTTTTTTCTTACAAAGTCTCATATTCCACTAACTTGTGACAAAAAATAAAAACTTCCATGAACTCACTATGCCCATCAGCGAATACCTTGGGGTGTCTTCTTTCCAAAATGGGGTCACTTGTGGGGTAGTTATACTGCCCTGGCATTCTAGGGGCCCAAATAAGTGGTAAGGAGTTTGAAATCAAATTCTGTAAAAAATGACCAGTGAAATCCAAAAGGTGCTCTTTGGAATATGGGCCCCTTTGCCCACCTAGGCTGCAAAAAAGTGGCACACATCTGGTATCTCCGTATTCAGGAGAAGTTGGGGAATGTATTTTGGGGTGTCATTTTACATATACCCATGCTGGGCGAGATAAATATCTTGGTCAAATGCCAACTTTGTATAAAAAAAATGGGAAACGTTGTCTTTTGCCAAGATATTTCTCATTTTTTACAGAATTTGATTTCAAACTCCTTACCACACATTTGGGCCCCTAGAATGCCAGGGCAGTATAACTACCCCACAAGTGACCCCATTTTGGAAAGAAGACACCCCAAGGTATTCGCTGATGGGCATAGTGAGTTCATGGAAGTTTTTATTTTTTGTCACAAGTTAGTGGAATATGAGACTTTGTAAGAAAAAAAAAAAAATCATCATTTTCCACTAACTTGTGACAAAAAATAAAAAATTCTAGGAACTCGCCATGCCCCTCACGGAATACCTTGGGGTGTCTTCTTTCCAAAAGGGGGTCACTTGTGGGGTAGTTATACTGCCCTGGCATTCTAGGGGCCCAAATGTGTGGTAAGTAGGTAAATGACCTGTGAAATCCGAAAGGTGCTCTTTGGAATATGGGCCCCTTTGCCCACCTAGGCTGCAAAAAAGTGTCACACATGTGGTATCTCCGTATTCAGGAGAAGTTGGGGAATGTGTTTTGGGGTGTCATTTTACATATACCCATGCTGGGTGAGAGAAATATCTTGGCAAAAGACAACTTTTCCCATTTTTTTATACAAAGTTGGCATTTTGACCAAGATAGCATGGGTATATGTAAAATGACACCCCAAAACACATTCCCCAACTTCTCCTGAATACGGAGATACCACATGTGTGACACTTTTTTGCAGCCTAGGTGGGCAAAGGGGCCCAAATTCCTTTTAGGAGGGCATTTTTAGACATTTGGATACCAGACTTCTTCTCACGCTTTGGGGCCCCTAAAATGCCAGGGCAGTATAAATACCCCACAAGTGACCCCATTTTGGAAAGAAGACACCCCAAGGTATTCAATGAGGGGCATGGCGAGTTCATAGAAAAAAAAAAATTTTGGCACAAGTTAGCGGAAATTGATTTATTTATTTATTTTTTTCACAAAGTCTCCCTTTCCGCTAACTTGGGACAAAAATTTAAATCTTTCATGGACTCAATAAGCCCCTCAGCAAATACCTTGGGGTGTCTTCTTTCCAAATTGGGGTCATTTGTGGGGTGTTTGTACTGCCCTGGCATTTGAGGGTCTCCGCAATCATTACATGTATGCCCAGCATTAGGAGTTTCTGCTATTCTCCTTATATTGAGCATACGGGTAATGAGATTTTTTTTTTCCGTTCAGCCTCTGGGCTGAAAGAAAAAAATGAACGGCACAGATTTTTTCATTCGCATCGATTAATGTGGATGAAAAAATCTCTGCCAAAAAAAGAAAAAGGAGGGGAAAGGCGTCTGCCAGGACATAGGAGCTCCGCCCAACATCCATACCCACTTAGCTCGTATGCCCTGGCAAACCCGATTTCTCCATTCACATCAATCGATGTGGATGAATAAATCATTGCCGGGATTTTTTTTTTTATATATATACAAAGTGTTTGCCAAAGTATATGAACACCGCCACCTCCTCAGCTCATATGCCTCGGCAAACGTATCTTTTACTGCAGAGGAGAAATCTCGTCTTGCAGCGCCGCATACACCGACTTGCGTGTAATCTGACAGCAGCGCAATGCTTCTGTCAGAATGCACATCAGTGCTGCAGCTAGTCGATCGGTTGGTCCACCTGGAAGGTAAAAAAAACAAAACAAAAAAGAAAAAACCAGGCCGCAACGCAATAAATTTATTAACTTCAGAACAGAACATATTAACTTTTTTTTACTTTTTTAACTTTTTTACTTACCGGTAATTTTTTTTTTTTTTTTTTACCTTTATAGAACAAACCTCTCCTTCCCCATGGGACAATGTGCAAAGTGCAAATCGCCCAAAGATGTGGCGAAGTACGTTATGCACTTTATCCCAGGTGAAAGGAGAGGTTTGCAGCAGCTGTGAGTAAAAGGGCCCTAATAGCCCTGTGTGCCTGTCCTGTGAGATGCAATCCCTATGCTAGGTGTACCTGTGTGTGGTACTTCCGGAAACACTCTACTAAGCATAGGGCAGGGTGGTCAGGACAGTCAGGACAGAAATAGCGGGTGTCACGCCTTATTCCACTCCTGCTACAGACACAACATTTTTTTCGGGGTGGCGGTTGGGTTGAGGTACCAGCAACGACACTGGGGAAATGTCACTCGTGTAGACGGCTAACTACACTGGTGGATGGGGCCACGGAACCTTCTGGATACAGGAGGTTCTCGATGATCTCTTCCTGGAATTTGAGGAAGGATCGTGTTCTCCCAGCCTTACTGTAGAGAACAAAACTATTATACAGCGCCAATTGAATTAAATATACAGACACCTTCTTATACCAGCGTCTGGTTCTGCGTGAAACTAAATAGGGAGCCAACATCTGGTCATTGAAGTCCACCCCTCCCATGAGCGCATTATAGTCGTGGACTGAGAGGGGCTTTTCAATGACACGGGTTGCCCTTTCATTTTGGATTGTTGTGTCTGCGTGAATGGAGGAGAGCATGTAAACGTCACGCTTGTCTCTCCATTTCACCGCGAGCAGTTCTTCATTAGACAAGGCAGCCCTCTCCCCCCTTGCAAGACGGGTGGTAACGAGCCGTTGGGGGAAGCCCACGCGACTAGTTCGCGCGGTACCACAGGCGCAAATCCGTTCTAGAAACAAATGCCTAAAGAGGGCCACACTTGTGTAAAAATTGTCCACATAAAGATGGTACCCCTTGCCGAATAAGGGTGACACCAAGTCCCAGACTGTCTTCCCACTGCTCCCCAGGTAGTCAGGGCAACCGACCGGCTCCAGGGTCTGATCTTTTCCCTCATAGATCTGAAATTTGTGGGTATAGCCTGTGGCCCTTTCACAGAGCTTATACAATTTGACCCCATACCGGGCACGCTTGCTTGGGATGTATTGTTTGAAGCCAAGGCGCCCGGTAAAATGTATTAGGGACTCGTCTACGCAGATGTTTTGCTCAGGGGTATACAAATCTGCAAATTTCTGGTTGAAATGGTCTATTAGGGGCCGAATTTTGTGGAGCCGGTCAAAAGCTGGGTGGCCTCTGGGACGGGAGGTGGTGTTGTCGCTAAAATGCAGAAAACGCAGGATGGTCTCAAATCGTGTCCTGGACATAGCAGCAGAGAACATGGGCATGTGATGAATTGGGTTCGTGGACCAATATGACCGCAATTCATGCTTTTTAGTTAGACCCATGTTGAGGAGAAGGCGCAGAAAAATTTTAAGTTCGGAAACTTGGACTGGTTTCCACCGGAAAGGCTGGGCATAATAGCTTCCCGGGTTTGCGGTTATAAATTGTGTGGCATACCGGTTTGTCTCTGCCACGACTAAGTCCAAGAGCTCCGCAGTCAAGAACAGCTCAAAAAATCCCAGGGCCGAACCGATTTGAGCCGTCTCAACCCGAACTCCAGACTGGGCGGTGAAAGGGGGAACTAATGGTACGGCTGAAGTTGGTGACTGCCAATCAGGGTTTGCCAGCACCTCAGGGATTCTAGGGGCTCTACGGGCCTGTCTGTGCGGTGGCTGCGACGGGGTAACTACTGCACGTGCCACCGTACCAGCTTCAACTGCCCTTCTGGTGCTCGCTACTTCACCAGGTTGTACGGCAGTGCTGGTACTAGGTCCAGGAAGGGCTGCGCTGCTGGTGTATGCCTCACCACGTGATCCGGCAGCGACAGCCCCACTCTGCTGCTCTTGAAGTGGATCCTGCGTAACCTGTGGTCTAGCGACACGGGGCCGGGTACGCCTGGTGCTATCAGGGACCTCCACCTCCTCGTCCGAACTTTGGGTCAGAGAGCCACTGCTTTCCACAGGTTCATATTCTGACCCGCTAGATTCGTCAGATGAGGGTTCCCATTCCTCATCCGACTGGGTCAGAATCCTGTAGGCATCTTCAGAAGAATACCCCCTGTTTGACATTTTGGACTACTAAATTTAGGGGTATTCCCTGAGACTACCCAAGAAAAAAAGCAAACCTGTCTTACAAAGGGGAGGCTAGCGAAGTACCAGAGGCCGCTGCGGTTGATAAAAAATATCAAAACTGATTTTTTTATCGCCGCAGTGCGTGTAAAGTGAATGTGCAGTGATCAAAAAATTATAATTTTTTGTCACTGCGGTGGGGCGGGCGTGGGTGAACGCACGTGTGGGCGACCGATCAGGCCTGATCGGGCAAACACTGCGTTTTGGTTGGAGTGCGAGCTAAGGTGACACTAATACAATTATAGATCTGACCGTGATCAGTTTTGATCACTTACAGATACTATAAAAGTACAAATGCTGATTAGCGATACGCTAATCAGCGAATAAAAGTGACTGCGGTGCGGTGGGCTGGGCGCTAACTGACGCTAACTACCTAACCAAGGGGCCTAAACTATCCCTAAAACCTAACAGCCAATACTAGTGAAAAAAAAAAAGTGACAGTTTAAACTGATCACTTTTTGTCTTTCACTAGTGATTGACAGGGGCGATCAAAGGGGTGATCAAAGGGTTAATTGGGGTGCAGGGGGGTGATCTGGGGCTAAGGTGTAGTGTTTGGTGTACTCACTGTGAAGTCTGCTCCTCTGCTGGATCCAACCGACGAAAAGGACCAGCAGAGGAGCAGAGAAGCCATATAACAGATCATATTTACTAATATGATCTGTTATATGGCTTGTGATTCGATTTTTGAAAAATCAGCAACCTGCCAGCGACGATCATTGGCTGGCAGGTTGCTGATGCAATTGTCCTCGAACTTTTGCCGGCCCGCGATGCGCATGCGCGGGCCGGCTGTGACCGAAATCTTGCGTCTCGCGAGAGGACGCGCCGGCGCGTCCACTCGGAATGATACAACCACCTCCAGGACGCGTCTGTGCGTACAGCGGTCCGGAGGTGGTTAAAGGGGCAGCGCGCTGTGGATGACACTGTTAAGGGAGTGGAGTGCTGTGGAGCTCTCAGCCAATCAGGCCACCCTCAAAAGACGGACTTAAAAACCCCACCGCCAGGTCCCGCTAAGTCACACCCCCTCCCACTCCATAGCCGACGGGGATTGAACAAATTAAGGTAAAATCAACTTCTGTCAGCTGCAGGGGTGGAAGGGAGGGTGACTTTCTCCCTGCAACTTACACAGCACGGGGCTGCTGTCTGAGAGTGAGCCGTTCAAAAGAACATCCCTGTGTCCATCCAGGTCCTGCGCCGGACGGAGGACAGGGAGTCGGAAAGCTGTACTGTCCTGCCTAAAACCGGACCTCTGGCCACCCTAGGGGCAGGCTGCTGTCAAGGTTACAGTTAAGGGGATGGTCCGCTATAGAGGTCAGTGTTAAGTGGCAGATTTTTGTAGAGGCCATTGTTAAGGGGACGGGATATTGTGGAAATCACTGTTAAGGAAATGGGGTACTGTGGAGGTCACTAATAAAGGGGCGGCCACTGTGGAGATCACTGTTAAAGGGGCGGGCTGCTGTGGAGGTCACTGCTAAGGGGACAGGGAACTGTGTAGGTCTCTGTTAAGGGGACAGGGATCTGTGGAGGTCACAGTTAAGGAGGCGGTCCACTATGGAGGTCAGTGTTAAGGGGCGGGGTGTCTGCTGTGTCAGACCTGGCCCATCCATGGTCAGTGATTAATTTGAATGGTCAGAAATGATGTAATACTTTATGCCATTCTATGTTTGAGACAAAAGCCCTGATTTTGCTGTCAGTGTTATCCAATACATTCCAAAACTGTAAGGGTTACATAGCATCATAAATCAATATAATGCTATGCAACCCCTGCAGTGTTGGAAGTTCAGGACGGGTGCTGCGCTGCATCTCCAGAGCATGACACTTGCTCGTCTGAAAGCGGCCTTAGGGTACTTTAACACTAGCGTTTTTCTTTTCCGGCATAGAGTTCCATCCTAGGGGCTCAATACCAGAAAAGAACTGATCAGTTTTATTCCCATGCATTCTGAATGGAGAGCAATCCGTTAAGGATGCATCAGGATGTCTTCAGTTCAGTCTTCAGCATGCAGGATGTCTTCAGCATGCTGCTGTTTTTTCTCCGGCCCAAAAAAACTGAGCAGTTGCCTGAATGCCGGATTCGGCATTTTTTTCCATAGGAATGTATT
This sequence comes from Bufo bufo, assembly GCF_905171765.1. Taxonomy (NCBI): domain Eukaryota; kingdom Metazoa; phylum Chordata; class Amphibia; order Anura; family Bufonidae; genus Bufo; species Bufo bufo. Next base: position 159,767,506 of record NC_053391.1, read on the forward strand.
AGTGCTGGATCCGGCATTCAAAATACCGCAATGCCGCATCCATCCTTCCGGTCTGCGCATGCGCAGACCTTTAAAAATGTGAAAAGAATAGAAACTGATCTATTTGTCCATATAACAAATGGACAGACAGATCCGTTCTTGCAATGCATTTGTGAGAGGGATCTGCATCCAGATCCGTCTACAAATGCTGTCCGTTTGCATGCAGATTGCCGGATCCGGCAGGCTGTTCCGGCGACGGAACTGCTTGCCGGATCACTCTGCCGCAAGTGTGAAAGTACTCTTAGACTTTTAGATCGTTGACTGAAGTTTGCAAATATAGGTGGGAAAATGGGCTTGATTTGCTATGTTAATGAGTTTCACTCTAGATTTATCACTGAGATATTCTTAAATAGTTGTAAAAAAATCACAATTTCACTCCAGTAGGAGGGTGGAGTAGGAAAACAGGAGGAGCTTTTCTAGACAAAAGTGATAGGTTAAAGGATAAGACAAATTTATCAAGCAACGTGCGACATTTGATAAATGTGGCATAAAGTACACCAATGCAAACTCAAGCAAAACTGACTTCAGATATTCCCCTCATGATAAATTCCCCCCAAAGTGTTTTTGTTTCTATATGTATGCAGCTAAGTGATGGTCTAGTATAAAAGGTAGCAGGCACACTCTTATTTGGTATGAAAGTCGTAGGATTTTATTAATATATTTAAAATTACGTCACCTACCAGACGCGATACACGCGCCCAGGAACCAGGAGGGACGCTGCAAGGCAAAGAGTCGCACCGCACGAACAACCAGTCCGGGACACCTACAGACAAAAGCCGTGGTCGGTGGGTAAGTGACTTCTGAGCCAGAGACAGTGCGGGACGCCGCACCCAGGCTCAGAACACCAGTCCCACTCACTATATACTTTCTCTGCCTGCAAAAACAACATATCAAAGCAACTATATGTGACTATATTGATCAGGTAATCCTCTTTACCTATGAAACACAGAGAGAAAATGCACCAAACAGAAATGCTACTGACTATACTGGGAAGTCATAAATGCAGGTATTAAAAGCTGAGACTTTCGCCAATATGTTCCAGTCAGGAAAATATCGGAGCCCATCAATGCACCACGTCACGGTCACTCAGCATGGCAGAGGGTCCTAGCCGCTGCTCTAACTATGGTGTGAACACGGTCTGGGGGTGATATAATTCAGCTCACAGCCAAGCTTCCACACAAAAGCCCAGCTTAAATACTGTGGTAGTACAATGTGAATGAGGCCAGGCTGTGAGCCACACCTATGCCAGACCATGTGATAGAGGTTACCAGGTGCAACAGAGTGTTTGAACACACTCAAATCTAACAAGACAGAAACACAGAAATGAAGTGGCAATTCTGGAGGAGCTGCTCAGCCCCTAACACTGTAGCGTGTCTTTTATTGGGGGAGCAGCCCGACCGCATGTGGACCGCAGTAATCGACTAACCCCAGCAAAATATGCATACAATGGAGGATGTCGACGCGGTCCACATGCACCACAAGAAGCAAACTACACAGAATGTAGCAAATAAACATATGAAACACAGAGAGAAAATGCACCAAACAGAAATGCTACTGACTATACTGGGAAGTCATAAATGCAGGTATTAAAAGCTGAGACTTTCGCCAATATGTTCCAGTCAGGAAAATATCGGAGCCCATCAATGCACCTCGTCACGGTCACTCAGCATGGCAGAGGGTCCTAGCCGCTGCTCTAACTATGGTGTGAACACGGTCTGGGGGTGATATAATTCAGCTCACAGCCAAGCTTCCACACAAAAGCCCAGCTTAAATACTGTGGTAGTACAATGTGAATGAGGCCAGGCTGTGAGCCACACCTATGCCAGACCATGTGATGGAGGTTACCAGGTGCAACAGAGTGTTTGAACACACTCAAATCTAACAAGACAGAAACACAGAAATGAAGTGGCAATTCTGGAGGAGCTGCTCAGCCCCTAACACTGTAGCGTGTCTTTTATTGGGGGAGCAGCCCGACCGCATGTGGACCGCAGTAATCGACTAACCCCAGCAAAATATGCATACAATGGAGGATGTCGACGCGGTCCACATGCACCACAAGAAGCAAACTACACAGAATGTAGCAAATAACTGGAACATATTGGCGAAAGTCTCAGCTTTTAATACCTGCATTTATGACTTCCCAGTATAGTCAGTAGCATTTCTGTTTGGTGCATTTTCTCTCTGTGTTTCATATGTTTATTTGCTACATTCTGTTTAGTTTGCTTCTTGTGGTGCATGTGGACCGCGTCGACATCCTCCATTGTATGCATATTTTGCTGGGGTTAGTCGATTACTGCGGTCCACATGCGGTCGGGCTGCTCCCCCAATAAAAGACACGCTACAGTGTTAGGGGCTGAGCAGCTCCTCCAGAATTGCCACTTCATTTCTGTGTTTCAATCCTCTTTACCTATTGCAGCAAAATAGTCCTCTATTATTGGGACATTTTAAAATTTTTAGTCCCTCTAACAGAGAGACCATTTTTGCCACATCGGTGAAGAAATGACTTTCACTATTGACATTTTACAGTTCCACCATTTTACCTTATGATCACACGGGAACCTATCTCTGTATTTTTGCAATTTTTCACCTAAATTTTATGATTTTGTACAAACTGTTTTATTATCCATACGGATCCATTTGAACTTTTACTTAATAGGTACCCACCTTATAGTGGTACCACACACTAACCCAAACCCTATTCTATCCGGTACACACACCTAGTATCCGGACACCCCACCACTACCACCACCCTATCTTCACCCATCATCTCCCTCAAAAGACACCATATTCTATACCAGATTTTAACCAATTTTAAATATATAAATAAAATCCTACGGCTTTTATACCAAATAAGAGTGTGCCTGCTACCTTTTATACTATTTCTGTTATTCCTTTGACTGGGTGAGTCAAAACAGTAGACCAGCACCTCTACCATTCCATTGAACAGTTGAGCCGTCTTATATATATCTACTAAGTGATGGTCTAATCTTCAATTAATCCCTCCATGTCTATTTATGTATGACCTAGTGACCTGTGTCACTAAGCCTAGGTTTTCACATTTTACACAGTTTTAGAAACCAAAGCCAGGAATGGATTCCAAAAGAGGAGAAAACACAGCTTTTCTCTTACACGTATACTCAGGTGATGGCATGGCTTTGCACCATGAGACCTGACTGTGGAAACCCTTGTTAAATGCCCCCTTCCAGTTTGAGTATTCAAACATCCCTCACCCAAATTCCTTTGTAACAACTATAAATATATATATGGCAAGAAACCTGAGGTGGAAATGTCCTCTTAAACTGGATATCATGAAAAGATTTCTTATGTTTATGCAGGTTTGTAAAAAAAAAAAAAAAAGTATGTTTCTGTCAACCAGACACCTTTTGAGGTGGTCTACCATCATTTCAATAAGTACGTCCATCTAAGTCTAATTATTCACTGTCAATAGGATCAGAAAAAAAGTGATTAGAAAAGGATCATTAATCAAGCACGCTTCATCAGATCAGTTTAGATCCTTCTTTACTTTACTGTATCTGAGAATTAGACATTGTGTATGGCAAATGAAAGCCATTAGATCAGACATTCCACTTTACCATTGATTTCACTAAATTTAAAGAATATTCAAGGATCACTTTGCTGCTCGTTTTCAAACTCGTTTAATTACATAGTAACATAGTTGTTAAAGGGATTCTGTCACCTCTTTTTACCCTATAGAGATGCGGACATGCACAGCTAGATCACCGCTAGCATGTCCGCAATATACCTGTCCCATATCTCTGAGTGGTTTTATTGAGTGTAAAAAATTATTTTATATATATGTAAATCAGCCTGGTAAAGAGCCCAAGCTGCTGCACTAACCGTTCTGGAGCCAAGCCACGCCCCCCTGTAAAGGAGCCCAGCACCGCCTGTATCCAGGGATCTCCTCCTTGCTCACAAAGTCAGATCGCCATAATCTCGCAGTGTGTGAGCTCGCGCATGCGCAGTTCCTTCCCTGAGGCTGATGCCAGCACAGGGAAGGAACACTATGCCGGCACTGCGCATGCAAGAGCTCGCGCATCGCAAGATTATGGCGATCTGACTTTGTGAGCAAGGAGGAGATTCCTGGATACAGGCAGTGCTGGGCTCCTTCACAGGGGGGCGTGGCTGGGCACCAGGTATGGGACAGGTATATTGCGGACATGCTAGCGGCGGTCTATCCGAGCCGAGCATGTCCGCTTCTCTATAGGGTAAAAAGGGGTGACAGAATCCCTTTAAGGTTGGAAAAAGACAAAAGTCCATCAAGTCCAACCTGTAATCCTGCTATATTGATCCACGGTACAATCTTTGGATCAATGTCCATCTTCCTTTTAAAAAGGGGTTGGGCCAAAGGGAAAGGGTGTGTAGAACAAGATTTCAATACCTTGTTATAAGCCATAATATTATTTTGAATTTAAAATTCATCCTTACCTTTTTTGAAGCCATCTACTGTATTTGCTGTGACCAGCTCCTGCAGCAGGCTATTCCGGAGATTCACAACCCTTACTGTAAAGAATGCTTGTTGCCTCTTATGACTGAATCTTTTTTCTCCAGGCGTAGGGAGTGGCCCCTTGTTTTTTGAGGATGTTTAACACAGAATAGCTTCCCTTAATATTTTTTGTATGGTCCATTTATATATTTGTACAAGTTAATCATGTCCCCCCCTTAGAAGTCTTTTTTCAAGGCTAAACAATTTCAGTTCATTTAATCTTTGCTTATAACTAAGATCTTCCAGGCCCTTTATGAGTTTAGTTGCTCTCTGTACTTTTTCTAACTCCAGGGCATCCTTTTTATTGACTGGTGCCCAGAACTGAACCGCGTATTCCAGTTGAGGAAGCACCAATGTGGCAATATTACATCCCTGTCCTGCGAGTCCATACCTCTTTTAATAGAAGACAAAATACTGCTGGCCTTACAGGCAGCTAAATTGGCATTGCATGCTGTTATTTAGTCTATGATCTACTAATACACCCAGATCCTTCTCAACAAGTGACTCTCCCAGTTTTACTAACCCTAGGACATATGCTGCATGCAGATTATTAGCCCCCAAGTGCATAACTTTACATTTATCTACATTGAACCTCATTTGCCAAGTGGAGGCCCAAACAGTAAGTTTGTCCAAGTCAGCTTGTAACTAGTATTGAGCGAGCATGCTACGCAGCCAATAACCGTGCAGGGAGGTGCTGGCACGCACTGTAATGCCATAGCCATGTTGGCTACTTGCATTACAGTGATTGGCTGGCCGGAACGCGTCATTGGGTGCTATAAAGCACCCGATGACACATGTTCGCCTCAGTCTTAGTCAGGGAGAGCTGAGCATAGGAAGGGAAAGACAGTGTAGGGAGTGTTATTGGAAGATTTTTCTAACAAAAACTTTTCAGAGACCCAAAACTTCTTTTAAGGACTATTGTGTGTGACAGCAGCAATATACACTGCCTGTCCAAAGAAAAAAGTCACCACCAAAAAAAAAGTCACACACTCTAATATTTCATTGGATCGCCTTTAGCTTTGATTATGGCACACATTTGCTGTGGCATTGTTTCGATAAGCTTCTGCAATGTCACAAGATTTATTTCCATCAAGTATTGCATTAATTTTTCACCAAGATCTTGCATTGATGATGGTAGAGTCTGACTGCTGCGCAAAGCCTTCTCCAGCACATCCCAAAGATACTTAATGGGGTCTGGACTCTGTGGTGGCCAATACATGTGTGAAAATGATGTCTCATGCTCCCTGAACCACTCCTTTCAATTTGAGCCCGATAAATCCTGTCATTGTCATCCTGGAATATGCCCGTGCCATCAGGGAAGAAAAAATCCATTGATGGAATAACCTGGTCATTCAGTATGTTCAGGTAGTCAGCCGACCTCATTCTTGGAGCACATACTGTTGCTGAACCTAGACCTGATCATCTGTGGCAACACCAGATCATAGCACTGCCCCCACAGGCTTGTACAGTAGGCACTAGGCATGATGGGTGCATCACTAGTGTTGATCACGAATATTCGAATTGCGAATTTTAATTGCGAATATCGGCACTTCGAGAATTCGTGAATATTTAGAATATCGCAAAATATATTCGTAATCCAAATATTCGATTTTTAAAAAAATACCAGTTCATGCGAATTTTCGCAATCAAGAAAATAATGCCTGGAGATCATTAATTCGCGAATTCTCGAATATATGGCGAATATTCACCCAAATATTCGCGAAATATCGCGAATTCGAATATTGCCCCTGCTGCTCATCACTATGCATCACTTCATCTACCTCTCTTCTTACTCTGATGCGCCCATCACTCTGGAACAGGGTAAATCTTGACTCATCAGACCACATGACCTTCTTCCGTTGCTCCAGAGTCCAATCTTTATGCTCCCTAGCAAATTGAAGCCTTTTTTTCTGGTTTGCCTCACTGATTAGTGGTTTTCTTACGGCTAAACAGCTGTTCAGTCCCAATCCCTTGAGTTCCATTCGCATTGTACGTGTGGAAATGCTCTTACTTTCACTATTAAACATAGCCCTGAGTTCTACTGTTGTTTTTCTTTGATTTGATTTCACCAAACGTTTAAGTGATCGCCGATCACGATCATTCAGGATTTTTTTTCCGCCAAATTTCTTCCTCGAATACGATGGATCCCCACTATCCTTCCAGTTTTTAATAATACGTTGGACAGTTCTTAAACCAATTTTAGTAGTTTCTGCAATCTCCTTAGATGTTTTCTCTGCTTGATGCATGCCAATGATTTGACCCTTCTCAAACAGACTAACATCTTTTCCACGACCACGAAATGTGTCTTTCGACATTGTTGTTTAAGAAATGAGAAGCAACTCATTGCACCAGTTTGGGTTAAATAACTTGTTGCCAGCTGAAAAATAATCGCCCATGCAGTAATTATCCAATAGGAGGCTCATAACTATTTGCTTAGTTAAATCCAGGTGGTGACTTTTTTTTAGACAGGCAGTGTATATTTGTAGCGCAACCTGCGCTAAATTGCTCAGTCTTAGGGAGAGCAGTGCATAGGAAAAGAAAGAGTGTAGGGAGTGTTATTGGAAGATTTTTATTAGAAAAACTTTTCAGAGACCCAAAAGTCCTTTTAAGGACTATTGTGTGTGACAGCAGCAATATATATTTTTAGCGCATCCGGCGCTAAATAGTGTCTAAAAGGCCACGGCGGACAGTTAAATTATCCGCGCCACATCTCCAGTGTAAAGTGTGCGCATACCTAAAATATCAGTGACATCCAGTGTACTTTTTCTATAGACATGTACGCTGCGGAGAGTTAAATTATCTGTGCCACATCTCCTGTGTAAAGTGTGCGCACCCCTAAAATATCAGTGACATCCAGTGTACTGTTCCGTAGACGGTGTCCGCTCCGGACAGTTAAATTATCCGCGCCACATCTCCTGTGTAAAGTGTGCACATCCCTAAAATATCAGTGACATCCAGTGTACTTTTTCCGTAGAAGGTGTCCGCTGCGGACAGTTAAATTGTCCGCGCCACATCTCCTGTTTAAAGTGTGCGCATCCCTAAAATATCAGTGACATCCAGTGTACTTTTTCCATGGACGGTGTCCGCTGCGGACAGTTAAACTAACCGCGCCACATCTCCTGTGTAAAGTGTACGCATCCCTAAAATATCAGTGACATCCAGTGTACTTTTTCCGTAGAAGTGTACGCTGCGGACAGTTAAATTATCCGCGCTACATCTCCTGTGTAAAGTGTGCACACCCCTAAAATATCAGTGACATCCAGTGTACTTTTCCATAGACGGTGTCCGCTCCGGACAGTAAAATTATCTGCGCCACATCTCCTGTGTAAAGTGTGCGCATACCTAAAATATCAGTGACATCTAGTGTACTTTTTCCATAGACATGTACGCTGCCGAGAGTTAAATTATCCGCGGTCCTGTGTAAAATGTACGCATCCCTAAAATATCAGTGACATCCAGTGTACTTTTTCCGTAGAAGTGTACGCTGCGGACAGTTAAATTATCCGCACTACATCTCCTGTGTAAAGAGTGCGCACCCCTAAAATATCAGTGACATGCAGTGTACTTTTCCGTAGACGGTTTCCGCTCCGGACAGTTAAATTATCCGCGCCCCATCTCCTGTGTAAAGTGTGCACATCCCTAAAATATCAGTGATATCCAGTGTACTTTTTCCGCAGAAGGTGTCCGCTGCGGACAGTTAAATTATCTGCGCCACATCTCTTGTGTAAAGTGTGCACATCCCTAAAATATCAGTGACATCCAGTGTACTTTTTCCGTAGAAGGTGTCCGCTGCAGACAGTTAAATTATCCGCGCCACATCTCCTGTTTAAAGTGTGCGCATCCCTAAAATATCAGTGACATCCAGTGTACTTTTTCCATGGACGGTGTCCGCTGCAGACAGTTAAATTATTCGCGCCACATCTCCAGTGTAAAGTGTGCACATCCTAAAATATCAGTGACATCCAGTGTACTTTTTCCATAGACGGTGTCCGCTGAGGACAGTTAAATTAACCGCGCCACATCTCCTGTGTAAAGTGTGCGCATCCCTAAAATATCAGTGACATCCAGTGTACTTTTTCCGTAGACGTGTACGCTGCAGAGAGTTAAATTTTCCGCGCCAAATCTCCTGTGTAAAGTGTGAGCATCCCTAAAATATCAGTGACATCCAGTGTACTTTTTCCGTAGACATGTACGCTGCGGACAGTTAAATTATCCGCGCCACATCTCCTGTGTAAAGTGTGCGCATACCTAAAATATCAGTGACATCCAGTGTACTTTTTCCATAGACGTGTACGCTGCCGAGAGTTAAATTATCCGCGCCACATCTCCTGTGTAAAGTGTATGCATCCCTAAAATATCAGTGACATCCAGTGTACTTTTTCCGTAGAAGTGTACGCTGCGGAGAGTTAAATTATCTGCACTACATCTCCTGTGTAAAAAGTGCGCACCCCTAAAATATCAGTGACATCCAGTGTACTTTTCCGTAGACGGTGTCCGCTCCGGACAGTTAAATTATCTGCGCCGCATCTTCTGTTTAAAGTGTGAGCATCCCTAAAATATCAGTGACATCCAGTGTACTTTTTCCATAGAAGATGTCCGCTCCGGACAGTTAAATTATGTGGATATCTCCTGTATAACGTTTCCACATCCCAAATACCTTTTTAAATTTTTTGCGCATACTCGTCCAAATCGTACGCTACTGTACGTGTGACATACTTTCAAGCATATATCACATTTAAAATTAAAAAGGCGAGCAGTAAGGGACGGGGAAGTGGCCGTGATGCTGATGGTGCACGCAGAGGCCGTGGCCCTGTGCGCGTTGAAACTGTGCCTGCTGCCAGAGCACGTGAAAAACAGTCATCCACGATACCTAGCCTTATGTCCCAGTTTGCAGGGCGGCACAGGACACCACTCTTGAAGTCAGACCAGTGCGACCAGGTGGTCTGTTGGATTGCATAAGATAATGCTTCCAGTCGGTTAAGCAACATCCTGTCTTCCACCAAGTCCAGTCTTGATACTCCTTCCTCCCACCAGTTACAGTCTGGCTCACACTCGGATATTCTGAGGACCTCTTTTCCTTGCCATTCATTGATATGGCCATCTTGCCAAGCATGCTTATAGAAGGACAGATCTTGTGCCCTGATTCCCAAACTCTTGAGCATCCACAGTCTCAAGAAGATGACAGTGGGGAACAGCAATTACTGTTTAATGAGGTGGATGATGATGAGACACAGTTACCAATAACTCAACAGAAAATACTGTCTCATGAGGTTGGGGAAGAGGATGAGACACAGTTGTCAATCACTGAGGTTGTGGTTAGGTCAACAAGTCTGGAGGATGAGCAGAGTGAGGAAGTGGAAAAGGAGGTGGTGGACGATAAAGTCACTGACCCAACCTGGGTACGTAGAAAGACGAGTGAGGACAGCAGTACAGACGGGGAGGGATCTGCAGCACCGCAACAGGCTGGAAGAGGCAGTGGGGTGGCAAAAAGGCAGAAGGCGGGCCACACTAAACAGGCCCGAAATTGTTCCACGGAGCACCCCATTGCGGAAATCTTCCTTGCCAAGGGATAGGTGTTCTGCAGTATGGCGCTTTTTTGAGGAATGTGTGGACGACAAAAGAATTATAATTTGCAACCTGTGCCATACAAAAATGAGCAGGGGCGTGAACACTAGCAACCTCACCACCACCAGCATGATCCGCCACATGGCATCAAAGCACCGTAAAAGGTGGGCCGAACGCCTGGGTCCACAATCTGTGTCTGTGGATCACACCACTGCGTCTTCTTCCCCTGTGTTACGTGCTGGCCAATCCCCTGTCCAAGGCGCAGGCCCGGATGCCTCCCTCCCTGCACCTGGACCTTCGCAAGCACCATCATCGACCACATCCACTTCCATGTTCCAGCACAGCGTACGAATGTCCTTACTCCAGGCATTTGAATGCAAGCGCAAATATCCAGCCACCCACCCACAGGCCATAGCACTAAATGCGCAGCTTTACAAATTGCTGGCCCTGGAAATGTTCCCATTTAGGCTTGTGGACACTGAGGCCTTCGGCAGCCTGATGTCGGCAGCTGTCCCGCATTACGCAGTCCCCAACAGCCATTATTTTTTCACGGTGTGCAATGCCTGCCTTACACCAACATGTGTCCCTTAACATCACACGTGCCCTGACCAATGCTGTTACTAGGAAGGTCCACTTAACCTTGGACACATGAACAAGTGCATTCGGCCAGGGACGCTACATTTACCTGATGGCACACTGGGTGAATGTTATGGAGGCCGGGAGCCAGTCGTACCCTGGGATGGCACAGGTGCTACCGACACCAAGGATTGCGGGCCCTACGTCGATCAGGGTTTCCGCCAGCACCTCCGTTAATGGCTTCAACGCCCATTTCTCCTCCTCCGCCTCCTCCTCCACTTCCACTTCTGAATTATCCAAATGCAGCACCAGTCAGTTATCAGTCGGTAGCTAGAAGCAGTGTAGCACTGCAGTGGGGAAGCGGCAACAGGCCGTGCTGAAGCTGATAGGCTTAGGGGACAAACAGTACACCGCCGCAGAGCTGTGGCAGGGGAAAAGAGACCAGACTGAGCTGTGGCTCTCGCCACTCAACCTAGAACCAGGCATGGTTGTGTCTGATAATGGTCGTAACTTGGTGGCGGCTTTGGAGCTCGGCAAGCTCAGACACATCCCATGCCTAGCCCACGTCTTAAACTTAGTGGTTCAGCAGTTTCTAAAAACCTACCCCAATTTGCCTGAGCTACTGGTGAAGGTGTGCCGTGTGTGTGCACATTTCTGCAAGTCATCGACAGCTTCAGCCGGTCTGTCAACGCTGCAGCAGCGCTTGAAATTTCCTGCTCACTGGCTGTTGTGAGACATGAGCACACACTGGAACTCGACGATCCACATGTTGGCCAGGCTTTGTGAGCAACAGAGGGCAGTAGTGGAATACCAGCTGCAACATGGTCATCGCCTTTCCAGTCAGCTTCCTCTGTTCACAAGCGAGGAGTGGACATGGATGTAGAATGTATCGGCAAATAAGAACCATTTGGCCCATCTAGTCTGCCCAATATACTGAATACTATGAATAGCCCCTGGCCCTATCTTATATGAAAGGATGGCCTTATGTCTATCCCATGCATGCTTAAACTCCTTCACTGCAGCTACCACTTCACTGCAGCTACCACTTCTGCAGAAAGGCTATTCCATGCATCCACTACTCTCTCAGTAAAGTAATACTTCCTGATATTATTTTTAAACCTTTGCCCCTCTAATTTAAAATGATGTCCTCTTGTAGCAGTTTTTCTTCTTTTAAATATTCTCTCCTCTTTTACCGTGTTGATTCCCTTTTTGTATTTAAACGTTTCTATCATATCCCCTCTGTCTCTTCTTTCTTCCAAGCTATATATGTTAAGGTCCTTTAACCTTTCCTGGTAAGTTTTATCCTGCAATCCATGTACTAGTTTAGTAGCTCTTCTCTGAACTCTCTCCAAAGTATCGAAATCCTTCTGGAGATATGGTCTCCAGTACTGCGCACAATACTCCAAATGAGGTCTCACTAGTGCTCTGTAGAGCGGCATGAGCACCTCCCTCTTTCTACTGGTAATGCCTCTCCCTACACACCCAAGCATTCTGCTAGCATTTCCTGCTGCTCTACAACATTGTCTGCCTAACTTTAAGTCTTCTGAAATAATGAGCCTTAAATCCCTTTCCTCAGATACTGAGATTAGGACTGTATCACTTATTTTATATTCTGCTCTTGGGTTTTTACGCCCCAGGTGCATTATCTTGTCTGACCTCTGTGAGGTTTTAGGAAACTTTAAAGAATCAATACAGATGGTGAGCGGCGATAATGCTATTATCAGCGTAATCATCTCACTTCTGTGTCTACTCAAAAACTCGCTGCTCACAATTAAGGCCGACGCTTTGCATGTGGAAGAGGTGAAAATGGGGGAAGACATTACACAGGGTGATAGCCAGACCACCCTCAGTTCGTCTGCTCAGCGCGAATTTGGCGATGAAGAGGAGGAGGAGCAGGAGACGGTTGCCTCCTCTACAGAGGGTAGTACCCATGGAAGTTTAATTCCATCTGTTCAGCGTGGGTGGGCAGAAGAGGAGGAAGAGGATGAGGAGATTGAGAGTGATCCTCCTAATGACGACAGCGAAGTCTTGCCTGTTTGGACTCTGGCACACATGGCTGACTTTATGCTAGTCTGCCTTTCCCGCGACCCGTACGTTATATGCATTTTAGACAAAATGGATTACTGGTTGTTCACCCTTCTCGACCCCCGCTAAAAAAGAGAACTTCTCATCTCTCATTTCTCTGGCGGAGAGTACGATCAAAGCGGTGCAATAACAGAAGATCCTTGTTGAAATATTTATCCAAAAATTTCCATCTGACAACGCTGGCGGCAGAGTCCGTAGTTCCTTGGCCAACCGAGGAGGGGAGACAAGGGGAACACATATCAGTTCCAACAGAGGCAGGGCAACACTCTCCAAAGCCTGGGACAGTTTCATGACACCCCGCCAGCACCCTCACCCTGATGCGCGGCCTAGTTACACAAGGAGGTAAACATTTTGGAAGATGGTGAAGGAGTACATAGCAGACGGTGTCAACGTCCTCAATGATCCCTCAGTGCCTTACAAATACTGGGTGTCCAAGCTGGATACGTGGCACAAACTGGCTCTCTATGCCTCTGAGGTGCTGGCCTGCCCTGCCGCCAGCGTTTTGTCTGAGCGGGTATTTAGTGCTGCTGGTGGTATTTTAACAGATAAGCGTATCCGCCTGTCAACTGAAAATGCTGACAGGTTGACTCTTTAAAAATTAACAAGGCCTGGATTGCCCCTGACTTCTCTACTCCACCAGAGGAAAGCGGCTGAACATAAAGGCACTTTAAATGTAATTTTTTTAATGTACTGAATACACTGTATTCCCACGAACCCCTTCCACCACAAAAAAGGGTATATGGTTGAATCTTTCTTATCTCATCCTCCTTCTCCTCTTTCATCATATCAACATGCTTATTCGTCGCATATATGCCCTTCGCATATAATGTTTTACAGGGTCAGCTCAGCTGCGGGCCCTCGTATATACTTTTTTAGAGGGTCAGCTCACCAGCAGGCCCTCATCTACAATGTTTTACTGGGTCAGCTCACTAGCAGGCCCTTGCATATAATTTTTTAGAGGGTCATCTCACCAGTAGGCCCTGGCATATAATGTTTTACAGGGTCAGCTCACCGGCAGGCCCTCACCTACAATGTTTTACAGTGTCAACTTACCAGCAGGCCCTTGCATATAATTTTATAAAGGGTCAGCTCACCAGCAGGACCTCGCATATAATGTTTTACAGGGTCAGCTCACCAGCAGGCCCTTGCATATAATGTTTTACAGGGTCAGCTCACCTGAAGGCCGACACATATAATATTTTACAGGGTCATCTCACCAGCAGGCCATTATCCTACAATGTTTTACAGGGTCAGCTCATCAGCAGGCCCTCGCATATATTTTTTTAGAGGGTCAGCTCACCAGCAGGCCTGCACCTACAATGTTTTACAGGGTCAGCTCACCAGCAGGCCTTCACCTACAATCACTTACAGGGTCAGCTCACCTGAAGGCTGGCACATATAATTTTTTAGAGGGTCATCTCACCAGCAGGCCATTACCCTACAATGTTTTACAGGGTCAGCTCATCAGCAGGCCCTCGCATATATTTTTTTAGAGGGTCAGCTCACCAGCAGGCCTGCACCCACAATGTTTTACAGGGTCAGCTCACCAGCAGGCCCTTGCATATAATTTTTTAGAGGGTTAGCTCACCAGCAGGCCCTTGCATATAATTTTTTAGAGCGTCAGCTCAAATGCATGCCCTGGCATATAATTTTTTAGAGGGTCAGCTCACCTACAACCTTTTATAGGGTTAACTCACCAGGAGGCCCTCACCTACAATGTTTTACAGGGTCAGCTCACCAGCAGGCCCTCGCATATAATGCTTTACAGGGTCAGCTCACCCCAGACCTTTACCTACAATCTTTTACAGGGTCAGCTCACCTTAAGGCCCTTGCATATAATATTTTAGAGGGTCAGCTCACCAGTAGGCCTTCACCTACAATCTTTTACAGGGTCAGCTCACCTGAACGCCCTCGCATATAATGTTTTAGAGGGTCAGCTCACCTGCAGGTCCTCATCGACAACCTTTTAGAGGGTCAGCTCACCAGCAGGCCCTCACCTAAAATGTTTTACAGGGTCAGCTCACCAGCAGGCCCTCGCATATAATGTTTTACAGGGTCAGCTCACCAGCAGGTCCTCACATATAATGTTTTACAGGGTCAGCTCACCAGCAGGCCTTTACCTACAATCTTTTACAGGGTCAGCTCACCTGAAGACCATCACATATAATTTTTTAGAGGATCAGCTCACCAGCAGGCCTTTTCCTACAATCTTTTACAGGGTCAGCTCACCTGAAGTCCCTTGACATATAATGTTTTAGAGGGTCAGCTCACCAGCAGGCCCTCACATACAATCTTTTACAGGGTCAGCCAGCAGGCCCTCACCTACAATCTTTCACAGGGTCAGCTCACCAGTAGGCCCGCACCTAAAATATTTTACAGGGTCAGCTCACCAGCAGGCCCGCACCTCAAATCTTTTACAGGGTCAGCTCACTAGCAGGCCCTCGCATATAATTTTTTACAGGGTCAGCTCACCAGCAGGCCTTCATCTACAATTTTTTACAGGGTCAGCTCACCTGAAGGCCCTCACATATAATTTTCTAAAGGGTCAGCTCACCAGCAGGCCCTCACCTACAATGTTTTACAGGGTCAGCTCATCAGCAGGCCCTCACATATATTTTTTTAGAGGGTCAGCTCACCAGCAGGCCTGCACCTACAATGTTTTACAGGGTCAGCTCACCAGCAGGCCTTCACCTACAATCACTTACAGGGTCAGCTCACCTGAAGGCTGGCACATATAATTTTTTAGAGGGTCATCTCACCAGCAGGCCATTACCCTACAATGTTTTACAGGGTCAGCTCATCAGCAGGCCCTCGCATATATTTTTTTAGAGGGTCAGCTCACCAGCTGGCCTGCACCCACAATGTTTTACAGGGTCAGCTCACCAGCAGGCCCTTGCATATAATTTTTTAGAGGTTAGCTCACCAGCAGGCCCTTGCATATAATTTTTTAGAGGGTCAGCTCAAATGCATGCCCTGGCATATAATTTTTTAGAGGGTCAGCTCACCTACAACCTTTTAGAGGGTTAACTCACCAGGAGGCCCTCACCTACAATGTTTTACAGGGTCAGCTCACCAGCAGGCCCTCGCATATAATGTTTTAGAGGGTCAGCTCACCTGCAGGTCCTCATCGACAACCTTTTAGAGGGTCAGCTCACCAGGAGGCCCTCACCTAAAATGTTTTACAGGGTCAGCTCACTAGCAGGCCCTCGCATATAATGTTTTACAGGGTCAGCTCACCAGCAGGTCCTCACATATAATGTTTTACAGGGTCAGCTCACCAGCAGGCCTTTACCTACAATCTTTTACAGGGTCAGCTCACCTGAAGACAATCACATATAATTTTTTAGAGGATCAGCTCACCAGCAGGCCTTTTCCTACAATCTTTTACAGGGTCAGCTCACCTGAAGTCCCTCGACATATAATGTTTTAGAGGGTCAGCTCACCAGCAGGCCCTCACATACAATCTTTTACAGGGTCAGCCAGCAGGCCCTCACCTACAATCTTTCACAGGGTCAGCTCACCAGTAGGCCCGCACCTAAAATATTTTACAGGGTCAGCTCACCAGCAGGCCCGCACCTCAAATCTTTTACAGGGTCAGCTCACTAGCAGGCCCTCGCATATAATTTTTTACAGGGTCAGCTCACCAGCAGGCCTTCATCTACAATTTTTTACAGGGTCAGCTCACCTGAAGGCCCTCACATATAATTTTCTAAAGGGTCAGCTCACCAGCAGGCCCTCACCTACAATGTTTTACAGGGTCAGCTCATCAGCAAGCCCTCGCATATATTTTTTTAGAGGGTCAGCTCACCAGCAGGCCTGCACCTACAATGTTTTACAGGGTCAGCTCACCAGCAGGCCTTCACCTACAATCACTTACAGGGTCAGCTCATCAGCAGGCCCTCGCATATATTTTTTTAGAGGGTCAGCTCACCAGCAGGCCTGCACCTACAATGTTTTACAGGGTCAGCTCACCAGCAGGCCTTCACCTACAATCACTTACAGGGTCAGCTCACCTGAAGGCTGGCACATATAATTTTTTAGAGGGTCATCTCACCAGCAGGCCATTACCCTACAATGTTTTACAGGGTCAGCTCATCAGCAGGCCCTCGCATATATTTTTTTAGAGGGTCAGCTCACCAGCAGGCCTGCACCCACAATGTTTTACAGGGTCAGCTCACCAGCAGGCCCTTGCATATAATTTTTTAGAGGGTTAGCTCACCAGCAGGCCCTTGCATATAATTTTTTAGAGCGTCAGCTCAAATGCATGCCCTGGCATATAATTTTTTAGAGGGTCAGCTCACCTACAACCTTTTAGAGGGTTAACTCACCAGGAGGCCCTCACCTACAATGTTTTACAGGATCAGCTCACCAGCAGGCCCTCGCGTATAATGTTTTACAGGGTCAGCTCACCAGCAGGCCCTCGCATATAATGTTTTACAGGGTCAGCTCACCAGCAGGCCCTCACATATAATGCTTTACAGGGTCAGCTCAACCCAGACCTTTACCTACAATCTTTTACAGGGTCAGCTCACCTTAAGGCCCTTGCATATAATATTTTAGAGGGTCAGCTCACCAGTAGGCCTTCACCTACAATCTTTTACAGGGTCAGCTCACCTGAACGCCCTCGCATATAATGTTTTAGAGGGTCAGCTCACCTGCAGGTCCTCATCGACAACCTTTTAGAGGGTCAGCTCACCAGCAGGCCCTCACCTAAAATGTTTTACAGGGTCAGCTCACCAGCAGGCCCTCGCATATAATGTTTTACAGGGTCAGCTCACCAGCAGGTCCTCACATATAATGTTTTACAGGGTCAGCTCACCAGCAGGCCTTTACCTACAATCTTTTACAGGGTCAGCTCACCTGAAGACCATCACATATAATTTTTTAGAGGATCAGCTCACCAGCAGGCCTTTTCCTACAATCTTTTACAGGGTCAGCTCACCTGAAGTCCCTCGACATATAATGTTTTAGAGGGTCAGCTCACCAGCAGGCCCTCACATACAATCTTTTACAGGGTCAGCCAGCAGGCCCTCACCTACAATCTTTCACAGGGTCAGCTCACCAGTAGGCCCGCACCTAAAATATTTTACAGGGTCAGCTCACCAGCAGGCCCGCACCTCAAATCTTTTACAGGGTCAGCTCACTTGCAGGCCCTCGCATATAATTTTTTACAGGGTCAGCTCACCAGCAGGCCTTCACCTACAATTTTTTACAGGGTCAGCTCACCTGAAGGCCCTCACATATAATTTTCTAAAGGGTCAGCTCACCAGCAGGCCCTCACCTACAATGTTTTACAGGGTCAGCTCACAGCAAGCCCTCGCATATCATTTTTAAGAGGGTCAGTTCACCAGCAGGCCCGCACCTAAAATATTTTACAGGGTCAGCTCACCTGCAGTCCCGCACCTAAAATATTTTACAGCGTCAGCTCACCTGCAGGCCTGCACCTAAAATCTTTTACAGGGTCAGCTCACCTGAAGGCCCTCACCTAATTATACCTAATAGGTAATTTGCGCGCATTCTACCTTGCTTGGATGTGGTAGCCATAGCCGTTTCTCAGGCTCCCTCTCCGGAATCTAACCATGATTCTTCGTTACACATGGTCACCATGGTTTACGCTTAAAATAACATCGAAAATTGATAGGGCAGACATCCGAATGGATCGTCGCTGTCACAGGGACGTGCGATCAGCCCTAGGTTATCTAGAGTCGCCAAAGTGGCAGCAGGCCCTCGGCTATAATGTTTTAGATGGTTAGATCAGCAGGCTGTAACGGTCACGTCCACACACACACAGGGGGAAGGATAGTGACCACTGAGCTCCACCCTCACCCCTGGCCCTGCCTACTTGCCTCACGAGTCCTGATGACAGGGGACAACTGGACGACAGTCCCTAACTTAGGATACGTGCAGGGAAGACAGACAAGACAAAATACGGAACATGAACGGACCGGGTCAGAACCAAGAGAGCTACGCAGTACAAAGGGTTAAGCAAAGAATGGTCAGGAGAAGCCGGGGTCAAATACCAGGAGAGTAGAAAAGTACAAGAAGAGTCCTAAGAGAGTAGTCAGGTGGGAGCCGAGGTCACAATACCAGGACGGATGCGCAGTACAGGAGGAGCAGGCAAAGGATCGTCAGGGAACAGAATCAGGTGAGTATTCAGTAGTCCAACAAATAGCCAGGAACCTAGAAATTAACTGGCAACCTGTGGCTAGCAGGCTGCCTGTATTTATAGTGGGGAGTGAGGGTCATGTGACGTGGCCAGCGTCACATGACCAACAGACCAACCAGTTGAGCACCGAGTGATCAGCTCGGCGCTCAAGGCAGACTTAGGAGCAGGAAGCTACCCAGCAGTAAAGCCGCCCTGGGAATGGGGTCAAACACAGATCCTCATTCCCAAAGCTAAGCAACAGTTCTGCGGGCAATGGGGGACCGAGTGCACCTTCGGAACCCCGTTACAGTACCCCCTTTTACGAGGGGCCACCGGACCCAAGACTTCAGGCGATGGCTTTTCAGGGTGTTCTAAATGAAATTTACAAACCAGTCTAGGAGCCTCTCTTCGGGTCCATACCCCTTCCAGTGAATCAGGTACTGCAAGGAGTTACGCACCTTCCTGACATCCACTATTTTAGACACGACATACTCGACAGCATCATTAACAAGAACCGGCGGAGGCGAGGCTTTTGAAGGTACTACCGATTCAAAATATTTTTTAAGTAGAGATTTATGGAACACATTATGAATGTGGAATGACTCGGGCAGCTCCAACCTAAATGATACCGGGTTAATCACCTCCGTGATCTTATATGGTCCAATAAAACGAGGAGCAAATTTTCTAGAAGCTACCTTGAGAGATAAATTCTTGGAGGACAACCATACTTTATCCCCAACCTGAAAGTTCACCCCCTTGAACGTCTTCTATCGGCCTTGAGTTTTTGAGAACTTTGAGCCTTTTCTAGGTTCGATTGAACCCGGGCCCAAACTGTGCACAGTTTGGAGGAGAGTTTATCAGCTTCAGGGTTAGAGGAGGAAACGGACGACCCAAAATGAAAACGGGGATGAAAACCATGGTTACAAAAGAAAGGGGAGACCCCAGCAGAGGAATTGACACGGTTATTCAAAGCATATTCAGCCAACGGAAGGAATTTAACCCATAATTGCTGGTCATCAGCAACATACAACCTCAGGAATTGTTCCACAGACTGATTAAGGCGTTCAGTCTGCCCATTACTCTCAGGATGGTAGGCGGAAGAAAAAGACAACAAAATTTTACATCTTTGACAGAAGGCCCTCCAGAATTTGGACACAAACTGCACACCCCTGTCCGAAACAATATTTTCCGGGATGCCATGTAAACGAACAATCTCTCTCACAAAAATAGACGCCAGGGTTTTAGCATTCGCCAGCGGTAGGTCAGTTATAAAGTCCATCGAGATATGGGACCAGGGTCTACTGGGAATGGGTAGGGGTCATAGGTTACCAGCAGGGCGAGTCCTAGGTGTCTTAGACCTGGCACAAACCTCACAGGCTCACACGTAGGACTTGACATCCCTGGTCAGAGTGGGCCACCAATAAGATCTAGAAACCAGATCCTTAGTGCCCTCAACACCCGGATGTCCACAAAAGGCAGAATCGTGACACTCACCCAACAGCTGGAGACGAAATTGTACGGGAACAAACAACTTATCTGTTGGGGTGGATGCCGGTGCCAGATGTTGTTCAGACCTAATGCGAGCCGAGATATCCTGGGTTAGAGCTGCTAAGAAGATGTTTGCTGGTAGGATGGATTCAGGCGGCGTCTCAGTGGGTTGAAAAGCATGGAAGCTACAAGATAATGCGTCTGCCTTCACCTTTTTTCTTCCCGGCCTGAACGTAATGGAGAAATCAAAACAGGTAAAAAACAGAGCCCATTGGGCTTGTCGGGGATTCAACCTCTTAGCAGACTCGAGAAACATTAGGTTTATGATCAGTGACAACCGTTACTCGATGCCTTGCCCCCTCCAAAAAATGTCTCCACTCCTCAAATGCCCATTTAATAGCCAGCAGCTCCCTATTCCCTATGTCGTAGTTTCTCTTTGTGGGAGAGAATTTCTTAGAGATGAAGGCACACGGTCTCAGGTTAGTGAGGCTAGCAGGACCTTGTGAAAGGACTGCTCCTGCACCATCCTCGGACGCATCCACCTCCACAATAAACGGTTTCTCTTGATCAGGCTGGATCAGAATGGGAGCGCTACTGAATGCCTTTTTTAATGTTTCAAATGAAGAAATGGCCTTGGTAGACCAATTCTCCAAATCCGCCCCTTTCTTAGTAAGGTCGGTCAATGGCTTAGCAATTACAGAAAAATTCATGATAAATTTACGGTAGTAATTAGCGAAACCCAAAAACCGTTGTAAAGCCTTTAAGGATGAAGGCCTTACCCATTCCTTAATTGCTAAAACCTTACCAGGATCCATCTTAAAGGCGTGAGGAGTCAAAACATGCCCTAGAAACAGTATCTCCTGTACATCAAAGACACATTTCTCTTGCTTAGCGGATAGCTGGTTCTCCCTCAACACCTCTAATACTTGTTTGACATGAGACACATGAGATTCGAAATCAGGAGAGAATATCAAAATGTCGTCAAGATAGACAATAATAAATTTACCTAAGAACTCCCTAAGAATATTGTTCATTAAGTTTTGGAACACAGCTGGGGCATTGCTGAGTCCAAAAGGCATCACCTGATATTCAAAGTGTCCTATCGGAGTATTGAATGCTGTCTTCCATTCGTCTCCCTCCTTGATTCGGATTAGATTGTATGCCCCTTTGAGGTCAATCTTGGAAAACCAGGTTGCCCCCAAAACCTGGTTAAATAAATCCGGAATCAATGGGAGAGAGTATCTATTTTGGACAGTGATTTTATTCAATCTCCGGTAATCAATACAAGGCCTAAGACCACCATCCTTCTTTTTAACAAAGAAAAACCCTGCTCCCATAGGAGAGACTGAAGGTCTAATATGCCCTTTAGCAAGGCTCTCCTTAATATAATCTTCCATAGCCTTGTGTTCGGGCCCTGAAAGATTATAAATTCGACCTTTAGGAAATTCGGCACCCTCAATTAGCTCTATGGCGCAATCATAAGGTCTATGGGGGGTAGAACCTCTGGAGTAAGGGACGAGAACACATCAGAATATTCCTTAATAACAGAGGGTAATGTATTAGACCTTACTGAAACCCCAGCCTGGACCACGGACAAGCATGAGTCACACTTAGGTCCCCATTTTACCAACTCTCCTTTGGACCAATCAATTGTGGGGTTATGTAAACGGAGCCAAGGCAACCCTAGTACCACCTCAACCGGTAGGTTCTCCAGGACTAGAAGAGAACATCTCTCAGAGTGGCACACACCCACGGACAGAGAAATTTCAGAGGTAAATGACCTCAACGTACCACCAATCAGGGGAGTAGCATCAATAGCCATGACATGGATAGGTGTAGGTAAAGCAAACATAGGAATACCCAATTTACTAGCAAACTCAAAGTCAATAAAGCTGGCCGCTGAACAGGAATCAATAAAGGCCTTACCCGGCCACTTATTAACCGCCAAAGAAATTGTTATGGGTACCAAAAGCTTACCTTTAGAAAAATCTGGTCTTTAGGTTGTCTTGCCTTAGGAGACCTGTCAGAGAGGACCCTCTTAGGACACTTGTTGATCCAATGGCCAGGATCTCCACAGTAGAAGCACTCTCCGCGTCTGCGACGAAGATTAACCCGGGTCATGCCAACCTGCATGGGTCCCTCGGTGGAGACCTCAGTGTTGTCCCTGGAAAAGGCCCCTGGCTGGACCACCATCTGAGAACAGAACTGTCGTTCTTGTCGTCTCTCTCTAACTCGTCTGTCAAGTCGGACAACTAGGGTCATCATCTCCTCTAAGGTCTCAGGAATTTGGTAATTGACTAATAGATCTTTTAAATTATCTGATAGACCAGACTTAAACTGACTCTTCAGGGCTGGTTCATTCCATCCTGAGGGGACACACCACCGTCTGAATTGGGTGCAATACTCCTCCGCAGGGAGATGGCCCTGAACCAGTGCCCTAAGAGCCGTCTCGGCTACCAGGGCCCTGTCTGGATCGTCATAGAGGGTACCCAGGGCCTGAAAAAACCCCTCCACAGAAGTTAGACAACTGGCCCCAGGAGGTAACGAAAATGCCCAGTCCTGGGGATCACCCTGAAGTAGAGAAATGATAATCCACCAGGGGACACGGGGCGCAAACGGAAGTAGAGTTTGCAATTCTCCTTAAAGGAGAGAAACCTCTTCCGGTCTCCAGAAAAGGGTTCTGGGAGCTTGATCTGGGGTTCAAAATGTGGACTGGAGGACAGAGGAGTGGAAGAACCTTGCCCTAACTCACAAGAACGGAGTCTCTCTCCTAGCTCCTGCACCATCTGTGTCAAATTAGAGACATGGTCAGTCAGGGTAGTAAGAGGATTCATGATACAGTGGTTATTGGGCCTGTTAATCTGTAACGGTCACGTCCACACACACACAGGGGGAAGGATAGTAACCACTGCGCTCCACCCTCACCCCTGGCCCTGCCTACTTGCCTCACGAGTCCTGATGACAGGGGACAACTGGACGACAGTCCCTAACTTAGGATACGTGCAGGGAAGACAGACAAGACAAAATACGGAACATGAACGGACCGGGTCAGAACCAAGAGAGCTACGCAGTACAAAGGGTTAAGCAAAGAATGGTCAGGAGAAGCCGGGGTCAAATACCAGGAGAGTAGAGAAGTACAAGAGGAGTCCTAAGAGAGTAGTCAGGTGGGAGCCGAGGTCACAATACCAGGACGGATGCGCAGTACAGGAGGAGCAGGCAAAGGATCGTCAGGGAACGGAATCAGGTGAGTATTCAGAAGTCCAACAAATAGCCAGGAACCTAGAAATTAACAGGCAACCTGTGGCTAGCAGGCTGCCTGTATTTATAGTGGGGAGTGAGGGTCATGTGACGTGGCCAGCGTCACATGACCGACAGACCAACCAGTTGAGCACCGAGTGATCAGCTCGGCGCTCAAGGCAGACTTAGGAGCAGGAAGCCACCCAGCAGTAAAGCCGCCCTGGGAATAAGGTCAAACACAGATCCTCATTCCCAAAGCTAAGCAACAGTTCTGCGGGCAATGGGGGACCGAGTGCACCTTCGGAACCCCGTTACACAGGCCCTTGCTCCAAATGTTTTTGAGGGTCACCAGCAGGCCATCAATCAAAATTTTTCAAGGCTGTGTATGATGCCCTCCTTTATGTGTAACAAAAGGTGTATTGGAGTGCCGGTTCCTTGTAATTTTTGGCAGCCCTTTCACTTAGTGCATAGGCTTTATGAGTGTAGGAGTCCCGCTACATGAACAACTGTACCACAATGTGAATGAGGCCCTCCTTTATTTGATATACAGGTTGTATTGGAGTGCCTTCTACTTGTAATTTTTGTCAGCACTTGCACTTTATATACAAGTAAATATAAAGGAAAGAATGTTCGCGAACCGCAAGTTCGCGGCGGGCCCCATTCACTTCAATGGCAGGCGAACTTGAAAAACCTTCTGGTCATATTTTTAGCCACAAAATACTTACAAGAAGTGCACAAATCATCCTACAACATGGACAGTGACATACCAGAGGGGGCTCAATGGCAAAAATTCCCCCCAAAAATATGTATTTTTATGTGTCTTAAAGGGAAATTCTCAGAAATGTGCCCTGCTGGAGCCTAGAATTTTTTTTATCTTAGGCCATGGGAGTACCGTCCTTAAAAATTAGGCATTCCCCTGACATAAAAAAATTGTGATTATGTGGCTTGATGTACATTATGCGGTCAATGGATAAAAACTCTGGAGTACAGGCCCCAAACATTAGGCATTCACTGCACAGAAAAGAACAAGTAATTATATGGCTGGAGGTATATTAGACGATCATTGGATATCAATTTTACTGCAGGCCAGTGGACTACAGGCCCCAAAAATGATTAATTCACCGTACAGAAAACAACAATTGATAATGTGGCTGGAGGTACATTAGGCGGTCACCGTATAACAATTTTACTGTTGGCCAGTTAGATTACAGGCCCCAAAAATTATGCATTCATTGTACATAAATGATCAAGTGATTATGTGGCTGGAGGTATATTAGACGATCAATGGATATCAATTTTACTATAGGCCAGTGGAGTACAGACCCCAAACATTAGGCATTCACCGGACAGAAAAGAACAAGTAATTATGTGGCTGGAGGTATTTTAGAAGGTCATTCAATATCAATTTTACTGCAGGCCAGTGTAGTACATGCCCCAAACATTAGACATTCACCGTACAGAAAAGAACAATTGATAATGTGGAAGGAGGTACATTAGGCAGTCACCGTATAACAATTTTAATGTTGGCCAGTTAGATTACAGGCCTCAAAAATTATGCATTCACCGTACATAAAAGATCAAGTGATTATGTGGCCGGAGGTATATTAGACGGCCAATGGATATAAATTTTACTGCAGGCCAGTGGACTACAGGCCCCAAAAATTTTTCATTCACCATACAGAAAAGAACATTTGATAATGTGGATGGAGGTACATTAGGCGGTTACCGTATAACAATTTTACCGTTAGCCAGTTAGATTACAGGCCCCAAAAATTATGCATTCAACGTACATAAATGATTAAGTGATTATGTGGCCAGAGGTATATTAGACAGTCATTGGATATTAATTTTACTGCAGGACAGTGTAGTACAGGCCTCAAACATTAGGCATTCACCGGACAGAAAAGAACAAATAATTATGTGGCTGGAGGTATATTAGACGGTCATTGGATATAATAATTTTACTGCAGGCCAGTACAAATAGATGTCAAATACATATGTTTAAAAGAACAAAAAATATAAAATTGGATTAAAAACATGGCTAATGAAATCCCCCCTCTTTAAAAAAACCAAAATGATAAATGAAATTTGAAATTCGATAACACGTGGTCATCACAGGTGTTGAATTCCTCCGAGGTCCCAAACATTAGGCATTCACCGGACAGAAAAAGGACAAGGACCATTATTAGTTCTGGGTGGTGGCGGATAATTGTGGGCTGTCATGAGGAAATTCAATTAAACGTGGTCGACATACAGTGCTGCCCATAATTATTCATACCCCTGGTAAATTTTTACTCAAAGTTACTTTTATTCAACCAGCAAGTAATTTTTGGACGGGAAATGACATAGGTGTCTCCCAAAAGATAATAAGACGATGTACAAGAGGCATTATTGTGGGAAAAAAAAAATTCTCAGCTTTTATTTGCATTTGAGCAAAAAGTGTCCAGTCATAAATTATTCATACCCTTCTCAATAATCAATAGAAAAGCCTTTATTGGCTATTACAGCAATCAAACGATTCCTATAATTGCAGACCAGCTTTTTGCATGTCTCCACAGGTATTTTTGCCCATTCATCTTTAGCAATGGGCTCCAAATCTTTCAGGTTGGAGGGTCTTCTTGCCATCACACTGATCTTTAGCTCCCTCCACAGATTCTCAATTAGATTCAAGTCTGGAATCTGGCTGGGCCACTCCAAAACGTTAATGTTGTTGTCTGCTAACCATTTCATCACCACTTTTGCTGTGTGTTTTGGGTCATTGTCATGCTGAAATGTCCACTGGTGCCCAAGGCCAAGTTTCTCTGCAGACTGCCTGATGTTGTCGTTGAGAATCCTCATGTATTGCTCTTTTTTCGTGGTGCCGTTTACTGTGATTAGGTTCCCTGGTCCATTGGCTGAAAAACACCCCCAAAGCATTAGGTTCCCACCACCATGTTTGACAGTGGGGATGTGTTCTTTGGGTTGAAGGCTTCTCCTTTTTTACGCCAAATGAAGGAAACATCATTGTGACCAAACAATTAAATTTTTGTTTCATCTGACCATAACACAGAAGACCAGAAGTCTTCTTCTTTGTCCAGATGAGCTTTTGCAAAGGCCAAGCGAGCTTTTGTGTGCCTTATCTGGGGAAGTGGAACCCAGCAGTGTGCAGTGTCCGTTGGATTGTCTGCCTTGAGACATTGCCACCACCAGAGCCCAGATTCACCAGGTTGGCCTTGGTGGTGATTCTTGGATTCTTTTTCACCTCTCTAACTATCCTCCTGGCCAGAACAGGTGTCACTTTTGGCTTCCGACCACTTATTATCTTTTGAGAGACACCTATGTCATTTCCCATCAAAAAATTACTTGCTCGTTGAATAAAAGTAACTTTAAGTCAAAATTTGTGAGGGGTATGAATAATTATGGGCAGCACTGTAGGTGTTGAATTTCTCCGAGATCCATGCCTCATTCATTTTTAGAAATGTGAGGTAGTCCACATTGTCGGACGGAACACTCGACGAAGGGCAAGCCAAGAGTTCCATGGCAAATTGTGCCAGCTCTGGCCACATGTCAAGCCTGCACACCGAGTAGTCAAGGGGTTCTTCGCTTCTCAGAGCGTTCACATCGGCCGTTAACTCGATGTAGTCGGACACCTGTTGGTCTAGGCGTTCCTAGAGGCTGGATCCGGAGGGCGGCTGTTGATGGGTTGGCTGCAAGAATGATCTCACATCAGAAGTGACCAACACATCTTCAAACCGCCCTCTTCTTACATGCGCTGTAGGATTGGTACTCGCAACTGTTTCTCTGTGGGTCGAAATTCCTCTGCCAGCGCCCGCAGCAGCAGAATGCAGCATCTCTCGCAGCAAGGCCTGCAAATGCTGCATTCTGACAGCCCTCTGTGATGCTGGTAACATGTCCGCCATTTTGTGTTTGTACCATCTAAGTACGTTGCCACCCAGTACTGGTCCTTGCCCTTTATGCTTTTTATACGGGGGTCCCTTTTCAAACACTGGAGCATGAAGGCCCCCATTTGCACTAAATTGGAAGCATTGTAGCTGCCTGGCTACTGCACATTTCCCAGGAGAATGTCGCCCTTGTTCTCCTCCCTCCATCCACGGACAACACCAGGGATCCCAGAAAAGTTTAAAGCCTGCTCTTCTTGCTCCTCCTCTTCCCCACAGGCACCATCCTCCTCTGACTCCTCTTCAGACTCCTTATGACTTGTCTCAGATGGAGTAGCCCCCCCTGGGAATTCATCCAGCATTGCGACTTCCTCATCTTCCTGCTCCTGCTCCTCGACGGCTTGATCAATGACATGACGCAATGCACTCTCCAGAAAGAAGGCGTAAGGTACGATGTCACTGATGGCGCCCTGGCTGTGACTGACCAGTTTGGTGATCTCATCAAATGGCCGCAGAAGTCTGCATGCGTCGCACATGAGCAGCCACTGGCGCGGTTAATAAAAAAACAAGCTCCCCAGAACCTGTCCTGCTGCAGAGTTCGTACAGGTAGTCATTAATGGCATGTTTCTGCTGGAGAAACCTATCAAGCATATACAAGGTGGAGTTCCAGCGCATTGGGCAGTCATAAATAAGACGTCTGACGGACAAGTGGTGTCGCTGCTGAGCGTCAGCAAGGTGAGCCATGGCCGTGTAAAATCTTCTAAAATGGCCAGAGATTTTCCTGGCCTGCCGCAAGACGTCCTGGTCCCTGGGGTATTTGGCAACGAATCGCTGCACGACTAAGTTCAGGACATGTGCCATGCACAGCACGTGTGTCATTTTGCCCTGTTTCAGCACGCTCAGCAGATTGGCACCGTTGTTGCACACCACTTTACCAACTGTCAAATTGAGTGGGGTTAGCCACTGATCGGCCTGTGACCCAAGGAGTGGAGGATTATCCGGCGTAATCATTTTTTTACACTCAAATATTTGGGTCACGGAAGCCTGAATTCTGAAAGATGAACGCGATGATGGAAGGTGGAGTGGAGGACAAATGGGAGGAGAGAGGAGGAGGAATGGCAGGACGTGGAGTACCAGGAGTGTGTCTTTGTGGGTTCTGATGGCATTGCTCACACTGGGCTCGGTGATGGGAGGCCAAGTGCCTTCTTAAGGTGGTCGTCCCTAGGTGAGAGTTGGGCTTACCGCGACATAGGCATTGACAGCACAGGCTGCAGATGGCAACACTATTATCAGCAGCTGACACATTAAAAAAAGCCCACACTGTGGAGCCATGTGCCGGCGAGCTGGGATTGCAAGATGTGACCGTGCATGGTGGATGGCTCGCTCCAGATACTTTTGCAGTCTGCTTTTTGCCTCCTGTCCACTGTGAGTTCTGCCTGATTCTCCTTCTTCTCCTCCCTATCTGCTGCTCCATCTCTCCCTCTGAACTCCCCTCTTCTTCCTCTCTTGTGGGCACCCACGTGACGTCCATCGACACATCATCA
Organism: Bufo bufo; assembly: GCF_905171765.1. Lineage (NCBI taxonomy): Eukaryota > Metazoa > Chordata > Amphibia > Anura > Bufonidae > Bufo > Bufo bufo. The sequence continues at coordinate 159,796,567 of NC_053391.1, forward strand.
TCATCACCTTCACCAACACTGACATTAGAGATCTCGGAGTAGGCAGCAACAGCGGGGACCACCCTCCTTGGGCGGATCTGGGTACTGTCGTCAGACCGCCGTTGCTACCACCTCTTTCTCATCTGATGCCAAGAATGGCTGCGCATTGGTAAGGTCTGGAAATTGATGGGAAAATAATTCCTCTGACTCGAGTGGAGGGGCTATGGTGGTGGTGGTGGTGGTTTCTTTGGGAGTGCAGACAGTAGAGAGTGAGGAGGGTGCTGATACAAAGGATGAGGAGGGTGCAGAAGCGGAAGGCTGAGTGAGCCACTCAACTAACTCTGGTGCATCCTTTGACGTAATCGCACCTTCTCCAACTTCCCACTTAGGCTCCGGCCTGGTGCACCTGCCCGACCCCTACCACTCTTGCGGAACGGCCTGCCTCTTCCTCTGCCTGTCATTTTTAAAATGACCCTGTGCCAAAGTCCCTAGAGAAGAGTAGTATTTGTGGAAGCAGGTATATAGAACCCCTTAATCAGTTATTTTTGGGGGCAACTGGTATATCACAGTGAACGAGCAAAGTTCACCAAGAAACGACCGCCGGGCGAACCGCAAGGCCATCTCTACCTGGGAGTCCAAGATGCATCCAGACATCTTCCCCGAACCATTTTGGAGGTGTTTCCATCAATTTCTGACCTTTTCCTATGAACCAGACATCCTCCCTTCTTCAGAGCAGGGGGTGCCTGGTTTAATGCTCGGGTTCTCCCATTGACTTCCAATATAGTCGGGTACCGAGCACCCGAGCATCCTGAAGTGTTCGGCCAGAGCACCCGAGCACTTTGGTGCTCAATCAACACTACTTGTAACTTATTAACATATTCCATAGACTGGACTGTATTACAACAGCACTACAGGGAGTGCAGAATTATTAGGCAAATGAGTATTTTGACCACATCATCCTCTTTATGCATGTTGTCTTACTCCAAGCTGTATAGGCTCGAAAGCCTACTACCAATTAAGCATATTAGGTGATGTGCATCTCTGTAATGAGAAGGGGTGTGGTCTAATGACATCAACACCCTATATTAGGTGTGCATAATTATTAGGCAACTTCCTTTCCTTTGGCAAAATGGGTCAAAAGAAAGACTTGACAGGCTCAGAAAAGTCAAAAATAGTGAGGTATCTTGCAGAGGGATGCAGCACTCTTAAAATTGCAAAGCTTCTGAAGCGTGATCATCGAACAATCAAGCGTTTCATTCAAAATAGTCAACAGGGTCGCAAGAAGCGTGTGGAAAAACCAAGGCGCAAAATAACTGCCCATGAACTGAGAAAAGTCAAGCGTGCAGCTGCCAAGATGCCACTTGCCACCAGTTTGGCCATATTTCAGAGCTGCAACATCACTGGAGTGCCCAAAAGCACAAGGTGTGCAATACTCAGAGACATGGCCAAGGTAAGAAAGGCTGAAAGACGACTACCACTGAACAAGTATCACGGTCGGCGTGGCTATCACATACGTGACACAGAGGGAGGGAACAAGGAAGGCCCTGCCCAAGTGAGAGGGAAGATGGTGACACCTGACTCACCTGGCGGCTGGCACCTGGCTGCCCTGACGTCCCTAGACGGGTTCCTCACCCGTACGCCGATCACGTGCCTAAAGCCCTGGCTTTCCCTGAGCTGAGCCCTAGATAGTGAACAGGGCGGTGGGAACACTAGTCCGCACCACTAGCTCTAAGGGAAAACACCAAGGGAAGGACAGACAACACAGACTCAACATATAATCCCAGGTGGGTGACAACAGGAGACAACAATAAGCCCAACAGGGATCCGGAGGGTAGCACACAGGAACAACAACCAGGATTAACCACTCCAGTGGGTCAGTATAGATGTCCAGGCAGGAAGCTCTATAACTGGCAACTAGAGAAGTGTGAGGGGAGAATATAAGGAGGTAGGGAGTGGCAGACACGAAACAGCTGAGGAGGAGAAGCTACGGATCCCTGAGAGAGACAAAAAGGATAGCAAGGCAAACACAGAAAACAATAACTAAGAAACACCATGATCTTTAGCTATAGAGCACGCAGCCACCCGCTGCGACTTCCTGACCCCGGGTATAACGGAGTCAGACGTGGCTCTTGATACCCTCGTGACAGTACCCCCCCTTTCACGAGGGGCCTCTGGACACTCAGGACCAGGTCTCTCCGGATGAGAGGCATGGAAAGTCTGAATTAACCTGTTGGCGTTTACCTCTGACGCTGGAACCCACATTCTTTCCTCGGGACCGTAACCCCTCCAATGCACAAGATACTGAAGAGAGCGGCGGACCCGACGAGAATCAACAATTCTGGCTATTTGAAACTCCAGATTACCATCCACAATAACAGGAGGAGGTGGCAGCGGCGATGGTTCTAGAGGTGGAACATACTTCTTGAGTAACGATTTATGGAAGACGTTATGGATCTTAAAAGTCTGAGGTAGCTCCAGGCGAAAAGCCACAGGGTTAATGACGGTTACTATTTTATAGGGACCAATGAACCTAGGACCCAGTTTCCAAGAAGGAACCTTCAACTTAATATTCCTAGTAGACAACCACACATAGTCATTCACTCCTAGGTCCGGACCTGGCGACCGTTTCTTATTGGCCATGCATTTATATTTACCACTCATCTTTTTCAAGTTAACTTGCACCTTCTGCCATACCGATGAAAGAGATGAAGAAAACCTTTCCTCTTCGGGAACCCCAGAAGACCCCCCCTCTTTGAAAGTACAAAATTGGGGATGAAAACCGTATGCACCAAGGAATGGTGACTTGCCGGTGGACTCCTGATAATGATTATTTATGGCAAACTCAGCTAACGGTAAGTATGATGACCACAACTCTTGGTTTTCAGACACAAAACACCTTAAATATGTTTCTAGGTTTTGGTTGGTACGCTCAGTCTGTCCATTCGACTGAGGATGGAAAGCTGAGGAAAAGGACAAGTGAACCCCCAAACGGGAACAAAAAGCTTTCCAAAACTTAGAAATAAACTGGGTTCCCCGATCCGAAACCACATCGGAAGGGACCTCGTGAAGCTTCACGATTTCACTGATAAACACCTGAGCAAGAGTTTTAGCATTAGGAAGTGCGGGTAACGCAATAAAGTGTACCATTTTGCTAAACCTGTCTACTACTACCAAGATAACTGTTTTACCCGCCGACAACGGTAAGTCAGTGATGAAATCCATAGACAGATGTGTCCATGGCCTATTGGGAATGAAAAGTGGCAATAAAGACCCTGCTGGACGTGTATGAGAGACTTTCGCGCGTGCACAAGTAGAACAAGTAGACACGAAATCCATTACATCCTGACGCAACCTTGGCCACCAAAAACGACGAGATAAAAGCTCCAAGGTTTCTTTACTACCCGGGTGTCCAGCAAGTGCCGAATTATGATGTTCTTTTAATAATTCAAGACGCAGGTTTAACGGTACAAACAATTTCTCTGAGGGGCAAGAGGCCGGGGCGTCCCCCTGAGCCTCTAACACCTTTCCCTCTAGAACAGAGTGTACAGCAGAGACAACCACTCCTCTTTGTAAAATAGGTACCGGATCACAAACATTACCCCCTCCAGGGAAACTACGAGATAATGCGTCTGCCTTGGTATTTTTTGCCCCAGGACGATAGGTGATTACAAAGTTAAATCTGGTAAAGAATAGCGACCACCTAGCTTGTCTAGGGGTGAGACGTTTAGCCGATTCTAGGTACAGAAGGTTCTTGTGATCCGTAATCACCGTGACAGGGTGGACTGCTCCCTCTAAGAAGTGACGCCACTCTTCAAGCGCCAGTTTAATCGCCAACAGTTCCCTATTTCCAATATCATAATTCTTCTCTGCAGAAGATAATTTTTTGGAAAAGAAAGCGCAAGGACGCCATTTGCCAGGAGACGGACCCTGAGACAATACAGCTCCCACTCCCACCTCTGACGGATCTACCTCGACAATAAAAGGCTGGGAGACATCAGGTTGAATTAGAACAGGTGCAGAGGTAAACCTCTCCTTTAGAGAGGAAAATGCATCTTTAGCGGCGTCAGACCATTTGGAAAAATCCGTCCCCTTCCTAGTCATGTCGGTAAGGGGTTTAACGATCACTGAATAATTTTTAATGAACTTTCTATAGAAATTAGCGAAACCCAAAAACCGTTGTAGGGCTTTAAGGTTCTCAGGAAGATCCCAATCTAAAATTGCTTGGACCTTCCCAGGATCCATGCGGAAACCTGAAGCAGATAATAGATATCCCAGGAACTGTAATTCCTGAACAGCGAAGACACATTTTTCAATTTTCGCATATAATTTATTCGTCCGTAGGACCTGCAGTACTTGCCTGACATGCACCTCATGTGTTTTCAGATCAGCCGAATAAATTAAGATATCATCTAGGTATATGACTACAAACCTGCCGATGAGATGACTAAAAATATCATTAACGAAATGTTGGAAGACAGCAGGGGCATTGGTCAGACCGAAAGGCATAACAAGATTTTCATAATGCCCCTCAGGGGTGTTAAAAGCTGTCTTCCACTCATCCCCTTCCCTGATACGAATCAGATTGTAGGCCCCCCTAAGATCAAGTTTGGAGAACCACTTAGCACCAGCAATCTGATTAAAAAGGTCAGGAATGAGAGGAAGAGGGTATGGGTCACGGATGGTTATCTGGTTTAACTCACGGAAATCTAAGCAAGGACGCAGGCCCCCATCTTTCTTTTTAACAAAGAAAAACCCTGCAGCCACGGGTGAAGAAGAGGGTCTGATGTGTCCCTTAGCCAGACTCTCGGAGATATAATCTTTCATGGCTTGTCTCTCGGGACCCGAAAGATTATACAACCTGGACTTGGGTAATTTTGCCCCGGGAATCAGGTTAACCGGGCAATCATAAGGACGATGAGGTGGTAGTTTCTGACAACCCTTTTCAGAAAAAACGTCCTCAAAGTCCGAAATAAATGTAGGTAGGGAAGCTATGGAGGCGATTAAGCAATTGTTATTTAAGCAATTTTCTCTGCACTGCTCACTCCACTCCAATATCTCCCTGGCCTGCCAATCCACCACTGGATTGTGCGCTACCAACCAGGGAAGACCCAATACCACCGGAGAGGGAAGGCCCTCCAGAACGTAACATGAAAGACACTCATTATGGTGGTCCCCTACCCGAAGGTGTAAATTACGAACAATGTGGGTGAGGTTTCTCTGAGACAGAGGAGCAGAATCTATAGCGAATACGGGAATAGGTCTCTGCAGCGTACAGAGAGACAAACCCATAGTGCGGGCAAAATGGGCATCAATCAAGTTTACCCCTGCTCCACTGTCTAGAAAAACAGAAATAGACTCCGTCTTAACACCAAAAACAATGACCGCTGGTAACACAAATTGAGATGTTCGTATGGAGGAAACGTATACCCCCCGGCTGACATCCTCCGCACAGCCCGGGGTTAGTAGTTTTCCGACAGTCTTTTGTTTTTGAGAAAGGAGGGACAGACATTAATGAAATGACCCCTCCCCCCACAGAAAAAACAAGCCCCCCCCCTACGGCGAACCTCGGGAGGACGGACCTGACGAGAAGTTCCGCCTAGCTGCATAGGCTCATCTAAGTCAGTACAGACTGACTGTTGCTTGGGAGAGGTAACCAATTGCTCCGGAATTTTCGATCTCTCCCTAAGACGTCTATCTATTCTGATAGAGAGGGACATAACAGCATCAAGGGAAAGGGGGGTCTCATACAGCGCCAGTGCATCCTTAACCCTTTCAGATAACCCAGAGCAGAACTGACTCCTGAGAGCCGGGTCGTTCCACTGAGTATCCGTAGCCCACCTACGGAACTCTGAGCAATATTCCTCTGCTGACCGATCTCCCTGTAGGAGTCTCCGTAACTTTGACTCAGCCAGGGCAACTCGGTCAGGGTCATCATATATGAGACCCAAAGCCCCAAAAAATCCCTCCACTGACCGAAGAGCCTGAGAACCAGGGGGTAACGAGAACGCCCAGGATTGCGGATCCCCCTGAAGCAGGGAAATGACAATCCCTACCCGCTGTTCTTCATGACCTGAGGAGTAAGGGCGCAACTTAAAATATAATTTGCAGGCCTCACGGAACGTTGCAAATTTGTCCCTTCCCCCAGAAAATCTGTCGGGAAGAGCAACCTTGGGTTCAGTGACAACCTGGTTACCCATAGCAACCGCTGGGGGTGCGGTCTGCTGCATTTGCTGCTGTTGTTGGAGAACAGACGCCTTCAATCCTGCCACCTCCAAAGACAGGCTTTGAAGCTGTTCTGCCAAGGCATCAATAGGATCCATATTGGATTCTAAGTAGAGAAAAAAAAAAACAACAAATAAAAAATTATATAATTATTATTTTTTTTTTTTCTCAAAAAGTAATGGCCAGTTATAATATCACGGTCGGCGTGGCTATCACATACGTGACACAGAGGGAGGGAACAAGGAAGGCCCTGCCCAAGTGAGAGGGAAGATGGTGACCCCTGACTCACCTGGCGGCTGGCACCTGGCTGCCCTGACATCCCTAGACGGGTTCCTCACCCGTACGCCGATCACGTGCCTAAAGCCCTGGCTTTCCCTGAGCTGAGCCCTAGATAGTGAACAGGGCGGTGGGAACACTAGTCCGCACCACTAGCTCTAAGGGAAAACACCAAGGGAAGGACAGACAACACAGACTCAACATATAATCCCAGGTGGGTGACAACAGGAGACAACAATAAGCCCAACAGGGATCCGGAGGGTAGCACACAGGAACAACAACCAGGATTAACCACTCCAGTGGGTCAGTATAGATGTCCAGGCAGGAAGCTCTATAACTGGCAACTAGAGAAGTGTGAGGGGAGAATATAAGGAGGTAGGGAGTGGCAGACACGAAACAGCTGAGGAGGAGAAGCTACGGATCCCTGAGAGAGACAAAAAGGATAGCAAGGCAAACACAGAAAACAATAACTAAGAAACACCATGATCTTTAGCTATAGAGCACGCAGCCACCCGCTGCGACTTCCTGACCCCGGGTATAACGGAGTCAGACGTGGCTCTTGATACCCTCGTGACAACAAGACACACAAGCTGAAACGTCAAGACTGGGCCAAGAAATATCTCAAGACTGATTTTTCTAAGGTTTTATGGACTGATGAAATTAGAGTGAGTCTTGATGGGCCAGATGGATGGGCCCGTGGCTGGATTGGTAAAGGGCAGAGAGCTCCAGTCCGACTCAGACGCCAGCAAGGTGGAGGTGGAGTACTGGTTTGGGCTGGTATCATCAAAGATGAGCTTGTGGGGCCTTTTCGGGTTGAGGATGGAGTCAAGCTCAACTCCCAGTCCTACTGCCAGTTTCTGGAAGACACCTTCTTCAAGCAGTGGTACAGGAAGAAGTCTGCATCCTTCAAGAAAAACATGATTTTCATGCAGGACAATGCTCCATCACACGCGTCCAAGTACTCCACAGCGTGGCTGGCAAGAAAGGGTATAAAAGAAGAAAATCTAATGACATGGCCTCCTTGTTCACCTGATCTGAACCCCATTGAGAACCTGTGGTCCATCATCAAATGTGAGATTTACAAGGAGGGAAAACAGTACACCTCTCTGAACAGTGTCTGGGAGGCTGTGGTTGCTGCTGCACGCAATGTTGATGGTGAACAGATCAAAACACTGACAGAATCCATGGATGGCAGGCTTTTGAGTGTCCTTGCAAAGAAAGGTGGCTATATTGGTCACTGATTTGTTTTTGTTTTGTTTTTGAATGTCAGAAATGTATATTTGTGAATGTTGAGATGTTATATTGGTTTCACTGGTAAAAATAAATAATTGAAATGGGTATATATTTGTTTTTTGTTAAGTTGCCTAATAATTATGCACAGTAATAGTCACCTGCACACACAGATATCCCCCTAAAATAGCTAAAACTAAAAACAAACTAAAAACTACTTCCAAAAATATTCAGCTTTGATATTAATGAGTTTTTTTGGTTCATTGAGAACATGGTTGTTGTTCAATAATAAAATTAATCCTCAAAAATACAACTTGCCTAATAATTCTGCACTCCCTGTATTAATCCCATCCTCTATGTCATTAATGAATAAGTTAAATAATAGCGGACCCAGCACAGAACCTTGGGGTACACCACTTATAATGGGGGACCATTCAGGGTAGAAATCATTGACCACAAATCTTTGGATACGATCATGAAGCCAATTTTTTTATCCAATTACAAATTATATTTTCTAAACCAGTAGACCTCAATTTACCAATTAGTAGTGCGTGTGGGACAGTATCAAACACCTTTGCAAAGTCCAAAAACACAATATCAACAGCCTTCCCTCTGTCCAGGCTTCTACTCACCTCCTCACAAAAACAAATCAGGTTAGTTTGACAGCTCTTATTCTTAGTAAAACTTTGTTGGCTATCACTTATTATATTATTGACAGTTACATAATCCTGTATTTAGTCCCGTAGAACTCCCTCAAACTGTTTTCCCACTATGGATGTTAAGTTTACTGGACTATAATTTCCTGGTGACCTAGCACCCTTTTTGAAAATTTGTATTTGTGGAAGCAGGTATATTAAAGAATCTGTAAATACTATGAACAGAGACAAAGCAATAACTGAACTGAGCTCCTTTAGAAGACTAGGGTGTAATCCATCTGGACCTGGGGCCTTGTTTACTTTTAATTTTTTTAGCATATTAAGGACCATATCTACAGTGAGCCAGTTAAGTATGTTATTTGAGGTATTTACACCAGTGGCACCACCCCCATGAGATGCCCTCTCTTCTTTTGTATATGCAGAGCTAAAAAAAAAACATTTAGGAGCTCTGCCTTCTCTTGATCCCCTGTGACCAACACCCCGTTACCATCATTTAGGGGCCCTACATGTTTTAACCTTGTTTTTTTTGTATTTGAAGAATGTTTTGGGGTTGTTCTTACTTTCTTTGGTCACTGTGTTTTTAGCTGATTTTATTACCCCCTTACATAATTTATTTAGTTCTTTATACTTTTTTAAGGCTACAGCTATCCCCTCTGACTTGTATTTCTTAAAGGCCCTCTTTTTGTCATTTATTGCCCTTTTTACACTATTTGTAAGCCATGTGGGGTTTCATTTTATTTGCTTATACTTGTTACCTTTAGGAATATATTTAAAGTGAACTTGTCATCAACTTAATGCTGACCTCATGAGAGCAGCATAAAATAGTGACAGAAATGCTGATTTCAGCGGTGTGTCACTCATGAGCTAAAAGTAAGTGGTTGGTGAGAACCAGCATCATAATCTTTGCAGCCCAGGCCTTGAAAAGAGTCAAATCTACTTGAGAAGAGTCATGGTTATTCATAATCTCCTGCTCTCTCACCCATCTGCTGACGATTGGCAGTTCTCTCCCAGACAGAAAGGGAGAAAACTAGGTAGAAGACTGTCAGTCATCAGCAGCAGGTGGGCAGGGACAGCAGGAATTTAGGAATAACCATGACTCTTCTCAGGTGACCATGACTCTTTTCCAGGCCCGGTCTGCAATGATTGTGATGTTGGTTCTTGGCAACCATTTACTTTTAACTTTTAAATGACAGACCGCTGAAATCAACTCACCTGTCTCTTCTTCTTTATTCTGCCGTTAGTATGGGCAGCATAAAGTTGATGACAGGTTCCCTTTAACAACAAACTAGATTTAAAGCACTCCCATTTAGCATTAGTGTCATTATGTGACAATAGTTGTTTCCAGTATATGTCCTGAGGTGCAGAGCTCAACCCTGGGAAATTCGACTTTTTGAAATTAAGTGTTTTTGCCCTAGCGACCTTATGTAATCAACACATCCACATTCTTATTTGACCACATGCTGCAGGTTGAAGCACATCTGACTGTCACAGATTCCACCATTTTTGATAGGAAAAACTCTACCTGCATCACACTTTTTCCCATCAAGACAATAGGGACGGTCTCTAGTGCTGCACCACAGCTTCTATCAGACAGAAACAATATAGTCTAATGGTATATTCACATGCCTCAATTTGCGTGCCTATTTTGGTGTTTTTTTTTCCACTGAAAACCCTGTCAAATCCACACACCATGGCTGTCAGTGAAAATCCCTATTGCAATTCATATGGCACATGGGTTTCCCACACACAAAATAGCCCCCTGAATGAGGCTATTCCTCAGCAGAAATCCCAGGGTCACCAACAGATTTTTGCCATGGATTCCACATTGGATTTCTCCACATGTTGGAAGCTTGTCATGTGAACTTACCCTTAAAGGGTTTTTCCAAGATATGACACCTGGGCCCCCCGCTGATCAGTTGTTTGAGAAGGCAGCAGCACTTACAGTAGTGCCGCAACCTTCTCACAGCTTTCCCTAGGCCATGTGACATCACTTTCAACGGTCACATGACCTAGGTACAGAGCGGCTCAGTGTATGGTGCTGAGCTGTGATACCAAGCACAGCCGCTATACAATGTGCTTGGTGAGCAGGGAGAAGGCCACGGTGTTCACAGGAGCGCTGGTGCCTTCTCAAACAGTTGATAGGCAGTGGTGTTGGGGGATATCTAGAAGGATAGTGTCACGGCTGTGTCACGGTCTCGGTGTTGTTCACCGTGACATGATAGCCATGCATGCTGGTTGCCTTGGGCAACGTGTTGTTTGTCCAGCATGTGTGTGAACTGCTCCTGATTCCCTTGTTCCTTACCTGTCTGGTGCGTGAGGGGTTAACTACCTGGCTGGGTGTGGTCATTAGGTGCTTCTTATGCCTGTGGCTGGAAGCCAGGAGTCAGTTGTATTCCCACCTTGGTGTGTGCTGGAGATTCCATTTGTCCATTGTGAGGGCCACCTAGTTTGACATCAATGTCTCTCCAATGTCTTCCCGTTGTTGTTATGTCCTCTACCCTTCCTTACATGTCTCTTTGTATGGTGTGGGTTTTGTTGTATGTCTAGTTGTTGTTACATGTCTGGTCTGTTGCTGTTTGTAGTCCAGCATGATTGCTCGACATTTCTCCTGTCTGTCTGTGCCTTCGGAAGAGGGTGTCCGCATGTGTCGCCTGTCGCTTTCTGGCACGCATGCTTGTCCTCCGGAGGGAGGGTGAAAGGGGATTTTCTGTTAACGGTGCGGTTCTTGGTAACAGTGGTTGCCGTTGTTGTGTGAACTGTTACTTGTGTTTGAATCTCCCCTCGTCCATTTCTGGGTCTGAGTTTGGACGCAGTGTTCAGTGCGGTCTCTCCTGGCCGTTTGTTGGCTGGCTGCCTGTTTCCTGGTTGGTGGTTTGGGCGTGCTGGCAGCAGTTTTGGGTGACTTACGTGTGCTGTGTTTCGGTTCCGGTGTAGTTTGCTGTGACACATCTGCCGTGCATGCAGTTGCCTGGGGCAACGTGTTGTTTCTGCATGTGTGTTCACTGCTCCTGTTTCCTGGCATCTCCCCAGTCTGGTGGTTATGGGGTTAAGGTGTGGATCTGGATGTGGTCTCATGGCTCTACTTATCCTGTTGCTGTGAGATTGAGGTCAGTTGTATCCCAGCCTTGGTTGGCACTGGAGCATTGCTCCTTTCCTGGATATTCCATCTTTCCAGTGTGGGGGAATTTGATGTTTTCACTGTAGCAATGAACACATTTATCTTAATCTTTACAGACTGCGCAAGAGACCTGGTATTACAGAAGAGCTTGCTGCATTATGGTTCGAGCCTAGAATCTCAAAAGTATTAGTAAGTGTACACATATGGGGGAGATGTAGGACAACTGGTGCAAAGTACGAATGGAATACTTGTCAGTAGCAACCAAATTCCACCTCTCATGTTTCAGGCCCTTTGAAAAATGAAAGCAGCAGTTGCCATGGAAAACAGTCAGTAGCGTAATTATAGGGGTCACAGCAGTTGCAACTGGGCCCATAAGTAAGGGATCCAAAATGTTCACCTCACCACACTATGGCTGATTGTAATTCTCTCCTTCTGCTCTCCTTCTTGGTGCACTGAAATGCTGGAGGAGACAGCAAAAGAACATTTATGGAAGCGCAGGCTGATGGACATCCCCCATTATCAAAAAGAAGGTCATTAACCTTTAATGGCAAAGGTAATGGTATATAATCAAGGAAGGGAGGATGCAGATGGGTGGCTGCCAGGATTACAGCACTCTCATAGGACATGTCTGTATAGAAGAGGCTCCTGAGCTGCAGGGGCGTTGCTAGGGTCTGAAAACATACGGGGCACAAGCCCACTGTATCACGCCCCCGTGAAGCCATGCCCCCACCCCATGAAGCCATGCCCCCATCACCTAGGGGGGGCCTTCATAGTAGTTATTAATCCCTTTCTGCTGATAAAAAGGGTTAATAACTACTGTGAAGGCGGGACTGCTGAAAGGGGTTAAAGTACAAAGGGAGTGGGGGGATGATCTGTGGGGTTGTCCAGACTGCTAGGCCCTTCACAGTAGTTATAACCCCTTTCAGCAGTCCTCCATTCACTGAAGAGGGGACTGCTGAAAGGGGTTAATAACTACTGTGAAGGGCCCAGCCGTCTGGGCAACCCCACAGATCATCCCCTCAGTAATCTGTATCCTGCAGTAACTTAACTTTAAATCAGCGCTCATCTCATTACTATCTTGACTTACACACTCAGCTCCAGTAACAGGCAGTGCGGGCGGCGCTCACTCACTGATGTCACGCGCCTGGGCCGCCTAGTGGGAGGAGCAGGCGCGTGATGTCAGTGAGCGAGAGCCGCTTGCACTGCATGTTTCCGGAGCTGAGTGTGTAAGATAGTATTGAGATGAACGCTGATTTAAAGTTCAGTTACTGCAGGATACAGATTAGGATGGCGGGGCCCGTGTAGAGTAGCGCTGCACAGCGCAGGAGAGTCAGAGCGGCCGGCCCTGCCAGCATAACATTCGGGGCACAGGTCAAAACATCCGGGGCTCAAGGCCCGAATGTTTTGACCTAATGACGCCCCTGCTGAGCTGTATAGATGGATATAATACATCCCACCACTACATACAGTAGTGTAGGGGTATCCACCATCAGATCCGAGGTCCATATCAGGACTTACAGCCCAAGTAGATTCAAATTGGCCGTCCAGAGATTATATGCATGCATAGAACTTTACAAAAAGCTGAATGTGGTGTGAAAGGCCTCTCCCTCTCCTCTGTCAAACACCCTGAACACTGTAGTCGCTGTACAGAAGCGGATGACTCCAGAGAAAATGTAACTGCAATGTAATCATTTCTCATTGTGTAGAGCTGGTATCTCACCATAATTTGGTGACTGTATTGTCAGAGCAATGCTACCATGCAGATCTGTGCCTCTGTTTCTAAGCCTGCCATGTTAGAAATATAGATATGCTGTATCCAATATACTGCATTTTTTGTTTTTTAAGACACACTATTTCCCCAAAAGTAGGGGAAAAATGGCAGTGCATCTTATAATGTGAATACTAGTGAGCATTTCCATTATGAAAGCACTCATTAGTATGCAGGAGTTGCGGGGAGTGAAGCGCTGCTAGCACTTGCTGTACTCATCCCTCCCTGGTCTTCTCTTGGCACTGCGCTGTCTTGACTTTGTAAAACATCAGGTCACAGTGCAGCACAGGCACGGAGAAGACCAGGGAGGGGTGACTGCAGGAGAGACTGCCAGACCTACAGAGTGGTGGTGGAGAAGGAAAGGAAAGTTAATTTATTAATATTATCTAAGATGGGGGCCTGATATAATATGGGGAGTCTGATCTGAGTTCTTCTGGGGTCTCATATGGGGGTCTGATCTGAAGTCTGATGGGGGTCTGATCTGAGCTTGAATGGGGGTCTGATATGGAGGTCTGCCATGGGGTCTGATCTGAGGATCTGATCTTAGGGACCCGTGAGCCTTTAGTTACACCCCTTGCAACATCTCAATTTTTCTTTTACACCAGTTTAGATACATCTCCCTCATACATAACTACCTGTCTATAATGGCCAGTTCATACAAATTGTGTTGCTGATTTTGTTGTGTTTCTGACTCAAGATCAGCTCCAAAAAACACCTCAAAACAGCCTCTCATTAATTTAAATGGCAAGTAGCACTTGCTTTTTTTTTCGCAACACGAAAATAAAAAATGTGGGAAAAAGCTTGCTCTATTTTGAAATGTAATTTGTGCTGAATCTTCCAATGAAATTAATGGGAAGCTATCAAAAACAGCTCTGCTAGCTTCGGCGCCAAAAACCACTTGCTGAAAATTCTGTTTTTTATTTACCGTATATATTCGAGTATAAGCCGACCCGAATATAAGCCGAGGCCCCTAATTTTACCCCCAAAAAATGGGAAAAATTATTGACTCGAGTATAAGACTAGGGTACATATAGCATCTTATGCTGGTCCCCCTCATGGCCCTATGTGTCCCCTCATGTGTCCTAAACTGCGCACATAACTGGCTTTGTGTGTAAAGTATTTTACTAGTGTGTAAAACAAGCTCTCTCCTATTGATAACATGGCCAGCCTCTGTACTCACTGTCACTATGAATGCACTACAGCGAGCGGGAGCGAGCTGGCCGGCGCGTGACTGACGTCACTTAGTAACGCTCCTCCCACTTCAGGAAGCAGGAGCGTTACTAAGTGACGCTGCAGTGCATTCTTCGTGAAAGTGAGTACAGAGGCTGGCCATGTTATCAATAGGAGAGAGATTGTTTCACACACTAGTAAAATACTTTACACACAAAGCCAGTTATATATAATCGCGGCATTTTCGGGTCGGCCAAATCGCTCCTACTGGGAGCTTAACAGAGGTGCCGCGCGGACGTGCTGGGAGCTGACCGGAGCAGCTGTAAAGGTAAGTAACAGCTTCTCCGGCCCCCAACATGTCATGGTCTGTATTATGGCAATGTAAGTTGCCATAATACAGACCTAGACTCGAGTATAAGACGAGGGGGCTTTTTGAGCACAAAAATATGTGCCAAAAAACTCGTCTTATACTCGAGTATATACGGTAAGTAAACAAACAAACGCATCAAAAATGTGCCAAATACCACATGAAAAATGTGCAGAAAAAATGGATTTTGTTGAAAGTAGCTCATGTAACTCAAGTAGGAAGTTTATCTAATAAGAAATCTGCTCTGACAATAAGTTGTCATGGTGCCCCCTAGCCTGCATTTTAGGGGGAATAGTATGGTGGTGAAATTAAAAGGTATGTGTCATTAGAAAATTACCTACTATTTGAATCAAGCTATTATATTAAACAGATTTTTTAAGATTTTTTCATTATGCTTTTCCATGTCACTGCATTTTTAAAAATCCATTCTAGTCATTAAAGTTTTTTGGGGGATTACTATGGTTTTTAACAGATATGCTGATGTAGTTAGATAGTATTTTTGTTTTACTTTGGATTCTACCAACCCCTTTTCACTGTGTAAACAAATCACTCTGGTTTCCATCTTGTATATAGCACTTCTTGTTTTTCCATCCAACCAAACCCATGATGCACTTCTCCTTTCTCTGCCACAGCTCCAGCACCTCTCCAGTAAAACCCAGCTAGTTTATAGCTCCTCCCATCCAGTTAGTTACGTAGACACTCCCCTATCACTGCCCCTAACAACGCCCAACTAGTTTATAGTTCCTCCCACCCAGTTAGTTACATAGAAATTCCCCTATAACTGCACCGCCCATGGACATAGCATCAAAGGAAATAAGAAAGAGTTTCATGGACATGGTCATGTGACCACAGTCCAGAACGGAGGATAGAGGCAATAAAGGTAAACGAAATGCATTACAAAATTACAGCTACCTTCATAAATGATTATTTTAAAGGATGTTGATACAATTCTGAAAAAACATTTTAAGTCTAAGCATAAGCTGATACATCCTGTTTTGTACAGCTTAGGCTAGGTTCACATCACTGTTTAGTTGTCCTTTCTTCTGCTCCATCAGAAGAACAGAAAAAAAAAAAAAAATCGGATCTTGTATTTTAAGCATCCATTATGCTCAGTTATACAAATTTTGCATCCATACTAGCCATTTCTGTCTGAGATCCGTTATTTTAGACAAAAAAAACCCCACTTTGGGTAGGACTTTTTTTCATCTAAAATAACAGATCTCAGATGGAAATGGCTAAAATGGATGCCAAATGTGCATAACGAAGCATAACAGATGCTTAAAATACAAGATCCGTTTTTTCTTCTTCTTCTGATGGATCAGAAGAATGGAAAACTAAATGGTAATGTGAACCTAGCCTAAGCTGTACAAAACAGGATGTATCGGCTTATGCTTAGAGCAGATATCAGCTCCTGTTCTGTTCTTGTGAACCCGGCTTTACTTGTGCAGTAGTTACCTCATTATCATCACAGGTAAGATTACAATGAAAGCTAACACGTCTGGGTGAACATATCACAGGATCCCTCCTAACAAAAGATGATGCCACAGTTTATCTACTCCCTCTATTAATATAGGTGATGCATTCCCTTTAGAGAAATTATGCAGAATTATTAAGGGCAATTTACCCTCAAAAGTTACAGCACATATAGTAAACTACAGTATATCATACTCCTTCCATCCCAATTCCCAGATCTTGGGGGCTGCACTGTATGGATGTCGATAAGTTTGAATACACATCTCATTTCCATACCATGGTTCTGTGGATGAGCTGTAAACCTGTACTTGTCTATGTAAGTAGAGCTCCTCCATAGAATCTCATGATTGATGGCATTCAGATGTGCATGAGCCCCAGGATCTTAGTCTGAGGACCACATTGTAGGCTACAATGTTCTTGGAGTGAATATGGGGCCATTACATTTTTTGTATACTATATTTTATATAATATTCTAACTTTTACTATATACAGTAATATTGTCTGGTGGAAAACATGGACACTGCCCTCAATGACCTTTTCATAATTTCACATTCATTTATAGGCTTCATTGGCATGACGAGACAGTAATTGCTCAGGAACATATCACATCTGGATGCACTGAGGTCATGCAAATAAAACCAACATTGTTTTCTAGTTCAATCAATTGTGCATTATATTAAGCTTAACCTTGTTTTATTTTAACACTATAAAACGGTATGCTCCAAAACAAATGCCTTCCATATAGGGTTGGGAAATCAAAATAAGAAATGAATAATGCATGGTCTGCCTCTGGTCTGTTCCCCTAATCACACCCACCAATTGCAGTGTATTCGTAAAACAAACTTTTATTAACTTGCCTTTGAAAATCGTGTATTAAAGTGGATTTCCAGCATCTATATATTGATGACCTGCAGATCAATGGAGGCCCAACACCCGGCATCCCCACCACTGGTACCCACCCACCACGTTTTCAGTAGCCACTGATACCAGGAAGAACACTGCTGATGGACCTGGAAGCAGAAAGCTCCATCCACTGTGTAGTGGCCGTGCTGGCATTCTGCTCCCATTCAGTCTACTGAACTCTATAAATGACAGATTTTTTTTCTGTATAATTGCATTTTATTAATTTTGTACTACAAATCATTTTTTCAATTGGTCTTTATCAAAACTTTTCAGCAGTTTTTGGGATACATGCAGTTAATAATAATTCTATTTGCAGACTGTCCCTCCTGAGTTCCTGACAGCTGCCAGTTTATGTGAAGCCTTATCTCTGATCTTCTGACATCATAAACACTCATTTAAGCCATATTCATATCAACATGATAAGAGTTTAGCTATATTGAGTGTTTAGGATCAGTGATGGCCAGTTCGCAGTGTTCGCCCGCGAACACATGCGGGCTGCCATCTTGACTCACAAGTCCGGCGATGCACAGGTAAGCCCTTACCTGTGCCGGGAGACGGTCTGAAACAAATGCGGTCACCGGGAGCAGGCAGTTCCGAGAACAGCCTGATGAAGGCCCCCGGTGGCTGTTCTCAGAACTGCCTGCTCCTGGTGACTGCATTTGATTTCAGACCGACACAGGCACAGGTAAGGGCTTACCTGTGCATCGCCGGACTTGCGAACTGGCCATCACTGTTTAGGATGTCAGGAGATCAGGGATAAGGCTTTACGTCAGCTGAAAGGAACTCAAAAGGGACAGTCTGCAAATAGACTGATTATTAACCACATGCATCACAAAAACTGCAAACAATTTTAGATAAAGACCAATTGATAAAATTCTTTGTAGCACAAAATTATTAAAATGCAATTATAGAGAAAAATGCAGTCATTTATAGAGGACCTGTCATCTCTCCTGACACATCTGTTTTAGTAACTACTTGCATTCCTTTAATTAATAACAATTCTGGAGCATCTTTTCATATAACTGTCTGGCGCTACTCCACTATTATTCCAACTAGAAGCCTATGAATGAATTTCCAACAGCCTGTAATAATGGCCTGTCTGGGTGTTACCAGTTGGTAACCGACTGGTAGCACTCAGTTGAACCTTTACTTCAGACTGCTGGCAAGTCATTCAAAAGCTTTTAGTAGTTATAGTAGATAAATGGCAGAGCATAGAGATATAAGAAAAGATGATCCAGAATTGTTATTACATGGGGGATGCAATTAGTTACTAAAACAGACTTGTCAGGAGAGGTGACAGGTCCTCTTTAATAGGAACTTTCAGTAGATAAAGATCTGTCCATGGTCATGTGATGGACACCTGGGCTTGGCTTGTAAGAGACACAGCACTGCTAACTGTAATCAGTCCTGATCTTGTGCGATCATCACATGACCTGGACAGGTTTCTATTAAATGACAGCAAGCAAAGATCTTGAAAGCATAAGGCATTAGTAAAGGAGGTACAGTCAGGTCCATAAATATTGGGACATCGACACAATTCTAACTTTTTTGGCTCTATACACCACCACAATGGATTTGAAATGAAACGAACAAGATGTGCTTTAACTACAGACTGTCCGCTTTAATTTGAGGGTATTTACATCCAAATCAGGTGGCAACCATTAAATTATAGCTGACAGTCTGAATTTAAAGCACATCTTGTTCGTTTCATTTCAAATCCATTGTGGTGGTGTATAGAGCCAAAAATGTTACAATGGTGTCGATGTCCCAATATTTATGGACCTGACTATATGTTTTATTATACAAAGAATAACATGGAACTGGGTGTACAGACAACCATCTGAATCTAACAGTTTGCAACTCTGCTAGATGTCTCCGTAACAAAGTAGAGTAGCATGATGCAAATGTGAGTTTGTATAAATTGCCTAAAGTTTATCATATACTGTGTAGGCCCATTGTGATTAGTATGCTGACCATGGCAAAAGACTGGTCTGGATCTGCCTATTCATCTCTTTGATGATGTGTAGTGATGCCAGGGGTCATATTCGAATTTGCCATATTTCGCGAATATTTCGTAGAATATTCGCAAATTTGAATAATCGTTAGGAGTAGTGTTGATTGAATTTTCGTAATGCGAATTTTTGTAATGTGAATTTTCGTAATACAAATTTTCATAATGCAAATTTTCATAATGAGAATCAATGAGATCATGAAAACTCAGATCCGATGGTATATTCTAACCCCCAGGTGTTCCAATGGTGATGGGGAAGCTTGTCTGGGGAGGAGTATGCCAAAGTGGAACAACTGTACAGATTTTTTAAAAAAAGATGAATATTCTAAAAAATGAATATACAGTATTTGTTTTTTAGAATATTCATAATATTCTAAAACAAGAATATATAGCAATATAGCGAATATTCTAAAAAAAATAAAAAAAATAATGTAGAGCAATTTAGCTTAATATAGTGCTATAATCTTTTTTTTTAATAGTTGTAATTTTTTTCTAATCTGGACTTCAGATGAGAAAAAAATGACATTTATTAGACAAAGAAGATTATAGCACTATATTAGCTAAATTGCTCTATATTATTTTATTTTTTTAGAATATTCGCTATATTGCTATATATTCGTTTTTTAGAATATTCGTAATATTCTAAAACAAGAATATATAACAATATAGTGAATTATTATATTATGAAAATTCTCATTACGAAAATTCTCATTACGAAAATTTGCAATCAACACTACTCCTAAAGTCAAAGATATTGCAGCCTTCTCATTGGCCCACAAGCTAGAAGCAGGGAGGGATCATGTGTACTGATCAAAATTATGAATATATATATTCTAAATATTCGTGATCAACACTAAGGATGTGGTAAGTCTCATATGTAAATTTTCTATTTAATGGTTTGGAAACTACAGCTAATTATAATCACTTACCACGTGAGCCTTCTGTCAGAAATACACATTGGGAGGATTTCTCTATACATACTTCCTCATGGAGGGTTGAGAATTTTACCACGTAGATCACAAATGGTATGTAAACAGAGGCTTAAAGGGGTTATCCGAGAGTATAAAAAGCCCCCCAATATGCCGAACCCCACACACTGAATATACTTTCCCCACTCCCTCCGCCGCTCCTGGTCCCGCACCGCCCCTGCTGCTTCTCCCCATGCGTGGAGGGAGGGGGGGAGCAGCCAATGGCGGATGGGGACGAGCCTCCCTAGTATGGTGGGTGACGCTAGGGAGGCTCGTCCCCATCCCTGCCTGCCATTGGCTGCTACCCCCGACGCTGGATGTTTTCATCCGCGCATGGGGAGAAGGAGCAGCGCAGGGAGCGGGCCAAGTGTATTCAGTGTGTGGGGCCCAGAATATTGGGGGGATTTTATACTCTCAGATAATCCCTTTAAGCTGGCCATACACACAATCCATCATTTTCATCTAATATGTATGGTGGTGTCCTAACTTTTCTCCAATGGCAGGTGTCAGAGAAAAAAGAAAGATTGGGCTGTTGGATTCCAACATGTCTAATTCTTTTTTGTGTATGCTTATTCCCCTGTACCATCGTCTGAATTTAAAAGTATATGGGAGGGTCAGGATGAAGAGACTATCTAAAGTGTATGGGCAGCTTAAAGGGTCACTAAGTTTTCAAAAACCTTTTAATATGTCATGGAGACGTATCAAAAGTTTGGATCAGTGGGGGTCTGAGTACTGAGACCCTCACGATCAGTAGAACAAGGAGAGATAAACGCATGCATATTGTGATATGTGTGTGCTTCTTTTCTCCTCGTTCTAGTGATCGGTCTCAGCACTACCGATCAAAACTTTGGTTTTTGAAAACTCAGTGTTGACTTTTTAAGCTGCCTTTACCCTTTAAATAGTAGTTTACACATCCCGACCCTCCCAAACACATTCAAATTCAGCCAAACACAGAGGGGAATAAGCTGCTATAATGTAACTCTGGAGGTTACTGATCTCTCTTTGTACAAGGGCTTGTTTTTTGAGATGATATTTGTTGGGTAGCAATGTAAAAAAAAACTGAATTTAGTTTTTTGGGTTTTGATTATACTGCATTGATGGGGCGATAAAAATACCATGTTAAGTTTATTCTTTGGGTCAGTTTAATTACTGTACTCCCGAAAAATGTCTGTGTCGCCATATTTTAACATGCATAATTTTATTTTTCTGCCAATGAAACTGTGTGAGGCAGGGGCGTAACTAGTTATCATGGGGCTCCATAGCAAAATTTTAAATGGGCCTGCCTTCCCATGTGCAGATAGAGATGTAGCGATGTTTAACATCATAGATGGAGCCCTAGGCTACTACCATAGCATGCCATTCTAATAGTAAGTGTATAGCTATGTTAATAGCATAGCACACCATGTATAAAGTAAAGATGGCTACATCTGTACACACATATAAATTTACATATACTGTATATGCAAACAGTATGTATTAACCCCTTAAGTCCCAGCGTTGTATATAAACAGAGGAAGGAGGGGTTTCAAACAGCAGAGGCCTGGGAATTATGTCTGCGATCAGCTATAACATGACAATGGCATCTAACTGCCCAAAAACCGGAATCGTGAGCTTCTGGGTCAGGAACAGCATTCTCATGCAGCGATCGGTGGAGCCGTTTCTTTGTTCTAATGCACTGGGTCCTCTGTATCAGTCACCCATTCCTCCTCAAACCTCAGATCATACCTCCAAACTCCATCAGACCTCAGGGCAAACCCCCATTAAAACTCAGTATCATGCCCAATTCCTCAGATCAGACCCCCATATCAGACTTTAGATCAAAACCCCAAGCTCCATCAAACAAAACATAAAATAAATGAACTTACCCCTCCTGCTCCGGACCTTGATGACACTCACCGCTCCCTGGTCCTCTGCTGGCTTAACGATGCACTGTGACCTAATGTCGCACAGCACTGTACGCAGTCAGGACACAGTACAGCGCCCAGAATAAAACCAAGGAGTGGTAAGTACAGCCAGTACAGTGCTACACTAACCTCTCCCCATGTCTCCTGCATACTAATGATCACTTCCATAATGGAGGTGGTCATTAGCATTCATGCTATAAGACTCACTGTCATTCCCTCCCCCCTGATTTTTAAACTGTATTTTTGTTCTCATAAAGGAGCCATCTCTGACACAGTTAAAATCCATATTTACACTACTGATAATAAAAGGTGCACAAATGGTGTGCGTCAGCGGTTTTGCATGGTTAGAACTGCTGACGGACTCCATTTAAGTGAAACTTCAAATGCTACAGTATATTCATAGTTCAGTTGTTAAAACGTCAACTGTATTTTTATTTAGTGAGTAAAATGATATTGTGAAGATTATTTTCTATATTTCTTCTCTCTGTATGGTGTTGGTTGAGTTTTTCGTTACTATTATATTCTAGCTGCACAAGAATAACTTAACTTTCTTAAAGCGGATCTGGCTCCTGAATACAGATACACTGTAGCCTATCAGTCTCTGGTAAGAGGAGTAAGCGCGGCTATGAGTCTGCTTATTTAAGGCTGTTATCCAAGCAGCACAATATTTTTTGTGTTATTTGGGCTACTTCTACATAATATGCTGCCCTTACATCTATTCAGTTGACAGATCCACTTTACAGGACTACTATTCTAAGACTGGTCATAGATCAGATTTTGATAGGATCTGCCAACAGTCTGATGTTTATGGACACTGATCATTGATCCCTTAAATGGGTTATCCCATGAAAAGCATTAATCTGCAATAAATAGGGCATTTCAAATTCAGTATAAGGGCTCATTCACATGAACGTGTGCTGCCCATTGCCGCATTGCGGACCGCATTTGCGGAGAAAAGTGCGGAACGGAAGTACAGAACGGAACATTACGGAGTTTGCGGTCCACAGCACGGGCGTCACACGGTTGTGAGAACAACCCTTATTGCGACATACAGGCGATAAACATATTGTACGTTTTTATTCACATTACAGTTTCCTCTTTGGGAACGTCTCCTGCTTTATGTCCTTCTGGTCCACCTTCTTCTGCATTCTGTGGTGGACCAAAAAAGCTTTTTAAATGACCCCACTTTGACCTCTCTGGAAGAAACAGTGATCTAACAGGTTGGATTTTAACCTGCCTAATCCTTTTAGTCCGTAAAAATTAGAGGCACCAGAGTTCATTGGCAGCCGCATATCTCCCTATTGAATAGTCATGCACAACCATTCGAGAATGTGTAGGGGGCATGATAGCGCTTACACTTTCTATCAACAGTAGCTATGTAAAACACATTTGGGGTCATTTATCAAACTGGTGTAAAGTAGAACTGGCTCATAGCAACAAATCAGATTCCACCTTTCATTTTCCAAAGGAGCTTTAGAAAATGAAAGGAGAAATCTGGGTGGTTGCTATGGGCGACTCAGCCAGTTCTACTTTACACCAGTTTGATAAATGACCCCCATTGTTTTCATTTGTTATAGAATGGCTACATGGAAATAGTGGTATGTATGCATCTAGGGAACTGTAGGTCACTGCAAACCTTTTGTACATATGTTATATTTTTAGTCTTTTTAGGACAACACCCCTGTGCTCGTCTACAAAATGGCAATAGTACTCATGAGTAGATATATGACAATTAGTAACTTGTGGCCCATGCCTATCAATCATTTTAAACATCTCAGTAACCTTACCAATGTCCAGTACTAGGAAAACACATCTGAAATAATATCAAGACACCGTATAATAGTGGATATATTAGGAGAGAGAGAACTTCGTACTTCAGCCCAGTGTTTCTCCTCCAGACTATGTCAGCTGGCTGCCTGTACAGACGCTTTTTTGACAGCTGTCAAGAGGAAATCCATTAAATCTGTGTTCAGGGAAGCTTCCTATTAGCCCACGAATCATTAAATCAAAAGCTTTCAAGTAGACGTTCATACAGTATGCAACAAGTTAGCTGCAACACTACATGCTAAAATTCTGCGTGCTTCTTATAGGCAAATATTGTGCTGTTTTTGGATTTCTTGATTTGAAATGCAAACAATGGATTATGTGAGCCGTTCATATATCTTATTCTGTCATCGGTCATTTTTTTTTTTTTTTTATTCATTCCCAACTTAACTCATGTCATTTCTGCCAGTTTGTTTAGAAAGGAGGGAGTCTTGGTGACCCCATGTAACCACGAGGTTGACCGTTTTATGGCCATCGTGGCACCATATTGATGGGACTAGAAACTTGTATGACCACATATTTTAGGTAAATCTTTCTACTTGGAATACATTAAATATCGTGACTAATCAATAGACACATAAGGTCCTATGTCTTACCTGCTGCAGAACTTCCTTTATACCAAGTGCTTATACCTGTTGACCATTTAATTATTTGCCCCCTACATCTTCAGTAGTTATTACCTGAGGAGCTGTAATAAACTTTTTAACCAGACTAAAGAAGAACATGAAGCTTTAATGCTGCCGGTTCAATAAATCAGCATTGCTTCCCTGCATCACCTTGATGAAAAGTACAAATTGCAGTCATTTTGGTCCCTTTACACTGTGTGTTTGTTATTCACAGCATAGCTGCCAGTGCCAGAGGCTTTGATGGAAACACTGCATGAAAAAGGTAATGCCTGAGCTAAGCTTTTCTTTTGGACAGAGTGTATTTTGACAAATATACCTCATGTAAAGATGCTGTGTGTCCAATCTTCCTGCCTCGCCATCTTTGCTGTGAGCATTGCATGCTACATGTTGATAAACTATTTGCCTTTTCAATTACTCCGCTGCCTGTAGTAAAAGGGCTATCCATCATCAGCTTGAGAATGGTGCTTGCATATCAATATGGACTGCAAAGCATTGTCATGCTTCTCGTCCTTCTCTGTCTCCCTTATGTTTCAAGGCACAACAAATCATGTGGCTGCTACTGTATGTGTCTCATGTTTACGTCAAGGCGGCAATGACACACTCAAGGCATCCACACACTCAAGACATTGACACACGCTTGACGCCTTTGGTCAACCTCGAAAGAAAAATAGGGGAGCGTCTATAAAGATTTCTGTTAGAAAAGATGATCTGGATAGATTTATCAAGAAACATTAGGATTTGGGTCTTCAAAAGTCACATCCATGTTGTTTAGGCATCATTATAGAGACATCGTCTTTACAGTATCAGCGGTATTCTAAAATGATTTCATTTTTTTGTTTTAAAATTGCAACCCAAGAGATTATTGCAAATGAGAAGTAGCGAAAGGGATTGAGAGGATATTACACCTGTTAACCTTAATAGTTGCCCTTAATGACCTCTAACCCTTAGTAGATACCTTGAAATAGTCCCATTCTCAAAGCAAGGTTCTTCTTCCCTATTGTTGACCCAGATTAGCTGTGAGTGACCAGCTTTAAGACACAGTTTTAAAGAAAAATGCTATGATAAATGTCTTTATTTATGGCTGTATATATGAATGTATGCCATAATATTGTCATTTGGTAGTATCTTGAAGATCCTCATTTACGTAGGAATGTCAGCACTGCTGTGTACCAATTTACTACTAAGTTATAGATATTATTTTGGAATGACAAAATATGACTTACCAGATCACCCTGAGTTCTGAAGGTCAGTTTCTGGTCTTTGCTTTTCATGGAAAACAGTGGTCAATGAGAGGATCGTTTATTCCTTATGTGGTCAACTCTGTTGTCTAATCCATAGCCCAATATCCTAGATTAAATCCCATGATCACAATCCACATCTCGGCAGATATACCACAGGATCACATATAGAATCAGCAAAATGGCAAAAATGAACAAAGCTACTAAAATAGCCTTGGTCACAGGAGATATAAGGGACTGCATGTCACCTACGGGTTCAGACTGAGAAGAATAGTTGGCAATTACTGTGATTAGTGAAGCAAAGGTTAACCGATGGTCTCTGGCATCAACATAGAACTGCTGTTGAGCAAGGTACCGAACTAGGACCTGTGGATCATCTGCATTGCTTCGTGCCAAGTTGAATGAGATGTACAAATGGTGCTTTATTCCACTTGACAGTGAAAAGGGAAGGAAAATGACAGCTCGTCTATAACGGATTCAAAATCTGCTCTGCACACGTCCATCTGAGTCTCCAGCACAAGAGATCAAAGCTTTAACTAGAGCAAAGAGAGGGACTGCACAGAGGAAACTTAATGATGCTAATAATCCTGCCATGGGAGCAGCCCTGATCCTCCAGACTTCCTTTATTCTAGAAGAAGACACAGGACGTAGTGAAACTTGAAGAACAAAAAAGAGTGAGAAGAGTTGAATTGAACTTGATGTGAGCTCCTGCTATCGCTTCCATCAAAAGCCATCAACCGGGGACAGAGAGGAGGCTGCGGAATAACTGGAAAGAGGCATAGAAGTTGAAGATGCAGAGCTTTAGAAGGTCACAGGTGTATGGTTTACCACTATTGCTTAGAAGACAAAGTGCAGGACCTAAAAAGTAATTGCTGACAAACCATGTCTTAGCATTGCCAAGGTGTAGCCAGCATCAGTGTGAGTGATGTCCAGTCAGTATGCATGCGTGACAGAGAAAGGATTCAGCATGAGAGACTCTTGTGTGTGTATGTGTCTGCAGCTAGGCTGCTGCAGACTGAGAACTAGCTTGATTAGTATTCCACCCAGCAATGTCTCTCCCTCCTTCTCCTACCTCAATATCTCCCTCTGTCCTCCCTCTTTCTCCCTGCAAAACTCCTCCCTTTCTTTGCTATCATTCAGCCAGTGAGCGACACTCACCCCCTTTCCTAGTGTCATTATTATGTTGTGATTAAACAGCACGCTGGAGGTTACAATATAAATACTACGGCTCATGGTGGAAGAGTGCTGCGGCTGTGCCGGCATGAGGAAATGTGCTGCAGTTGAATATATGTAGTATTTACATGGGGACATCAGATTCAGGCTATGTCATGTAATTAACTCCTTTAAGTTTTAACGCATTTAAGTTTTCCGGTATTGAGTTCCGTCACAGGGGCTCAATACCGGAAAAAAACTGATCAGTTTTATCCTAATGCATTCTGAATGGAGAGCAATCCGTTCAGTATGCATCAGGATGTCTTCAGTTCAGTCACTCTTACGGTATTTGGCTGAAGAAAAAACCGCAGCATGCTGCGGTATTTTCTCCCTCCAAAATTCCGGAACACTTGCCGGAATGCCGGATCTCCATTGAAATGCATTAATGCCGGATCCGGCACCAAGTGTTCCGGCAAAACGGATCAGGTTTTACGGTCTGCGCATGAGCAGACCTTCAAAAATGCAAAATGAATAAATACCGGATCCGTTTTTCTGGATGGATCCGGTGTTTTCAATGCATTTGTTAGACGGAGCCGCATCCGTTTGCAAATGCTATCCGTTTGCACACGGATTTCCGGATCCGGCAGTTCCAGCGACGGAACTGCCTGCGGGATCTTCACAACGCATGTGTGAAAGTACCCTAAGGGGCTTTTGAGGAACAAATAACGAATAGAATTATTAACCAAAATGCATACGGTGGTAGTAAACTGCTATAATCAGAACAAATCTATCTGCCCAGGAAGAGGAAATCAGTTGTGCAGGGAAAGGGACAAGAAGGTGTTACACACCAATCCACTTTGTTCTGCTCTACCATAAATGTTATTCACTGTGTTTAATTGAAAGAATATGCTTGGAGGTTGCCTGTATAATGAGAGTATCTTCTTTATGATGAGAGAAGATTCTAGATAGTACCTGTTACCTCTCTAATGAGAGTATCTTCTTTATGATGAGAGAAGATACTAGATAGTACCTGTTGCCTTTCTGAGTGTATCTTCTTTATGATGAGAGAAGATTCTAGATAGTACCTGTTGCCTCTGTATTGAGAGTATCTTACTTATGATGGATGAAAGTAGATTCTAGGCAGTACCTGTTTCCTCTCTAAAGAGAGTAACAGATAGTGAGAGCAGATTCTAGATAGTACCTGTTGCATCTCTAATGTGAGCATCTTACATATGACAAGGGCAGATTCTAGATAGCACCTGTTGCATCTGTGTGTGTGTAGTACCTGTTGCATCAATGCTTGATAAAGACTGCATTGAGCGGTTGAAACGTTGCAGAGGGGTCAATAAAGGGTCCATCGTTTTTCACTTTACCTTTGGAGTGCTGCCTCCTCTTTTGAACATATACCTATCCATTAGCCGTTGAGCCTGCGGCTGGGAGGATTTTGCACCTGTGCTATTGGACTAGTGCTGCTGTGGAATTTTTTGTTTACTGTATACTATAGATATTATATATATACTGTATATAGTGTGCAGACATTCTTCATTACAGCAGGACTGAACAAGATAACATGTGAAATTCCATGTGTCTTCATATCCCCAATGGGATTTCCCATTTAATATACATTGCTCGTTATTGATCTTCAACTTTTGAAAATCTTATAATTCTCCCTGGAGGACCCTTTAAAACAGTACACATTTTTCATTTACTCTATGACATGTACAATATAGCATGTTATTCTACCTCTCACTCCATCTAGTGGATTTCTAAGCCCATGTCTCTACAGCCCTAACACTAGAATCTAGTAGCAGCCAGCCACATTTTCATGTAAAGCCATAAAGTTATGATTAGTAATAGAATGCCATTGAGGTATGCCTGCCTTTATGTGACAGACGGCCGTATGCTATCCGCAAAAATGCGGATCCGTTTCTTTTGCGGACAGTTCAGCATGTCTGCAAAAAAAACGGATTGCATTCCGTTTTTTTGCTGATCCATAGACTTCAGTAGGGCAATGTCCTGTTTTTCACTGACAAGTATAGGACATGCTTCATTTTTTTTGCTGAGCGGTGCAATGGAAGAAAAGGGCCCCATAGAAGTGAATGGGACAGCATCTAATCCGCAAAAAAACGGATCCGCATTTTTGGGACAGCATACTGCCGTCTGAATGAGCCCTAAGGCCTGTATTACACCAACAAATTGTATGACAGAATTTCTGACTAATCATTGATCAGATGTTTATTTACACACAGATCTTGTTATAACCACCAACTATTGGTCTGATTGAACAGATATTGGTCAGATAATCTGTTGGTGTAATACAGCCCCAATGCCGGCCATGCACATGAAATAGCTATCAGCCTGCCTGATGTTTTGTGTAACAAAGCTAACTAAATATTCAATTTGGTTGAGCAATCTGATTGGCACAAATTGGCCAATTATGTATGTTTTCATATGGCTCTTTTGAAAATGTAGTGTAGTGGATGCAGCACTGAATTTAGCGGTAAGATAATTGAAAAGTGTCAATCAGACATGGACTAGATACTATACAGTCCGTCTTCTAGCTAGCAGTTTTCTAGCACAGCTTTACATCCATAGATACTGACTACTGACATTAAGAAAAATTATTTACTGAGGTCAGATGCTGTTATTTTCAGTACATTGACTACCAAGCTATACAGACCTGCTACATGTGGCTAAAGTATATTTTAGATATCTATTACTAGGCTACTAGCTGCAACTGGAGTCTGGTAATAGTGTTTTTTGGGGGATGAACATTGCCCATCTGCCTATGCAGTCTTATGTCCTAGGTTACTAATAGAGCTTGTGTGTTTATACAGCTAGACCTGCCAATAACCTTAATACAGTTCCTATGTTTGTGTGTTAAAGACAAAAGCAGAGTTATTTACAGTGACTTCATGTTTTGGATGTCATATAACTGTTATATATATTGTGTTCACAGAAGCAGAAAAGATAGTATGCCTTTAAGATTCATTATATGAATGTGAGGTAAGCTCAATGACACAGCAGAAACAACAGGAAGCATACAGTTAAACTGTTTTTGCTGGGCAGGAGTCTAGACCAACCACAGCCAGCCTCACACATAGCAGGAGTCTTGGCCAATCACAGCCAGCCTCACACACAGCCTGTGTGAGAAATTCCCTAGCAGGAGCTGCTAGAAATGATTATTCACCAGAGAGAGAAGCTGAACAGACATTCACTTCACTAAGAGCTGTGTTTTATGGAAGCAGAGAGGCCAAAATAGGTATTTAAAACTGTTATATAATGTTCCTACTGTTAATATAGTGATTAGAACTGTATACTGAACCAGTTATATGTGTGTTTACTTACAGTTCCACCAATTGCAAATACCATACAATTGTAACCATTCAAATTCCATATGGCAATCCAAATTGCATACAACCATACCGGATTATACTCAACCAATCTGCAAATAGTTACTGCTAACTGCATACTGCAAATTGCGACCAAATTCAGCAAGTAGAACTATTAGTTAGATCTCAGATATACCTCTCAGAGAGATCATAAACTGCTTAAATAACTTAAAGTTGAGAGTACAGATACTCAAGATGATGCACAATGGCCCTGCCCTCGTAGCTCCTAGAGTCTCATTTGCATATTATAAAATAGCAGTTTTCTTGGCAATGCGGACACCAAGGAAGATGGGACCAAGACTGTGGGGTTCACCTGACCAGTGCACATCTCAAAGATCAGCCAGCTTTGTTTTTTATTTTCATTTCAGCAGTACTTTGCCAAAATATTGTCCTATAGCATTCAGCACAACTGATAAGACCTCTGAAATAGATAGGTCATCCATTGTCAGTTTACTGTCTTGCTTTGAGGGGAACATGATATTTGAAGGATAATTCTCATGTTAATAGTAGATATAGAATTGGGATAGCTGAATTACAACACTATTGTGCTCTTAGGCCTAGATAGAGATGCCCATGGAAGAGCATTGCATTGATTAATGTAGTGTGTGATGCTCTAATTCAGTCACTATATGGGGCTCTCTCTGGCCACAGTGGTGGTCTGATGGAGACAGTTAAGTGAAGCTTTTTCTCATGCTAAAGCCTCATGCACACATCTGTGAAACACGGACCGTGTGATACCGGCCTGGATTTCTTCTGAGTGCAGGAGCGCACAGCGTCATTGGTTGCTATGACGCCGTGCGCTTCCTGCTGCCGCCGCAGTACAGTAATACACTGGTATGATCATACCAGTGTATCACTGTACTGCGGCGGCAGCAGGAAGCACATGGCGTCATAGCAACCAATGACGCCGTGCGCACATGCACTCAGAAGAAATCCAGGCCGGTATCACACGGTCCGTGTTTCACAGACGTGTGCATGAGGCTTAAAATTGCAAACAAGAAGGAAGTTAACCCCATCTAACCTAGAGGTTTTTTCATTTTTGCTTTTTCGTTTTGCCCTCCCTGCCTTCCCAGAGCCATGACTTTTTTATTTTTCCATTTACATAGCTGTATTAGGACTTTTTTTTTGCGGAACAAGCTTTATTTTCCAACACCACCATTTAATATTGCATATGTTGTAGTGGGAAGCAGGAAAAAAAAATCCAAATGAGGTGAAATCGGGGAAAAAAAGCAATTCCACCACAGTTTTACAGTTTTTTATTTACAACATTCATTGTGCAATGAAACTGACCAGTTACTTTCATTTTACAGGTCAGTATGAATTTGGCGATACCTTATATAGTATAATTTTTCTTGCGTTTTGATACTGATGAAAAAAAATGGGTAAAAAAAATCTGTTTTATTCTTACGTCGCCATATTGACCCCTATAACTTTTTGTGATTATGTGTATGGAGCTGTGTGAGGGCTCATTTTCTTGTGTGGTGATCTGTACTTTTTATTGATACCATTCTGGGGTTGTACGACTTTTTGACTTTACGACTTTTTAAAGAGCCAGGACAGGAAGTAGAATACATGGAGTGACTTCAAAAAATGATAGTTATAGAAACTTTGTGGCGTTTCCGCTTTTGCTTGGAGTTGGATTCCCACCTCATCAGACAAATAAATAGGAAACTCCAGCACAATATAGCATAAAGATTTCAGACGTTTATTGCATAGGCATTCCTCAGAGTGCAGTTAACACATACTTCCTACATAGCGCATCTTCTACCATTCTCCAAATTTCTTCAAGCGGCACTAGGTGATTATTGATCTCTATACTAATCCTCACATGTCTTCTGGGTCTTAATACCTACATTTTGGGAATAGCTTAATAAACAGCATACATATTATCTTCTCACAGAGTTTTGATCCTTAATCCACATCCTAGTAATATATCAACCACCAGGATTCACTACCTATATGGAATTTGGACTCACATCTATATTCTTGTTTGTAAAATTGTCAAATTTTTGTATTATTGATAATGAGTGATATCTACTTGTATACTGATTCTCTATCATATGTATACGATCACTGTGCATGTGGATTTCTATTTATTTAAATTATTTTAATTTTATTTCTGCTGCTATTTGAAAAAGGCCACATAGGCCGAAACGTCACATGAGTTGTACAGCCGCCTATGCAATAAACATTTGAAATCTTTATGCTGCTTTGTGCTGGAGTTTCCTATTTATTTATATTTAAAAAATTATATCCAGAAAAACATCCACCTGATTTTTATTTTAAAAAAAATACATAGAAGATTCATATAGAGGTTGTTAATATGTGATAAAAAGTTTTGATTGAAGCATCCAATTAAAAATACATTTTATCACTTAAGTTAAAACCGATCAAAAGGTTTTCCTAAATTAGTGAATTATGACTTGTAAGTGGGATGTATCATAAACACTCATCTGCTGAGGTCCTGCATCTGGAGCCCCCAAATCCCCAAGAACAGGCCTTGTATGGTCCTGGTCATCCATAGTGTGCCGGACTTGCATGTAAAGTCATTGTCACCGCCAGCTCTCTGAGAAGTTCCGGCAGACGTTCTTCTGTACCTCTTGCATGATGTTCTTTGTTTTGATTTCACTTTGTCTTCTCCTTACCTTCTCCCAGCTGTCACCTATTTACACTGATTGCCTCCCTTTATATTCCCTCCCATACTGCCTCACTTTGCGGTTTATACTATTTCCTGGATTGTGTTCACTGCTGGAGGCTGCAACTGCTGATTCCTGGATAAGTCTTTTTTCCTTTATTTGTGTTTCCTTGCTGGCTTGGTTCTAGGTGACCCTGACTCCGTCTGTATTAAGTGCAGGGAGCCGGTGGTCGTGTCCCCTCACTATTATAGCGTTTTCAGGTGTCACACAGTCTAGGTACGAGGCAATTGTCTACCATAAAGACCTTTGCATGGGCATAGCAGTCAGGGAGAGCTCTAGGGGTTTTATAGGGCTCACCCATATGTTCCTTAGTTTGGGATCAAGTCAGTCGGATGTTTATTTATAACTTCCAGTTTTCTGCAACACCATCACAGCCGGGACCAATATTGATTCATTGACATATCATAAAACACTGATTTAGGAATTATTTAGACATTATGGTGAATAATGTGAATTTAAATGCTGTAGTAATCTATCCTGCCTCTTCTTTGTGTGTACAGTACCATTGCATTTTAAGAAAAATATTCCATCCTCAATTGTTATCCATATTTTATTTTTTCTACTCACCATTCGAGGTCTTAAACATCTCAACTAGTTACAGAAAATCAACGTAAAAGGAAAATGACTGTCACAGGTAGATTGTCAGACGGATAGATGTACATTACATTACAGATAGGACTCAAGGTTCCTATAAGCCTGTGCCTTTATTTAGTCTTATGCTGTTAGGTTATCTAATTCAGACTCAAAAAGAGAAAAGCTAATTGTGTTCACATTGAACTCAAGAGGGAGCATTTCACATTTCATCTGATGGTTTTATGCAAGGAAAGTGTTTTAATAATGGGATAAGGCAGGATACCATAATTAAGATGCAATTGGCAATAGAATTTGTCAGCCATTTTGTTCCGGTAGACTGCCCTGAATAATTAACATGAACTCATGTTTCAGAGTAGGACTGCAACCGAATCTTACTGAATAGATTCTGCAGTTTGGTGTGAAAAAAAAAATCTTTTTTAATATACGGTAATCATGCAGTTTCTAGAATGAAGAGTTGAGAAAATTCTGAAAGAGAATGTTATTAGCCCATCATCATCTAAAACTCAAGTGGAGCTAGTCAATGGATTGAAGCAGAACAGCAAATCTTCCAGCAAATGGTTTACAAAAAACAAGGTTTAGAAGTGGCCTAGAATTGAAGAAGCGCTCTAGCCTTTATAGTGCAGCATGAGCTATTATTGAAGAATACTGGAGAGGCTTTTGCATATGCCATGTGAATACCTATATTAGTGGATGTGCTATTTATGGGTTGTCTGCCGTCTTGAGGGGGTGGAGTTTCATCACATTAAGGGCAGACAGTGATAGTTCAGTAACACATATGGTAACTTCTGTTTCCTAACCCACACAGCTTAGTCTAGTGTATCCTATGTGATGCAGCTTCACCCACTTGCCCCTGCTTCCTGCTTGTGATTAGTTTCTTCCCATCAGCTCTTACAAGTAAGAGGAAGTATGAAGCTGCATCTCATAAAAATGCACTGGAGATTCTGCATACAGCACTGACAGATAACACAGACAGTTACTGCAATTAGAGGAGTTTTATAATAATTGCATGGACTCACTTATTATATTGCTGCTCTCCTGGTCGCCCAGATAAGGCAGAGATGACATATTTAGCAGCACTGAATACAGAAATACAGGGAAACAAGGAAGGAGCATGGAGCTGGGTGGGTAGGGGAGGTGTCTGAGATCTGGTAAATGATGGTGCAATCCTCTAGTTAAAGGAAGTCAGCCAACTGGAGGATCCTTTAAATCTCATTTAGATATTATGGCAGGATCTTAAACATATAATATTCCATTTTTACTAAATGTAAGTAAATGTAAGTAATTCTCCAAAGAATTTCAGTCATCCACAAGTTTGTGAAAGATGGAATTTTTGAAAGTTTTTTTGTTGAAGCTGTTGCTGCTGGTATTAAATGGGATTGTTAGACATATATAGAATATTCACTGGATATGCCATAAATGTCTGACAGTTGCAGGACCCACCTCTGGAATGTACACCTATGCATGCGTAACTCTCCATTCTCTTTTATGGGCGCTTCACAAAAAGCCTGCTAGCATGGTTTCTAAGTTCAAGCTGGGGATCAGATCCAAGCTTTTGTTCTCAGGCAGTTTGTTCTCATTGATCCTCCATTGCTGCTTTGCTGCTGCTCAGATGCTGGACCTGTGTCCACTGCTTTTCACCTCCTGGTCCTCGCTTAGCACAGCGAAGGTGCCAGGAAAGGCCCACTCAGCCTATTATAGGCCGTAGCTGTGACCCACCTCAACGAGTGATTAGCTGACTAGGTCTTTCCTGGCATTTCTGATGAAGAGAACTAATGGAGAGCACTGGAACAAGTTCACAACGGCCGTGAGGGATCATTTAGGGTATGTGTTGAGTTTTTTTCAACCTTTTATTGAGCATTTTAGTAAAATAAAAGGATTTCCCTGCATTTCATTAATACACATATCTGCTGAAGTTTTCTATTCTGTTTCAGGTATTCGCAACACTGTAAATTGTATTAAAGTACCATTCTATGATAATGTTTTAATGTCTCTTTTTGGACTATTAAACCAGCGTCTTCTGTTCTTGCCTCCATTTTTTTCCCATCATGTCACATTTTTCAAAAGTCACTGACTATTATCAAAGAGAATGGGAGCATTTTATTAAGAAAAATATATATGAATATTCTCATTTCAAACTTCTATTTAGAGAAAATGAGAAAATGCAACACTAAAGGCTATGGACACCTTTGGAGCAATTATTTATCATTGCATTTTAATCACTTTAGGCTAAATATAATTTTTCTTCAATTATTCTTTATTAAAAATTTTAAACAATTTTTGTTCTACAGCCTTTACTTTCAGTCTGCAGACTATTGCTTTCTGTTTTACATGTATCTGTCAGGGAGCTGCTCTAAAAGCTCAATGTTTAGCCTTTATCTCTGAACTGACAGCCCATAAACACTAATTATAGCAAAATTCTTATTAAAAACTGATAAAAATGTGGTTTAAATGAATGTTTATGAGCTATTGAGTGAAAAAAGCCAAATGGATCAAACTTTTCACCCTTAGATTCTTCTTCTGACCACCAATAATCTGGTCCAGTGCAAATGTATTCTTACCTTTTTTACCCATTTTTCATTAAACCAAATAACTAGCAAAACAGAGTAAACTCAATTCAGTCCTCAAGACCTATTTTATCCCCTAATTTTTGCCAATTGCACCAATTTCTAGGTCCAATAGAAGCTTGGCAACAGTCAGACAAGATTCCAACAATAAAACAGAGGAGTAGAGGAGACTGAGACAGAATCCAAGGTCAAAAAGCCACAGTTAATGGGTCCACTCATGAGAGCAGAAAACTCTAATATAACAGTCAACATACTGGTGTCAGAGAAGGACACATGTAGATGATGAGTTTTGATAGAGCATTACTACACAAGTGTAGCCTAGTGTCCTGCCTTGCCATATTTTCAGACTCAGACAATAAAGTCTGGAGTGGTGACTAAAGTCAGGCCTATAGACTATCTAATATCTGTATGTTTACCAATGGGATAATGGAGGTAGTGTTGCTCTAAGGCATGGTTTCTAAACTCTTATAGAAAGATTATTCTTTAATGGTAATTATACACAAACTGACGTACACTGTTGTCCTATTGTAAATGAATCCACAAAAAGGCTAAAAAGGTATCTGATGTATGGGGAACCTCTCCCTAAATGCATGCCCTAAAGCTAAACCCTCTGCCCAGGGACGGCCCCTAAAGGTGGGGACTCCCTGTCCTCGATCCTTGGCTAGCGACTCCTAAAGTGCCCTAATTATGAGTGGGCTGATAGTTAAACGTCTCGAGGTGGATTCATACATGGACAGACAGACAAGACAAACACAAAAAAGTGCCCAGTGTATACAGCCCTAATGATGTACTGACAGCAAAAGGTTCATGGTGCACCTGACTAACTATTAAAAGACACCCTACTATGATAATATTTGATATCACAGACAAATTCTGTGGTGAACCCCAACGCGTTTCCCCCATGGTGTGGGATCATCAGGGGGTGAATGAATCTATATATTTAAACAGGTGAAGAAACAAAACAAAAAGAGTAGAACGGACGGAGACCCTTATTATACTGAGGTATCCGCAAGACGGGTATTGATAGCCGTTCAAGGTACAATGGTGTCAAATCACATACAATGACTAAGTTAAAAATGGACCAGATGATAATCCTAGGAGGAGTAGGAGGAAGATCAAGTATCGCATCCCCTGATGTGTGAACAGATATTTCACATGATCAAAAAGTTCAAGGTAGGTTCTGTTTCCGGGGATTACTTGGTGTACATGTGAATGTAGTATGTACCGCAATAGAGCCACATAAGTTATGGATCAGCATGGATTTTATAGTGTCAACCAGGACGGGCGTTCATGTGTATTTTATGATATGTTCAGCTCAGATGCGTCACTCATTAGGTAGACCTCAGACCAAGATAGATGGCCTATTCATTGTGGGTCACAATCAGAGCCTGTTGCGGCGCTTCCTCCAATCTCAATCCTCCTAGGTCCTTGGGACCCACATACCAGTCAGGATTTGAGAATATCCCACAGAGTGAATACCTGTGGTAAGTCCTGATGCATAGACACTAATTATATCACCTGCTCAATACTAAGGAAATCCTGAAAACATGACTGGTAGTTAGGTCCTAAGGACCGGAGTTGAGAAACCCTGCTCTCAGGATGAGTTCCTGCCACTGTCCATGGTTCTGAGCATGGGCGTAGGAACCGGGGGGGACGGGGACAGGTATGGTGAAATCCCCCACAGCGGCAGCGCAGCGGGGCAATGTGTGCGGCGGCGGGGCACTGAAGCATTGTGGAAGCGCTCATCTCCATAGTGATCTGTTTGTATCACCGTCCTCAGGACAGCGATACAAACAGAAGGCTGTGCGGAGGAGCAGGGGAGAGGTGTGTCCCTTTCCTGTTCCTCTGATAGGCTGCCGACACTAGACCGGCAGCCTATCAGAGGCCGGCGTAGGCGGCGCGATGACATCATCGCGCCGCCTGAGCCGTACAGCGCGGGACACAGGCCAGAAGAGGCCTGCAAGGCATCGCTCCAAATATATACAATACTTAGTTTTACTGGAACATAATTGGGGGGGGGGGCGGGCCCTGTTATTACTGCCACATAATGGGGGGGGGCGCTGTTATTACTGGCACATAATGGGGGGGCCCTGTTATTACTGGCACATAATGGGGGGGCCCTGTTATTACTGGCACATAATGGGGGGGGCCTGTTATTACTGGCACATAATGGGGGGCTGGTTTTACTGGCACATAATGGGGGGGCCCTGTTATTACTGGCACATGATTGGGGGGGCTGTTATTACTGGCACATGATTGGGGGGGCCCTGTTATTACTGGCACATGATTGGGGGGGCTGTTATTACTGGCACATGATTGGGGGGGCTGTTATTACTGGCACATGATTGGGGGGCTGTTATTACTGGCTGATGAGAGGCGCTGGGGGGCTGATGAGAGGCACTGGGGGGGCTGATGAGAGGCACTGGGGGCTGCTGGAGAGGCACTGGGGGCTGCTGGAGAGGCACTGGGGGCTGCTATGAGGCATGGGGCTCTTATCTGAGCTCTGATTGGGGGTCATTCATATTGGGGTCTGAGCTGAGGTGTGATCTGAGATCTTATTAACATTGGGGATCTTATTGGGGCTGTTAGCTGAGGTCTGATTAACATTGGGGGTCTGATTGGTGGTCTGACCTGAGGTGTAATGAAAAATATTTTTTTCTTATTGTGCCCACTTCCAGCCCGGAGCCCAGCTGCCCAGAGCACTGATCCGGAGCAGCTTGGAGAAAAAGGCCTTACAGTCTCCCACACTCCTTCTGCCCGGCCAAGCCAGCCAGCACCCCTGAGGCCAAGCCAGCCAGCACCCCTGAGTCTTCAGAACTGTAAGTAAATTATATATAAGGGGAGATTATTGTTTTGGTGGGGGGGGGGGGGTGCCAGAGAAAGTACCCAGATAAACTGAAATATATGCCAAACGTTTGGTTAATTTCTGTGACCTGATAAACAGAGAACTGTTCCTTTTGCATTTTTTTTTGTTGTGAGATTTTTCACACACACACACACACACACACACTTAAAATTTAACGATATAAACAAATCGCAGTTTACTGAATAAGAATATACCCGGCGAGCAAAAATGCTGTCCCCCCCAGATTTTTGGGGGTTCCTACACCCATGGTTCTGAGGCTTGTACTGTAAGGATGTAGACTCAACATAGCGTGTGGCAACACCTTTTTAATACATATAAGCATAAGATACTGTAGCAACTATAATGATTTGTCTCCCGATAAATCTATCTATCTAATCTCCTTTGTGTTTTTTTTAAACAAATCTTTTTGCTTTGAAATAACCTTTCTGCCATAAGAAAGCATTTTGTTCTCCTTTTTATACACCTTAGTATAGTAAATGTAGCTTTACAGAGTAGTATATCTTCACGAATATGAATCTCACATTGAACCATAGCACTACTATTGTAGACTGTGGCATAATATATGCTCAGATGATTGAGTTTCTGAGTGAATAGGTTCTGCATTGCAAATGAGCAATGATACGTTCTCATGTTGATTTCATAATCCTACAAATGAATTCTATGTAACCTTTATATTATACAGCTGCAATGATGCTTTGATGGAGTACAAGAGAGGAAGCAGAAACAGAAAATGCTGTTCTAGCTGCTAAGACCCAGTAATTGCAAAAATTTAGTTCATTAATGTGAAAATTCAACTGTTTGGTGTCTTGCCACTGTAGAAAAATATATCTTAGGGTGGGTTCACATCACGTTTTTTGCCTCCATTTGATGTATACGTTAGAAAATTAAAAGGATACAAAAACACAGCATACCACGTTCTTGTATCCTGCACAGTCCGGTAAAATAAAAAGTATAAATTATTTTTACAATTGAACTCTATGGTAAAGGATGGCTTTGTATGGCATCAGTCTGAGGCATCTGTTTAACATATACATTTTGTGAACCCAGCCCAAATGATATAATTCTATCAGCCTGACTATAATGCATACCTGCTAAGTATATTGCATCAAATTTCAAATGAAGAATACAATAGTGTGATATGGTACAAGGGACACCGTACAGGTGTCCAAGTTACAGTTTCATGGAATTGATATAACATAAGTGTACTACCTTAATGAGGTATTACAGCTCTGTGGAAGTTCCAAATTGTACAGATCCATAGTACAAGATCTACAGAATTCAAAGGGTTGTCCAGCTAAGACTTTTTTACTGACCCTCCACTGGGACCTGCTCCCCACAACTCAGCTCTGGCTTCTTTGGTCCCCCACTGCCATCGCTGCTCTCTCTCCGCTTGTAAACTTTCTGTGTACCGATGCCACATGTGCCGCTGTGGCATGTTGTTGATATGTCCGCCAAGCAGGGTTGGGGGTTGGAGCCAGTCAAAAAGACTTCGAAAGCTAGATAACCCCTTTAAGGGGAGATTGTATAAAAAAAAATTAATTGCAATTTTAAATATAATCAAGTAGGCTATAATAGACAGATATCACTGAGCTAGAGAAGCCCACTATTTAAAACTTATCTTTTAATTCCAAAAATAATGATAATAAGGATAATGATAATAAGGTGGTCCCCCTAAACAAAACATTAAAAATATAACTAATGATATTAGCGATGTTAAATCCGGAGGACAAAACACCTCTATGGACCCTTCCGACATTTAAAAGTTAACCTTATTTGAATATACATTAAAATATATTAACAAAGCAACCCCTCAATAATAACCCAAAACTCCACAGCAATTGTTTGTCTACAAGATTCTTGGTCTTATAAGAAAACGGCAATCTTGGCGTAGGGACCTGTAGAGATCCTTCTTACTTACGGTTAGTAGACTCATTCACGTTTCCAAGAACAATTTATTTCAATATGGAATTTTGACCATATATGATGTGTAGGGCCAGTAGCTTGTATGGTTCTCTTTTGAAAGCAAAGGATCCGGGTATATATATCTCTTCAGAGGAAGGGACCAAAAGGCCTACCTATCCCTACACAGTAAATCAGGAGGACACAATAATATATAGTGTAGGGTACAATAGTGGAGGTATTCAGCTCCCTCTGATGTAGTAACTCACGATTTGTTGTATATATCCATAGGTGGAGCTCATCATTCATCAGGTGTTTTGTCCAACTTTCTCTCCTCAAAATAGTGACATCTTCATGGAGATTAGAGAATTGGAAAATTTAGACCGCTTTTAGGCCTATAAAATATGTATGGGACTCTCACCCTAACACCCTGGTGTTCCCTGCCTAAAAGCGGAGTAATCTCCCCGAAAGGGGTGTCCCCACTAATTGGTGGCTTACCCTACTATATGTGTCCCAACGTGTTTCCCCTATCAAAATTTCTGCAGGTTCAACAGGGGACTCATCAGTTCACAGCACAATGGCTCTTCAAGATGTGGCCTGTAGATACTTGTGGTTTGGGAGATTGTGTACCTCCAATATACCTTTGGGTTAAAGTGGTTGTCCAATTATCTTTTTTTTTTATGCTCTCAGTAGTATAAAAAAGAGTAATACTTGCCTCCAGAAGTCCCTCACCAATACCATTTTGATGTTCCTTGAGTCCCTGCTGGCCTCTGCTTCCTGGTCCCTCTCAACACACAGGAAATGTTTGCTTAGTCAATCACAGGACAATCAGAGACCCGCCACTAATTGCCCGAACAAGCATTTCTTTTGTGTCAACATGGACCAGGAACTCCAGAAGAATCTAAACAGACTAAAGGGGGATTTGTGGAGGTGAGTATGACTACCTTTTATATTAATACCACTCTGAGAATAAAAATAAAAAAATCACTGGCCGGACAACCACTTAAATGGCAAAGTGATCTGGAGTTTTAATACTTTGGAACCAGCCTGTTAGCCATTTATCCAGACATGTCCATGCCAGGCATGTCCATGTAGTCTATGACAACTGAAATGTCTGCTTCCCTGACAATGATTACATTCTGTTTTCTTTTCCTGCCTTGCTTTGATCATGGACACCAACATGTGACAATGGTAGGGAGGACTGTGCGGCAGAAAAACAGCCATATATTTCTGTAAGTAGTCAGACAGCACTCAGCTTCAATGAATATTATGACTGTTGATTAGGAATGGTTTTCCAGTCAACCGTCAGTGACATTCTGGGGTCAGGAATACTAGTGCACCAGAGACACAGGCATGGCACAATACATAACCGGACAGAATACAGTTGAATCCAAGGCTAACATGACCATAGGCATAAGACAAGACAAGTAAGACTGGCAGAAAAAAATCGATCAGGAATAGAGATGAGCAAATCGAAGTTGACAAAGTGGAATTCGATCCGAACTTCAGGAAAAATTTGATTCGCACCGAATTCGAATTTCCTCACACATTATAGTAACAAATCATATTTATTTTCTAAAATGGCTGCTGCACATGTTAAGACATGGAGCAAGGAACTCTGAGAACGAGGGATCACCCACAATGCCATGTGAGCAGCCAATCAGCAGCCAGCCCTGTGATGTCACAGCCCTATAAATAGAGTCGGCCATCTTGTAATCCTATTACACCTTGATGCACTGACTGGGGACCCAAATTGCCATTATATAGCTCTGTAATTCCAGCAAACCGTTCTTGTTATTTGGGTGAAAGTGCTGTTTGATACAGCCATTAACTGGGTTTATTACAAGGAAATATTTCTACATCTTATTTGCCCTTGCGTGGTGCAGTTATATGTTCTAAAGCATTTTTTGGCTTGTATTAGTGGGGAAAAATGATTATTAACCGTTGTGTGGTGAAGTGAGAAAATTACAGCCCTTTTTGGCCTGTATTAGTGGCAAAAAAATATATATTATTTGCCATTTAGCAGTGCGGTTACATGTTCTAAAGCCCTTTTTGGCGTGTATTAGTGGCACAGAAATATATATTATTTCCCTTTCAGCGGTGCAGTTATATGTTCTAAAGCCCTTTTTGGCGTGTATAAGTGGCAAAAAAATAAATATTATTTTCCGTTCAGTGGTGTAGTTATATGTTCTAAAGCATTTTGTGGCGTGTATACAGGGAGTGCAGAATTATTAGGCAAATGAGTATTTTGACCACATCATCCTCTTTATGCATGTTGTCTTACTCCAAGCTGTATAGGCTCGAAAGCCTACTACCAATTAAGCATATTAGGTGATGTGCATCTCTGTAATGAGAAGGGGTGTGGTCTAATGACATCAACACCCTATATTAGGTGTGCATAATTATTAGGCAACTTCCTTTCCTTTGGCAAAATGGGTCAAAAGAAGGACTTGACAGGCTCAGAAAAGTCAAAAATAGTGAGATATCTTGCAGAGGGATGCAGCACTCTTAAAATTGCAAAGCTTCTGAAGCGTGATCATCGAACAATCAAGCGTTTCATTCAAAATAGTCAACAGGGTCGCAAGAAGCGTGTGGAAAAACCAAGGCGCAAAATAACTGCCCATGAACTGAGAAAAGTCAAGCGTGCAGCTGCCAAGATGCCACTTGCCACCAGTTTGGCCATATTTCAGAGCTGCAACATCACTGGAGTGCCCAAAAGCACAAGGTGTGCAATACTCAGAGACATGGCCAAGGTAAGAAAGGCTGAAAGACGACCACCACTGAACAAGACACACAAGCTGAAACGTCAAGACTGGGCCAAGAAATATCTCAAGACTGATGAAATGAGAGTGAGTCTTGATGGGCCAGATGGATGGGCCCGTGGCTGGATTGGTAAAGGGCAGAGAGCTCCAGTCCGACTCAGACGCCAGCAAGGTGGAGGTGGAGTACTGGTTTGGGCTGGTATCATCAAAGATGAGCTTGTGGGGCCTTTTCAGGTTAAGGATGGAGTCAAGCTCAACTCCCAGTCCTACTGCCAGTTTCTGGAAGACACCTTCTTCAAGCAGTGGTACAGGAAGAAGTCTGCATCCTTCAAGAAAAACATGATTTTCATGCAGGACAATGCTCCATCACACGCGTCCAAGTACTCCACAGCGTGGCTGGCAAGAAAGGGTATAAAAGAAGAAAATCTAATGACATGGCCTCCTTGTTCACCTGATCTGAACCCCATTGAGAACCTGTGGTCCATCATCAAATGTGAGATTTACAAGGAGGGAAAACAGTACACCTCTCTGAACAGTGTCTGGGAGGCTGTGGTTGCTGCTGCACGCAATGTTGATGGTGAACAGATCAAAACACTGACAGAATCCATGGATGGCAGGCTTTTGAGTGTCCTTGCAAAGAAAGGTGGCTATATTGGTCAC
This sequence comes from Bufo bufo, assembly GCF_905171765.1. Taxonomy (NCBI): domain Eukaryota; kingdom Metazoa; phylum Chordata; class Amphibia; order Anura; family Bufonidae; genus Bufo; species Bufo bufo. The sequence continues at coordinate 159,840,885 of NC_053391.1, forward strand.
TGATTTGTTTTTGTTTTGTTTTTGAATGTCAGAAATGTATATTTGTGAATGTTGAGATGTTATATTGGTTTCACTGGTAAAAATAAATAATTGAAATGGGTATATATTTGTTTTTTGTTAAGTTGCCTAATAATTATGCACAGTAATAGTCACCTGCACACACAGATATCCCCCTAAAATAGCTAAAACTAAAAACAAACTAAAAACTACTTCCAAAAATATTCAGCTTTGATATTAATGAGTTTTTTGGGTTCATTGAGAACATGGTTGTTGTTCAATAATAAAATTAATCCTCAAAAATACAACTTGCCTAATAATTCTGCACTCCCTGTAAGTGGAAAAAAATAAGGGCCTATGGGTTATATGTTCTAAAGCCCTTTTTGGCATGTATTAGTGGCACAACGAAAAAGTATTTGCCGTTGTGTGGTAAAGTGAGAAAATTACAGCCCTTTTTGTCATGTATTACCGGCAAAAAAAAATATATTTGCCATTCAGCGGTGCAGTTATATGTTCTAAAGCACTTTTTTGCATGTATTAGTGGCACAAAAAAATAATTTGCCATTGTGTGGTGACGTGAGAAAATTACAGCCCTTTTTGGAGTGTATTAGTGGGAAAAAAATATATATTTGCCGTTCAGCGGTGCAGTTATATTATATGTTCTAAAGCCCTTTTTGGAGTGTATTAGTGGCACAAAAATATATATTATTTGCCGTTTAGCGGTGCAGTTATATGTTTCGAAGCCCTATTTGGCGTGTATTAGTGGCAAAAAAATATATAGAAATATAGAAGAAATAACAGCCGGCACTACTGAGCATAATATAATGTCAGTAACACTCTCTTCCAGGGAACATGCAGTGAAATCGGTGGTGCTCTGCTAGAGCAAACAGTCCAGTAATCGCATGAATGAAAAATAGAGGAAAAAGCATCACTCACCGAATCTTCACAAAACGTAGCTTTATTTTAGGGTAAAACATAGCAGGTGCGGGTCACAAATGCAGCAAATGCTGCATCTGTCACCAGCACCTGTTATGTTTTAACCTACAATAAAGCTACGTTTTGTGATGATTCGGTGAGTGATGCTTTTTCCTCTATTTTTCATTCATGCAAAAAAATATATATTATTTGCTGTTCAGTGGTGCAGTTATATGTTCTTAAGCCCTTTTTGGCGTGTATTAGTGGCAAAAAAATATATATTATTTGCTGTTCAGCGGTGCAGTTATATGTTCTAAAGCCTTCTTTGGCATGTATTTGTGGGGAAAAAAGGGCTTATTAGCCGTTGTGTGGTGAAGTGAGAAAATTACAGATTTTTTGGGGTGTTTCAATTTCCTTTTTATTTATTTATTTGATCTAACAGTATGTCAGGCAGAAAAGTGCCAAGCCCTGCACAGGGGAGTGGCAGAGGCTTAAATGTTTCTGGCGCAGGCACAGGACACAGCAGAGTAAGGGGTCGTGGCAGCAGGAGTCACAGCAAGAGGCCTGAGCTCCCAGTGTCATCTAGCGGTCGTGTCTTGACCAGCAACCTAGCGGTTCATAAATGGTTGACTCGGCCATCCACTTCGTCCCAAGTGACATCAGACACCCCCAGCCAAGAGTCGGTGGGTTTGTCAAACATAACCCTTAGTTGGCATGGCCTGGGAGCAGGCCCAGTGCCCTCACCTGTCCTCAACCTGCCTCTGTCCTTTTCTGTTCCCTCAGCAGAGAAGTATTATATGCTGTGGGCTCAGCTACACTATACAGCGAGGACGAGCTACTAGAAGACAGTCAGCAGCTACTGGCCAGTCAAGATGTGTAGGAGACATCCGCCGCTTCTTCCAGTAGGCGGGCAAGTAGTGATGAGGAGAGTGGCGTCGTAGCTGGTGTTGCGAGCGGTCAGGCTCCTGACCCAGAGACCGTTGAAGAGGACATCAGTGACGTACAGACAGTACTTAATGATGATGATGTAGCTGATCGCAATTGGGAGCCGGGTGAATTAGGGGCTTCATCATCATCGGGAGAAGAGTGTGGTAGCTTGCCCATGAGGCAGCGGCGGAGCCAGCAAGTTGCTAGTGTGGCCGGGAGTCAGCAGAAGCCTACCTGCCTGGAAAGTAGTGGTGCAGGGGTTCACGGAAGCAGCGGCGGTAGCAGTCAGTCAGTGAGCAGTGTTGGGGGTAAAATCACCTACTCTGCGGTGTGGCAGTTTTTTGTTAAGCCGCTGGAGGAGGTGAACATGGCCATTTGTAGAATCTGTGGGCAGAAGGTGAAGTGCACCATGGCTCTGCATCAACATATGCAGTGTCACCATAAAGTGGCATGGGAGAACCGTGGCTCCAGTGTGGTTGTCCAGCCTGCCGCAGCAACTGCTGCATCACCCAGTGGCACGCACCCGATTTCAGGCAGTGTAGGCTCCACCACCTCAGCCGAAGGGAGCTGTCTGTTCTTCCCATCATCTGCTGGTCCTGATGCTCCTGCTCCTTCTCCTCGTCAGTCATTCCATTAGCAATCAATCACCAAAGCGATTGCCAAGAGACAACAGTATGCGTGCACCAGGGTCGTAGCTAGAACTAACTGTGGCCCACAGAAATTTTTTGTACAGGGCCCCTCCCCAACTTAATGGACACACTCATACACGCACTCACCCCATACATGGACTCACTCATACATGCACTCACCACATACATGGACGCACTCATACATGCACTCACCACATACATGGACGCACTCACCACATACATGGACGTACTCATACACGCACTCAACACATACATGGACGTACTTATACAGGCACTTACAACATACCTGGACGCACTCACAACATACCTGGACGCACTCACAACATACATGGACAGAATCACATATGCACTCACCACATATACAGTATGGACATATACTGTACACACACATTACACACACATGAACATACAAGTAGGTATACACCTATTTCTACACAAAGACACTTACCTTTCCTGTAGACAGCTGATGTATAGTCCTCACAGGCAGCCTGGAGAAGTAGGTACCATCACCCCTCTGACAGCAGTGGAGGGGTTAATCAGTAACCTACTATGGGAGGTCAGAAAACAAGACACATGGGTGGGGAGGCAGGCATTGCAGAGCTCTGTGTGCTGGAGCAGCCAGCATGCTCTACAGTAACTTCACACTGGTGGGTGGGGCTTGATCCCATAAAGCTCTGATATTGGCTGGCAGCTGATGTCATAGTAAGCTGCCATCCAATAGAAATCAAAAAACAGTACTGGCAAGTGGTGTGCCAGTACTGCGGATCCCAGCCTAAGAACAGCCATAGGAGGAGGAGTAAGGACCTTCAGTGGGAGGAGCTCCAGCGCTGCTGCTGTAAGTGGCATCTGCTATTATAAAGTGCAGCAGTTGTGAGTAGGGGCAGCCCTAGATCTAATGAAAACATTCAGTACTGATCTGGGGCCCCTTCTGAGCTCGGGCCCCAAAGCAGTTGCTTCCCCTGCTTCCTTGATAGTTATGCCACTGACGTGCACTCATCCAAAGGCGCAAAAGCTAAATGTTGCTGGTGCTGCAGTCCCTCCATTTCCAAGTGGTGGACTCTGCACCTTTCAGAGAACTAATGGCTTGTGCCGAGCCGAGGTGGAGAGTCCCAAGCCGTAATTTCTTTGCCAAAAAGGCAGTACCAGCCCTGCACACGTATGTAGAACAGCAGGTGGGCCAGTCCTTAAGCCTGTCGGAGTCTGCCAAAGTGCACGGCAGCACCGACATATGATGCTGTAGCTACGGTCAGAGACAATACATGTCCTTTACGGCCAACTGGGTGAATGTGGTTACTGCACAGCCACACCAGCAACTTGGCCAGGTGACGCCGCTTCCGCCTCCTCCGTTGGTCCTGCGACAATGTCCGCCTCTGCCTCCTCATCCTCCACCGTGTCCTCAGCCTCCACTGCAGTGACAATTCACAGTGCCCCTCCAGCATACCACATGTGCAGGGCATGGCGGTGTCATGCTGTTCTGCACCTCGTTTGCCTGGGCGAACGGAGTCACACAGGGGAGGAACTGCCCCATGCCCTTCATCAAGAAATCAAATCCTGGCTTTCTCCTTGACAACTCAAAATCGGAACCATGGTGACCGACAACGGGAAGAACATGGTATCAGCTGTCACGGGGCGCCAAAAGCGCACTCGGTCTCCCATCAGCCGCAGACCTGCTGCTTAGCTTCGGGAGCGAGGATCTGTGTTTGGCCTCGTTCCCAGGGCGGCTTTGCTAGCTGGGAGGCTCCCTGCTCCTAGGTCTGCCTTGAGCGCCGAGCTGATCACTCGGTGCTCGACTTGTCTGTATGTCGGTCATGTGACGCTGGCCACGTCACATGACTCTCAGACCCCACTATAAATACAGGCAGCCTGCTGGCCACAGGTTGCCTCTTAATTCTAGGTTCCTGGCTATTTGTTGGACTAATGAATACTCACCTGATCCTATTCCCTGACGATCCTTTGCCTGCTCCTCCTGTACTGCGCATCCCTCCTGGTATTGTGACCTCGGCTCTCACCTGACTACTCTTTGCGGACTCATCTGGTACTTCTCTACTCTCCTGGTATTTGACCCCAGCTTCTCCTGACCATTCTTTACTCAACCCTTTGTACTGCGTAGCTCTCTTGGTTCCGACCCGGTCCGTTCACGTTCCGTATTTTGTCTTGTCTGTCTTCCCTGCACATATCCTAAGTAAGGGACTGTCATCCAGTTGTCCCCTGTCATCAGGACTCGTGACTCAAGTAGGCAGGGCCAGGGGTCACTATCCTTCCCCCTGTGTGTGTGGACATGACCGTTACATCGGCGCTGCGTCAAGGAGGGCTGAGCCATGCGCCCCTGCATTGCACACGTGTTCAATCTGGTTGTCAAGCGGTTCCTGAAGTCTTTCACCCATCTGCAAGACATCCTAAAAACAGCCAGGAAACTTTTCATGCACTTCAGCCACTCGTACACCGCAAAGCACACCCTCCTTAAGCTGTAGCGGCAGAACGGCTTCCTTCAACATAGGCTGATATGCAACGTTTCCACCCGTTGAAATTCCACCCTCCATATGTTGGACCGACTATACGAACAGAGAAAGGCCATAAATGATTTCTTGATTATCCAAGCGTAAAGGAGTGCTCTCTTGTGTAACTTCGATGTCAGCCAGTGGCAGCTCATGCGTGACACCTGCCGTTTGCTCAGGACCTTTGAGGAGGCCACATTATTTGTCAGTCGCCAGGACTACAGGATGAACAACGTCATTCCACTGCTTCATGTCCTTGAACAGATGCTGGTAAATCTGGCTGGTCAGGGGACTGGAGACATGATGCCTAGATCTCATGGACACATGAGCCCTGTGGGGGCTGAACTGGAGGAGAAGGACATTGGAGCACAAGCAATGTGTAGCGAAATGGGTGATTTTTCTATACAGGTGACAGGAGAGGAGGAGCAGGTGCAGCCAGATGAGCTACAGGGCGATGAGGAAGACGAGGCAGTGGACCCAGACAGACCGTGGCAGTTTGCAGTGGAGATGGAGGCAGGGAGTCCCTCCGAGTCACTTGCACAAATGGCCCGATGCATGCTCACTTGCTTGCGTAGTGACAGCCTAATTGTCACCATTCGGGTGCCTTGTCCAAATGGTGACTTTTTTTTACATCTGCTGAGAGGGAGGACAAACTGAACTACGATAGAGACATCCTATGTAGTCAGTTGGCCGCTGCCTGACCGGCTGCTGTGGCAGGGTAGGAGCAGTTCCAGCCCCATTAGCAGCAACTTGAGTCTAGAGTCGTTGATAAGCATCTTTCTTCACCTGCCAAGTGAAGAAACTACTCATCAGCAGCAGTATCAGCTAGACCTAGAGCAGGACCTGAACCAGCAGGCATACTTGGACAGCACCCTGCCACCCCACATTGAAGATCTGCTGGACTACTGGGCAGCCTAACTGGATTTGTGGCCACAACTGGTAGAGTTTGCCCTGGAAAAGCTGTCCTGCCCGCCAATTAGTGTGGCATCAGAGTGGGTGTTTAGTGCGGCGGGGACCATAGTTACCCCAAGAAGAACTCGCCTGTCCACCCGAAATGTGGAGAGACTGACCTTTGTCAGGATGAATCAGGCGTGGGTCAGCCAGGATTTCCACCCACCAATGCCTGATGCATCAGTCTAGATCATCCATGGTGCCACACCAACACTTTGACAAAAGAGACCGGTTTCTTCTGGCTACCTGCCTCAGCTTCTATTCTGATGCTGCCACACGCCTGATGCAACACATCTGATGCCAAGTGCTCCTTCTTTCACCCACCATCTTCAGCGGGTACTGGTATTGCCACCCACCTCCCCACTTTGTCACTGAGTCACTCTGTGGTCTCCTGATGCTGCTGCCACCTTCACACTATGTCACCTTGCCACTCTGTGGTCTCCTGATGCTGCTGCCACCTCCACACTATGTCACCTTGCCACTCTGTGGTCTCCTGATGCTGCTTCCACCTCCACACTATGTGGCCTTGCCACTCTGTGGTCTCCTGATGCTGCTGCCACCTCCACACTGTCATTGTGCCACCCTGTGGCCTCCTTCTGATGATGCTGCTGCCACCTCTACACTGCTATTGTGCCACCCTGTGGCCTCCTCCTGATGCTGCTGCTGCCGCCACCTCCACACTCATTGTGCCACTCTGTGGTCTCCTGATGCTGCCGCCACCTCCACACTGTCATTGTGCAAACCTGTGGCCTCCTCCTGATGCTGCTGCCGCCACCTCCACACTTATTGTGCCACTCTGTGGCCTCCTGATGCTGCTGCTGACAATGCCACATTGTCATTGTGCCACTCTGTGGTCGCCTCATGCTACTTCCACCTCACCACTATGTCATAGGGCCACTCTGTGGACTTCTCATGCTGTTGCCACCCTCCCCACTTCATGACTGGGCCACTACTTTGCGTTTTGGCCTGGCTGACATCATCATTTATTTGACCCTTCTTCAGATCTGTCAGAAGGAAGGAAAAATTAGACGCACAACGGATCCTGTCTATGTAACAGCTGTAATGCCTGCATGATATGGTCCCTATTTAGAATCAGAATTGGCTTATGATTTGGTAGCCAAAAGCAGGAGTGTGTACAGAGAAGACATGCAAATATTCCATTCATGTGTCATCTCTGTTTTGGATCCACTCCTGTTTTTTTTGGCTTTAGCAATACTGATGGATTACTGACCAAATGCTGACCGAGTGAAGGCGGATGCTCCACAGACAGAATCCGTTTTTTTGGATAGACGAAGCAGTGCCAACATGACCGACCATAAATACAACAGCACAAATCTAAACTCACAAGCAGATGCTACAATGGTATAAGTGAAAGGTCATTATAACAGTTAGGAAGTCCTGTCTTCAGTTCTAGGAATTTGGGGCACTAGGTACACCAGAATTTTTGTTTAATTTGAGCCAAAAAAACTGGTGTACATGCTTTGCATCATATTTATTATGTGTTTTAGACATGATGGCTTAGGATGAAATCAGTGTGACTTTAGCACAAAAGAGGCTTAGAATACGACACTGTGTGCCCAGTATGCACCCAAATTAGGGTGTAAAGTAAGCCAAGTAATAGGATGATAAACCTGCCACACCTTTAGACTGTCTAGTTTACATTTATGCTACCTATTAGTTGGCCTACTTTCTGGTGCAATTTTGGTCCTTGATGTGTCTTTTTCAGCCATGCCACTTTACCGCTAAACCTTGTCTCCCCTTGTTGAGCGTGGCAGAAAAAGATCCTAAAACCCTTAATAGATGTGGTGTAAGGCATGTCCACTAGATTCCAGCTCTATTTTCAATAGTAAATCTGCCATATTGTGTCCGGGTCTTTATGACGTAAAACTATTGAACCCTTTTGAATGACACAGTTCTTTAGTCCTTGAAGACAGCACTACTACACAATGCTGATATAAAGAATAAAGAGCATTTCAGTTTCTTAATTACCAATTTCTGATATTACACAGAGTTTGTTTATTTCAGAGCATAAACTGGATACATGGTTGGGGAAAAACTCTATATGTACACTGGTAGATGATTACATGAAAATGCAATAAATTTCAGTCACTGAATAATATTTTGCAGTAGAACATATTGAAGATTCAGACAGACGAGAAGATCCTGCCGCTGTCACACAGCAGACATATGAACTTAATACATGGTACTGATTCTGCTTATTACTCACACAAGCACGTTCTGAATATTGCTGGACAGGAGCATTATTATTCTTTGGTTGCCATATAAATAATTTATTCTTCACATTTTATTTGTAAAGTGCTATTAGAAACTGCAGAGGCCAAGAGTAAGCATTAGTGCCCTATAAATAAACCTGTTACCTTCCTATTTTATTGTATTCTTAATATTTTGCCTTTAGATTTAAATGAATAATAAAGTATTTTAGGTGGCAGAATATTCCGCTTCTTAAAACCTTACATTTATGGCAACTAATTACCGTATTTTTCGCTTTATAAGACGCACTTTTTTCCCCCAAAAGTGGGGGGAAAATGGCCGTGCGTCTTATAAAGCGAATACTTCGCTGGCCACTATCCTGCACAGCGCGGCCAGCGAAGTATCAGTGACAGTGTGGAGGGAGGAGGTGGGGCCCGGTGCAGTGACTCTACTCTAATACACCGGGCCCCGCAACTGTTAAACATTCAATCTGATAGTATATGCTCTGTACGGGCGGCTCTTACTATAGTACCGTAAGTATAGCGCAGACCGGCATCTGCCTCGGTCATGCGCCGCTTGCCGCACCTCCTTCCTCATGCGCCGTCTGCTCCAGCTCCCTCTGTCATGCGCCGTCTGCTCCAGCTCCCTCTGCCATGCGCCGCCTGCCCCAGCTCCCTCTGTCATGCGCCGCCTGCCTGTTCATTCATAAAGTGAGATAAGCAGGCAGGCGGCGCATGAGGAGGGAGCTGGGGCAGACGGCGCATGACAGAAGGAGCTGCGGCAGGTGGCGCATGACCGATGGAGATGCCGGTCTGCGCTATACTTACGGTACTAAAGTAAGAGCCGCCCGTACAGAGCATATACTATCAGATTGAATGTTTAACAGTTGCGGGGCCCGGTGTATTAGAGTAGAGTCACTACACCGGGCCCCACCTCCTCCCTCCACACTGATGCATCTGATGGGGGATCTGTAGATGACACTTATGGGGATCTGTGGATGACATAAGTGTCATCCACAGAGCCCCATAAGTGTCATGCACAGATCCCCCCTCAGTGTAATGCACAGATCCCCCCTCTGTCATTCACAGATCCCCCCATCAGTGTCATCCACAGATCCCCCCATCAGTGTCATCCACAGATCCCCCCATCAGTGTCATCCACAGATCCCCCCATCAGTGTCATCCACAGATCCCCCCATCAGTGTCATCCACAGATCCCCCCATCAGTGTCATCCACAGATCCCCCCATAACAGTGCGTCATCCACAGATCCCCCCATAACAGTGTCATCCACAGATCCCCCCATAACAGTGTCATCCACAGATCCCCCCATAACAGCGTCATCCACAGATCCCCCAACAGTGCGTCATCCACAGATCCCCCCATAACAGTGCGTCATCCACAGATCCCCATAACAGTGCGTCATCCACAGATCCCCCCATAACAGTGCGTCATCCACAGATCCCCCCATAACAGTGCGTCATCCACAGACCCCTCAAAACAGTGTCATCCACAGACCACCATTAGTTCAAAAGCACACCTTTTGGTTCAAATTTTTTTTTTCTTATTTTCCTCCTCAAAAACCTAGGTGCGTCTTATCATCAGGTGCGTCTTATAAAGCGAAAAATACGGTATGCCTTACACAGTAAAATTTTTATTAGCTATTGGACATAATGAATTCTAATCTTATGCCTTCAGTGCATATGTCCCATGTATTAACAGATATTGTGGGCACTGGCTGCAAAATAAAGCCCCTGTCTCACTCACTCTAATAGCAGAGATCAGAATTCGTAGAATTCGATCCGAATTTCAGGGAAAATTCTATTTGCAGCGAAGCCGAATTTCCTCCTGCTTTTCCATGAATGGCGGTAAATTTTTTAAAAAAAAATCATGCTTGCCTCATCCGTTTGAGCACGAAGAGACGGCCGCTGCCATCTTGATTGAAGATTCCACGTGAAATCCCATGCGCGGTGACTTATGACGTCACCACGCTGGCCGATGTGATGATGTCATCATGGGCCACGCGAGATTTTGCGCTGGATCTACAATCAAGGCGGTCAGCTCTTCGAGATCAAATCTATGAGGGTAAGTATGATTTTATTTAAAAAAAAAATAATTTAACACTAATATTATTATTGATGTCAGATGCCGCGATCAGCTATTAACTCAGCATATGAGGGGTATAATGATGGGGAGCAGCACCCACTACTTACAAAGAAATGCGCTTCTTCGTCACAATGCAAATTTTTTGTAAAATTTGGTGAAGCAGCCAAATCTAATTTTCCATTACTTCGCTCATCACTAGCCACGATCATGCAGCATACATAGGGTACATACAAAAGAGGGGATACTAAATGGGTAGAAAGTCCAAGGTCCATTGGAAGATCTAGTAACTAGGGCTGTCAGTCTATGATGCCTGTGTTTTATTAGTACAAAGGCTATGCTGCTATACTAGTTTTGAAAGTAGTGATAGACTTAGAGTTGAATTTAAGGTATACCTATAGGACAGATGATAATTACCGTATCCTTTGCTGAGTTTTTGTTGCTATGGGTTACCACTGACCCAGTTGCAATGGCAATATCACCTAAATTGTACTGTTGTACTGTTATGTGACTGTTGCTGAGAACATGCCAGCGTTATGTCTATGCTAGTGATGATCGAGCAGGCTCGGCCGAACAGCTCGAGTTCAGCTCGAGCATCTCAATGCTCGGCACATGGCGGTATTCGGCCAAATACCGCATGTGCTCGAGCGCAATGCTTGAGTCTCCGCCCTGCACGTTTCTTGGCTTCTACGCAGCCAATAAACGTGCAGGTAAGTACTGCCATCACTGTAATGGCGTAGCCATGTTGGCTGATGGCATTACAGTGATTGGCTGGCCGGAACGCATCATTGGGTGCTATATAGCACCCGATGACGCACGTTCGGCTCATAATTAGTCAGGGAGAGCTGAGCATAGGAAGGCGGCACAGACAGTGTAGGGAGTGAATTAAGAATATTATTACCACCAAAACTTTTCAGAGACCCAAAAGTCCTTTTAAGGACTATTGTGTGTGGCAGCAGCAATCTATATTTTTAGCGCAACCTGCTCTAAATAGCTAAAACTTTACAGACCCAAAAGTCCTTCTAAGGACTATTATGTGTGGGAGCAATATCTATTTTTAGCGCATCCTGCGCTAAATAGTGTACAATAGTTAGGCCTGTGCAGACAGCGACATTAGCTGCGCCATATCTCAAGTGTAAAGTGTGCGCACCCAAAAAATATCTGTGACATACAGTGTACTTTTTCAATAGTTGGTGTCTGCTGCGGACCGTGACATTAGCTGCGCCACATCTCCAGTGTAAAATGTGCGCACCCAAAACATATCTGACATCCAGTGTACTTTTTCCGTAGACGGTGTCCGCTGCGGACAGTGACATTAGCTGTGCCACATATCCTGTGTAAAGTGTGCGCATCCAAAAAATATCTGTGACATCCAGTGTATTTTTTCCGTAGACAGTGTCCGCTGCGAACAGTGACATTAGCTGCGTCACATCTCCTGTGTAAAGGGTGCGCATCCAAAAAATATCTGTGACATATTGTACTTTTTCCATAGACGGTGTCTGCTGCGGACAGTGACATTACCAGCGCCACATCTGCATTGTAACGTGTGCGCTTCTAAAATGTATCTGTGACATAAAGTGTAGTTTTTCCGTAGACGTTGTCTGCTGCTGACAGTGACATTACCAGCGCCACATCTGCAGTGTAACGTGTGCGCTTCTACAATTTATCTGTGGCATACTTTTTCCGTAGACGGTGTCTGCTGCAGACAGTGACATTACCAGCACCACATCTGCAGTGTAACGTGTGCGCTTCAAAAATTTATCTGTGACATACAGTGTACATTTTTGCGTAGATGCTGCATGCAGTGACATTACCGGTGGTACCTCTCCAGTATAACATTTCCTCATCCCAAATACCTGTGACATTCCCTGTAATTTTTCATTAGTCGCTGGTGACAGCATTGACATTATCTGCGGGATATTTCCTGTGTCACATTTCCACATCCCAAATACCTTTTTAAATTTGTTTGCGCATACACTTCCAAATCCTATGCTATTGTACGTGTGACAGACTTGCAATCATATATAACATTTAATATGAAGAAGGCGAGCAGTAAGGGACAGGGAAGTGGCCGTGATGCTGATGGTGCACGCAGAGGCTGTGACCCTGAACATGGTGAAACTGTGCCTGCTGCCAGAGCACAAGAAAAACAATTATCCACGATACCTAGCTTCATGTCCCAGTTTGCAGGGCGGCGCGGGAAACCACTCTTGAAGTCAGACTAGTGTGACCAGGTGGTCGGTTGGATTGCAGTAGATAATGCTTCCAGTCAGTTAAGCACCACCCTGTCCTCCATCAAGTCCAGTCTCAGTAGCCAAGAGTCTTCTCAACCCAATCCTCACCCTGATTCTCCTTCCTCCCACCATGGAGAGTCTGGCCAAACAAGTGATCCCACACTCGGATATTCCGAGAAGCTCTTTTCAGCGCCATTCCTTGATTTGGTCCTCTCGCCAAGCATGCTTGAAGAGGGACAGATCTTGTGCACTGATTCCCAAACCCTTGAGCATCCACAATCACAAGAAGATGACGGTGGGGAACGCCAATTACTGTTTAATGAGGTGGATGATGATGAGACACAGTTGCCAATAACTCAAAGGCAATTACTGTCTTAAGAGGTTGAGGAAGAGGATGAGACACAGTTGTCAATCACTGAGGTTGTGGTTAGGTCAACAAGTCAGGAGGTGGAGTAGAGTGAGGAAGTGGAAGAGGAGGTGGTGGGCGATGAAGTCACTGACCGAACTTGGGAAGGTGGAAAGCCGAGCGAGGACAGCAGTACAGAGGGGGAGGGGTCTGCTGCACCGCAACAGGCTGGAAGAGACAGTGGGGTGCCAAAAGGGAGAAGGCGTACCACACCAAACAGGCCCGCTACTGTTCCCCGGAGCACCCCCTTGCGGAAATCTCCCTTTCCAAGGGGTAGGTGTTCCGCAGTCTGGCACTTTTTTGAGGAAAGTGAGGATTGTAATTTTCAACCTGTGCCATACAAAAATGAGCAGGGGCGTGAACACTACCAACCTCACCACCACCAGCATGATCCGCCACATGGCATCAAAGCACCGTAATAGGTGGGCCAAATGCCTGGGTCCACAATCTGTGTCTGTGGGTCACACCACTGCCTCCTCTTCTCCTGTGTTATGTGCTGGCCAATCCCCTGTCGAAAGGGGGAAGCCCGGATGCCTCCCACCCTGCACCTGGACCTTCGCAAGCACTATCAGCGACCACATCCATTTCCGTGTCCCAGCGCAGCGTACAAATGTCCTTACCCCAGGGGTTTTTGTACGTAAGCGCAAATACCCAGCCACCCACCCACAGGCCATATCATTAAATGCGCAGCTTTCCAAATTACTGGCCCTGGAAATGTTGCCATTTAGGCTTGTGGACACTGAGGCCTTCCGCATCCTGATGTCAGCGGCCGTCCGGCGTTACGCAGTCCCCAGCCGCCACTATTTTTCACGGTGTGCCGTGCCCACCTTACACCAACATGTGTCCCGTAACATCACATGTGCCCTGACCAATGCAGTTACTGGGAAGGTCCACTTAACCACGGACACATGGACAAGTGCATTCGGCCAGGGACGTTACATTTCCCTGACGGCCCAATGGGTGAATGATGTGGGGGCCCAGGAGCGAGTCGTACCCTGGGATGGCACAGGTGCTACCGACGCCAAGGATTGCGGGCCCTACGTCGATCAGGATTTCCGCCAGCACCTACGTTAGTGGCTCCAACCCCCCACTTCTCCTCCTCCGCCTCCTCCTCCACTTCCACCTCTGATTATCCGCATGCAGCGCCAGTCAGTCATCAGTCGGTAGCTGTAAGCAGTCTAGCACTGCAGTGGGGAAGCAGCAACAGGCCGTGGTGAAGCTGATATGCTTAAGGGACAAACAGCACACTTCCGCAGAGCTGTGGCAGGGGATAAGAGACCAGACTGAGCTGTGGCTCTCGCCACTCAACCTAGAACCAGCCATGGTTGTGTCTGATAATGGCGTAACTTGGTGGCAGCTTTGGAGCTCGGCAAGCTCAGACACATGCCATGGCTAGCCCACATCTTAAACTTAGTGGTTCAGCGGTTTCCCAAAACCTACCCCAATTTGCCTGAGCTACTGGTGAAGGTGCGCCGCGTGTGTGCACATTTCCGCAAGTCATCGACAGCTTCAGCCGGTCTGTCAACGCTGCAGCAGCGCTTGAAATTGCCAGCTCACTCGCTGTTGTGCGACGTGAGCACGCGCTGGAACTAAACATTCCACATGTTGGCCAGGCTTTGTGAGCAGCAGAGAGCAGTAGTGGAATACCAGCTGCAACATAGTCGTCGCCTTTCCAGTCAGCTTCCGCTATTCACAAGCGAGGAGTGGGCATGGATGTCTGACCTTTGTGAGGTTTTAAGAAACTTTAAGGAATCAACACAGATGGTGAGCGGCGATAATGCTATTAGCAGCGTAACCATCCCATTTCTGTGTCTACTCAAGCGCTCACTGCTCACAATTAAGGCCGATGCTTTGCATGTGGAAGAGGTGGAAATGGGGGAAGACATTACACAGGGTGATAGCCAGACCACCCTCAGTTTGTCTTCTCAGCGCGAATTGGAGAATGATGAAGAGGAGGAGGAGGAGCAGGAGACGGTTGCCTCCGCTACAGAGGGTAGTACCCATGGAAGTTTAATTCCATCTGTTCAGCGTGGGTGGGCAAAAGAGGAGGAAGAGGATGAGGAGATTGAAAGTGATCCTCCTGATGACGACAGCAAAGTCTTGCCTGTTGGTAGTCTGACACACATGGCTGACTTCATGTTAGCCTGCCTTTCCAGCCCGTTATACGCATTTTAGACAACACGGATTACTGGTTGTTCACCATTCTCAACCCCCGGTACAAAGAGAACTTCTCATCTCTCATTCCTCTGGTGGAGAGGACGAGCAAAATGGTGCAATACCAGAAGATCCTTGTTGAAAAGTTGCTCCAAAAATTTCCATCTGACAACGCTGGCGGCAGAGTCTGTAGTTCCTTGGCCAACCGAAGAGGGGAGACAAGGGGAACACACAGCAGTTCCAACAGAGGCAGGGCAACACTCTACAAAGCCTGGGACAGTTTTATGACACCCCGCCAGCACCCTCACCCTGATGCGCGGCCTACTGTCACAAGGAGGGAAAATGTTTGGAAGATGGTAAAAGAGTACATAGCAGACCATGTCAGTGTCCTCAATGATCCCTCAGTGCCTTACAACTACTAGGTGTCTAAGCTGGACACATGGCACGAACTGGCGCTCTACGCCTTGGAGGTGCTGGCATGCCCTGCCGCCAGCATTTTTTATGAGCGGGTATTTAGTGCTGCTGATGGCATTATAACAGATAAGCGTATCTGCCTGTCAACTGAAAATGCTGACATGTTAACTCTTATAAAAATGAACAAGGCCTGGATTAACCAAGACTTCTCGACTCCACCAGAGGAAAGCTGATGAACATAAAGGCACTTTAAATGTGTTGTTTATAATGTACTAAACATACACTGTATTCCCATGCACCCCTTCCACCACAAACAAGGGTATATGGTTGAATCTTCCTTTTCTTATCCTCCTCCTCCTCTTCCATCATATTAACATGCTTATTCGTCGCATATAATGCCCTCGCATATATGCCCTTCGCATATAATGTTTTACAGTGTCAGCTAAGCTGGAGGCCCTTGCATATAATTTTTTACAGTGTCAGCTCACCAGCAGGCCCTCACCTACAATGTTTTACAGGGTCAGCTCAGCTGCAGGCCCTAGCATATACTTTTTTAGAGCGTCAACTCGCCAGCAGGCCCTCACTTACAATGTTTTACAGGTTCAGGTACAGTTCAGCTGCAGGCCCTCGCATGTAATTTTTTAGAGGGTCAGCTCACCAGCAGGCCCTCATCTACAATGTTTTATAGGGTCTGCTCACCAGCAGGCCCTCGCATATAATATTTTACAGGGTCAGCTCACAATCAGGCCCTTGCATATAATTCTTTAGAGGGTCAACTCACCAGCAGGCTCTCACATATAATTTGTTAGAGGATCAGCTCACCAGCAGGGCTGCACCTAAAATCTTTTACAGGGTCAGCTCACCTGCAGGCCCTCGCATATAATGTTTTAAAGGGTCAGCTCACTAGCAGGGCCGCACCTAAAATCTTTTACAGGGTTAGCTCACCAGCAGGCTCTCGCATATAATGTTTTACAAGGTTAGCTCAGCTGCAGGCCCTCGCATATAATTTTTTAGAGGGTTAGCTCACCAACATACCCTCACCTACAATGTTTTACAGGGTTAGCTCAGCTGCAGGCCCTCGCATATAATTTTTTAGAGGGTCAGCTCACCAGCAGGCTCTTACCTACAATGTTTTACAGGGTGAGCTCACAAGCAGGCCCTCGCATATCATTTTTTAAAGGGTCAGCTCACCAGCAGGCCCGCAGCTAAAATCTTTTACAGGGTCAGCTCAGCTGCAAGCCCTCAAATATAATGTTTTAAAGGGTCAGCTCACCAGCAGGGCTGCACCTAAAATCTTTTACAGGGTCAGCTCACCAGCAGGCCCTTGCATATAATATTTTACAGGGTCAGCTCACTAGCAGGCCCTCGCATATAATTTTTTACAGGGTCAGCTCACCAGCAGGCCTTTACCTACAATGTTTTACAGGGTCAGCTCACCAGCAGGCCCTCACCTACAAGTCCAGTCTCACTATTCAAGAGTCTGGTCAACACAATCCTTACCGCCGGGAGTTGCGTAACAAGTTACCACAGAGGAGTCTTGTTTGTTATCGGAATTAACCAGACAAATCGTTCCACCAACTAAGAGGGTCAGCTCACCTGCAGGCCCTCACCTAATTATACCTAATAGGTAATTTGCGCGCATGCTGCCTTGCTTGGAAGTGGTAGCCATAGCTGTTTCTAAGGCTCCCTCTCCAGATTCAAACCCTGATACTCCGTTACCCATGTTCACCGTGGTTGGCGCTGAAAATAACATCGAAAGTTGATAGGACAGACATCCGAATGGATCATTGCCGTCACGAGGACGTGCGATCGGGCCCAGGTTATCTAGAGTCACCAAAGCGGCAGCAGGCCCTCGCCCATAATGTTTTAGATGTCAGATCGGCAGGCCATTACTCCAAATGTTTTTGAGGGTCACCAGCAGGCCATCAATCATAATTTTTCAAGTCTGTGTATGATGCCCTCCTTAATGTGTAACAAAGGGTGTATTGTAGAGCTGGTTCCTTGTAATTTTTGGCAGCCCTTTCACTTAGTGCATAGGCTTTATACGTGTAGGAGTCCCACTAACTGAACAATTGTACCACAATGTGAATGATGCCCTCCTTTATGTGATATACAGGTTGTATCGGAGTTCCTTCTCCTTGTAATTTTTGGCAGCACTTGCACTTTATATACAAGTAAATATACAGGAAAGAATGTTTCCTAACAATTTTTCCTCTAAAATCGATTTTATCTTTGGTTTTGTGCGTATTATTGTCAGTCTGTAAAAATGGCGTACTATTCGGACAGCATCATTCCCAGCAGTGACCTGGGAGTACAAGATGCAACCAGACATCCTCCCCATGCTGTTCCCGAACCATTTTGGTGGTGTTTCCATCAATTTCTGACCTTTTCCTATGAACCAGGCAACCTCCCCTCTTCAGAGCAGGGGGTGCCTGGTTTAATGGTCGGGTTCTCCCATTGACTTCCATTGTCGATCAACACTAGTCTATGCATGTTACATCTCCATGCACGTAAGTGTGCCATGTAAATGCACCTATGTATGAAACAACCTGTTTCTAGAAAGAGATGGCAGAGGATGTATTGGCAATGCTTCATGTCGCCTGTAGTAGCATACTGAGATTTTGCGGGTCACATATCTTGAACATGATGTCAATGGTTAGCGCAATTGAAATACACTGTATGGCTGATAAATTGCCTGTGTGGACTGTGTTATACACTGTACATGAAGCCAGATTGATGGCAATGAAAATGATTAACTGCCTGGTATGTGGCATAAAGATGAGCTTAAGTTTCATTGGCGGCATCCTCATGGTGAGATGCAGGAGAGGAGAGACACAGCAGTGAGAATGCGACACTGGACGAGGTGCAGATTCCTGCATGTAGTTAGCTAGCAGTGGATGTGAGTGGCCCTAGCCATATATGTGCACCACCTCAGGGCCTAGATAGAGAAAGTCACAGCTGAGGTGGAGCCAGAGCTAGGAGTAAAAGAGCTATTTATCTCAAGAATTCAGCCCTGTAAAACAAACAGATCGGAGGCCAATGCCTGCCAGTCTGTAACTTGTGGGCAGTACTGTGTGAGACACTGTGTGCCATGTGGTACAGATACTGCAGCTGTGTATCTATGTGAATACTGTGGGGAACTGCGCCAGGTGGGGAAGGAGAAAATATGTGACATGGGGTAATCTGTTAATGGAATAGGACAGGTAGGGGGTAGTGAAGCTTCTCGCAGTTTCCCTGTCAGCAGGCACTGACTGCTGTTGACTGATTTTCAGGTAGTAGTGGAGAAATGTAACTCTCTGCCATTGCCCTGCTCATTTTTAGAAAACACTTATTTCTGCGCTAAATGGAGCAGTGGTCACCTATTCGTACTGCCATTCCATTCAGTCTCTAATGTACAGCCAAGCACTGCACTGAGCTGTTTTCATCAGCCTCATAGACAGTGAATGGAGCTGCAGGACATATGTGTGACCACTGCTCCATTCAAACCCATCCTCACAGTGGTCGTGTAGTGCGAAGGAACAGGAGCCTTGAAAAGACTTGACGGACTTCTTAAATAACAACTAATACTAATCTGCACCAGTGTATAGGAGAGAAAATATTACTGACCACGTACTTTTCTGTAGTTTTTTTGCGTTGATCATAAAACTACTACTACAACTAGCCAGTTACATCATATTCATTAGATATATGGTGCTAAAGAAGCCAATAAAGAAAGTATAAGCAAAATGCTCATGAACTCAAAAAACCTCCATAGGTCGAACACCCTTTCCTGTACTTTCCCTGTGCCGTTTACAGCACACAGTCATCTGGAAATTCTCTGTAGGTGTGTTGAATTTGATGTTAAAAAATGGTGATTAAGTTATCAAGAACAGAGCTGAAAAGTAGCTCAGAAATTAAATGCGTTGTATGAGGTTTGCAGTTTGTATTTGCATATCACATATCACACTTATGGCATATGGTTTAACTTAGGGGTGCACAACTCACAGCTCGTGGCCTGTATGTGGACGGTGGACCCCTGTCCTGCTGGATATAAACACAACTGATCTTCTGCCTGTGTGATCAGCTCTGCTTTTGACCTCAATGGATTAAAGGGAACGGTGAAATTGGTGTTTGAGTCTATGACTGCGTATACAGAGATAGCTGTCTGTTACTGATAGGACCGCCTCCTTGACTTCAAAGCCTAGAATAAGCAGAGATTAATGGCATACCTCCCAACTGTCCTGGATCCGGCAGGACAGTCTCAGATTTCGGTGTCTGTCCTGCTGTCCCGTATGGAGGAGCTATGTCCCACTTTCTGGCAGCTGTCACTGCTTCCATAGGAAGTAGGACTGCTGGTATCCAGGGTAACAGGGGGAGGGGATACCACCTTTAACTCACCCTTGGCCCCTTTACCCAACCTTGACCCATAACAAAAGACACGACAACTGTATCACTTTATTGCTGGATGGTGATCGGCCACAGCTTCTTTATTAAAGCGGCAAACCTTAATAAACCATAATATCGGAACGGTATGCCAAAGGCTGGACTCCCAGCGGGCAAGTTAAACCGTAATCATCAGAGCTGTCTGCCAACCGCTGGACTCCCAGCGGGCAGTTACTCCATCTGCTACCACCATATCTCCGCTGTACTCAAATGCCGCCAGCTGTGACTTTTTTATTTTTTTATTCTTTTTCCACTTTATTGATAAACTCGACTGAAATTCGCAGCTCTCCAAAGCCGTAATCATCGGAGCAATATCCGAAACCGCTGGACTCCCAGCAGGGTCTCTTAAAAATAGAAAAACAAAACAGAATAACCAAGTATCCATAACTGAACAGAACCGTGCACTTCGACCCGCCTCCCAAGAATAACCGCAAAGGGAGGGAGGGAGGGCCAATCTGCTTTCACTTGCAAGAGGAAGTGACCAGGACAGAGAGAAGGTATATGTGACCTTCAGGATTTCCTGCACCGCCCCCATCCTGTCTAAGGAGGTTCCCCAGTGATTAACCCTCAATGACCCTAATCTGCAACCTACTTAACCATTACTGAGACGGGGCCAGATTCCTAAATACCCCTAAGGGGAAAAGGGGGGAGGGGGAGGACCATCAGTCCCTAAGCACCCTCCCTATACAGTCAGGCGCTTTCCAGACTGCTGGTATCCAGGGTAACAGGGGGAGGGGATACCACCTTTAACTCACCCTTGGCCCCTTTACCCAACCTTGACCCATAACAAAAGACACGACAACTGTATCACTTTATTGCTGGATGGTGATCGGCCACAGCTTCTTTATTAAAGCGGCAAACCTTAATAAACCATAATATCGGAACGGTATGCCAAAGGCTGGACTCCCAGCGGGCAAGTTAAACCGTAATCATCAGAGCTGTCTGCCAACCGCTGGACTCCCAGCGGGCAGTTACTCCATCTGCTACCACCATATCTCCGCTGTACTCAAATGCCGCCACGGAGGAGGCCCGTTCTCCCAACGGGGCTCCGACCACCACCCAGCATAACCGAGTCTGTTTTAGCTCACGTACAGGCCAGAAAAGGAATTGTCCAAATTAACACCCAAAAGGAAGACACCATCAGGTCCCATTAAAAACCAAGGCCATTAAGGCCCGTGATGAGAGCATAGTCCAACCACTTTTCAAATCACTAGTCAGACCACACATGGAGTACTGTGTACAGCTCTGGGCTCAGAGGAGGGCAACTAAAGTAATGACTGGAATGGGGCAACTACAGTACCCTGGAAGATTGGCAAAATAAGGTTTATTCACTGTAGAAAAAAGACAACTAAGGCGAGATCTAATAACTGTGTATAAATATATCAGGGGTCAGTACAGAGATCACTCCCCTCATCTATTTATCCCCAGGACTGTGACAAGGGGAACATTCTCTGTGTCTGGAGGTAAGAATGTATTTTCACAACATAGAAGAGCAGTGAGACTATGGGACACTCTGCCTGAGGAGGTGGGTGAGAAAGGGATAATCATATGTCAGGACACATGAGGTCCAGAGCTCTGGAATAGACAAAGGCGCATTACCACAGCACGGGTCACCAGCATCACCGCGCCTCCGGCGGAACTCTATACCAACCACCTCTGGAAGGAGTTATGACCACTAGAATTCCAGGATCCCTGTCCAAAAGACTTCCACCTCTCGAAAAACCAAAGAGCGCCCACCAGCCTCTGTTCCTCTCTCCGCACCGCACAGAAGGTATACGAAAGCCAGCCATCGAACCGCTAAGCGCCCCAAATCTGAAAGAAAAAACAATTAGCCCGAGCCACAACACGCAAAAGAGGATCGCACAACTAGACACAGAATAGTTATATTTCATCCAAAAAGTATTTTCTTTTTTTGTTATTATTATTATTATTATTATTATTATTTTTTTATTTTTTTTAAAGACCAAGGTAAATTGTCAAACCATAGTGCACTTGGAAAGAGTAAACGGATGGATCACTGTGATTGATCACGCAAGGTGCTCTGGACGAAGAGAGCCACCCCTTGCTCTGGAGAAGGTAAGATACATGTATAAAATTAAAAAGCAACTAACAAAACAATATCCTTAATCGATGAATACTTGATTTTCCTGGAGACCTAGATGTTTCTCACAATTAAAGTCCCAGTGTAATAAGCCCATATCATATGGGTGAGTCCCAGTGGAGATGATAAAAGCTGTGTCCCAGTAGGAGTAATCAGAATTGTATCCTCAAAGCTCTATATAGAGAACAGGGTTGTGCCTATCCAGACTGGCATAGATAATAAATGCAACCAGATTTATGTTATTTTACCGTACCCAAACAAACCAGTCCGGGTACACACCCCCCCGGGCGCCCCGAGCGCCGGCCCAAATCACCCACAAATTGTCAAACCGCCTGGGGAAAACCTAACCTAAAGGGAAAAACAATTGGAGCCCCACCATGCGTGAAGTCATTACAGAATACCAAACGAACCGACCAGCCGGATCGAAACCAGGCGGAGGGGAGGTACCCACCCCTTTATATTAACTGGATCGACATGTATAGACGGACCCCAATCCCGAGTACTATTACCCCATACAAAAATTCTGGAATAACAACCCCCCGCGCACTGCGGCCTTGAATCAAGAGACAAACACCTTGGAGAAAATATCAATCAGCCAGAACAGAAGGCTGAAGGAAAGGAGACGGGACGTGACTATCCAAACTAAATACTCCCTAACTATACCGGTATCGCCTACCATACAATGAAACGATACATGCAAATAATGCTTGGAGGGTCACCATGCCGACCTGTGAAGTCCTGTCAAGAGGACCAGTCAGTGTGTCTGACCCGCATCACAACCTAGATCCGAACGGGGAATGAAAGGCTGCAGTTTAACAGTGTAACTCCATAAATGGTGTTATATCAAGGCTCCACCCTAAGCGATGTCTACGAACGGACCTGGTTATCCGCTACTGGCTTACCATCTAGTTATACCTGCGACTACTGATTCCGCCATATCCACTCAACAAGGGGCAGCCCTGCTTCGTACAAACCATGTGGCACCAGTATACTAATACCGCCCTCACGGCAACCAACCCAGCTGGACTAGAAGAAAGTCTCATGAACTGCTAACATCGTGTACATCTCCCCTGGATTCGACCCAACTGGATCCCACCGCACTGTAACTCCTGTAGCACTGGACATGAGGAAAGTGCATCACCACCAAGCTGCCCGCCTGCACAGACATGTTAGAAGCTCAGCAGCAGTGCCCAGGTATCAACCATACCAGCGGAACCTTGGGACGGTGACCCGTACCGTAGACTGCAGAAAGAGAAAACCGTAATTGCGGCTGTGATGATATGAACTCACAACCATTTACATTAAAAGAAGGTCCATAGCCACGAGCTATAGAGCTGAATGCTAGAGGGATTATTACTTCTGCGTCTCGCCTCCGTATATATGTACTAACCATGTCCTGTATGTCATTGTTGAAAGGCCAAATAAAACGCTTATATATTTTATTTATTTATTTTTATTTTTTATATACACATGGCCTAGTGCCCGCAGATAGGAGCATAACAGGCAGTACTACTTTTTATTTTATTTTTTTATTTTTTTATTTTTTTAAATACTACACTCCATGCTGAAAGGGAAATTGGGAGAACACCCGACAGGACTGATCTATCCTGAAAAACATCCGCAAAAAAGGCCAGCCAATAAACAAGACACAAGATAGAAGCAAGGCTTCTCATGCAGGAGAATATAAACATACATAATAAATATATACATCGATCAAACCTGTTTATTTATTTATATATGTATTTATTATTATTATTTTTATTTATTTTTTTATTTATTTATTTTTTTATACCTTTATCGTAATATATATATATTCCATTTTTTTTTTTTTATCATCCATAAAATTACATTGTTAAATCATTTATTATTAGTATAATTTCATTCTTTTTAATCACGTTTTATTTTAATTATTATTATTATTTTTTTTATTAATTATTATTATTATTTTTTTTTTATATAATACCTATATATATATATATATATATATATACTCAGTTCCATTATTTATTATTATTATTATTTTTTTTTTTTTATAATACCCTTTGTTATTCATTTGTATATTTTAATGCCTATAATATATTAATTCGGTTAGTAATTTTCTTTTTTCATTTTTTTTTTTAAAACGTATAGACAGAAAAAACCTCCATATATGCTAATGATATCCCGTTGCTCAGGGCTGCACCTGAGTTGCCCAATTTCCAGGAAAATATGTGCGGGTAACCTACAGGCTCTGTAAATCCACCCTATTTTTAAGCCATTAAGCGACCATCGAGATTGTTTTTTTTTTTTTTTTTTTTTTAATTTTTTTATTTATTAAGGCAGGGACACCGCCTCTACCAGTGATTCTAACTCTGCACAAGAACCATCCTACCCGCAGTACTCACCAGTCACAGAGAGGGACGGAAACCTCCAAAGGAGCGGGTACGGGCTGCAGCGACCAGGCCGAGCCCTGGAGTGACGGTCAGGCAACAGCCTCGATACGGTGATTGTATAACCAGACTCCTCCGATGCGCCTGACATCCGTCCTAAAGACGATGATAAGCGCCACCTGTAGATCTGGAGCGCCCATTTCTCCCTGAAACCCAGGAACGGCGACAGGACTGGCGCATGTGGAATCCATTACGGCCATGTCTCCAGGCAACCTAAGGGAAGAAAAAACCGCACCTGTGCCTGCGTTAAGGGTAGGAAGGAGGGGGGGGGGTGTCGCCATAATGGCTGCAAATAAGACCCAGAGAGTCTCATTGTACGGAAGGGGCTCTGATCGCAAAGCTGGGACAGTAGGAATACCCCTTAGAAGCCATAGGCACAGGTGCACCGAAATCGGACATGGCAAGCACGAGGGGTTAATCTATAATACTGGACAGGAGACTGGGGGAAGCTAAAACAAGCAGCACATATGAAAACTCACCTGCCCAGCGGTGCCCAGTACGGGACCCGGTAAACGCTGCAGGGGAAGGGGGGCGGGGGTTAGGCGAAGCGACCTAGCTTGCGCCATGGGAGCTAAAGGTGGCCGTCCAAAGCAGCAGGGGGAGGGGTGAGGACCCCATCTTGCCCTGTATTACCGGAGAGACCAACAATCCCGCCCGGCTTGCTTAGCCCTAACGCTATGGAACAGAAGCTGGGAAAGGGGGGGGCGTTGACACAGCGCAGCACCACAGACATCACAGGATGGGTCGAAAGAAACGGCGCACACACGCGGGAAGCTGGGGGATAATAAAAGTCGGGGGGGGGTTAGGAGGAACGGCGAGCAGACCGCCGGACCTTCGCTGAAGCGCTGGAGCTGCATGTATACCGCAGCAGCAGCTGCACAAAGCCCCAGAAGCAGGCACAGGGGAGGAGGATGGCAGGGTAGAGCTCAAGCTGCTCTAACAGAGCACAGCTAACCCTCCCCTCCTCATGTAACTCACCAGGAAGCAGCCAAAGGGCAGAACCACCTGTGGACTCCTGGTGTGGACAGAGCAAAGGAGTATGTCCATACCAATCTGCTTTCACTTGCAAGAGGAAGTGACCAGGACAGAGAGAAGGTATATGTGACCTTCAGGATTTCCTGCACCGCCCCCATCCTGTCTAAGGAGGTTCCCCAGTGATTAACCCTCAATGACCCTAATCTGCAACCTACTTAACCATTACTGAGACGGGGCCAGATTCCTAAATACCCCTAAGGGGAAAAGGGGGGAGGGGGAGGACCATCAGTCCCTAAGCACCCTCCCTATACAGTCAGGCGCTTTCCAAGACAGTTGCCTGTATTATGATGAAGCAGAGAGCCAGGTCCCTGCTTCATCATTCCTCCCCCCTGCCGGCTCTCCAAACCTCTTGTCTGTGCAGGGGGTGGGGCCGGACGACAGTCAGCCTCGGCTCCGTCTCCTCCACAGACCAGAGCAGCCAATGTGCTGCTGCGGCTGCTGCTAAGAACAAGGTAAGTATGTAAGTATTTTTTTATTTTTCTTTACTTTCTGTAAGGGGCACATAACAGGGCATATTACTGGGGGCACATAACTGGACATATTACTGGGGGCACAGCTGGGAATATTACTGGGGGCACATGACAGGACTTATTACTGGGGGCACATAACTGGGCATATTACTGGGGGCACAGCTGGGCATATTACTGGGGGCACATAACTGGGCATATTACTGGGGGCACAGCTGGACATAAAATTTTATGTTGATAAGTGCAAGATAATGCACCTGGGACGTAAAAACCCAAGAGCAGAATATAAAATCAGTGATACAGTCCTAACCTCAGTATCTGAGGAAAGGGATTTAGGGATCATTATTTCAGAAGACTTAAAGGTAGGCAGACAATGTCATAGAGCAGCAGGAAATGCTAGCAGAATGCTTGGGTGTATAGGGAGAGGCATTACCAGTAGAAAGAGGGAGGTGCTCATGCCGCTCTACAGAGCACTAGTGAGACCTCATTTGGAGTATTGTGCTCAGTACTGGTGACCATATCTCCAGAAGGATATTGATACTTTGGAGAGAGTTCAGAGAAGAGCTACTAAACTGGTACATGGATTGCAGGATAAAACTTACCAGGAAAGATTAAAGGACCTTAACATGTATAGCTTGGAAGAAAGACGAGACAGAGGGGATATGATAGAAACTTTTAAATACATAAAGGGAATCAACAAGGTAAAAGAGGAGAGAATATTTAAAAGAAGAAAAACTGCTACAAGAGGACATAGTTTTAAATTAGAGGGGCAAAGGTTTAAAAGTAATACAGTGAAGGAGTTTAAGCATGCATGGGATAGGCATAAGTCCATCCTTCATATAAGATAGGGCCAAGGGCTATTCATAGTATTCAGTATATTGGGCAGACTAGATGGGCCAAATGGTTCTTATCTGCCGATACATTCTATGTTTCTATATTACTGGGGGCATAGTTGGATATATTACTGAGGGCACATAACTGGGCATATTACTGGGGGCACATAGCTGGGCATATTACTGGGGACACAGCTGGACATATATCTGAGGGCACAGCAGGGCATATTACTGGGGAAAAGCTGGGCATATTACTGGGGGCACATAACAGGGCATATTACTGGGGGCACATCTGGTCATATTACTGGGGGCACATAACAGGGCATATTACGGGGGGCACTTCCTTCTCGCCAAGCACCTGCTAGTCAGTGGAGGAGACTGCTGTATTTACATGCAGCGATCTCCTCCACAGTATGGGGAACAGTAATCGCTAATGCCATCGCTTACCCCCAGACTCGTTTGTCGGCAGCAGAGCGTGTTTAGATACCATGATCTGCTACTGGCAAACAACTATTTAGGTGCCTACAAAAACAATTCAATTACCCGACAAAGTAGCGTTTTGCTTGTTCATCGGGTAATTGGCGGCACCTTTACATCACCAGATAAGCTCTAACTAGTGTTCCTATGATTGGTCATTAGCAATTATCTGTCAGAATCTCAGCCCCTGTAAAGGGCCCTTAACAGCCAGGAACCCAGAGTAGAAGACAAAATCAGTTTATTACTGTTTCTGTCTTCTCCTTTGCTTAGTGCATAGCACTTTGCTATGCTGCTTCCTCTATTCGATCCTGATGATCATGTGATCACCAGGCGTCTTGGGTATAGGAGAGCTGCAGGGCCCCACAGGAGGCTATTTTCCCCTGTAACTGGGGCTTCTTTGAAAAAATTTACAGTGGAAAGTTACAGTGAAAAAATGGTAAAAGCAAAAAAAAGTGTCAGTGTCCCATAGAGGTCTTTAATAACCATTTTGGGGACATATTATGTGCCAAAAATATATTAAAAATAAGTTAAAAAATATCATAAAATACAAATAAACTAAAATAAAAAAAATGTCTACGCCAGCCGACACTGTCACTATTGCCTTGTTCACGTGAAGCTATACATATTTTATATCAAAATTACCAACACAAAATAGGGAACCAATTTACTAATTTATTCTGGCGTCAGTTTGCATATTTAAAGAATAAAAAGATATAGTTTGGGGACAAAAAATGACTTTTTAAAACAAAAAGATAGGTCCTCAATAGAGTTGAGTGAATCCAAACTGCAAAATTCGGGTTTGTACCGAAGTTTGCGAGTTCGGGTACCCGGGTTCGGTGTTCGGGTGATTTTATTATTTTCCATTTTAACATGGTTATAACGGAAAATAATAGCATTCTTAAAACAGAATGCTAAATAAAATGTCTATTGAGGGGTTAAAAAAAAAAACTCACCTCATCCACTTGATCGCGCAGCTGGTATTTTCTTTTCTTCAGGACCTGCAAAAGGAACTGCGGTGACGTCACCGCAGGTCCTGCTGAATGAAGATAAAAAGGTCATTCTATCTAACCCGGCAAACTCGAACTTCCACGGGTTCGCTCAACTCTAGTCCTCAATATCAGATCGGACCCCCCTAATGATCAGCTGTCTCCCTTGTATTGCCGATGCAGTGTAATTACACTTTCCTTTCAATTAGGGCTCAAGCACACGGCAGTAGTTTCAGTCAGCATCTGTTCCGTGTTTTTTTGTGGATCGGATGCGGACCCATTCATCTCAATGAGGTCGCAAAAAATGCAGGCAGCAAACCCGTGTGCTGTCCATTCTGCAGCCCTGCAAAACATGGAACATGTCCTATTCTTATCCGTTTTGCAGACAAGAATATAACTTTTCTGTAGATGGGGTCTGGGTCACAGTCGGGAGCCGCAATTTAAGGACTGCAAAACACCTAAGGCCATGTGCATGACCCCTTACACTGCACCATCGATACAAGGCAGACAGTATGCTGGTAAGAACTGAAAAGGTTGTAGCACTTGCACGAGCGCTGTGGCCTTTTCAACCAGCTAATCGGTAGCAGCTTCAGGAGTCAGACCCCAACCTGATATTCATAACTTATCCTGAGGACAGGTCATTAATATTATGACCTTACACTAGCCCTTTTACTCCAGCAAGGGGATAGCATGCCTTTAAATACAATAGTTTTATAAATAATGATATTTGTGTCATTGATTATATCCACTGTGACACAGTGAGGGGTTGTGTCTTGCAAGGCAGGTATTTTCCTCCCAGTATGTGCGGCTGGCCTGATTTCCAGCCAGGTGAGGTCAAATACCAGACTGGAGTTTAAGTGCCGGTCCGGGTTTTGGCAGCACCTGGCTGTCCTTAAATAGGCAGCTGGGCTCAGAAGAGATGTCTCTGTTTTTGGGATCTAAGGCTTTGTGCTGTGCTGGAGGGCTGAGAGCAGCACGCTGGGGAAACAGGCCCCCTAAAGCCTGCTGTGGACTACCAGAAGCAGAACTGCCAGCAAGGTGACTTGTGTTATATGAACTTTCCATTGTGTGTGAATTAACACCAAGACTGCAAAGTTATGTGCTGTTTTGTGCAATTGCCTCAAGTGTGAATAAACACTGACGTTTTGAGTTAAGAACATGTATTCTGCCTCTGTACTGCGCCCGCTTACCCTATCTACCAGAGCGAAACCCCACACCACTTATAACTACAGATGCTCAAAGTTATTAAAACTTCGATTTGGCTGCTTTGCCAAATTTCACAAAGAAATTCGCTTTGTGATGAATTACTTTGTCACAAAGTGCATTTCTTTGTAATTAACGGGTGGAATGACGGGGAATGGCGATTGTGCCTCCCTCCTTGTCATTGAACCCCTCAGATGCCATGTTCATCGCTGATTGCGGCATCTGAGATGAACATTGAGGGCTTTAAGGCGTTAATCCAGTGGGGGGGGGGGGGGGAAACTCACCTTATCCACTTGACCATGTAGAGGCCACCAGGGCCATCTTGATAGAAGACACTGCGCGAAATATCGCATGCTGGCATGGCGACATCATACATCATGCGGGATCTTCAGTCAAGATGGCCAAGGCGGCCTCTTCGTGTGCAAATGGATGAGGTGAGTATAATTTCCTTTTTTTGTTCCCTATTTCAGGGAAAATTGATTCGTTAACAAGAAATACGAGGATATTTGGCTTTGCGGCAAACGAACTTTCCCTGAAATTCGGATCGAAGTCCACTTCGTATACTTTGATTTGCTCAACCCTACTCATAACACTACATTGTGCCTTCTGCCATAGATTATAAAAAATATTATGTGTCACTGGGTTGCTATATAGCTGAGCGCTCGTGTGGAGGCAGAAGAATTTCCCTCAAGAACATACCGAGGAGAGATAATGGCGCATGAACCTGACACGTAGTTCTGATAGTGTTACATTTGCAGTCATGTAGTATACCACATCGGTTTATACTAATACTATATACAGAATGGTGTTTTCTGGTGATCGTGTCCATGGCTTGTGGTGCATCTGGTATCTGCTACTAATGCCACTACAATGTATATGAATACAGTATATTCTAGCTGTCTCATCTATATTCCTAGCCGACTGGCAAACCTGACATTGGTACAAATACAAACAGAGCTGGAATCTTCCTAATGTCATATGATTAAGTAGTTTAAAGAGCCAATAAGTAATGCAATCAGACAGACAGAAATAGAAGAGCTTATCACTGGGAACCCTTTCCTGCAGTCTAAAACAAGAAGCATTAGTCATTAGAGCAGACCAGCATTTCCACATACTGAGAAGTGGTCAGAGAATGTGAAAAACAATTACTTATTGCATCCTGATAGCATCCAGGTCAGTGTTTCTCATTCCTCCCAACTCAATATCAGATCAGTGGGGATCCGATACCCGACACCTCCACAGATTAGCTGTTTGAAGAGTGGCGGCGCTCCAGTAATCTGTATTCAGGAGCCATCGTGGGTGAGTGTTGATTGCTCATCATTTTCCACTATACTGACCTAAGGAGGAGAAGAAAAGATTTAAAATTCTAATAAACCAGTGAACTGTATATAAAAATAGCAGGGGTCATTTCTTAAAGAGCGACGTTTTGAGGTCTTTGATATCCCCTGCGCAGCTGCAGGATGCACATCGTCTGGCACTCCCCTAGCTGGAGTAGATTTCAATAGTCGTTTACACGAGAAAACTGGTGTAAATACTTTGCTGAGGCTGATGGCCCCGTCTCTGTCACTCCCCACCCTCATTACTCCCTAGTACAAACGCTGAATGTGCCTACTTAGGTGCATGGGCATTCAAAATGTTTTTGACTTTCTTATGCCAGTTTCTGGTGTAGGGGGTCAGAATAAGAGCTCATGCACACAACGTTTCTTTGGTCCACATCCGATCCACCTTTTTTGTTGGCTGGATGCGGACCCATTCTCTTCAATGGGGCCGCAAAAGATGCAGACAGCACACCGTGTGCTGTCTGCATCCATATGTACGTTCCGCAGCCTCAAAAAAAAAAATATATATATAGAACATGTCCTAATCTTGTCCTTTTTGCAGACAAGGGTAGGACAGTTCTATAGAGGGCAGGACTTTTGTTTTGCAAAATGCGGATTGAACACAGTCGGTATTCATGTTTTGCGGATTCGCAATTTGCCGACTGCAAAAATAGCAACAGCCACGTGCATAAGCCCCAAATTCTTCTGCCCCTATCTGCTCAAAAAAATAAAGGGAACACTTAAACAACACAATGTAACTCCAAGTCAATCACACTTCTGTGAAATCAAACTGTCCACTTAGGAAGCAACACTGAGTGACAATCAATTTCACATGCTGTTGTGCAAATGGGATAGACAACAGGTGGAAATTATAGGCAATTAGCAAGACACCCCCAATAAAGGAGTGGTTCTGCAGGTGGTAACCACAGACCACTTCTCAGTTCCTATGCTTCCTGGCTGATGTTTTGGTCACTTTTGAATGCTGGCGGTGCTTTCACTCTAGTGGTAGCATGAGACGGAGTCTACAACCCACACAGGTGGCTCAGGTAGTGCAGCTTATCCAGGATGGCACATCAATGCGAGCTGTGGCAAGAAGGTTTGCTGTGTCTGTCAGCGTAGTGTCCAGAGCATGGATACGCTACCAGGAGACAGGCCAGTACATCAGGAGACGTGGAGGAGGCTGTAGGAGGGCAACAACCCAGCAGCAGGACCGCTACCTCCGCCTTTGTGCAAGGAGGAACAGGAGGAGCACTGCCAGAGCCCTGCAAAATGACCTCCAACAGGCCACAACTGTGCATGTGTCTGCTCAAACGGTCAGAAACAGACTCCATGAGGGTGATATGAGGGCCCGACGTCCACAGGTGGGGGTTGTGCTTACAGCCCAACACCGTGCAGGACGTTTGCCATTTTCCAGAGAACACCAAGATTGGCAAATTCGCCACTGGCGCCCTGTGCTCTTCACAGATGAAAGCAGGTTCACACTGAGCACATGTGACAGACGTGACAGAGTCTGGAGACGCCGTGGAGAACGTTCTGCTGCCTGCAACATCCTCCAGCATGACCGGTTTGGCATTGGGTCAGTAATGGTGTGGGGTGGCATTTCTTTGGAGGGCCGCACAGTCCTCCATGTGCTCGCCAGAGGTAGCCTGACTGCCATTAGGTACCGAGATGAGATCCTCAGACCCCTTGTGAGACCATATGCTGGTGCGGTTGGCCCTGGGTTCCTCCTAATGCAAGACAATGCTAGACCTCATGTGGCTGGAGTGTGTCAGCAGTTCCTGCAAGACGAAGGCATTGATGCTATGGACTGGCCCGCCCGTTCCCCAGACCTGAATCCAATTGAGCACATCTGGGACATCATGTCTCGCTCTATCCACCAATGTCACGTTGCACCACAGACTGTCCAGGAGTTGGCAGATGCTTTAGTCCAGGTCTGGGAGGAGATCCCTCAGGAGACCGTCCGCCACCTCATCAGGAGCATGCACAGGCGTTGTAGGGAGGTCATACAGGCACGTGGAGGCCACACACACTACTGAGCCTCATTTTGACTTGTTTTAAGGACATTACATCAAAGTTGGATCAGCCTGTAGTGTGTTTTTCCACCTTAATTTTGAGTGTGACTCCAAATCCAGACCTCCTTGGGTTGAAAAATTAGATTTCCATTTTTTTATTTTTGTGTGATTTTGTTGTCAGCACATTCAACTATGTAAAGAACAAAGTATTTCAGAAGAATATTTAATTAATTCACATCTAGGATGTGTTATTTTTGTGTTCCCTTTATTTTTTTGAGCAGTGTATATAATAAAACTACACAACCAAGGTGTAAGTGTGAACTGATGATTCCTTTCAATCAGGGCAAGATACCACACCCTTATCATAAGTTACCCTTCAACACAATGGGACATATTTATTTATGTCATCAACTGTTTTAAGGCGTAGAAATGCTGCTTTGGGTCTCATGCACACAACCGTGGTTTGCGTCTGCATTATTGGTGGGTCAGATGTGCAGTGACCAGGTTTGGGGTGGCACCAACGCTACACTGGGTCCCACAGACAGTGTCGAGGTGTCACTACGTGTTGCTGAAAGGGCACCCCAATGGGAAATAAGTCCAGAGGGTCAGGATCTGCAGTAAACCAGTGCGCCTCTTTACTGGAGGAATTGAGGTGCAAAATAAAACAGGCGAGGCACAGGGCTGCTTTCTCCAGTTTCCTCCCTGGCAGAAGAAGGGTTTGATGCTGAGGAAAAGCCTGAGCTTGCTGTTCCTCTCTCTTCAGAAGGCTGGTACCCTAGCCAAAGGCTGGAGGTCCATGGTCAGTAGCGCAGTAGTCCGGGTGGCTCCTTGGTCACAGGGCTGGTGGCCCATGGTCTGTGGCTCAATGCCCCTATCTCAGCGTCTTCTTCTGGTCACTCATGCAGGCTGACATAAGTCTTCCCCTCCAAGCACTGGTCCCTAACTGCAGAACACTAGGAGCTCTGACAGCTCCCCTACTAGTGGGAGAGGTGGAGTGGAGAAGCTCAGCACAAACAGATACATTGTAACACTTTCCATCTCTCATAGACTTACATTAGAGCTTCAATAATTCCCAATGCAATGACATGGGAGTTTTTCCAGACAAAAACAAGTTTCCAGACATAACAACATAGCTAAACCAGACATTCAAAAGGTCAGTCATTCTGATTTTGGTGGTAAAATACATCTGGCTTTTTCCCTCCAAAACATGGTCTTCTTTAACCTACATGCTGCAGCTGTGGAAAATTACCAGCTTCTCATTCAAAGTCCTAACAGTCTCACAGTATTCATTAACCCTTTCCACAGAGCCTTGCAAATACAGTGCAAATGAACAGGATATATATCACAACATACATATAAAATGCAGTAACACAGTAATAAACAGTAGAAGTTAACCATTTCAAGAGAAATAAAGTAAGATGTTTTAACTTTGCATAGGGGGAATAGGCAAATGTCTAAATGTCAAAGTACCCCCTTCTCCAGGGCACTGCATTCTCCCCTACTTTAACTGTGGCGTCCCCGACACAGTCAGGACTATTTAACAAAGAAGATTTTTGCAACAAGCACTAATTATGTACATTGGGTTTGAGAAAGTCCAGCTCTAGGGGGCCTTCAATTTTCCCCTAGGGTTCAGGCTCTTAAATATTACAAACTGGATTAATCATTGGCTTTGTAGTCAACAACAAGGTTCTTTTTGTTCCACTTCGGATTCGTGGACTGTCGATGCTGTAATCCACTGGCAACTGCTGATGCATCCTGGTAGCTGGTTCTATGGAACATGCGGGATGCATGTGGCTGATCAAGGCTGTATTCATCAAGCTGGAAATTGGAAGACCTCAGTAAGGTCATCAAAATGGTCATCACTGGTCACCACCTGGGCAAAACAAATAGGAGATACTTTGTTCAGATCACCGAACCAATTACTTGACTGGCAAACGTACCACCAACATAGTCATCACGCACAATATACACGGTGAACATGAGAAAGCCCCTTCTCAATGTGGTCATCATTTTGACCCCTTTTTACTTAACCCTCTATAGGGCTGACCATAACATGTTTGCCTTTTATCACAGCTGGCAATATAACAGACTTCCTAACTGAATGTGATCAGTACATAGCCTTTTAACCCCTTAAGGACTTAGGGCGTACCATTACGCCCTATTTCCCGAATCCTTAAGGACTCAGGGCGTACCGGTACGTCCTAAGTTTAAATCGCGATTGCGGCGTCGCGGGGGTTAATCCGAACAGGATGCCAGCTGAAATCATTCAGCCGGCATCCTGTCACAACGCCAGGGGGGTCATGTAACCCCCCCCCCCGTATCGGCGATCGTCGCAAACCGCAGGTAAATTCAGACCTGCGGTTTGCGGCTTTTACCTGCGGTTGCGGCGGGTGTCGGTGGTGCCATCGGATCCCCATGAGGCTGTGGGGGGGACCCGATGGCATGGAAGGCAGAGCGATGTCTAAGGAAGGCATCGTGCTGCCTTCCGGTGACGAGCCTGTGAGATCCAGCCCCCTGGATCTCACAGGCAGGAAGCTGTATGAGTAATACACACAGTATTACTCATACAGCCAATGCATTCCAATACAGAAGTATTGGAATGCATTGTAAAGGAATATACCCCCCAAAGTTCAAGTCCCAAAGTGGGACAAAAAAAAGAAAGTAAAAAAAAAAGTTGAAAAAATAAAGTTTTCCACCCAAAAAAATTTAAGTTTCAAGTAAAAATAAACAAAAACGTAATTTTCCCCAAATAAAGTTAAAAAAAATTGGTAAAAAATAGGGTAAAAATAAAAAGTATACATATTAGGTATCGCCGCGTCCGTATCGACCGGTTCTATAAACATATAAACATATCACATGACCTAACCCCTCAGATGAACGCCGTAAAAAATAAAAAATAAAAACTGTGCTAAATAACCAATTATTTTGTCACCTTACATCACAAAAAATACAACAGTAAGCAATCAAAAAGGCGTTTGCCCACCAAAATAGTACCAATCTAACCATCACCTCATCCCGCAAAAATTGAGCCCCTACCTGAGACAATCGCCCAAAAAATAAAAAAAACTATGGCTCAGAATATGGAGACACTAAAACATCATTTTTTTTGTTTGAAAAAAGCTGTTATAGTGTAAAACTTATATAAATAAAAAAAGTATACATATTTGGTATCGCCGCGTTCGTATCGACCGGCTCTATAAAAATATCACATAAGCTCTCAGATGAACACCGTAAAAAATAAAAAATAAAAACTGTGCTAAATAAACCATTTTTTGTCAACTTACATCACAAAAAGTGTAATAGCAAGCGATCAAAAAGTCATATGCACCCCATCCCGCAAAAAATGAGACCCTACCTAAGATAATCGCCCAAAAACTGAAAAATCTATGTCTCTCAGAATATGGAGACACTAAAACATGATTTTTTTTTTGTTTCAAAAATTATATTATTGTGTAAAACTTACATAAATAAAAAAAAGTATACATATTAGGTATCACCGCGTCCGTATCGACCGGCTCTATAAAAATATCCCATGACCTAACCCTTCAGATGAACACCGTAAAAAAATGTAAATAAAAACTGTGCTAAATAAACCATTTTTTGTCACCTTACATCACAAATAGTGTAATAGCAAGCGATCAAAAAGTCACACGCACCCCAAAATAGTGCCAATAAAACCGTCATCTCATCCCATAAAAATCCTACCCTACCAAAGGTAATCGCCCAAAAACTGAAAAAATTATGGCTCTCAGACTATGGAAACACTAAAACATGATTTTTTTTTGCTTCAAAAATTTAATCATTGTGTAAAACTTACATAAATAAAAAAAAGTATACATATTAGGTATCGCCGCGTCCGTATCGACTGGCTCTATAAAAATATCACATGACCTAACCCCTCAGATGAATATTGTAAATAACAAAAAATCATATGTACCCTAAACTAGTACCAACAATACTGCCACCCTATCCCGTAGTTTCTAAAATAGGGCCACTTTTTTGGAGTTTCTACTCTAGGGGTGCATCAGGGGGGCTTCAAATGGGACATGGTGTCAAAAAAACCAGTCCAGCAAAATCTGCCTTCCAAAAACCGTATGCATTCCTTTCCTTCTGCGCCCTGCCGTGTGCCCGTACAGCTGTTTACAACCACATATGGGGTGTTTCTGTAAACTACAGAATCAGGGCCATAAATATTGAGTTTTGTTTGGCTGTTAACCCTTGCTTTCTTACTGGTAAAAATGGATTAAAATGGAAAATTTGCCCAAAAATTGAAATTCAGAAATTTCATCTCCATTTGCCAATAACTCTTGTGGAACACCTAAAGGGTTAACGACGTTTGTGAAATCTGTTTTGAATACCTTGAGGGGTGTAGTTTCTTAGATGGGGTCACTTTTATGGAGTTTCTACTCTAGGGTTGCATCAGGGGGGCTTCAAATGGGACATGGTGTCAAAAAAAACAGTCCAGCAAAACCTGCCTTCCAAAAACCTTATGGCATTCCTTTCCTTCTGCGCCCTGCCGTGTGCCCGTACAGCGGTTTACGACCACATATGGGGTGTTTCTGTAAACTACGGAATCAGGGCCATAAATATTGAGTTTGGTTTGGCTGTTAACCCTTGCTTTGTAACTGGAAAAAAATTATTAAAATGGAAAATCTGCCCAAAAAGTAAAATTTTGAAATTGTATCTCTATTTTCCATTAATTCTTGTGGAACACCTAAAGGGTTAACGACGTTTGTAAAATCAGTTTTGAATACTTTGAGGGGTGTAGTTTCTTAGATGGGGTCACTATGTAAGCCTCGCAAAGTGACTTCAGACCTGAACTGGTCCCTAAAATTTGGGTTTTTGAAAATTTGCTTCTAAACTTCTAAGCCTTGTAACATCCCCAAAAAATAAAATATCATTCCCAAAATGATCCAAACATGAAGTAGACATATGGGGAATGTAAAGTAATAACTATTTTTGGAGGTATTACTATGTATTATAGAAGTAGAGAAATTGCAACTTGGAAATCTGCAATTTTTTACCAATTTTTGGTAAATTTGGTATTTTTTATAAATAAAAATGGATTTTTTTGCATTTATCTGGCACATTGTTCGCTCTATATATCTGCAATGTGCATTTAGATTAGGAGAAATGGCCTTTCTGAATGTGTGTCTGTTCTTTGCTCTTTACTGGATAGTAATCCCCTGGGAGACAGAACTGGTATGAAGCCCTCTATATTGTTTTTGTCATTTATATTATTCACTACCATTATATAAAAGCTGCAAATCTGTATATACTGTATAGACCCACTATTTACAGATAGCATTTGTCCTATCCTAGTGTATTTAGCCTTTAGTAAACCACACCAGGGGCAGCCAATAAACCTCAGGTGTATTTTCTACAACTTGAAAGTACTGTACTGGTCAGACGTATGAAAGCACAATTTTCTATTGTGGCCACTAGGTGGTGCACTTTTAACATAGGGTAAACTGGTCACACCAAACCCTTATTACCCTTCCTTTATACCTCCAGTTACTATTAGTTTTATTCATTTATATAGCACCAGCATAATCAGTAGCGCTGTCCAGAGTTTGCCATCCCTCACATCAGCACCTGTTCTTTGAGTTCAGAATCTAAATTCCTAACTAATCTACAGTATCTGCATGTTTTTGGAGCATGGGAGGCAACTGGACTACCTAGAACAGGGATGCCCAACCTGCTGCCCTCCAGCCTGGACAGCTTACAGCTATTAGGGCATGCTGGGAGGGCAGGTTGAGCATCCTTGACCTAGAGGAACCCACACACAAACACAGTGAGAACATACAAACTTCATGCAAATGCTGCACTTGGTCGGATTTGATCCCAACATTGCAAGGCAACAGTACTAACCACTGAACCACCATGCAGCCCCAGTTATGTTAAATTCCTTAATTACTTCAGTTATATTCATGAGCGAGTTCTACAGTACTTTGTTCTATAGATGCATGGGCTTGGTCTCCTTAGCTTGCATGTACAGTCCAAGAGCCTTGTTTCACTTTGCGAATATAGTTGTATTGCTTTGCTTCTGACTCTGCAGAGTAATTCCTATATGTCCCTACAACGTCTGCAACTGTGCAGAAATCACACGTAGACTCCCCATAGTGAGGGCAGAGACACTACTTCCTTCCCGATCTCTGAATATAAAGTGCTCAATGGGGCACATTTACTAAGCTCGCCTTTTTCTTCATCATTTTCTACTCTTTTTTCCCCATCATGTGGACGCATTTAGGGTTTGATTTATTATTTGGCGCATACGTGAAAAAGTGCACCAAAAAAATCTCAATTGCACCACAAAATTATACACATGTGGACAAAAAAATATGCCACCCTCTTTTTAAGCAACTTTGTACGACAAAAAAGGATGGACGAATGTTAAATGTGTCCTCAAAAAAGGCGTACCTAAGTGCACCTAAAGAATTTGTCGTTAAATCAGAAAATGGCGCAAGCATTGCAAAACACGACAAAACAGGTGCAACAATGTTAATAAATTTATGTTAATAAATTGTGCGGACACACAAAAAAAAAAACAAGGGTATCAAAGAGAGAATACAACAAAAAAGTGGCGCAGAAACTTTAGTACATGTGCCCTGGTGAGCAGATTAAGTGTTGACATATTACATAATTGCCAGGAAGCTGCAGGAGCTGCTGTGACTTATTAGGGCCAGATCAGCTCTTTAGCGTGAGAATATAGGCTGTATTTTCCCCCATATCTCCAAACTTTTGGAAATGGCAAGGAGGGACAGTAGCAGTGGCACCACAGCAAATTTTGTAATACCAAGCCCAACATTTAACTTCACCCCATGCATATCTAAACATGCCCAATCCCTCCCAATTCCCTTAGTGCCGCCACACAGAAGTTATATCCACATTGTGCCCCCTCAAAGTACTTATGCCCACATTTTGCCCCCTTACAAAAGTTAGGCCCACATTGTGCACCTTTACAGTAGATATGCCTGCACTGTGTCCCCTTACAGTACCTATGACCACATTGTGCTCCCTTTTAGTATTGCCCCTTTTGTTGAAAAAAATAATAATATAAATACTCACCTAGGCCGTTCCCCTGATGATCACAGCACATTCTGTGCTCCCCAACAGGCAGAATGGGGGTCACAGGAGAAAGGCCTCAGGCCTGGATGCTGCTCCTTAATAGCCCAGCAACGTGATGTGTGACCGCATCATGCCTGCTGGGGAGTGCTGGTAGCTGAGTTGAATTGTGAAGCAGGGAGCTTACGGCTCCTATGGATGCAAAGACAGTTGAGATCGTGAAATAACTTGGCCCTTCTGGGACTCCGGGACAGCCACTGAAATCCTGGTCTTTGGTTGAGAGGTATGTTTTCCCTCTTAAAATAGAAAAGAACTTCATGGCACTCCACTTTCTTGTGCTAGGAGTAGGGTTCCCACCCCAAACGTAAAAAGATATGGAAACTCCAGCAATGTAGATGCCATAGCTCATCTGTGCTGAAGCACCTTTCTTACATCGCATATCTCCTGGAAACTTTACCTATCGCGGCATTAGTTTGATAAAGACCCTGCGAGGCCGAAACGTCACACCTGATTTATACAGCCGCATTTTCCAATAAAGACTCACGAGTTTGCATCTACATTGCTGGAGTTTCTATATCTTTCTTACCTCTTAAAATGTCAGCCCAGTTAGACTAAGTTCACACGGCAAAATCAGCAGCAGGTTGTTTTTGGTGGCAGCTTTGTAATTTGGTGGAGGTTTTAGGCGTTTTTACAAAAGTATTTGAAGAGTATTTGGTTGAGGTTTCTCTGCTTTCCCATTGACCTAAAAATACTCTGACTTCTCCACTCAGCTCTTACAAAGATGTCTATCCTGTGTCCCCAGCTGCTTCAGAATGCTCCATACGAAATTTCAGAGATTGCACACCTGATGCTTTATTCGGCACATCTGATGGTGCGAGACGTGGCTTGACATTCTCTCTCTACCCTGGCAACCAGAAAGGGGGTTTGCTAGTAGATTCAATTAAAGATATATGTAAAAAAAAAAACATTTTTTTTTTTTTATCATTTTGATGAAAAGAACATAAAAATGATGTCCCGTGAATCAGGCAAAAAATATTTTGATAGCTTAAAGAAGACCTGTCACCTCTCCTGACATGCCTATTTTAATAGCTTCATGCATTCCCTGTGTAATAACAATTCTGGAACATCTATTTTTATGGCTCTATGTTGTGCTATTCTTCTATTATTTCTACTAGAAGTTATGAATGAATTGCAAGCAGTCTGCAGTAAGGGTACAGAGGGGTACCAGTTAAGAGTGTTGGGGGTTATTACATGGGGAAACTGTAACTAGGGTTGAGAAAACCCGAACTGTAAAGTTCGGGTTCGTACCGAACTTTAGGATTTTTGGACCCCGGATCCGATACCGAACATTTTTGTAAAAGTTCGGTGTTCGGCGCTTTCTTGGCGCTTTTTGAAAGGCTGCACAGCAGCCAATCAACAAGCATCATACTACTTGCCCCAAGAAGGGGCATGGCTGTGATCGGCCAGAGCAGCATGTGACCCAGGCTTTATATAAGCTTGGGTCACGTAGCGCTGCACGTCACTCTGCTGTTACAAGTGTAGGGAGAGGATGCTGCTGGACTTGTGATTTCAGGAAGAGAATAGGAGAGAATCTAACTCAGCGATCTACAGACAAATAGTTGTGTGGGTGCAGGGCACTATCGTTTTACCCTGCCCTGAGCTCATTGACCAAAAATACAAACTTTTAGAATTCTGTTAGGTGGGTGGCGGCGGCCATTTTATGCATGCTCAGTGCACCAGCACTGCATCTGAGCTTTTGGGACATTGCAAATCAGCATTTTTTGGGGGGCAAACTACAACATCTGGATTAGTCAGTGTGCAATTTAAGGTAGAAATACACCCATCATTTTCTGGGGTTTGAAAAACACATATTTTTTTCAAAAAACAGTATTTGCCAGATCTGCAAGTGTTAAATTCAAGTTTAATATATACAGCATTCATATTCTGTTAGCAAAAAAAGACTTTTTGTGCAATCTACAACATCTGTATTAGTCAGTGTGCAATTTAAGCAATTTAAGCTAGAAATACACCCATCATTTTCTGGGGTTTGAAAAACACACTTTTATTTTCAAAAAACAGTATTTGCCAGATCTGCAAGTGTTAAATTCAAGTTAAATATATACAGCATTCATATTCTGTTAGCAAAAATACACTTTTTGGGCAATCTACAACATCTGTATTAGTCACTGTGCAATTTAAGCTAGAATTACACCCACCAAAAGTGGGGAAAAAATAGCAGTGCGTCTTATGGGGCGAATGCTGCTGATTTTGCCGAATTTTTAATGATACAGCTGTGAGGGAGGAGGGGCTGGGGGCCGGCATCTGCTTTTTTAATGACAGCGGGGCCCATGCGCCGCCCACTTTATGAATGATGAAGCAGGCGGCGTGGGCGCATGATGTAGTGACTCATGCTGCCAGCGCCCGTCCTCCCGGCCTGCCTCCTCCCACCTCTCTGCTGCCTACTGAGCGCTTGTAGTTGTAAGTAATACAGGCGCTGATTATGCGATTATATACATAATTAACTATTACAGATACGATTATACAGTGAGCGGGGCCCGTGTAGTAGAATACAGTCACTGCACGGGCCCCGCTGTTATTATAAAAGCAGATGCGACCCCCACCCCCTGTATTGAGGGTCATTCACTACAAGGACACTGTTATGGAGGGGATCTGTGGATGACACATAGCATAAGATGCTATATATGTGTCATCCACAGAT
This sequence comes from Bufo bufo, assembly GCF_905171765.1. Lineage (NCBI taxonomy): Eukaryota > Metazoa > Chordata > Amphibia > Anura > Bufonidae > Bufo > Bufo bufo. The sequence goes on from NC_053391.1 coordinate 159,883,408, forward strand.
CCCCCCCATAACTGTCATACACAGATCCCCATAACAGTGCCATCCAGAGACCCCAATAAGAGCCACCCACAGATCCTCCATAAGTGTCACCCACAGATCCTCCATAAGTGTCACCGACAGATCCCCCATAACAGTGCATCACCCACAGATCCCCCATAACAGTTCGCCATCCACAGATCCCCCATAACAGTGCGCCATCCACAGACCACAATTAGTTCAAAACCCACCAAAAGCACACCTATTGGTTAAAAATAATTTTTTTCTTATTTTCCTCCTCAAAAACCTAGGTGCGTCTTATGGGCCGCTGCGTCTTATAGGGCGAAAAATACGGTAAGCTAGAAATACACCCATCATTTTCTGGGGTTTGAAAAACACTTATTTGACAAAAAACACTATTTTCAGGCCTTGCAGCATCAGCACGTGTGAAATTACAGGCTTATATACTGCTGTCAAATTCAGTTGTTAAACAAACAGTCGTTTGGGCTCCAAAAATTTAGTTGGCAGCCTTTGATGCAGATGTTATTGTGAGATACACCCTTAATACATTTGGGTTACATTCAGAGATTTTAAATACTGCCATTTGGTGCACCAATATTGAATTCAGGCATACAGAGGTTCAGGCCCTGTGAGATACCACCTCTACATACAGGGGTTTGAATTAGGCATTTAAAATACAGCCATTTTAATTACCGCCTTTTTGTGCAAAGATATATTTACTTCAGGCCTACACTGATTCAGGGCGTTTGTGATCCCCCCTACATACAGGGGTTTGAATTAGGCATTTGAAATACAGCCATTTGAAATACAGCTTTTCTGTGCAAAGATATATTTACTTAGGCCTACAGAGGTTCAGGCCCTCTGAGATACTACCTCTACATACAGGGGTTTGAATTAGGCATTTGAAATACAGCCATTTTAAATACCGCCTTTTTGTGAAAAGATATATTTACTTCAGGGCTACACTGATTCAGGGCGTTTGTGATCCCCACTATACATACAGGGGTTTGAATTAGGCATTTGAAATACAGTCATTTGAAACACAGCCTTTTTGTGCAAAGATATATTTACTTCAGGCCTACACTGATTCAGGGCATTTGTGATCCCCACTGTACATACAGGGGTTTGAATTAGTCATTTGAAATACATCCTTTTTGTGGAAAGATATATTTACTTCAGGCCTACACTGGTTCAGACCGTGTGAGATACCCCCCTACATACAGGGGTTTGAATCAGGCATTTGAAATACAGCCATTTGAAATACAGCCTTTTTGTGCAAAGATATATTTTCTTCAGGCCTACAGAGGTTCAGGCCCTCTGAGATGCCCCCTCTACATACAGGGGTTTGAATCAGGCATTTGAAATATAGCCATTTGAAATACTGCCTTTTTGTGCAAAGATATATTTACTTCAGGCCTTCACTGATTCAGGGCGTGTATGATCCCCCCTATACATACAGGGTTTTGAATCAGGCATTTGAAATACAGCCATTTGGTGCAAATAAATCTTTAATTCAGGCCTACACTGATTCAGGGCGTGTGTGATCCCCCCTATACATACAGGGGTTGGATTCAGCCATTTGAAATACAGCCATTTGAAATACAGCCATTAGAAATACAGCCATTTAACCGCCTCCGGACTGCCTAACACACAGATGCGTCCTGGAGGGGGTCGATTCATTCCTCCTGGACGCATCCGTGCGTCATCTCGCGAGACACAAGATTTCCTGTGAACGTGCGCACACAGGCGCGCGCGTTCACAGGATCGGAAGGTAAGCGAGTGGATCTGCAGCCTGCCAGCGACGATCGTTCGCTGGCAGGCTGTAGATGCGATTTTTTTTAACCCCTAACAGGTATATTAGACGCTGTTTTGATAACAGCGTCTAATATACCTGCTACCTGGTCCTCTGGTGGTCCCTTTTGCTTGGATCGGCCACCAGAGGACACAGGCAGCTCTGTAATAAGTAGCACCAAGCACCACACTACACTACCCACCCCCAGTCACTTATTAACCCCTTATGAACCCCTGATCAGGGAGTCTATATGGGGTGATCACCCCCCTGTCATTGATCACCTCCCTGTAAGGCTCCATTCAGACGTCCGTAAGTTTTTTACAGATCCACGGATACATGGATCGGATCCGCAAAACACATACGGACGTCTGAATGGAGCCTTACAGGGGGGTGATCACCCTTACTGATCACCCCTCTGTCATTGATCACCCCCCTGTAAGGCTCCATTCAGAAGTCCGTATATTTTTTACGGATCCACGGATACATGGATCGGATCCGCAAAACACATACGGACGTCTGAATGGAGCCTTACAGGGGGTCGATCAATGACAGGGGGGTGATCCCCCCATATAGACTCCCTGATCACCCCCCTGTCATTAATCACCCCCCTGTCATTGATCACCCCCCTGTAAGGCTCCATTCAGACGTCCGTATGTTTTTTACGGATCTACGGATACATGGATCGGATCCGCAAAACACATACAGACGTCTGAATGGAGCCTTACAGGGGGGTGATCACCTCATATAGACTCCCTGATCACCCCCCTGTCATTGATCACCCCCTTGTCATTGATCACCCCCCTGTCATCCTGTCATTGATCACCCCCCTGTAAGGCTCCATTCAGACGTCCGTATGTTTTTTACAGATCCACGGATCGGATCCGCAAAACACATACGGACGTCTGAATGGAGCCTTACAGGGGGGTGATCAATGACAGGGGGGTGATCACCCCATATAGACTCCCTGATCACCCCCCTGTCATTGATCACCCCCCTGTAAGGCTCCATTCAGACGTCCGTATGTTTTTTACGGATCCACGGATACATGGATCGGATCCGCAAAACACATACGGACGTCTGAATGGAGCCTTACAGGGGGGTGATCAATGACAGGGGGGTGATCACCCCATATAGTCTCCCTGATCACCCCCCTGTCATTGATCACCCCCCTGTAAGGCTCCATTCAGACATTTTTTTGGCACAAGTTAGCGGAAATTGTTTTTTTTTTTTGTTTGTTTTTTCTTACAAAGTCTCATATTCCACTAACTTGTGTCAAAAAATAAAATCTCACATGAACTCCCCATACCCATCACGGAATCCAAATGAGTAAAATTTTTTAGACATTTATATTCCAGACTTCTTCTCACGCTTTAGGGCCCCTAAAATGCCAGGGCAGTATAAATACCCCACATGTGACCCCATTTCGGAAATAAGACACCCCAAGGTATTCCGTGAGGGGCATATTGAGTCCATGAAAGATTGAAATTTCCCAAGTTAGCGGAAAGGGAGACTTTGTGAGAAAAAAAACAAAAAAAAATCAATTTACGCTAACTTGTGGCAAAAAAAAAAATTTCTATGAACTCGCCATGCCCCTCATTGAATACCTTGGGGTGTCTTCTTTCCAAAATGGGGTCACATGTGGGGAATTTATACTGCCCTGGCATTTTAGGGGCCCTAAAGCGTGAGAAGAAGTCTGGGATCCAAATGTCTAAAAATGCCCTCATAAAAGGAATTTGGGCCCCTTTGCGCATCTAGGCTGCAAAAAAGTGTCACACATGGGGTATCTCCGTACTCAGGAGAAGTTGGGCAATGTGTTTTGGGGTGTCATTTTACATATATCCATACTGGGTGAGATAAATATCTTGGTCAAATGCCAACTTTGTATAAAAAAATGGGAAAAGTTGTCTTTTGCCAAGATATTTCTCTCACCCAGCATGGGTATATGTAAAAAGACACCCCAAAACACATTGCCCTACTTCTTCTGAGTACGGTGATACCAGATGTGTGACACTTTTTTGCAGCCTAGGTGGGCAAAGGGGCCCACATTCCAAAGAGCACCTTTCGGATTTCACAGGGCATTTTTTACAGATTTTGATTTCAAACTACTTCTCACGCATTCGTGCCCCTAAAATGCCAGGGCAGTATAACTACCCCACAAGTGACCCCATTTAGGAAAGAAGACACCCCAAGGTATTCCGTGAGGGGCATGGCGAGTTCCTAGAATTTTTTATTTTTTGTCACAAGTTAGCGGAAAATGATGATTTTTTTTTTTTCTTACAAAGTCTCATATTCCACTAACTTGTGACAAAAAATAAAAACTTCCATGAACTCACTATGCCCATCATGAAATACCTTGGGGTGTCTTCTTTCCAAAATGGGGTCACTTGTGTGGTAGTTATACTGCCCTGGCATTTTAGGGGCACGAATGCTTGAGAAGTAGTTTGAAATCAAAATGTGTAAAAAATGCCCTGTGAAATCCGAAAGGTGCTCTTTGGAATGTGGGCCCCTTTGCCCACCTAGGCTGCAAAATAGTGTCACACATCTGGTATCGCCGTACTCAGAAGAAGTTGGGAAATGTGTTTTGGTGTGTCTTTTTACATATACCCATGCTGGGTGAGAGAAATATCTTGGCAAAAGACAACTTTTCCCATTTTTTTTATACAAAGTTGGCATTTGACCAAGATATTTATCTCACCCAGTATGGATATATGTAAAATGACACCCCAAAACACATTGCCCAACTTCTCCTGAGTACGGAGATACCACATGTGTGACACTTTTTTGCAGCCTAGATGCGCAAAAAATTTAAAACTGAAAGTGAAAAATGTCATTTTTTTGCAAAAATTTTGTTAAATTTCGATTAATAACAAAAAATGTAAAAATGTCAGCAGCAATGAAATACCACCAAATGAAAGCTCTATTAGTGAGAAGAAAAGGAGGTAAAATTAATTTGGGTGGTAAGTTGCATGACCGAGCAATAAACGGTGAAAGTAGTGTAGTGCAGAAGTGTAAAAAGTGGCCTGGTCATTAAGGGTGTTTAAGCTAGGGGGGCTGAAGTGGTTAAAATACAGCAATTTTGTGCAAAGAAATCTTTAATTGAGGCCTAGTCTGGTTCAGGCCGTGTGTGATACACCCTTTTTCATACTGTCGTTCTTTTTTACTATTAATTAAACACCCATTTAGGGCAAGATCCTAAATTCAAAAAATATGAGGAGAGCGTCAAATAAGGGACATGGCCCAGGTCGTGGTGCTGCTGGTGGAGCTCCTCTTGCAGGGAGAGGACGTGGTCGATCTGTGCCAGCTACACGCACAAGTGAAACCCCTTCCTAAGGTGCGAGTAGGCGACAAAACCTGCAGCGGTATTTGGTCGGGCCTAATGCTGCTCTACGAATGGTGAGGCCTGAACAAGTACAGTTGATAGTAGATTGGGTTGCTGACAGTGGATCCAGTTCCTTCACATTGTCTCCCACCCAGTCTCCTGTGAAGAGCACAGTTGGCACCTGCAGCCGATGTCCATCAGTCTTTCACCTCACCCCCTTGCAAATCAGCCAAGCAGTCTGAGCCCCAAGTCATGCAGCAGTCTCTTCTGCTTTTTGATGACTCTGTTAGCAGGGTTTCCCAGGGCCATCCACCTAGCCCTGTCCCAGAAGTGGAAGAGATTGAGTCCACTGATGCCCAACTACTTATTTTTCAAGATGAGTACATGGGAGGACCATCGCAGCACGTCTCGGATGATGACGAAACACAGGTGCCAACTGCTGGTGCTTTCGAAAGCGTGCAGACCGACAAGGAAGTCAGGGGAGAAGACTGGGTGGAAGATGATGTGGAGGACGATGAGGTCCTCGACCCCACATGTAATCAAGGTCATACGAGTGACCGATGTAGTTCGGAGGAAGAGGCGGTGATCGCACAGAGCCACCAGCACAGCAGAAGAGGGAGCAGGGTGCAAAAGCGGAGCGGCCGTCCTCTAGACAGTACTCCTCCTACTGCCCACCGCAGCAAGGGACCGAGCACACCAAAGCCAGCTCCAAGGAGTTCCCTGGCGTGGCAGTTCTTCAGACAATGTGCTGACGACAAGACACGAGTGGTTTGCACGCTGTGCAATCAGAGCCTGAAGCGAGGCATAAACGTTCTCAACCTGAGCACAACCTGCATGACCAGGCATTTAAGTGCAAAGCACGAGCTGCAGTGGAGTAGACACCTCAAAAACCAAGAAAGGTCTCTGGCTCCTCCTGCTTCCTCTTCTGCTGCAGTCGCGGCCTCTTCATCCACCTCTGGAGTGACAGTGCCACCTGGCACCCCACAAACAGAGCATCTGCCAGCAACATCAACACCTGGGTCACCAAGCATCTCCACAATGTCACACGGCTCTCAGCTCTCCATATGCCAAAACGCTGGAGAGGAAGAGGAAGTACCCCCCTACCCACCCGCGATCCCTAGCCCTGAATGCCAGCATTTCTAAATTACTTGCCTTTGAAATGCTGTCATTCCGTCTGGTGGAGACGGATAGTTTTAAAGGCCTTATGGCGGTGGCTGTCCCACAGTATGTTGTGCCCAGCCGCCACTACTTTTCAAGGCGAGCCTGTCACGGATGAGAGTGGGGGAAACCCTCATCCGTGCGATGTAAGCGGATGGATGGTAGCTGCTAGGCCAGGAACACAGGATCAGGGAGCAGGTCACCTCCTATCGCGTCCCTAATGCTGACCCTGACTCCTATCCGTATGAGCCAACCCAGATGGTAGGAGGGCTCATACTCCAGAACCTAGGGTCCCTACTAGCCCTAAGGAAATCCCTGGACTTAGGAGCAGGGTAAGACGACCTGTTCCTCCTAGACATGGACGAACAGGTGTCTAACTGGCCAAGCTGCAAGGAAGAGAGTACATATACAGCCTATGGATATGGCAGGTGAGTGAAACCACTTCCACACCTACCTTACACAGACACACTGACTGGAACCCGTGCTCAAATGCTGATGTCCACACCAAACATAAAAAGGACACAGCACACACACATAAACACACAGGAAACCAGATCCATAGCTGCAATGAGGATAGACACCACACAAACATAAACATAACATCTTGACATGTCTTTTATGACCACAAGGGTGGCCCTCACTAGAAGATGGTATAAGGATACCAGGAGGATGACTCCAGCATAACATGCCTGGAGTACCCCTCAGCTACAGGCTTCCAGCAGAGACCAAATAGCCCAAGTAACCACACCCACACAGACACACACTGGGAAGGGAGTTAACCCTTCCAACACCAGACTAGGTAAAGTAACCACTTAAAGGGGAAGTGAACATACAACTAAATCCCGTGCACACCAAACGAAGTGCACACATAAAACTACACATTGCCAGAGGCAAGCGCATGCATAGACAGCGAGCCGCCTAGCCACCAGCTCAGGCTGCTCCACTGCCAAGAACCTTATGTTACCAGCGGCAACCACAGGTGAGGCAACATACTAGCAGCCCTCACCTGGTTGAGAACAATACCAGACCGCGGGCAATTGCATGCGTCACAAGGAGTCACTACCATGACCATAGTCGTGACAGAGCCATCCCTTCCCTTCACAACCAAGTAGGGGACAAAATCAGGTGTGCACTGCGCAACGCCATCTGTGGCAAGGTGCACCTGACTACGGATACGTGGACCAGTAAGCACGGTCAGGGCCATCATATCTCCATAACAGCACACTGTGTAAATGCAGTGGCGGCTGGGCCTGAGGCGGATAGCAGTTTGGCGCATGTCCTTCCACCACCGAGAATTGCAGGGCGCTTCAGTTTGCCTCCTGTTGCTTCCTCCTCCTACTCCGCTTCCTCATCCTCTACCAGCTCCTCATCCGGTCAGCGTAACACCTTCACCACCAACTTCAGCACAGCCAGGGGTAAACGACAGCAGGCAGTTTTAAAACTTATCTGTTTGGGGAACAAACCCCACACCGCGCAGAACCTGTGAATGGGCCTTGAACAACAGACCGATGAGTGGTTGGTGCCAGTCAGCCTCAAGCCCGGCCTGGTGGTGTGCGATAATGGGCGAAATCTTGTAGCAGCTCTGGGTCTAGCCGGTTTGACGCACATCCCTTGCCTGGAGCATGTGCTGAATTTGGTGGTGCATAGATTCCTTAAAAATTACCCCGATATGTCAGAGCTGCTGCATAAAGTGCGGGCTGTCTGTGAGCGCTTTCGGTGTTCTCACCCTGCTGCTGCTCGCCTGTCAGCGCTGCAGCGTAACTTCGGCCTTCCCGCTCACCGCCTCATATGCGACGTGCCCACAAGGTGGAACTCCACCTTGCACATGCTGGCCAGACTGTGCGAGCAGCAGCAGGCGATAGTGGAGTTTCAGAAGCAGCACGCACGGGTGAGTCGCTCGGCGGAACAGCACCGCTACACCACCAATGACTGGGCCTCCATGCGAGACCTGTGTTCCTTGTTGCGCTGTTTCGAGTACTCCACCAACATGGCCAGTGGCGATAACGCCGTTCTCAGCGTTACTATCCCACTTCTATGCCTCCTTAAAAAACGCTCATGGAGATGATGGAAGAGGATGTGGCACAGGAGGAGGAGGAGGAAGAGGGATCATTTCGTAGGGTTTCCCGCCAGTCATTCCCAAGTGGCTCCGAGGGTGGGTTCCTGCACCCACAAACCCAAGGTACACAAATGTCCAGCCAGGGCACAGTTCTGGAGGATGAGGAGGTGGAGGATGAGGAGGAGGAGATGCAGGAGGAGGAACCATGTTCACAGCAGGGTGGCACCCAGACCAGCTCATGGCCATCACTGGTGCGTGGATGGGGGGATACAGAGGGCACAGACGATACACCTCCCACAGAGGACAGCTTTTCGTTGCCTCTGGGCAGCCTGGCACACATGAGCGATTACATGCTGCAGTGTCTCCACAACGACCGCCGAGTTGCCCACATTCTAACTTGTACTGATTACTGGGTGGCCACGCTTCTGGATCCCCGTTATAAGGACAACGTACCGTCCTTAATTCCGTCACTGGAGTGTGATCGTAAGATGCGCGAGTACAAGCGCACGCTGGTAGACACGCTGCTGGTGGCATTCCCACCTGACAGCGGGGGGCACAGTGGAAGCACAAGGCGAAGGCAGAGGACGAGGAAGAGGTTGCCAACGCAGCTGGGGCACCGCCAGCACCTCAGAAGGCAGGGTTAGTATGGCCGAAATATGGAAAAGCTTTATCAGCACGCCACAACAACCAGCACCACCAGCTGATATGGAACGTCTTAGCAGGAGGCAGCATTTCACCAACATGGTGGAGCAGTATGTGTGCACACGCCTACACGTACTGAATGACGGGTCTGCCCCCTTCAACTTCTGGGTCTCCAAATTGGGCACATGGCCTGAGCTTGCCCTTTACGCCTTGGAGGTGCTGGCCTGCCCTGCAGACAGTGCATTATCTGAACGTGTGTTTAGCACGGCAGGGGGCGTCATCATAGACAAGCGCAGCCGCCTGTCCACAGCCAACCTGGACAAGCTCACATTCATTAAAATGAACCAGGCTTGGATCCAACAAGACTTGTCTGTACCTTGTGCAGAATAGACATTTATACCACCATCAAACATACATTCTTGTACTCAAGTCAAGTGCAATGATTCTTTGTTTTATTTTATTTTTATTTGTCCCAATATTTTGGGGGCTACCTACCCAATAAAAAAAAAATTAAAAAAAAACATTGTTGGCTACCTCCTCCTCCTCCATTGCTGCCTCCACCTACAACACGACATTCACCGCCTACTCAACCTCTGACTCCATATCCACCTCCTTCTCTGAGTTGCAGATAATTAGTAATTTTTTTTATTTATTTTTATTTTAAGTTATTTCCCTATTCACATTTGTTTGCAGAGCAGTTGCCATGCTCTTAAGCACATTTTACTGCCTTTTACATCCCTCTAGCCTTTTCAAGGACTATTTTAGAGCCATTTTATGCAAAAAAAGTGCCAATTTTAGTGCCCTAAATTGAAAAAAATCTTATTTTCAATTGTCGGGTGACATTTTACAATTTTTGGCATATACAAACCCCTGCTGTGCCTGGGTGACAGGGGCCTAAATCTCTCAAAATCCTCTGTTCTATTGCTGGGTGACATGAAACCCCTTTTGCAGTGAATGAACCCCTTCTGTGCCTGGGTGACAGGGGCCTAAATCTCTCAAAATCCTCTGTTCTATTGCTGGGTGACATGAACCCCCTTTTGCTGTGAATGAACCCCTGCTGTGCCTGAGTGACAGGGGCCTAAATCTCTCAAAATCCTCTGTTCTATTGCTGGGTGACAAGAACCCCCTTTTGCCGTGAATGAATCCCTGCTGTGCCTGGGTGACAGGGGACTAAATCTCTCAAAATCCTCTGTTCTATTGCTGGGTGACATAAACTCCCTTTTGCCGTGAATGAACCCCTGCTGTGCCTGGGTGACAGGGGCCTAAATCTCTCAAAGTCCTCTGTTCTATTGCTGGGTGACATGAACCCCCTTTTGCCGTGAATGAACCCCTGCTGTGCCTGGGTGACAGGGGCCTAAATCTCTCAAAATCCTCTGTTCTATTGCTGGGTGACATGAACCCCCTTTTGCCGTGAATAAATCCCAGCTGTGCCTGGGTGACATGGGCCTCGTTCTCTCAAAATCCTCTGTTCTATTGCTGGGTGACATGAACCCCCTTTTGCCGTGAATGAACCCCTGCTCTGCATTGCTGACAGGGAACTAAATTTAGTGAAAACATCTGTTACTGATCGGAAGATGCGCGACTACAAGCGCACGCTGATGATGGCATTCCCACCTGACAGCGGGGGCACAGTGGAAGCACAAGGCGAAGGCAGACGAGGAGGAAGAGGTCGCCAATGCAGCTGAGGCACCGCCAGCACCTGAGAAGGCAGGGTTAGCATGGCCAAAATGTGGAAAAGCTTTATCAGCCTTGGAGGTGCTGACCTGCCCTGCAGCCAGTGCACAGTCGTGGCCAAAAGTTTTGAGAATTACATAAATATTGGAAATTGGAAAAGTTGCTGCTTAAGTTTTTATAATAGCAATTTGCATATACTCCAGAATGTTATGAAGAGTGATCAGATGAATTGCATAGTCCTTCTTTGCCATGAAAATTAACTTAATCCCAAAAAAACCTTTCCACTGCATTTCATTGCTGTCATAAAAGGACCTGCTGAGATCATTTCAGTAATCGTCTTGTTAAGTCAGGTGAGAATGTTGACGAGCACAAGGCTGGAGATCATTATGTCAGGCTGATTGGGTTAAAATGGCAGACTTGACATGTTAAAAGGAGGGTGATGCTTGAAATCATTGTTCTTCCATTGTTAACCATGGTGACTTGCAAAGAAACGCGTGCAGCCATCATTGCGTTGCATAAAAATGGCTTCACAGGCAAGGATATTGTGGCTACTAAGATTGCACCTCAATCAACAATTTATAGGATCATCAAGAACTTCAAGGAAAGTGGTTCAATTCTTGTTAAGAAGGCTTCAGGGCGTCCAAGAAAGTCCAGCAAGCGCCAGGATCGTCTCCTAAAGAGGATTCAGCTGCGGGATCGGAGTGCCACCAGTGCAGAGCTTGCTCAGGAATGGCAGCAGGCAGGTGTGAGCGCATCTGCACGCACAGTGAGGCGAAGACTTTTGGAAGATGGCCTGGTGTCAAGAAGGGCAGCAAAGAAGCCACTTCTCTCCAAAAAAACATCAGGGACAGATTGATCTTCTGCAGAAAGTATGGTGAATGGACTGCTGAGGACTGGGGCAAAGTCATATTCTCAGATGAAGCCTCTTTCCGATTGTTTGGGGCATCTGGAAAAAGACTTGTCCGGAGAAGAAAAGGTGAGTGCTACCATCAGTCCTGTGTCATGCCAACAGTAAAGCATCCTGAGACCATTCATGTGTGGGGTTGCTTCTCATCCAAGGGAGTGGGCTCACTTACAATTTTGCCCAAAAACACAGCCATGAATAAAGAATGGTACCAAAACACAGGCAAGGATATTGTGGCTACTAAAATTGCACCTCAATCAACAATTTATAGGATCATCAAGAACTTCAATGAAAGAGGTTCAATTCTTGTTAAGAAGGCTTCAGGGCGTCCAAGAAAGTCCAGCAAGCGCCAGGATCGTCTCCTAAAGAGGATTCAGCTGCGGGATCGGAGTGCCACCAGTGCAGAGCTTGCTCAGGAATGGCAGCAGGCAGGTGTGAGCACATCTGCACGCACAGTGAGGCGAAGACTTTTGGAAGATGGCCTGGTGTCAAGAAGGGCAGCAAAGAAGCCACTTGGCTCCAAAAAAACATCAGGGACAGATTGATCTTCTGCAGAAAGTATGGTGAATGGACTGCTGAGGACTGGGGCAAAGTCATATTCTCAAATGAAGCCTCTTTCCGATTGTTTGGGGCATCTGGAAAAAGACTTGTCCGGAGAAGAAAAGGTGAGCGCTACCATCAGTCCTGTGTCATGCCAACAGTAAAGCATCCTGAGACCATTCATGTGTGGGGTTGCTTCTCATCCAAGGGAGTGGGCTCACTTACAATTTTGCCCAAAAACACAGCCATGAATAAAGAATGGTACCAAAACACCCTCCAACAGCAACTTCTTCCAACAATCCAACAACAGTTTGGTGAAGAACAATGCATTTTCCAGCACGATGGAGCACCGTGCCATAAGGCAAAAGTGATAACTAAGTGGCTCGGGGACCAAAACGTTGACATTTTGGGTCCATGGCCTGGAAACTCCCCAGATCTTAATTCCATTGAGAACTTGTGGTCAATCCTCAAGAGGCGGGTGGACAAACAAAAACCCACTAATTCTGACAAACTCCAAGAAGTGATTATGAAAGAATGGGTTGCTATCAGTCAGGAATTGGCCCAGAAGTTGATTGAGAGCATTCCCAGTCGAATTGCAGAGGTCCTGAAAAAGAAGGGCCAACACTGCAAATACTGACTGCATAAATGTCATGTAATTGTCGATAAAAGCCTTTGAAACGTATGAAGTGCGTGCAATTATATTTCACTACATCACAGAAACAACTTTTCACAAACAACTTTGTGAAAACTAATATTTGTGTCATTCTCAAAACTTTTGGCCACGACGGTATAGTGTGAACGTGTGTTTAGTACGGCAGAGAGCATTATCACAGGCCGCAGCCAATGTGGACAAGCTTACGTTTATTAAAATGAACCAGGCATGGATCCCACAGGACTTGTCCGTACCTTGTGCAGAATAGACATTTATACCAGCCTCAACCATCCATTCTTGTACTCAAGTGCACTTATTCTTTGTTTTATTGTGTTAAATGTCCCAATATTTTGGGGGATATCCCAATTTAAAAATAAAAAATAACACAAATCAGTGTTGGCTACCTATTCCTCCTTCACCGCCGCTTCCACCTACACCGCCATGTCAACCTCCACCGCCACATCCACCCATCCACCGCCTCCTCAACCTCCTACTCCTAGATCCAGATTGTTATTTTTAATTTTTCTGTATTTTATGTTATTTTAAGTCATTTCCCTATCCACATTTGTTTGCAGAACAGTTGCCATGCTCTTAAGCACATTTTGATGCCTTTTGCAGCCCTCTAGCCCTTTCCAGGACTATTTTAGAGAATTTTAGTGCCCAAAAGTTTGGGTCCCCATTGACTTCAATGGGGTTCGGGTTCGGGGTCAAGTTCGGGTCCCAAACCTGAACTTTTTTTTCAAGTTTGGCCGAACTTGTCGAACCCGAACATTCAGGTGTCCGCTCAACTCTACATGTAACTATTAAAACATGCATGTTAGGAGTGGTGACAGGTCCTCTTTAACAAGAAAACCTGCTATAAATGTAGGGCGGGATCCATTAGTCAGTACTGTAGTCATGCAAACAGGCACAAACCAGCAGGTTAAGGAGTTCAACTTTTCTATGGTTGATTAGGAACAGTACAAATACAGCAGAAGTTAAAAGTTCCTAATGTCAGGTTAAACACAGGTAATTCAAAATTCTGTGCCTCTCATCCAGGTTGCAGGTTCAGTTCAACCATTCACTTGGCAGGCTCCATTCACTTTGCACAGTGATGACTTTATGCCCAGACCCAAACTTGTCTTTTTCTTCAGACCAACACAGACACGGGTCTCGTCTCCTTTTCTCTCTGGCAGTCTTCTTTTTATTAGAGACACTGATTCCCACCTGAGCTCCTTTTCAGGCAGACAACACCTAGCCTAAAGTATGGGAGTGACATTCTTACAGGACTACATTATTGAGACAAGAAGCCTCGGTGGCACATACCTGTTATCCACAACCTTACTCCTCAATTGTTTATATATCCCCCCCCCCCCAATCCCAAAGCCGAGGGGCTTGGCTCCTTCATTCACCAAACAGTGGACCCTTGACGTCCGAATTTACTGTCTTGCTCATTGTCATTGGCACCCATGAAGTTTAAGTACATAATGTGAAATATCTCCTGAAAAAAGTGAATCAAGTGAAACAGCTTTTTTGTATAGAGCACTCATGTTAAATACAAAAGAGCAAATCATAAACAACAATTTAAAACAAAAAACAATGGGAGGGAAAAATAGAAAAACCTAAAGCTTGATGTGACTGTCATGACTGTGACTGATCCAGACAGGTCTGGGAGGAGAAGGTCGCAGCGACTTGCTACTCGCGATAGCTTGTGAGTTTGCTCCATGGTTCAGGGTATGTCATCCGGGTTTTGCCTTGTGAACCTTTTTGTCCTGACTGGGAGTTTGTAGGCATCCTTCTCAGGTGAGTCCTGTCTGCCATTCCCAGCTACTATATTAGTTTCACTTTCACTTGCAGTCATTGCCAGATATAGTCCTTACTTCCAGTTCTATTCTGACCTTTGAAGGAGATCGTTTGATGGTGTTGCTGTGGAGCTCTTGTCCGGCGTGGACTGTCGTGTTTGGGATCGCCTTCTCTGCTCGTGACTGGATAAGTCTATCTCTGCTATAGTTTGTTTGTTGCTGTCTTCCCCTGCTGTTCTCCTAGACATGAGTGATGGTGACTAGTGCTCCCATCGGCCTTTCCCCACTTTAGGCTTGTTAGGGTGACTGAGGGTTTAGGCATCCTGCTCGCCGCACGGGTTCACACCCCGTCTAGGGTATCAGGGCAGACAGGTGCCAGCTTAGGGTTTGTCAGGGGTGGCCATACTATTCCCATCCGTAGATAAGGGTCCCCCTTCCCCTCCGTCTGGTGCGACACGACTGCTGCTGGGATAGCGGTCGTGACAGTATATCTTATATATTTGCTGCTTGCTGTTTTGCTTTGTATTTTTCTGTTCCACTATGGATCCGGTTACGGTTTTGGCGAAACAATTACAGGGATTATCCCTTGAAGTGGCAGGATTAAAAGCAACAGTGCTGCAGCAGCAGCAGCAATCCTTGGGTTCCACCGTTGCTACGGGAAACCAAGGTACTCCTGAGCCAAAAGTGGCTTTACCTGATAGGTTCTCAGGAGGGAGAGACCAATTTGTAACCTTCAGAGAAGCTTGCAAATTGTTCTTCAGGTTACGCCCTAGATCCTCCGGCGGTGAGGAACAACGGGTGGGCATTGTAATTTCTCTCCTGCAAGGAGATCCGCAGGCTTGGGCGTTCTCCCTACCATCAGACTCTCTGGCCTTACGATCAGTGAAGGAGTTTTTTGAAGCCCTGGGTCTCGTATATGATGACCCGGACAGGGTCTCACTGACTGAGTCTAAGCTACGTAGACTTCGGCAAGAGAACCGGTCTGCTGAACTATATTGTTCCGAATTCCGTAGGTGGGCTACTGATACGTTATGGAACGACTCGGCCCTTAGGAGTCAGTTCTGCCAGGGGTTGTCTGAAAAATTAAAAGACGCGCTGGCGGTATACGAGATCCCTGGGTCTCTGGAGGCTGCTATGTCTCTGTCCATAAGAATCGACAGACGACTCAGGGAGAGACTATTAAATTTTACGGAGGCCTCTATAGGGCAGGGATCGGTCTGTTATGATCCAATCGAACCAATGCAAATAGGGGGCGCCACTAGACGGGTGAATCCTCCTAAGTTCCGCCGTAGGTCAGAGGTTTGTTTTCGTTGTGGGGGGAGGGGTCATTTTGTAAAGGTTTGTCCCTCAGAACCCAAGAGACCACAAACAAAGGAGCCGCCGGAAAACTAGAGTCCCCAGATTGTGCGGAGGATAACAGTCTGGGCGTATTCGTTTCCTCCATACGCATGTCTCAGTTTTTGTTGTCCGCTACCGTTGAGGCGGGCAATAAGACTGAGATCTGTTCCGTCTTTTTGGACAGTGGGGCAGGGGTCAACTTGGTAGATGCACGGTTTGCTCAGGCTCTGGGTTTTACTCCAGAACCGATACGCAGAACCATTCCTGTTTTTGCCATCGACTCCTCCCCTCTTACTCAGAAAGAGTTAACTCAGATCATCCATAATATCCATCTGCAGGTAGGTGACTCACAATCCAGTGGTGGATTGACAGGCCGGGGAGATTGTGGAGTGGAGTGAACATTGTAAGGACAACTGCTTGAGTAGTAGGTGCTCTACACTCTCTGTAACATCTTTACCTGCCTTTCTGGCAGATTTTATGGATGTGTTCTCTGAGAAGGTTTGTCAGGGGTTACCACCTCATCGTCCATATGATTGCCCGATTAATCTATTACCTGGGGCAAAACTACCTAAAACCCGGTTATACAATCTTTCCGGCCCGGAGAGGAAGGCTATGAAAGATTATATTTCGGAGAGTTTGGCTAAGGGACACATCAGACCCTCTTCTTCACCTGTGGCTGCAGGGTTCTTTTTCGTTAAAAGGAAAGATGGGGGCCTACGTCCTTGCCTGGATTTCCGGGAATTAAACCGGATAACTATCCGAGATCCCTATCCTCTTCCTCTCATTCCTGACCTCTTTAATCAGGTTGCTGGTGCTAAATGGTTCTCCAAAATGGATCTCAGAGGAGCCTATAACCTGGTTCGCATCAAAGAGGGGGATGAGTGGAAGACGGCTTTTAATACTCCGGAAGGGCATTATGAAAATCTGGTCATGCCATTTGGTCTTACTAATGCGCCTGCGGTATTCCAACATTTTGTCAACGATATTTTTAGTCACCTTATCGGGAGATTTGTTGTGATATATCTTGATGACATCCTGGTCTATTCCCCGGATCTGGATACACATAAGATCCATGTGAGACAAGTGCTGCCGATATTAAGGGCCAACAAATTGTTTGCTAAGTTAGAAAAATGTGTGTTCGCCGTAAAAGAACTGCCATTTCTGGGGTATGTGTTGTCAGATTCAGGTTTCCGCATGGATCCAGAGAAAGTCCGGGCGATTATAGACTGGGATCTGAAGGCATTGCAACGCTTCCTGGGGTTTACCAATTTTTATAGAAAGTTTATAAAGAACTATTCCTTGGTGGTCAAACCACTGACGGACATGACCCGAAAGGGATCAGATTTTTCCAAATGGTCACATGCAGCCAAAACGGCCTTTGCATCTCTGAAGGAGAGATTCACCTCGGCCCCTATTCTCGTACAGCCAGATGTCTCACTTCCTTTTATTGTAGAGGTTGACGCATCAGAGGTGGGGGTGAAAGCGGTACTATCTCAGGGCCCGTCCCCTGGTGAATGGCGTCCGTGTGCTTTCTTTTCGAAGAAATTGTCTACTGCAGAAAGGAACTATGATATTGGCAACAGGGAACTTTTGGCTATTAAGTTGGCTTTTGAGGAGTGGCGTCATTTTTTGGAGGGGGCGGTTCATCCCGTCACAGTGATTACTGATCACAAAAACTTATTATATCTGGAGTCTGCTAAACGTCTCACCCCTAGACAGGCTCGGTGGTCGTTATTTTTTACTAGGTTTAATTTTGTAATAACCTATCGCCCGGGGGCAAAAAATACTAAGGCGGATGCATTGTCTCGAAGTTTTCCTGGAGGGGGTGATGTTGAGGTACCAGAGCCCATTTTGCAAAAGGGGGTGGTGGTCTCTGCATTACACTCAGGTTTAGAGGGGAGGGTGTTGGAAGCTCAGGGGGACGCCCCGGTCTCCTGCCCCTTGGGTAAACTGTTTGTGCCAGAAAATTTACGCCTGGAGATACTAAAAGAACACCATAACTCCACACTGGCAGGACACCAAGGTAATAGGGCAACCTCTGAATTAGTGTCTCGTCGGTTCTGGTGGCCTAAGTGGTGCCAGGAGGTGTTGAATTTTGTGTCTGCATGTGCTACCTGTGCTCGTTCTAAGGTAGATCATACTCGTCCGGCAGGGCGTCTTTTACCTCTAGCCATCCCCAACAGGCCTTGGACGCACCTGTCAATGGATTTCATTACGGATCTACCAGTATCAGCGGGGAAAACTGTTATTCTTGTAGTTGTTGACAGATTCAGTAAAATGGTGCACTTTATTGCTCTTGCCGCATGGCCTAATGCTAACACACTGGCTCAGGTTTTTATTGACCACATCGTGAAGCTTCACGGGGTCCCTTCCGATATTGTTTCGGATCGTGGTACCCAATTCGTTTCTAAATTTTGGAAAGCTTTTTGTTCTCGTTTAGGGGTTCATCTGTCGTTTTCTTCATCTTTCCATCCACAGTCCAACGGTCAGACTGAACGTACCAATCAAAACCTAGAGACATATTTGAGATGCTTTGTTTCCGAAAATCAGGAGGAATGGTCATCTTATTTACCGTTAGCCGAGTTTGCCATTAATAATCGTCGTCAAGAATCCACCGATAAGTCACCATTTTTTGGTGCGTATGGTTTCCATCCTCAGTTTTGTACGTTTAGTGAGGGGGGGCCGTCTGGGATTCCCGAGGAGGAACGATTTGCGTCTTCACTTTCTTCAGTGTGGCAGAGTGTGCAAGAAAGTTTGAAGAGAATGGGTGGTAGATACAAACGTGCGGCTGATAAGAAGCGCTCTGAAGGTCCGGACCTTTCGGTGAATGACTTGGTGTGGTTGTCTACCAGAAATATCAAGTTGAAGGTTCCCTCGTGGAAATTAGGTCCGAGATTTATTGGTCCTTATAGGGTAATTAAGATCATTAACCCGGTGGCTTTTCGTCTGGAGCTACCTCAGACTCTAAGGATCCATAATGTCTTCCACAGATCTCTGCTTAAGAGATATGTAGAACCTCCTGAACCATTGCCAATACCGCCTCCACCGGTGGTTGTTGATGGCAGTCTTGAGTTTCAAGTAGAAAAGATTGTTGACTCACGATATGTTCGCCGCTCTCTTCAGTACCTGGTGCACTGGAGAGGTTATGGTTCCGAAGAGAGAATGTGGGTTCCAGCTTCAGAGATAAAAGCGGACAGACTCATTCGGGCTTTTCATAGCTCCCATCCGGAGAGGCCTGGTCTTGAGGGTCCAGGGGCCCCTCGTAGAAAGGGGGGTACTGTCACGACTGTGACTGATCCAGACAGGTCTGGGAGGAGAAGGTCGCAGCGACTTGCTACTCGCGATAGCTTGTGAGTTTGCTCCATGGTTCAGGGTATGTCATCCGGGTTTTGCCTTGTGAACCTTTTTGTCCTGACTGGGAGTTTGTAGGCATCCTTCTCAGGTGAGTCCTGTCTGCCATTCCCAGCTACTATATTAGTTTCACTTTCACTTGCAGTCATTGCCAGATATAGTCCTTACTTCCAGTTCTATTCTGACCTTTGAAGGAGATCGTTTGATGGTGTTGCTGTGGAGCTCTTGTCCGGCGTGGACTGTCGTGTTTGGGATCGCCTTCTCTGCTCGTGACTGGATAAGTCTATCTCTGCTATAGTTTGTTTGTTGCTGTCTTCCCCTGCTGTTCTCCTAGACATGAGTGATGGTGACTAGTGCTCCCATCGGCCTTTCCCCACTCTAGGCTTGTTAGGGTGACTGAGGGTTTAGGCATCCTGCTCGCCGCACGGGTTCACACCCCGTCTAGGGTATCAGGGCAGACAGGTGCCAGCTTAGGGTTTGTCAGGGGTGGCCATACTATTCCCATCCGTAGATAAGGGTCCCCCTTCCCCTCTGTCTGGTGCGACACGACTGCTGCTGGGATAGCGGTCGTGACAGTGACACTGGTATTGGCACCCTTTACATTTTATTAGTATGGAAACACATTTTGACTCGCCTGTGGTAAATCACAAATGAGAATCACCTGTGATAAATTGCCAGTGCCCATGTGACATAAATTAGCAAATGAATGATGACTTCAGTGTTTAAAAAAGCCACATGTTAGGCCATGTTCCTTTGTCACAATTGACAAACCACAATCCTTCTGGGAAAAGGTTCTGTGGACAGATGAAAAAAAATCGAGCTTTTTGGCAATGCAAAGCAACAGTTTGTTTACAGCGACGGCGCAATGAACGGTATAAGGAAAAGAACACCCTACCAACAGTTAAGCATGGTAGAGGATCCATAATACTGTGGGGTTGCTTTGCTGCGTCTGGTACTGGAGGTCTTAACCGAATCACAGGAATCATGAAATCAGATAATTATCAAGAGATTTTAGAAAGAAATGTCCTACCCAGTGTAAGAAAACTTAGTTTGAGTTGAAGATCATTGGTCCTCCAGCAAGACAAGGACCCAAAGCACACATCCAAAACTACACAGGAATGGTTGAAAAATAAAAAATGGACTGTTTTAAAATGGCCAGCAATGAGTCCTGACCTCAATTCCATTGAAAATTTTAGGGGTGAGCTGAAATCTGCCATTAGGAAAAAGAACCCTGCAAATATTCAAGAGCTTGAACGAACTGCAAAGGAAGAGTGGGAGAAAATACCAGATGAGATGTGCAAGAAGCTTATAGATGGCTACAAGAACCGTTTGGAGGCTGTCATCAATGCCAAAGGGTATGCAACCAAGTATTAATTAGGGGTGCCTTTATTGCTGCACATGCTGTTTATTCTGTATCTTCTTTGAAATTACAATATGTAAGTTGAAAAACTATATTTTATTGTTGTATTACTTTAGACTACTAATTAAAAAAGTATGATTTAACTTTGGTAGATTTCCATTTATTTCTGAAGATTTTGTACAATCTATGAAAATAATGAAGGACTGCCAATAAAGGTGAGCAGCACTGTATGTGATAAGGCTGGCCGCAGGTTAGCCTGGATTTGTGGGAGGGACCAGTACCTGTTTTAAGCGGTCCACTTCTCCCAGGCAGCACGTCGACATTCGGACATCGCTACTTCCGGGTGTGACGTCATCACTAAGCGTCCGCTAGTGTTGGAGCTCCTAGACGCCGGGTGGTGCTTTGCTTTCTGCTACAAGCTTTTTCCAGCGTTGGTCTTTGTTCAGGAAGGTGGGGTAAGCGAAGCAGGGCAGGAGGTTGGGAGGGTAGGGGGTAGTGTGCGGCAGGATCGCTTTCACTTGCGATCAGGCACGTGCGGTTTTCAGGCTTGACACCGGGGGCAGCATTGCTACACGCTCTATTGCCGGCTCAGCTCCGCTGCTCATTCAAACCATAATACACTGGGGCTGCAAGTAACCAGGGCACAGCTGCCTAGGTCAGTGGCCGGGTCCCGGTGTCATTTCTGTGCATTTCCAGCAGCGATCCTGTCTGGGCACACATTGACCTCACATACATATACCACCTACTTACCCCATACAGGTAGTCCGCACATATGACAGTGGCGAAATAATTAAAAAAAAAAAAAAAAAAAATGTAAATTTTTTCTTTAGGGGGCGTGGTTATAAATAAATAAAAAAAAATAAAAATAAAAAAAGGGGGATTTCTAAAGGAAGGATTTTCATGTTGTCCTGGTGGTAATCTTTCCGCTAGCCTCTTGCATACACCACTAGCATAGATACATTCACCAACCACAATCACACTCTCGCACGACAGTCAGAGACACTTCGTATCATCTCGTAGAATAGTGTCATACGTCATACGGTCTGTTTTCCACGACTCCTATTCTTACATACATTCACCTACCACGTCTGTAGGTTCAATAGCCCGCAGTATTCGTTTTTAATCAGTCTGCCACGCCACAGATTCAGATAAACTCGGGCTCGCTTCATCCGTCAGTGGAAACGACTATCATACTTCACGTGAGCCTCGTCGACTGCTCCTCATACGTTCATTCTGTCGGGGGAGGGGGGTTGGGTTCTGTCAGTTGTCTGTCGGCTTACGGGCTGCAGGTCGTAGGGTTAACAGGTTGTGTTTTTTTTTTTTTTTTCCCCTCTTCTTTCTTTCCACGTTTTTTTTTTTTTGTTTGTTTTGTTTGGTGTTTTTCTTTCTTTTGTTGTTTCTTTAGTCATCATGTCTCAGCCATCAGACATCGAGGAGTTCGTGTCTTTGCCTCCGTCTCCAAGAGGGTCCGAACACGGCAGCACTCCATCCATCAGGGCTTGGACTGTGCCTAAGTTAACGGCAGAGTTACTCAGGAGAGGGATTCCGTTCGCGGCTACTGCCAGAAAGGCGGAACTTTTCAAATTACTGTTTCCCGCTACACCACAGGCCGGCCCGGCTTCTTCTGGTGACAATACCACCATTACCAATTCACTGGTGCAGATCCACGCGGTCTTAAACTCGCTCACTAGTTCCATTCAGGATTTGCAAGCCCGGATGGAAGTAATGGAACAGCATCGAATTCCCCCCCCAGCAGTTGGGCCGGCTGGCGGCGCGGCATCTTCGGCTGGGGTCACAGGTACCGTGCCGTCCCTACTTCCAGCACCTAACCTGTCGCAGGGCGGGAGAGCGCCTTCAGTGGCGCCGGTATATTTTGTTAGGCCCAGCATTAGAAAAGACATTTTAGAGCGCAAGGATGTCAATCTGGCATCCTTGTTGATTACATCCCACGATGTAACGGAGAATAAGTCCTTCGGTTGCAGCGAATTGTCGGTAGTACTCAAGGCCAAAGACCCCAGGCTCAGCCGCAAGCTGACCCTGGCTGAATTCGTCCTGGCTTTCAGTCTTTTCAGAGACGTGTTGTGCTCTGCCAGCCCCAATAGGAGAGAGGAGCTGGACATTTACCTCTACAGGGTGGTAGACTTGGCTCATAAGTACGGGGGCACAGCATTTTATGACTACCATAGGTCCTTCTCGGCCAAAGCGGCAGCCATTTGGGCCCAGTTCCAGGTAGTCACGGACTGGAGCGACATTGACATGGAGCTATTTTGCAGGCACTTCGCCAGCCTGAAGTCCCCGGTGTGCGCAACATGTCAGTCTCCTGCTCATACTACCGCCTGGTGCCCTTTGGCCGACCTCACTGCTGCCCCCAGTACCTCCAGAGGTGGGATCAACCCGGGTCCTAGCCTGCACGCTACCCAGTTTGATAAGCTGGGGAGACCCATTCACTACTTGGGCAAAGCCCAGCTCTGTAATAATTTCAATTATGCGGTATGCAACTTCAGCCAGTGCAGGCTCCTGCATATTTGTGCTACATGCTTCAGGGCACATCCTGTCACGGTCTGCACCGTGAAGCCGGCATGACTGAGCCGGGTGAATGTCAAGGTCCTTGACCACCTGCTGCGGCTTCATCCCGTTCAGCCGTTCCGCGCTTTTCTGGTGGAAGGTTTCCTACGGGGATTCCACACTGGGCTCATAGCCTTGCCTCAGCAGACACACGAATGCCCCAATCTACAGTCGGCTTCTAACCACGCTGATCTGGTGGATCTGCTGCTGGCAAATGAGCTGGAGAAGGGCTTTATCATCGGTCCTTTCCAGTCTTCTCCTTTTGACACGTGGAGGGTGAGCCCAGTGGGGGTGGTGCAGGGTAAATACTCTAATAAATTCCGTTTGATTTATGACTTGTCTGCTCCACATTCTTCCCACGTTCCTAGTCTCAACTCTCTGATTCCGTCGGAAGAGTTTTCATTAAAGTATACTTCCGTGGATCAGGCTATCCAGGTCATTCTACAGTCAGGCAGGGGCGCTTGGCTGTCCAAGGCAGATGTCTCTGATGCGTTCAAACTGCTGCCTATTAGCCCATCTCTTTGGCAGTGGCACGGCATCAGATGGAGAGATGCGTACTATTTCGCCACAAAGTTGACGTTTGGTTCCAAGAGCAGCCCCAGTCTGTTTGACAAGTTAGCGCAGGCTCTGGAATGGATTTTGTTGGAAGTTCAGGGTTGCCAGAATGTCATTCACTACCTGGATGATTTTCTATTGATAGAGGAACCCTCACGGGCGCCTGCTGACTTGCAGGTTCTCTTGCAGGTGTTCGAGGAGTTAAACATTCCGGTGGCTGCCCACAAAACGGAAGGGCCTGCGCAGGTTGTCACATTCTTGGGGATCTCTCTGGATTCACGCGCCATGTCGGCTAGTTTACCATCAGACAAACTCGACAGAATCAAATCAGGTGTCCGTTCCTTGCTCAGGTCTCAGGTTTGCACCAAGAGAGAATTGCAGTCTCTGTTGGGCATGTCGAACTTTGCCATGAGGATCATTCCTCAGGGCAGATCGTTCATTTCAAGGTTGTTAGTCTTACTGCAACAGACCAGCGATTTGGACGCATCAGTGCATCTTGATACCAACGCCCGGGCAGATCTATTCATGTGGGACGGATTTCTTAGTGGGTGGAATGGCATTTCCATGTTTATTCCGAAGGCCACTTCTGATTCTCCACACGTATTTTCAGACGCGGCTGCCTCGATAGGTTTCGCGGCCATATTCGGCCCTCACTGGTTCGCCGGCTCATGGCCCTCGCATATACTACAGATACCGGGGTTTTCTCAGACGTCGGCATTGTTCGAGATCTATCCTATTGTGGCAGCCGCTGTAGTTTGGGGGCGTAGGTGGTCGGGTCACACGGTGGTTTTCCACACTGACAACATGGCGACCGCAGAGATCATTAACAAGGGTAGGTCCAAATCGCTACTCATCATGTCTTTCATGCATAGGTTGACCTGGATAGCTCTGGAACAGGGGTTTCATTTCCATGCTCAGTTTCTGGACGGGGTCAGCAATGTGGCGGCTGATGCTTTGTCCCGTTTTGACTTTGCACGCTTTTTCTTACAGAACCCAGAAGCAGACGAGGTGGGCACCCCGGTACCAGACTGGCGGCGGCTGGTCTTGGACTAGACTCTCTGTTGGTGGTCGCCAGTTCTCTCATAACGAAGTCTTTGTCGACCAGTACTTTAAAGTCATACGGCCGAGCATGGGTAGTTTTCTTAGACTTCCAGTCGGTATACCCTAGGGGTGATGCTGGTCAGGTCAAGTACATGGTTGCTTTCATATCTTATTGTCACTCAGTACTAGCGTTATCCTACAACACCATCAGGCTATATTTGGCAGGGGTGCAACATTTTTTGGCACTTCAAGAGCCAGATAGACCCTCCATTTTTTCAGCTCACCCGATTAAGGCCATCCTCAGAGGCATCCAGAAAAGCCAGGTCACGGGCAAGCCGAGCCGTCAACCTATTACGGGGGTCACATTTCGCAGCCTGTCGGACGTTCTCTCGTTGTCACCGTTCGGGGCCCTGCCCAGCCTGGTGATCAAAGCGGCAATGTACTTGGCCTTTTATGGGTTTCTCAGACCAGGTGAGGTGACACAGGCCAGACGAGGGGCGGTGGCTCTCCGCAAGGGAGACTTAGTCAGGATGGGCAGTATCTTCCATTTGCAGTTGCCTCACAATAAAACCAGGCAGGTAGGTCTTGGCCATGTAGTCAAATTCTTCCAGACCACAAACGCCTGGTGTCCAGTGGCAGTCTTGGACAACCTCGCGCTGGCCCTTAGTCTCCACGGCCCCACCGACCCGTTGCTACCATTCCCTGTTAATCCACTCACGACCAGCCAGTTCACCAAGCATATCCGTACCCTGTTGGCCAGTATTGGAGTGAATCCGGCGCAGTTCTCGGGGCATTCTTTCCGCATTGGTGCGGCATCCGCAGCGTCCAAACACGGAGTTCCTGCGCACATCATCAAGCACTTGGGGCGCTGGCGCTCAGGGTGCTTTGTCCGGTATATCCCGGAGCCTCTGGCAGAGTTGGTCCAGGCATTTAGTACGTTGGCAGAATAGCACAGGGGCCATCCTTCCCTCACTGGTGGGTTTTGCCCCCTTTTCCAGGCATACCGACCTAGTGAGGCCAAGGCACACCTCAGGCCAGTTAGGTAGTGGGGGTGGTGGTTGGGCGTCCTCCATTCGCCAGGTCCTGTCCACAAGTGATAAGGCTGGCCGCAGGTTAGCCTGGATTTGTGGGAGGGACCAGTACCTGTTTTAAGCGGTCCACTTCTCCCAGGCAGCACGTCGACATTCGGACATCCCCTGCCCTCCCATTCCCATTCTTCAGGCAGTCATCCAACTTTCACATCCAGGGTATGCCCCCTTTTCCAGGCATACCGACCTAGTGAGGCCAAGGCACACCTCAGGCCAGTTAGGTAGTGGGGGTGGTGGTTGGGCGTCCTCCATTCGCCAGGTCCTGTCCACAAATGCAATTTACCTGGCCTGTTTTGTACAGCAAAGTCAGAGTCCTGTAATGCCAGGAACTGTATTACCATAGCATTATTTCCCTTGTTCTGGCTCAATCACTTCAATGGGGCATGGTTTGGGACCAGCCTGAACTTTCTGCCATGCAGGTAGTACCTCAAGAACTCCAGTACCCACTTTATTGCCTAGCATTCTCGTTCTACAACAGAGTAGTTTTTCTCACAAGAGTTCAGCTTTCTACTCAAAAACATGACTGGATGCTCTTTTCCATTGACTTCCTGAGACATAACAGCCACAAGTCCAAACTCTGATGCATTTGTTTGCTCCACAAATTATTTAGAGAAATCTGGAGCAATCACCACTGGTTGTCTACACAATACCATTTAAGCTCCTTCTATGCTTTTTCTGCTTCAGGAGACAATTGAACCATTACTGACTTTTTTTCTTTAGTGAGGTCGGCCCAAGGATCCGGAATACTGGCAATGTTAGGCACAAACTGACAGTAATACCCAACAATGGCCAAGAAAGCCCTGACTTGTTTTTTTGTAATTTTGTATTGCATCTAGCTTAGTTAAGGCTTAGTCATGCTTATTCCAACAATTAGGCCCCTTTCACACAGGCGATATTTCCGCGCGGATCCGATGCGTGAGTTGAACGCATTGCACCCGCACTGAATACCGACCCATTCATTTCTATGGGGCTGTTCAGATGAGCGGTGATTTTCACGCATCACTTATGCGTGGCATGAAAATCGCAGCATGCTCTATATTCTGCGTTTTTCACGCAACGCAGGCCCCATAGAAGTGAATGGGGTTGCGTGAAAATCGCAAGCATCCGCAAGCAAGTGCGGATGCGGTGCGATTTTCACGCACGGTTGCTAGGAGACGATCGGGATGGAGACCCGATCATTATTATTTTCCCTTATAACATGGTTATAAGGGAAAATAATAGCATTCTGAATACAGAATGTAAAGTAAAATAGGGCTGGAGGGGTTAAAAAAAATATATATATAATTTACACCTTAGTCCACTTGATCACGATGCCGGCATCTCCTTCTGTCTCCTTTGTTGAATAGGACCTGTGGTGAGCATTAAGTACAGTTACAGGACCTTTGATGACGTCACTCCGGTCATCACATGGTACGTCACATGATCTTTTACCATGGTGATGGATCATGTGATGACCGGAGTGACGTCATCAAAGGTCCTGTAACTGTACTTAATGCTCACCACAGGTCCTATTCAACAAAGGAGACAGAAGGAGATGCCGGGCCGCGATCAAGTGGACTAAGGTGAGTTAAATTTTTTTATATTTTTTTAACCTCTCCAGCCCTATTTTACTTTGCATTCTGTATTCAGAATGCAATTATTTTCCCTTATAACCATGTTATAAGGGAAAATAATACAATCTACAGAACATTGATCCCAAGCCCGAACTTCTGTGAAGAAGTTCGGGTTTGGGTACCAAACATGCGCGATTTTTCTCACGCGCGTGCAATGTTTTGCACTCGCACTGAAAAATCGCGGGTGTTCCCGCAACGCACCCGCACATTTTACCGCAATGCCCATGTGAAAGAGGCCTAGGGGTCCATTCACACATCCGCAAAATGGGTCTGCATCCGTTCTGCAATTTTGCGAAATGGGTGCAGACCCATTCATTTTCAATGGGGCCGGAATGTGCTGTCCGCATCCGCATTTGCGGATCCGCACTTCCGCATCCGTGCTTCCGTTTCCGCCAAAAAATAGAACATTTCCTATTCTTGTCCGCAATTGCAGACAAGATTAGGCATTTTCTATTATAGTGCCGGTGATGTGCGGTCCGCAAATTGCGGAATGCACTTTGCCAGTGTCCGTGTTTTGCGGATCCGCAATTTGCTGATCCGCAGAACACTTACGGACGTGTGAATGGACCCTAAGGGAGTCCAAAACAGCCTGAACTTTACTTAAGTGGCTTTTCCAATCTAAGCTAAAAATGATGATGTCATCCAAGTATGCTAATGCATATCATCTGTGGGGAACTAAAACTTCATCCATTGCCTTTTGAAATGTTGATGGAACTCCTTTTAAACCAAAGGGCATTCTGACATACTAAAAACAACCTTCAGGAACAGAAAAGGCAATTTTCTCCCAATCCTCTTTCAATAAAGATATTTGCCAATACCCCTTAGTGAGTTTTGTATCTAGCTGGCCGCAACTTTTCAATTAATTCATCCACCCTGGGCATAAAGTAGGCATCCATTTTGGAAACTTTTCCGAAAATCATTGCAGAAGCGCCAGCTGCCATTTGGTTTTGGGACTAAGACAATAGGGCTAGACCATTCACTTTTGGATTTTTTAAATTACCCTCAACTTTAACATTCTTTGAAATTCTTCTGAACTTCTACAGCTTGTCTATGGGCCTCTGGAATTCTGTAAGGCCCCTTTCACACGGGCGAGTTTTCCGCGCGGGTGCAATACGTGAGTTGAACGCATTGCACCCGCACTGAATCCCGACCCATTTATTTCTATGGGGCTGTGCACATGAGCGGTGATTTTCACGCATCACTTGTGCGTTGCATGAAAATCGCAGCAAGCTCTATTTTGTGCGTTTTTCACACAACGAGGCCCAATAGAAGTCAATGGGGCTGTGTGAAAATCACAAGCATCCGCAAGCAAGTGATGCGGTGCGATTTTCACGCACGGTTGCTAGGAGACGATCGGGATGGGGACCCGATCATTATTATTTTCCCTTATAACATGGTTATAAGGGAAAATAATAGCATTCTGAATACAGAATGCTAAGTAAAATAGGGCTGGAGGGGTAAAAAGAATAATTTAACTCCCCTTAATCCACTTGTTCGCGCAGCCGGCATCTCTTCTGTCTTCATCTGTGAGGAATAGGACCTTTGATGATGTCACTACGCTCATCACATGGTCCATCACATCACAAACCAGTGGATTAAGGTGAGTTAAATTATTATTCTTTTTTTTTTTTTTACCCCTCCAGCCCTATTTTACTTAGCATTCTGTATTCAGAATGCTATTATTTTCCCTTATAACCATATTATAAGGGAAAATAATACAATCTACACAACCTTGAACCCAAACCTGAACTTCTGTGAAGAAGTTCGGGTCCGGGTACCACAGTCAGTTTTTTATCACGCGCGTGCAAAATGCATTGCACCCGCGCAATAAAAACTGAACGGAACGCGATCGCAGTCAAAACCGACTGCAATTAGGTACCTAATCGCGCGGGTTTGCCGCAACACATCCGGACCTTATCCGGACACGCTCGTGTGAAAGAGGCCTAAGGCTTTACCTTCACTTTTACCTGTGGCTGAGTAATAATCTCATGATCATTAACATTAGTGCGACCAGAAAAGCTAGAGAACATGTCTTTATTATGTTGCAAAAACTCCTTACTCTCCTATTTTTGAGAACAAGATGAGGCATCAGCACTTGTCACTTTATAGAACTCGGGTTGAAGAGCACTAGGAGATTCTAGCGTTGCTGCCAATGATTCCCTTGCACGTGCAGCAGGCGCCATAGCCGCCGGGTTTCTGCTATTTTAAATAGCAGACACCCGCGGCACATGTATGCGATCAGCCTTAAGGCTGATCGCATACATTTTCCCTTTCAGATGCCGTGGTCACAAGTTCAAATCCCCCCCTTTCCTTAAAATACTTACCTAATAAAAAAAATAAACATCATGGGCATGCGAAAATGTCCATACAATTAAAATATAACAATATAATGTCAAACGGGAAAAAAATATAAAACAGCCAATTTGCCATTTTGTTGTCACCTCAACTCCCCAATAATTTTTTAAAAAAAGTGATCAAAAGGTCGAACACACTTCAAGTTGGTATCACTGAAAATAACAGATCACCACGCGAAAAAAGGGGCCCTCCCACAGCCCCGTACATATAACTACAAAAAAGTTATAGGGGTCAGAATATGGTGATAAAATAAATTATTTTTTTACTCAATGGTTTTAACTTTTTTTTAATTCCATTGAAAACCTATGGGATCAGCTGAGTTGCTGTGTAGAGGTTTGTAACTCTGTACCCCAGAACCTCAATGACCTGAGGGCCAACCTTCAAGCAGAGTAGGATGCCATGCCTCAGCAGACAATAATCGTTAATTTCTAACGATAATTTGTTTTCCCTTAGTCCCAACAGCAGCACAGATGGGGTTAACTGCCCCCCGTGGACTGGAGGGACCGGCGGAATTTTTAATGAGCCGAAAGAATAACCAATAGAAGAACTCCAGCTCCCTTAAATGGAGGGGTTCGCCCACCAGCCCAGCGTGTTTATACCAAGAAAAGGTACTTAGGGCGGTAAAATTTGTGTGCTGCTGTTGGGACTAAGGGAAAACAAATTATCGTTAGAAATTAACGATTCCCTTACGTCCCACCAGCAGCACAGATGGGGAGATAGCAAGAAGAATCCCCTAGGGAGGGTCCTCATGCCCGGCAGAAGTAAGAACTGTCTGCCCAAAAGCCGAAAACTCTGCTACCTTAGCATCTATTCTATAATGAGAGATGAAGGTTGATTCAGAGCTCCAGGAAGCCGCCTTACAGATCAACTCTAGGGGGAGAAGACTTCTCTCCGCGACAGAGGTAGCTACGGCCCTAGTAGAATGGGCCCTCACAAACTCCGGAGGATCTAAGGATTGGGAGGTGAAAGCTTCCCTAATGGCTTCCTTGATCCAGCGACTAATAGTAGTTTTAGACGCCTTGCGGCCTTTAGACTTACCGGCAAACAGGATGAAGAGGTTCTCATCTATCCTGAATTCTCTGGATCTATCCACATAGATCTGGAGGCATCTCGATATGTCCAGTGGATGTCGGACTGGAACATCAGAGGAGGAGGCGGAGAATAATACAGGTAGAGAAATTACCTGATTGATATTTTGAAAAGTTGGAACCTTAGGTCTAAAATAAGGTAGAAATTTTAAAAGGACTCTGTCCTGTAAGAAAATGATGTATGGGTGTAAAGCGGAGAAAGCTTGTAGGTCCGAAATTATTTTGGCTGAGGTAATAGCCAGAAGAAAGACCACCTTGAGTGTTAGAAATTTAAAGCTTGCCTCCTCCAAAGGTTCAAAGGGGGGAGATGCTAACCCCTTGAGAACTACTGATAAGTCCCATTGGGGAACGGGTTTCAGTATCGTAGGCTTCAATCTTTCTGCTCCCTTAAGGAAGCGTTTGATGAGCGGGTCCCGAGAATATGGCCTGTTGAGACAGGCCGAGATGGCAAAAACTTGGACCTTCAGGGTAGAAGGGGAGAGACCTCTTTCCAACCCATCCTGGAGGAATTGTAAGATCGCAGAGAGGGGCGGATCTGCAGACGCCACCTGGTTGGAACTACACCATGAGGTGAAGATCCTCATGATCTGGGAGTAGGCCTTTTTGGTAGACTCTGCTCTAGAATGCGACAAAGTTCTCAGGACCGACTCAGAGAGCCCATCCACTCTGGGAAGGGACTGATCAACCTCCAGGCTGTCAGGTTGAATCTGTGCAGATCTGGGCAGAGATGCGTGTCCCACGACACCAGGGTCTGCTCCGGGGGGAGTTTCCAATATTGTCCCCGACTCATCTGAATGAGCTGGGTAAACCAGGATCTCCTGGCCAAAATGGTATGATGGCTATTACCGAGGCCTGATCCTGACGGATTTTCATCAATACCCTCGGAATCATGAAAAAGGGAGGGAAGATGTAAGTCAGCCTGAACCTCCACGGTATTGTCAGAGCATCTATCGCCAGGGGGTTGTCCTCCCTGTATAGGGAACAGAACCTCTGTACCTTGGCATTGAACCTGGTTGCCATAAGATCCACTTCTGGCATACTGCATTTGAGGACTAGCTGCTTGAAGATCTCCGGGTGCAGTGACCTCTCCATGGTCGGTAAGCCACGACTTAGGTGATCCGCAATGAAGTTGAGGGAGCCTCGAATATGAGTGGCAGATAGATGGGATAGATTGAGCTCTGCCCACCGTAGAATTACCCCAATTTCTGAAAGAAGGGGTAAGGATCTTGTGCCTCCCTGCTTGTTTATGTAAAGCATGGCAGTCATGTTGTCTGACTGGACTTTCACAGCTTTGCCCCGAATCTGAGGGGCGAAGTGAAGGAGGGCTAGCCGGATAGCACGCATCTCGCGGAGATTTGAGGAAAGATGCCGCTCCTGAGGAGACCAAGATCCCCGAACTGGGGATCCGTCTAAATGGGCGCCCCAGCCTACAAGGGACGCGTCCGTAGTCAATATGAGCCAAACTGGTTGGGTCATAGACTTCTCCTGCTGGTAGATGGAACCACCATCTGAGGGAATTCCGGGTTTGGTTGGATAGGGAGCACAGGGAATCTAGCCCCGCCGGGCTGCCGTTCCATTTGTTTAAGACCTCCGACTGAAGAGGTCGGAGGTGCCATAAAGCCCAAGGGACTGCATCCGCAGCCGCTGACATGAGCCCCAACATCTTCATGAGGGTCCGTATGGAGACTCGTTGTGGTACGTAAAGGAACCTTGCCAGGTCCTGAATCCGCGCTCCTCTTTCTGGCGTCAACTGGAGGGACATCTCCAGAGAGTCGACTACGAATCCTAGATAATGGATAGAAGTTGAAGGGCTCACGTTCGACTTCTGCCAGTTGATAATCCAGCCTAAGTGGAGCAGAAAGGAAATTGCGACACGAAGATGATGGGAAAGTAAAGGGACTGAAGAGGCTAGAAGGAGCCAATCGTCCAGGTAAGGGACAATGGTCAGTCCCTGGAGTCTCAGAGCTGCTACCACCGATACTACCACCTTGGTGAAGATAAGGGGGGCAGATGAGATTCCGAAGGGGAGGGCGGCAAATTGATAGTGCCTGCGCACTCCTGAAATCTGGACCGCGATCCTGAGAAATTTCCGTGAGGAGGGATGGATCGGGATGTGGAGGTAAGCATCCTTGAGGTCCAGAGTAGCCATCACGTCCCCAGGACTGAGGAGGTGACTGACTGACCTTATGGTTTCCATACGAAACGATTGAGGAATCTCAAATCTATGATCATCCGGAGATCTCCTGTCTTTTTGGGTACCAGGAATACTGGAGAATAACGCCCTAGACCCCTCTCCCCTGCTGGTACCTCCTCCAGGGCTCCCTTGGAAATGTAGTCCTGGATATAGGACTCTAGGATCCTTTGTCTGGCCGGCAAAAAACTGCACGTGGCGATGAATTTTTCTGGGGAGAGAGAAACGAGGTCTATGGAATAGCCCGTAGCTACTATGCTTTGGACCCAGGGATCTGAGACTTCCTGGGCCCATACGTGTTTGAAAAAGGAAAGACGCCCCCCTACAGGGAGGTGAGGGAGGGGTACGGGAAAATCTAGAGGCGTAACTACAGGGGTAGCAGGGTTTATCCAAGAGCCTCTGAGAGGCCCATAGTCAGGAGGGCTTTGCCTCCCTGGTGGGTTTACGGGAGCGTCTAGAGAACTTTCTAGACCCCCCCCCAGTCTCTACGTCCAGCCTGCTGTCCTGGTCGGCCCCCGCGAGCTTGTCTACCCCTGCCCCGAAAGGGCTGTTGGGGGAGACTTTTTCCCTTTTTATCCGAGAGACCCTCCATAATGGAGTCTAATTCTGAACCGAATAAGCGGTTTGGTTCAAAAGGAAGCCCACAGAGGTTATATTTGGAAGCATTGTCGGCATTCCAGGGCTTTAGCCACAGAGGTCTCCTAGCAGCTGACACCAGAGCCATTGTTTTGGCTGCCAATTTCAGCTGTAGCTGGGACGTGTCGCACAGGAAATCCATGTCCAGATTGACGGATTTGAAAGCGGCCAGGATGTCGTCTCGGGAGACACTCTGGTCGACATCCGTTTGGATTTGGTTCAGACTGGCTCTAAGGAAAGAAGAGACCTCTGTGGCCGCAATGGAGGTTGAGGCCGAAGCTGCGGCCGCCGAGTAACCCCTTCTTAGAGTGCACTCTGCCCTCCTATCTAGAGGGTCCTGCAGACTAGACCCATCGTCTGCAGGAACCAGAGTGCGCCTGGACAGTTTGGCTATCGCCATGTCCACCTTAGGTATGGAACCCCATGATTCCACTAAGGGTTTAGCCATCGGAAACATTAACTTAAATTTCCGGGTGAGGACTGGGCCTTTTTCTGGCTTTTTCCATTCTGTGCGCATCACAGAAAGAAGGGTCTCATCTGCCTTAAAGACCCGCTGAGTCCGGCAGGCGGGATTGGAAGACTCCCCTATGTCGACATCATGGTCCCCCGACCTGATGGACTTTAGTAGCTTCTGTGTCTTTTCGGGTGGAAAGAAACATGAAGTTGATTCCTCCTCATCGGAGGAAGATGACCCCACAGAAAGGGGCATAGGTCTGTCAGTGGGGGCGACAACTTCCATTGGAGTCTGAGAGGGAACCGGTAACCTCTCATTTAGAAGGCGTACGACACCCTTGATGGAGTCGTCCACGTACGTCTTAGCCCACTGGTACATATCCTGCATAGACGGTTCTGTAGAGGTGCCAGAACGGCAGCTGTCGCACCTGGAATAGGGGCAACTCTCATCAAGAGGCGTGTTGCAATCATAACAGGCCAGGTGTTTCCTCTTGGCCGCAGACTTCCGTTGCTGGTCTGACTCTCTAGGAGAAGCCATAGCTGAAACGAAAGAAGAAAATTAAAACATCCCTGAATTAAAAAACTAAGGGAGTAAAAGACATTGATTAGCGGCACGAACCAGAGGAGAAAAGTCAAGCACTTTGAAAAATAGAGGCTGAATGGAATTCAGATATTAGACAACTCTCACTGAACACAGGAGACTCTGGAGCTAGCTTATTAAAGCAGCGCAGCCAGAGACAGACTGAAGCTGTCAGGGAGCTTAAGAAGGGGACAGCTCCACCAAGGGGAGGGGCCCAGCCACTAGCACTCCCCCAGGAGTCAGAGTAACAGCTGTACATCTTTAAACATTAGTGTGGTAAAGAAATACATCTTAACTGCCTTTACAACGCCCATCCCTCCTGAAAAACAACCCCCCGGCTGGCAGGAATTAGTTTGCTTTAAGCAGAAAGAAAAAACGACATCAGCCGAAAGACCGGAAGTGACGCCGCAGCAGGCAGCGCGTCACTTCCGGTCATGGCGGTGCCCATGCCACGCCGAAGTCTGAGCGAGCCGAGGCATCCAGGAGGGGAAAACTCAGTAAGTAGAGAACACATCGCCCCCAAAAATCGCTAAGTTCAGCAGCTGAATGGGGGAATGAAAGAATAATCGCAGGTTAGAAAGAGCGCTAGATGTAATGGACAAAAAAAGGAGACCAATCTGGAACATTGGAATAATGGTCTCCAAACTCCGAGAGAGGGAGAGCTTCGCCAGTCCACCTGTCCAAAGGACAGAAAAAAACACGCTGGGCTGGGGGGCGAACCCCTCCCTTTAAGGGAGCTGGAGTTCTTCTATTGGTTATTCTTTGGGCTCATTAAAAATTCCGCCGGTCCTACCAGTCCACGGGGGGCAGTTAACCCCATCTGTGCTGCTGGTGGGACGTAAGGGAAGTCGACTTGTGAACAGCATGAGACGTGCTTGTCAATCTGTAATTGATGCTCAAGGCCACATCACAAGTTATTGAGACATTGACATTTTTTGTGGGGGTATATCCACCACTATTGTTGGCTTTTGTTTCAATACTTTTTTTGAGATGAGGAAATCACCATTGCATGCTTCCACTTAAATGGCCTACTTTCATGATATAATATCACTGTAGCGTGAACTTGTTAAGTTTTCCATAAATTTCACCTGAAAGCCAAATATCCCTTACTTTTTGTGAGTAATTGCACTGGTTTACTTTTGCTTGGATGATGCACTTTGTAATTTACATCTCCCACTTTGAATGGTCCCAGCCACTTAGCTAAGAACTTACTCTCAACGGTAGGCACCAGCTGTAAGACCTGATCACCCGGCTGGAATTCTCTAATTCTAGGTGAACGATTGTATACCGTTCTCTCAGCTTCTGGGGGCTTCTGTAAAATGTTCTTTTACTATTGGCATTACCTTGGAAACCCTTTCCTGCATTTGTGCAATATAATCAATTACACTTTTATAGGGGGTAGCTTCAGACTCCCATGTTTCTTTAACTACATTCAATAATTCACAAGGGTGTCACCCATACAACTCAAATACAGACAACCTTGTAGAGAAATATGGAATTTCCCTTACTGAGAACAGCAAGTAAGGTAACAGGCAATCCCAATCAATCCCATCTTTTTCAACATTACCTTTATTGTTTATCAAACCTCTCTATAAGCCCATCAGGTTGTGGATGATATATTGAAGTTCATAACTGTTTATTCTTTTGTAATCTTTGGGTATACCTACTCTTGTGCATATATGAAACAACTCACAAGTAATACACTTAGCAGAGGTATTCACAGCTGAACCCGGACATACCCTTCCTCCCCCTGGCAGCCCCTCTGAGTTGAGCATCAGAGCATTTCATGCTCCGATGCTCTCCCTTGCCCTGCGCTAAATTGCACAGGGCAAGGGCTTTTTCAGCAGATCCGGTGACATGCCGGGTCTCACCATGGGAATGCTATGCAGAGGCTTCCACCTAGCAGCGAACACCAATCATGGACTTTTAACCCTTCAGGTGCTGTGGTCAATTGTGATCATGGCATCTGAGCTGTGAAATGCTGGGAGAACTGAGCTCCTGGGGCCCAAAAGGCTCCTCTGCTTTGAGATTGAGGGAACTGTTCATTTGCTATGGCAGCCTGGGGCCTTCTAAAGGCTCTGAGGCCTGTCATAGCGAAGTTCCTATGGAGCCCTGCCTGTGAGAGGGCTTCATAGGGCATAGTGAATCTCCCATAGGCTGCAATCTCATGTTAAAGTCTGATAAGAGAACTTAAGATAAGTTTAAAAAAAAGGTGAAAAAAAGTTTTGAAAAATATATAAAAATAAACATCATTAGCATCACTGTGTTCCAAAACACCCGTACTATTAAAAATATATATATATATATATATATATATATATATATATATATATATATATTTATCCTGTACGGTGCACAGCGTAATGGATGGAAAAAAAAATCTAAATGGCTTATTACCTGTTTTTTCATCACTTCACCTACTAAAATACTGTATTTTGCAGATTATAAGATCCATCGGACTATATGATGCACCTAGGATTTGGAGGAGGAAAAAGAAAAAAAAATTTCAGCAGACTTCAGATCAGACCCTAAAATATCAGGCCCCCATTCTTCATCAGACCTCAGATCAGACCCCAAAATCAGACCCCTAAGCTCTATCAGCCTCATATCAGACCCCCCTCCAACTTTCATCAGCCTCAGATCAGCCCCCTATCAGCCTCAGATCAGACCCACTCAGCTTCAGATCAGCCACCATCAGCCTCAAATGGGACCCCCATCAGACCTCAGATCAGAAATTAAAAAATAAACAAATAAACTTTCTTCACTTGCTCAGGACGGGACTGATCGTGTAATTCTCTTGTGCTGCTTAAACAGGTTGTCTGCTTTTTTTTTTACTATTGATGACCTATCCTCAGGGTCAACAATATCAGATAGGTGATTAGTTGATCAGCTGGGGGTGTTGGAAGTTGGACCCCCGTCAATCTGATATTGATGATATTGATAGGTCATCAATAATAAAAAGAATTATAGAAGCAATCAAAATGTTGCCTATTATAATTACCTAATTGAATATAATTCTAGAGAAGCTCCATCAGCAAGCTACTGGAGCCCAGCCTATCAGTTACCAGCTGATCAAAACGGAAAATAAATCAATAATAAATCAGGCTGGCTCACAGTATATTTGCATACACAAAATTTATTATCCCGATAAATGTATTATAAAAATATAAAAATATTAAAACATGACCTTATTCAGCATATACACATATAGATAAATACACTGCTCAAAAAAATAAAGGGAACACTTAAACAACACAATGTAACTCCAAGTCAATCACACTTCTGTGAAATCAAACAGTCCACTTAGGAAGCAACACTGAGTGACAATCAATTTCACTCAGTGGTTTCAATAAAGGAGTGGTTCTGCAGGTGGTGACCACAGACCACTTCGCAGTTCCTATGCTTCCTGGCTGATGTTTTGGTCACTTTTGAATGCTGGCGGTGCTTTCACTCTAGTGGTAGCATGAGACGGAGTCTACAACCCACACAAGTAGTTCAGGTAGTGCAGCTTATCCGTGACAGAGTCTGGAGACGCCGTGGAGAACGTTCTGCTGCCTGCAACATCCTCCAGCATGACCGGTTTGGCATTGGGTCAGTAATGGTGTGGGGTGGCATTTCTTTGGAGGGCCACACAGCCCTCCATGTGCTCGCCAGAGGTAGCCTGACTGCCATTAGGTACCGAGATGAGATCCTCAGACCCCTTGTGAGACCATATGCTGGTGCGGTTGGCCCTGGGTTCCTCCTAATGCAAGACAATGCTAGACCTCATGTGGCTGGAGTGTGTCAGCAGTTCCTGCAAGACGAAGGCATTGATGCTATGGACTGGCCCGCCCGTTCCCCAGACCTGAATCCAATTGAGCACATCTGGGACATCATGTCTCGCTCTATCCACCAACGTCACGTTGCACCACAGACTGTCCAGGAGTTGGCAGATGCTTTAGTCCAGGTCTGGGAGGAGATCCCTCAGGAGACCGTCCGCCACCTCATCAGGAGCATGCACAGGCGTTGTAGGGAGGTCATACAGGCACATGGAGGCCACACACACTACTGAGCCTCATTTTGACTTGTTTTAAGGACATTACATCAAAGTTGGATCAGCCTGTAGTGTGTTTTTCCACTTTCATTTTGAGTGTGACTCCAAATCCAGACCTCCTTGGGTTGAAAAATTTGATTTCCATTATTTTTTTTTTGTGATTTTGTTGTCAGCACATTCAACTATGTAAAGAACAAAGTACTTCAGAAGAATATTTAATTAATTCAGATCTAGGATGTGTTATTTTTGTGTTCCCTTTATTTTTTTGAGCAGTGTATAATGAGGAGCTCACGCATGTATCTATAAAACTGGAGTACTCCAATAAATGGGACCTCTTTGCTTTCAGATGTTATCAGTTCTCTCCCATATACAAAGTAATTCGACAATTTAAGATTATAACAATCGTATAACTAGATGCGATTTTACCAGTAGATTTTACCAGTAGTTGGCGATGCTTATTACGATTTCAAATTGATTTTGAGGTATTAACCAAACAAATAAACGTTAACCATTAACCGTACGAATTAATCTAAACAATAACCATCAGTCCACTCAGAGAGTGACTTAACCCCCGTCAATAAGCAAAGCGACAAATTAAAAAGGGAGGGAGGGATCTGAATGTTTCACTTACGAGAATGCGCCAGTAACGATGTTTTCTGTTTATATAGGTTCTGGACATCCGTTGAAGAATCTCCAATCAGCAGTCAAGAAGACCCCGAGATCAAGCTGGTGCCTGGGATCAATCCAAAGGCTTATTATCAGGTAAGTATGCAGCGTCCCACTACGTGTGTGTGGGCACCGCTTAAAAGTACTTTTTGATCCTAACAATGGCATTGTACAATATGGTATAACTTTGCATTTGTGTATCTGCAAAATCCTGTTAACAGGCCTATTAGGTGCAATTTATACATCCCACCACTAGATGGGGATATAGCTTAGGTCTTATATATACCCAGGTCAGGCCTAGTGAGACAGGTTAGTTTAGTTCAGGTCAGTGGTTAGAGCAG
Source organism: Bufo bufo (assembly GCF_905171765.1). Lineage (NCBI taxonomy): Eukaryota > Metazoa > Chordata > Amphibia > Anura > Bufonidae > Bufo > Bufo bufo. The sequence continues at coordinate 159,923,177 of NC_053391.1, forward strand.
ATCAGTTCAGCTGAGACCATAGGTCAGTGTGAAGATCAGTGTGTATATTGACACTGAGAGAGTGAAAAGGTGCAGATCCAGCACGTCAGCTCTAAAGAAAAGTTCTAGTCCAGAGAGGGACAAGAGAAAAGGACAGATTCAAACTCAGCCATAGGATAAAAGCCGTAAACCAGGCATAAAGGACCTTTGGGATATTTTAGGTGAAGGATACCTTAGCCTCCGGCAACCTCACCAAGATGCAACTGACATTGAAGTAACCCACTGCTCCAAAACCACAAAAACCTGACAAGCCTAAAACAGTGGATTTGCAGAATTACCTCTGTATCATCTAAAGACTGCATAATTGTACTACTGCAACTGAAAGACATCCAAAGTAAAAGCTGTGAGTTGCATCTTACCACTATCTACCTTATTATTACTACCTATGGTTGTACCACCATTAACGGTACTGGCGTCACGACAAAAACCATCAAAGGACTCAGCCGCAACAAGCACCCTAAGCACCCCTAACATCAAGGGCACCTCAACCACCATCTTGGCTGATGTTTCCTACCACAGAGCGTGCCCCGGAGGATTTTGTGCTGTCCACCTCAACACTGTGCTGCCAGCCCAGGGAGGCTATCTGCTAACCGTGAGTAAACTGATGAACTGTGTGTTATATCATTTGGCCCCTCATTGGTCCACCGTGCACCTCACGTGTTGCCCCTGCGACTGGCTGGCTGCATGTGAATAAGCCCCTTTATCTGATTAAGAGACTTTTGCTTATTGTGCGCTGTTTCGGGGTCCTGAACTGTTCAAACTGATTGCAAAGTATATGGAGGTGCTATACTAGTCCCCAACATCAAAATCGCAGTGTCAAAAGAGTGAAAATTCAACATTTGTGTGTCACTACACTGCTTGCTGTCAGTGAATAGACTGTTACTGTTAAACTAATATGGCCGCCGGAGCTTCGATTTAAAAAATAATACTACGCCATCACTGTCTGTTAATTGGCGACACCCCCTGCAGAGCGGAAAACCAGTGTGCCGTGCCTTTATGCAAAGTTGTCCGATTCAAGCCCATCCTACCTGTACTGTGTGGGTTCTGAGAGGCGGGCTTTGTATATGAGCGCAGCGACGCCTCCTCTGCTTGTGGTCACATCAAAGGGAGACGCGGCGCACGGGAGGACGGTGTGACGTGCGTGCATCCCCAAAGGTATTGCGAGATTTACACCGGCAAGCTGCTGGATCGCATCGCATTGCCTGTCTGCCCCCAAGTAACTACCGCAGACTGTATTGTATTATTGCCACTTCAAAGTGAAGCACCACTAGCCAGGAGCGCCATTAGGAATTTGAATAAGCGCTGCCTGAGTATTGTACTTAGCCGACATTGAACATTTAAAGGGCCATACGCTGAAAAATAGCGGTCGCCCATAGCAACGTTAAGTAAAGAGTATTGCAAGCCACAATTAACCTATCTGACTGTAATGAAACTATTGTCAGCATGTCTGTGCGAGAGGATAACGTGCAGGCTGACCTCCGCGGACCCACTGCAGAAGCCGCAGCCGGTCCTAGCGCAATGCCAACTGCTGCAGCACCAAGTTTAATGCCTTTAACAATGCCTTATTATTTTGGGGCCCCCTGGTTCCCACGTTATTCTGGTGAAACGCACACTTTAAGGGACTTTAAAGAAAAAATGCTTGCTGTGTTCAGGTTGTACCCTGTATCCCCAGAACAGCAGATGGAGATTCTTCTTGCGCAATTAGAAGGAGCTGCTCTCAGAGAAGTGAAGTCCTGGCCAAGTTCAGAGAGGAGGACACTGGAGTAGATATTTGAACGTCTCTACACCACCTTTGAACCCAGGACCGTGTCCGAGGTCAAGATGAGGTTCTTCAGTAAAAAACAGCAAACGGGTGAGTCACTCAGAGACTTTGCATTATCTTTACAAGAAGCCCTTAGAGCTGTTGTACAAGTAGACCCCCGTGAGGCAGAGAATCAGGACAAAACCCTGAAAGAACAGTTTATTGAAGCTATTAATACAGACAATTTAAAGAGCCAACTCAGAATGTTAGCCGCCCAGCATCCAAGTACTGCTTTCCTAGATTTTAAAGAACTAGCTATCAGTATACTGGGAAAAAGTTCACCAACAGAACCAGTTGGATCCGCTGTAGTGCCAGTAACACAGCCGGTCACCCCTGTCAAACCTTTACCTGTCGTCAGTCAGGCCACTCAAGCCCCAATTCATGACGCAGTTGCTACCCTTACTGAGCAAGTGCAATTCCTAACTAAAAGTCTGGAGAAAGTTCATAAAAAAATTGGAACAATGGGAAAAGCCACTCTTACTAAAGGATGAGAAACCTGTATCCAGAAGGCTCTTCTCTCCTGATTACAAAGGGACTTACTCCAGAAATTCAGGCGGACGCCCACCTGACCGCACTGTACATACTGTCACAAGCCAGGCCATACTGAAGCCACCTGCTGTCAGTTAAACGGGTGACCCCCGAGGTCAGGGACCACCCCTCGGGAGGTAGATCAATAGGTCCAGAAGATCCTTATTGGATGCCAAGATATGTAGGATCCCGTCCAGAAGTGACCCTTCAAATAAATGGAGTTCCTTTTGTTGCCCTAGTTGACACAGGATCCCAAGTCACTACCATACAACAAACAGCATTTGAGAAATACTGTGACCAAAATCAACTTACCCAGCCACCAGAATGCTGGCTGAGTCTCATAGACAGCAACGGCAAACCAGTACCAATACTGGGTTACTGGGAACCCACCATTCAAATAGGAAGAACCATCCTATCCCAACAAGGCATCATTGTAGTGCAAGTAAAAGAAAACAATATCAACCCTCCTATAGTCCTAGGTATGAATGTTCTTAGGAATTGCTATGTTGAAATGTTGGAAGCTTTACACCAATCCGTGCCCACTGCTTCTTTTGCTTCTAAGAAGGTAATCCAGCAACAGAGATTCGCCAATGAAAGAGGAGAAATTTGCTGTGTCCGCATCCGAGATAATCAACCAGTGATTCTCAAGCCCAACACTGAAACTCTCCTATGGTGCCGAGCTGTAGTCGGAATTCAAGGTCAAAACTACCAAGCCTTGGTGGAACCAGTTGTTTTGGAAGACTATCCTTTAGTCAGAGCTGCAAGATGCCTGGTAACTGTCACTGAAGGTAAAGTGCCTATTCGTCTTCTCAACTTGAGTGATCATAATGTCACATTAGCCAAGTACCGTCCTATTGCACAGTTGATCCAAATCCCCTTTCAAGACGTCATCAGCGTGACTACAGATCTCAAGAAAACACACCCACAGGGCCAAAACTTAAACACCCCCTGGTGGAAAGAACTTCATGTGGGAGATGCCTCCACACCAGAACACCACATAGAAGGAGTATTGCAAGTTGTGAAAGAACATCACCATGCCTTCAGTAAACATTCTACAGACTATGGAGAAGTAGACATCATAAAACACTCCATTCCTACAGGTTCACACCCACCGATCAAGGAAAGGTATCGACCTATACCACCTACTATGTACCAATCCGTCAAGCAAATGATTCAAGAAATGAAAGACTCAAACATCATCAAAGACAGCCATAGCCCATGGGCTGCACCCTTAGTCCTAGTCCGGAAAAAAGAAGGCAACATCAGATTCTGTGTGGACTACAGAAAAATCAACCAAATTACCCACAAAGATGCTTATCCTTTGCCACGCATAGAGGAATCCTTGACAGCTTTAGGATCTTCAGCCTACTTCTCTACTCTTGATTTAACCAGTGGATACTGGCAAGTACCCATGGCACCAGAAGATCGTGAGAAGACTGCATTTACCACCCCTATGGGCCTATTTGAGTTCAACTGCATGCCCTTTGGACTTTGCAATACGCCTGGAACTTTTCAGAGACTCATGGAGCGTTGTCTGGGCCACAAAAATTTTGAAACCATCCTGCTGTACTTAGATGACGTCATCATCTACTCCAAGTCTTATGAAGACCATCTGAAACATCTGGCCGAAGTTTTCCAAGTTCTAATTAAGCACGGACTTAAAGTTAAACCATCCAAATGTCATCTACTGAAGGCAGAAGTTAAATACTTAGGGCATATCGTCAGCTCTGAAGGTGTTAAACCGGATCCAGAGAAGTTAGCCACAGTCTGTAATTGGCCTACTCCCACTACGGTGAAGGAGGTAAGAAGTTTCCTTAACTTCGCAGGATATTACAGACGTTTCATTCCTCATTTTGCCCAAATTGCAGAGCCAATATTGGAACTTTTGAGAGGGCATCCTAAAAGATACCAGAAGACTCCCATACCAGTGGAATGGAACACTGAAAGAGAAATTGCCTTCCAGCTCCTGAAGAAAAAATTTACGGAACCACCCATCTTAGGTTATCCAGATTATCAACAGCCATTTCATCTTTACACAGATGCAAGTAAGAAACGCCTGGGAGCTGTTTTGTCACAAGTACAAGAAGGTAAAGAAAGAGTCATTTCCTACGCTAGTAGATCTCTTAGAGGTGGTGAAAAGAACGACCAAAATTACAGTTCCTTCAAGTTGGAATTCCTCGCACTCATGTGGGCTGTTACAGAAAAATTTAAAGACTACCTTGCTGCAACACCCTTCGTGGCCTTCACTGATTACAATCCACTAGCACATCTTAACACCGCCAAGTTAGGAGCGTTGGAACAAAGATGGGCCTCACGCCTTGCTAACTACAACTTTACTGTAAAATACAGAAAAGGAAAAGCAAACGAAAATGCAGATGCTTTATCCAGTCTGCCAACCAAGGAAGACCCTACTTCACAAGAAGACACTTGGGAAGAAGTAGAAATGCCATACTTCTATAACAATTTTGCCCATCAAGACATCATCACTGTTAAAGGGAAAAATGTCTTCAACTCCCAACTGCAAGTGGATCCAAAATATCATGTAGACCAAGAAAGATGGATCAAGTTACAAAATGAAAGCAGAGTGTTAGGAGAATTGCAAGATTTTTTCACCAGTGGAAGAACCCCAGAAAGAATTCGTAGAAAAAATGCAGACTTAGAGTTGTCCAAATTATGGAGACATAGAAAACACCTCTTTCTACAAAAAGGCCTACTACTAAGAAGAACTTTGGACCCAGTTACATGGGATCGTCTGTATCAAATCCTAATACCACGCTGTGATGCAAGAATCATTCTTGAAATGTACCATGACCAATCAGGACACTTTGGCGTGCAGAAAACAGAAGCCACCATCCGTAGAAGATTTTACTGGATCGGAATGAGAGGCGATATTGAAAAAGGGCGTCGAGAATGTTCCACCTGTGCTGTTGGAAAAGGTGAGAAGCATGACCAAAGAGCTCCCTTACATTCCATAGTGAGCAAAACACCATTAGAAATAGTCGCAATCGACCATGTGAAAGTGGTACCAAGTAGCTCAGGTTATACCTATGCTATGACCATCATTGACCACTACACAAAATTTGTTGTAGCTGTGCCTGTAAAAGACTTGACCGCAAGAACAACTGCAGATGCTTTCTGGAAACATTTCCTGTTACCATATGGATGTCCAGAGAGAATCCTCACAGATCAAGGATCTGCCTTTGAATCCCAACTCTTTAAAGAACTATGTACTTTTCACAACTGTCAGAAAATCAGGACCACAGCATATCATCCCCAAGGGAATAGCCTTTGTGAGAAGATGAACCAAACTCTTATTGAAATGTTAAGAGCAGTCCCACCTGCCACAAGAAATGATTGGCCTACTTTATTGCCTCAGCTGATGTATGTAACGCACCTAGTTGATCAGTTAGGATCTCAACTGCGGAAGCAATGGACATCCACTATTATCCCACCGCCCTTGTTTTTGGCTGTGGGATTCGCGGTTACTCAGTATGTACCCCAGGCGTCTCTCTCAGTCTTGGGCGGAGAGTTTGGGGTAACAAAATCATTTACCGCTATCCATCTAATTAGTTACTGCTGGAAAGGAAGGTCCCCCAGTATTACAGGAGTCACAAGTTAGTATAAGCTTGTGCACAGTTCAGAGTTAGTATATAGTATGCCATAGGTTCAGGGTTAGTATATAGCATGTCCTCAGTTTATTATGTAGTATGCAGTAGGTTCAGAGTGAGTATAGCATGTCCTCAGTTTAGTATATAATATGCAGCAGGTTCAGAGTTAGTATAGCATGTCCTCAGTTTTAGTATATAATATGCAGTAGGTTCAGAGTGAGTATAGCATGTCCTCAGTTTAGTATATAATATGCAGCAGGTTCAGAGTTAGTATAGCATGTCCTCAGTTTAGTATATAATATGCACCAGGTTCAGAGTTAGTATAGCATGTCCTCAGTTTAGTATATAATATGCAGCAGGTTCAAAGTTAGTATAGCATGTCCTCAGTTTAGTATATAATATGCAGCAGGTTCAGAGTTAGTATAGCATGTCCTCAGTTTAGTATATAATATGCAGCAGGTTCAGAGTTAGTATAGCATGTCCTCAGTTTAGTATATAATATGCAGCAGGTTCAGAGTTAGTATAGCATGTCCTCAGTTTAGTATATAATATGCAGCAGGTTCAGAGTTAGTATAGCATGTCCTCAGTTTAGTATATAATATGCAGTAGGTTCAGAGTTTGTATAGCATGTCCTGAGTTCAGAGTTGGTTTGGGAATATCGCCTCACACCAGCAGGAACCACCCCACTCTGAGTTCCAGGACCTTAATCAGAGCAGGTAACAGGCATATACTTGCGGTTAGTTGGTCCTGGCTAGGAAGCCAGCAGTGAGGAAGCCAGTGGCAAGAAGGTAGGCAGTCCTTCACAATGTTGTTAGGGATCCAGGTCTGGATATGTGGACAGAGTCCTCAGATGCAATGGAGTTAGCAGGGTGCGCACTCCATTAGTGGAACACCCTGCTTAGCAGCTGTCTTCTATTTAAGGCCCGGAAGTAAGTGGGCGGAGTCACAGGGAGCCGCTGCAATCCAGGCTGTACTGTTACAGTACCCCCCCTTAAGGGACCCCTCCGGGGTACCCCACTAGGAGAGGGTCGGTTGGGAAATCTTCTATGGAACAATCTTTGGAGTCTGGGAGCATGAACGTTTTGCACATCTTCCCAAGAGTCATCCTGGGGACCATACCCCTTCCATCTAACAAGATACTGGATCTTCCCCCGTCTTCTTCTGGAATCAATGAGCTGCTCAACTTCAAATTCTTCTTCTCCTTGGACCTCTATCGGCGGCAAGGGTCGAGGATCATTTGATGGGAACGGCCTAGGTCTAAACGGCTTCAGTAGTGACACGTGGAATGTGGGATGTACCTGTAATCGAGGAGGAAGGGTGAGTCTCACCGTGTTGGGGTTAATAATCCTATCTATTGGAAAAGGACCCAGGAATTGTCTTCCCAATTTCTTGGAAGGTACCCCCAACCGAAGGTTTCTTGTTGATAACCAAACCGAGTCTCCGACCTGGTAGGGAGGATTTTCTCTCCTACGACGGTCGTAGTAAAACTTCTGTCTTTCCTTTGCCCGTTGAAGGTTGTCTTTTAGCGTCTTAAGGGTAGTTTGCAAAGTGGTCAGATAATCGTGTGTGGCTGGAACGTTTGTGGGAAGGCTGGTTTGAGGAAGAGACCTAGGGTGAAATCCGTAATTAGCAAAGAATGGAGTATGTAATGTGGAGGAATTCGTAGAATTATTATAGGCGAATTCAGCGAGAGGAAGTAGGCCCTCCCAGTCATCCTGGAGAAATGAGCAGTGACATCTGAGAAACTGTTCCAGACACTGATTCACCCTTTCAGTCTGCCCATTAGTTTGGGGGTGATAGGCGGTAGACATTCTGTGGTCGATTTGAAGTCTGGAACAAAGTGCTCTCCAGAATTTGGATACGAATTGCGAACCCCTGTCTGATATGACCTGGCTAGGAATTCCATGTAACTTAATAATATTAGACAGGAATACCACGGCCGTTTCCTTGGAGGAGGGTAACTTCTTGAGGGGCACGAAGTGTGCCATCTTAGTCAGCAAATCCACTACCACCATGATGGTATTGTTTCCTCTGGAAAGGGGAAGTTCAACTATGAAATCCATCGAGACCCATTCCCAGGGTCTGTTGGCGATGGGAAGACTCATTAGGAGACCATAAGGTCGGTTCCTGTCAGTTTTACATGAGGCACAGGTCTCGCACGTGGAAACGTATTCCTCAATTTGTTTGGTCATCTTTGGCCACCAGAAGTTCCTGCGTATCAGGGTTGTGGTTTTAGCAATGCCGGGATGTCCCGCGAGGGGTAAATCATGGCAAAGTTTGATCACCTGATTGGTGAGGGAGGGTGGTATATACAGTTGGCTGTCCTTGTAAAGGAGACCCTGTTGGTTCTGCGAAAGACCAGGGGGGGTATTAGCATGGTCATTAATTAGAGCATCCTTGAGCTGGGTTTCCAACGTTATGGTGGCAAGGACGAGTTTCTTCGGTGGAATGATCCATGTGGGGGCCGTGTCTGAGGTGCGAATTTCAGCCAGTCGTGACAAGGCGTCGGCCTTCCCATTTTTTGAGCCTGGTCGGTATGTAATTTGGAAGTTAAACCTGTCGGAAAAAAAACTCCACCGTACTTGGCGGCCTGATAGTGTTTTATTGGTTATCAGGTATTGTAGATTATGGTGATCCGTATAAATTGTGATGGGGTGTATTGATCATTCAAGTAAATGCCTCCAATTTTCCAGGGAGCATTTTATGGCGAGGAGTTCCTTTTCGCCTATGGGGTAATTGAATTCGGCGGTATTTAGCGTCCGGGAGTAGAACCCGATAGGATGTAACGGAGTTGAAAAAGAGCTTCGCTGGGACAGAACGGCTCCTATGGCTGCCTGGGATGCGTCTACTTCCAGCACGTAGTGATGGTTCGGATTTGGGAGAGTCAGTATCGGTGCCTGTATACTCGAAGAGTCCATACCGAGTGCGGAAGGCTGTCTTCCATTCATCACCTTTTCTGATCCTAATTAAGTTGTATGCGCCTCTCAAATCCAGCTTGGTGTAGATTGTTGCTGTTTGTAATCTTTCTATGAGTTCGGATATTAGCGGCAAGGGGTACCGATTTTTGATTGTTACTTTGTTCAAGGCTCTGTAATCTATGATGGGCCTTAGGCATGAGTCTTTGTTTCTCACGAAGAACATCCATGCTGCTGCCGGGGAGGTTGAAGGCCGAATAAAACCTTTTCGTAAATTCTCTTCTAGGTACTGTTTGAGGTGAACAAGTTCTGGTTGTGCCAATGGATAAATTCTACCCGTGGGTATCTCACTACCCGGCAGCAAGTCTATGGGGCAATCGTAAGATCTATGGGGCGGAAGAGATTCCGCCTTCTTTGCGCTGAATACCTCAGCAAAGTCTGCGTATTGGCTGGGAACCTGGTTCACTCCCACGTGCAACCAGATGCATGTCGATAAAATTCCCCGAAGCTCCCGTGTCCACCATGGCTTCAACGATAATCCGGTTTTGGTCCCACTGTAAGGTGAGAGACGTGTATATGTAACGACCAGTACTATTTTTTGTACTGCCTAAGGTACAAAACGTGCCGCTCTTACCTTCGCACTTCTTACGTATCGCGGGGCATCCGTCAACGGTATGATCAGCAGACGCACAGTATAAACAGAGGTTGAGGTTACGTCTCCTGGCTTTCTCTCTCTCGGTCAGAGGTCCTCGGATCGCCCCAATCTCCATCATCTCTACAGCAGGACCCTGGCTGGACGGTCTTGGGTTGGGTGTGAAGCCTGAGACTCTCTCGGCTCTGCGTTCCCTCAGCCGTCTGTCAATGGTGGTGGCCTTCTGCATCAAGGCATTAAGTGTAAGTGGTAATTCTCCTCGGGCTAATTCGTCCTTCAGGGCCTCGGAAAGACCTAGGCGGAACTGATTCCTAAGAGTGAGGTCATTCCATTCAGTCTCCCGGGCCCAGCGAGTGTATTCCGCAATAAAGTCCTCTACAGGTCGTCTCTCTTGTTTAAGGCTGCGTATAGCGGTCTCAGCGGTCAGCTGTTTACTATGGTCCTCGTAGAGAAGGGCCATTTTTTCAAGGAACAGAGGGAAGGAATCCAGGACTGGGTCTTCCTTTTCTAAATAAGTATTGGCCCATGCTCTGGGCTCCCCCCTGAGGTAAGAGATCATGGTAAGTACTTTTGTTCTGTCAGTTGGGTAAGTCCGGAGCTGCAGCTCAAACATTAGTTTGCACGCCTTCAGGAAATCCCTGAACTGCCTTCGGTCACCCGAGAATATCTCAGGTGGGCTGACCTTGGGTTCTGGTCCATCACGGGGGTGTCCTGGCCCCTGAGTGACAAGTTGCCGTAGTGCCTGGTTTTCTAGCTGGAGATGTTGTTCAGTCACGTTGAGGGTCTCCACCCTCTTAGTGAGGGTGACGAGGTGACCTACATCCTCCGCTGGATCCATGTGGGTTCCACTAATATGTAACGCACCTAGTTGATCAGTTAGGATCTCAACTGCGGAAGCAATGGACATCCACTATTATCCCACCGCCCTTGTTTTTGGCTGTGGGATTCGCGGTTACTCAGTATGTACCCCAGGCGTCTCTCTCAGTCTTGGGCGGAGAGTTTGGGGTAACAAAATCATTTACCGCTATCCATCTAATTAGTTACTGCTGGAAAGGAAGGTCCCCCAGTATTACAGGAGTCAGAAGTTAGTATAAGCTTGTGCACAGTTCAGAGTTAGTATATAGTATGCTCTCAGTTTAGTATATAGTATGCCATAGGTTCAGGGTTAGTATATAGCATGTACTCAGTTTAGTATGTAGTATGCAGTAGGTTCAGAGTGAGTATAGCATGTCCTCAGTTTAGTATATAATATGCAGCAGGTTCAGAGTTAGTATAGCATGTCCTCAGCTTTAGTATATAATATGCAGTAGGTTCAGAGTGAGTATAGCATGTCCTCAGTTTAGTATATAATATGCAGCAGGTTCAGAGTTAGTATAGCATGTCCTCAGTTTAGTATATAATATGCAGCAGGTTCAGAGTTAGTATAGCATGTCCTCAGTTTAGTATATAATATGCAGCAGGTTCAGAGTTAGCATAGCATGTCCTCAGTTTAGTATATAATATGCAGCAGGTTCAGAGTTAGTATAGCATGTCCTCAGTTTAGTATATAATATGCAGTAGGTTCAGAGTTTGTATAGCATGTCCTGAGTTCAGAGTTGGTTTGGGAATATCGCCTCACACCAGCAGGAACCACCCCACTCTGAGTTCCAGGACCTTAATCAGAGCAGGTAACAGGCATATACTTGCGGTTAGTTGGTCCTGGCTAGGAAGCCAGCAGTGGGGAAGCCAGTGGCAAGAAGGTAGGCAGTCCTTCACAATGTTGTTAGGGATCCAGGTCTGGATATGTGGACAGAGTCCTCAGATGCAATGGAGCTAGCAGGGTGCGCACTCCATTAGTGGAACACCCTGCTTAGCACCTGTCTTCTATTTAAGGCCCGGAGGTAAGTGGGCGGAGTCACAGGGAGCCGCTGCGATCCAGGCTGTACTGTTACAATGTATACCTACAACAACACTGTCCATTGTTCTACTGGGTATACACCCTACTACCTTATGTTTGGCCGAAAAGGTACATTACCTGCTGACCACACTTTGGGCGTACAAGTGCCTGACGCAATCAACCCCCTACCAAAGACTGATTGGGTGGCTGAACACCAAAGGCGTTGAATGACGCACAAGAGATTGTTCATCAACGTATGGGACATGCCCAAGAAAAACAACAGAAAGATTACAACCAATCTGCCAAGGCAGAACCACTCAAAATTGGTGATCGTGTCTGGTTAAAAAATAACCATAGAACCAGCAAACTTGATAGCAAATGGGAGAGAGAACTTTATACCATTTCTGCTATTTTGAATCCAGAAACTGACACATACGAGATTACCCAAGAGGATAAATCCCGTGTAGTACACAGGAATCGCCTAAAATTGTGCCTTAAAGAAGACACCCCAGAAGAAACTTCTCAAGAAGAAGCTGTTCCAGAGGAAATTCAACCTATTGAGCCAGAACTGGAAAAACCGACTGAGCCAGTGGGAACAATACAGTCCTTGGGAAAAACATTGTTAGTTTCTGACCCTTTGCAATGGTTCTTAACCCCATGGCTCAACATTCTAGTGCCTGCTAAAACTAATACCCTAATACTTTAACCAGAAACTGAAGTTATTACCATGCAGGAAACCTCAAGTTCCCCGGAAGCAAGGTCTGAAGAATCACAGCCACTTCAGAGATCTGAAAGGAGTACCAGAGGACAACCACCAGTCCGTTATGGAGATTTCCTGCTCCAGCAACCGAGAAGTTAATATCCAGCCATGTTAATTCAGAAAAAGGCCTAATACCCTGTTATCATGTTATATTTGCACTAAAGGACTTTTTAAGGGACTGTTTGCCTGTTTTGCAACGTTCAAGTCCGCGCCCGGAGATAGACTTTCACGTACCTGAGCCTCCGTGCTATTCCACTTTGATATTTATTGTGCCCAGTGAACGGACTCATACCGTGTGAGCCTCCTGAAATGTTTATTGTGTTTTCCTCATCGTTATGGACTATTTTAGTTGCCGGTATAATAGCAGTATGTAGAGAAAATAATGTGTTACCCCATTTGATGCATTTCGTTGTTGCCTGAGATATGCTTGCCTAACCCGTTTTATTCATAGGTACAAAAAGTACAAGAATATGAGTTATGGCATTATTTCCCTATGCATGCATGCTTCTCCTTTTTGTTATATCTTTCAGGATGATACAACATCGAGTCAAGAATGTGTCGAGGTCGACTAACATTTTACCATGGGGTTATGCAGCGTCCCACTACGTGTGTGTGGGCACTACTTAAAAGTACTTTTTGATCCTAACAATGGCATTGTACAATATGGTATAACTTTGCATTTGTGTATCTGCAAAATCCCTGTTAACAGGCCTATTAGGTGCAATTTATACATCCCACCACTAGATGGGGATATAGCTTAGGTCTTATATATACCCAGGTCAGGCCTAGTGAGACAGGTTAGTTTAGTTCAGGTCAGTGGTTAGAGCAGATCAGTTCAGCTGAGACCACAGGTCATTGTGAAGATCAGTGTGTATATTGACACTGAGAAAATGAAAAGGTGCAGATCCAGCACGTCAGCTCTAAAGAAAAGTTCTAGTCCAGAGAGGGACAAGAAAAAAGGACAGATTCAAACTCAGCCAAAGGATAAAAGCCATAAACCAGGCATAAAGGACCTTTGGGATATTTTAGGTGAAGGATACCTTAGCCTCCGGCAACCTCACCAAGATTCCACTGACATTGAAGTAACCCACTGCTCCAAAACCACAAAAACTAGGGATGAGCGAACCCGAACTGTATAGTTCGGGTTCGTACCGAATTTTGGGGTGTCCGTGACACGGACCCGAACCGAACATTTTCGTAAAAGTCCGGGTTCGGGTTCGGTGTTCGGCGCTTTCTTGGCGCTTTTTGAAAGGCTGCAAAGCAGCCAATCAACAAGCGTCATACTACTTGGCCCAAGAGGCCATCACAGCCATGCCTACTATTGGCATGGCTGTGATTGGCCAGTGCACCATGTGACCCAGCCTCTATTTAAGCTGGAGTCACGTAGCGCCGCACGTCACTCTGCTATGATCAGTATAGGGAGAGGTTGCAGCTGCGACGTTAGGGCGAGATTAGGCAGATTAACTCCTCCAAAAGACTTCATTCTGTGATCGATCTGCAGCTGTGGATCATTGAAGTGCTATTATTGACTTGCTCACTTTTTTGAGGCTGCCCAGAGCGTTTTTAGATCACTTTTTTTCTGGGGTGATCGGCGGCCATTTTGTGACTTGTGGTGCGCCAGCACGAGCTATCACCAAGTGTATTTAACCATCGATAGTGTGGTTATTTTGTGCTATATCCTACATCAGCTGCAGGCTGAGCCTGTGTCACCGAAGTGCATTTAACCATCAACAGTCTGGTTATTTTTTGGCCATATACTACATCAGCTGCAGGCTGAGCCTGTGTCACCAAAGTGCATTTAACCATCAACAGTCTGATTATTTTTTGGCCATATACTACATCAGCTGCAGGCTGAGCCTGTGTCACCCAAGTGCATTTAACCATCAACAGTGTGGTTATTTTTTGGCCATATATTACATCAGGGGCAAGTTGAGCCTGTCACCCAGCGCCTAAAAAATAGACCTGACATTTCTATTCAACCAAATCTGCACAGTTTTAGCTGGTCAAGTTATTTGTAGTGACCGTAAAAGCAGACTTTTTGTTCTGGGTTGAAAAAGCATTCCCAAATTTGCCATTCTCAAAATAACTAGTTTGTGGTATTTGAGGCCTACTTGAAATCTATCCCAAAAAGAAAATCTTACATTGAAGGTATTCATAGTGTCATTCAGAAAAACCTAAGACACACGCTAGCGTGCTGAAGGAAGTGTCATTCTGTGATTAAACCTATAACTGTCACACAGCGCAAAAAAAAACAGGTCTCACATCTCTATTCAACCAAATCTGCACAGTTTTAGCTGGTCAAGTTATTTGTAGTGACCGTAAAAGCAGACTTTTTGTTCTGGGTTGAAAAAGCATTCCCAAATTTGCCATTCTCAAAATAACTAGTTTGTGGTATTTGAGGCCTACTTGAAATCTATCCCAAAAAGAAAATCTTACATTGAAGGTATTGATAGTGTCATTCAGAAAAACATAAGACACACGCTAGCGTGCTGATAGAAGTGTCATTCTGTGATTAAACCTATAACTGTCACACAGCGCAAAAAAAAACAGGTCTCACATCTCTATTCAACCAAATCTGCACAGTTTTAGCTGGTCAAGTTATTTGTAGTGACCGTAAAAGCAGACTTTTTGTTCTATGTTGAAAAAGCATTCCCAAATTTGCCATTCTGAAAATAACTAGTTTGTGGTATTTGAGGCCTACTTGAAATCTATCCCAAAAAGAAAATCTTACATTGAAGGTATTGATAGTGTCATTCAGAAAAACATAAGACACACGCTAGCGTGCTGATAGAAGTGTCATTCTGTGATTAAACCTATAACTGTCACACAGCGCAAAAAAAAACAGGTCTCACATCTCTATTCAACCAAATCTGCACAGTTTTAGCTGGTCAAGTTATTTGTAGTGACCGTCAAAGCAGACTTTTTGTTCTGGGTTGAAAAAGCATTCCCAAATTTGCCATTCTCAAAATAACTAGTTTGTGGTATTTGAGGCCTACTTGAAATCTATCCCAAAAAGAAAATCTTACATTGAAGGTATTCATAGTGTCATTCAGAAAAACATAAGACACACGCTGGCGTGCTGATAGAAGTGTCATTCTGTGATTAAACCTATAACTGTCACACAGCTCAAAAAAAACAGGTCTCACATCTCTATTCAACCAAATCTGCACAGTTTTAGCTGGTCAAGTTATTTGTAGTGACCGTAAAAGCAGACTTTTTGTTCTGGGTTGAAAAAGCATTCCCAAATTTGCCATTCTCAAAATAACTAGTTTGTGGTATTTGAGGCCTACTTGAAATCTATCCCAAAAAGAAAATCTTACATTGAAGGTATTGATAGTGTCATTCAGAAAAACCTAAGACACACGCTAGCGTGCTAATAGAAGTGTCATTCTGTGATTAAACCTATAACTGTCACACAGCGCAAAAAAAAAACAGGTCTCACATTTCTATTCAACCAAATCTGCACAGTTTTAGCTGGTCAAGTTATTTGTAGTGACCGTAAAAGCAGACTTTTTGTTCTGGGTTGAAAAAGCATTCCCAAATTTGCCATTCTGAAAATAACTAGTTTGTGGTATTTGAGGCCTACTTGAAATCTATCTCAAAAAGAAAATCTTACATTGAAGGTATTGATAGTGTCATTCAGAAAAACCTAAGACACACGCTAGCGTGCTGATAGAAGTGTCATTCTGTGATTAAACCTATAACTGTCACACAGCGCAAAAAAAAACAGGTCTCACATCTCTATTCAACCAAATCTGCACAGTTTTAGCTGGTCAAGTTATTTGTAGTGACCGTAAAAGCAGACTTTTTGTTCTGGGTTGAAAAAGCATTCCCAAATTTGCCATTCTGAAAATAACTAGTTTGTGGTATTTGAGGCCTACTTGAAATCTATCCCAAAAAGAAAATCTTACATTGAAGGTATTGATAGTGTCATTCAGAAAAACCTAAGACACACGCTAGCGTGCTGATAGAAGTGTCATTCTGTGATTAAACCTATAACTGTCACACAGTGCAAAAAAAAACAGGTCTCACATCTCTATTCAACCAAATCTGCACAGTTTTAGCTGGTCAAGTTATTTGTAGTGACCGTAAAAGCAGACTTTTTGTTCTGGGTTGAAAAAGCATTCCCAAATTTGCCATTCTGAAAATAACTAGTTTGTGGTATTTGAGGCCTACTTGAAATCTATCCCAAAAAGAAAATCTTACATTGAAGGTATTGATAGTGTCATTCAGAAAAACATAAGACACACGCTAGCGTGCTGATAGAAGTGTCATTCTGTGATTAAACCTATAACTGTCACACAGCGCAAAAAAAAAACAGGTCTCACATCTCTATTCAACCAAATCTGCACAGTTTTAGCTGGTCAAGTTATTTGTAGTGACCGTAAAAGCAGACTTTTTGTTCTGGGTTGAAAAAGCATTCCCAAATTTGCCATTCTCAAAATAACTAGTTTGTGGTATTTGAGGCCTACTTGAAATCTATCCCAAAAAGAAAATCTTACATTGAAGGTATTGATAGTGTCATTCAGAAAAACATAAGACACACGCTAGCGTGCTGATAGAAGTGTCATTCTGTGATTAAACCTATAACTGTCACACAGCGCAAAAAAAAACAGGTCTCACATTTCTATTCAACCAAATCTGCACAGTTTTAGCTGGTCAAGTTATTTGTAGTGACCGTAAAAGCAGACTTTTTGTTCTGGGTTGAAAAAGCATTCCCAAATTTGCCATTCTGAAAATAACTAGTTTGTGGTATTTGAGGCCTACTTGAAATCTATCCCAAAAAGAAAATCTTACATTGAAGGTATTGATAGTGTCATTCAGAAAAACCTAAGACACACGCTAGCGTGCTGATAGAAGTGTCATTCTGTGATTAAACCTATAACTGTCACACAGCGCAAAAAAAAACAGGTCTCACATCTCTATTCAACCAAATCTGCACAGTTTTAGCTGGTCAAGTTATTTGTAGTGACCGTAAAAGCAGACTTTTTGTTCTGGGTTGAAAAAGCATTCCCAAATTTGCCATTCTGAAAATAACTAGTTTGTGGTATTTGAGGCCTACTTGAAATCTATCCCAAAAAGAAAATCTTACATTGAAGGTATTGATAGTGTCATTCAGAAAAACATAAGACACACGCTAGCGTGCTGATAGAAGTGTCATTCTGTGATTAAACCTATAACTGTCACACAGCGCAAAAAAAAACAGGTCTCACATTTCTATTCAACCAAATCTGCACAGTTTTAGCTGGTCAAGTTATTTGTAGTGACCGTAAAAGCAGACTTTTTGTTCTGGGTTGAAAAAGCATTCCCAAATTTGCCATTCTGAAAATAACTAGTTTGTGGTATTTGAGGCTTACTTGAAATCTATCCCAAAAAGAAAATCTTACATTGAAGGTATTCATAGTGTCATTCAGAAAAACATAAGACACACGCTGGCGTGCTGATAGAAGTGTCATTCTGTGATTAAACCTATAACTGTCACACAGCTCAAAAAAAACAGGTCTCACATCTCTATTCAACCAAATCTGCACAGTTTTAGCTGGTCAAGTTATTTGTAGTGACCGTAAAAGCAGACTTTTTGTTCTGGGTTGAAAAAGCATTCCCAAATTTGCCATTCTCAAAATAACTAGTTTGTGGTATTTGAGGCCTACTTGAAATCTATCCCAAAAAGAAAATCTTACATTGAAGGTATTGATAGTGTCATTCAGAAAAACCTAAGACACACGCTAGCGTGCTGATAGAAGTGTCATTCTGTGATTAAACCTATAACTGTCACACAGCGCAAAAAAAAACAGGTCTCACATTTCTATTCAACCAAATCTGCACAGTTTTAGCTGGTCAAGTTATTTGTAGTGACCGTAAAAGCAGACTTTTTGTTCTGGGTTGAAAAAGCATTCCCAAATTTGCCATTCTGAAAATAACTAGTTTGTGGTATTTGAGGCCTACTTGAAATCTATCCCAAAAAGAAAATCTTACATTGAAGGTATTGATAGTGTCATTCAGAAAAACCTAAGACACACGCTAGCGTGCTGATAGAAGTGTCATTCTGTGATTAAACCTATAACTGTCACACAGCGCAAAAAAAAACAGGTCTCACATTTCTATTCAACCAAATCTGCACAGTTTTAGCTGGTCAAGTTATTTGTAGTGACCGTAAAAGCAGACTTTTTGTTCTGGGTTGAAAAAGCATTCCCAAATTTGCCATTCTGAAAATAACTAGTTTGTGGTATTTGAGGCCTACTTGAAATCTATCCCAAAAAGAAAATCTTACATTGAAGGTATTGATAGTGTCATTCAGAAAAACCTAAGACACACGCTAGCGTGCTGATAGAAGTGTCATTCTGTGATTAAACCTATAACTGTCACACAGCGCAAAAAAAAACAGGTCTCACATCTCTATTCAACCAAATCTGCACAGTTTTAGCTGGTCAAGTTATTTGTAGTGACCGTCAAAGCAGACTTTTTGTTCTGGGTTGAAAAGCATTCCCAAATTTGCCATTCTGAAAATAACTAGTTTGTGGTATTTGAGGCCTACTTGAAATCTATCCCAAAAAGAAAATCTTACATTGAAGGTATTGATAGTGTCATTCAGAAAAACATAAGACACACGCTAGCGTGCTGATAGAAGTGTCATTCTGTGATTAAACCTATAACTGTCACACAGCGCAAAAAAAAACAGGTCTCACATCTCTATTCAACCAAATCTGCACAGTTTTAGCTGGTCAAGTTATTTGTAGTGACCGTAAAAGCAGACTTTTTGTTCTGGGTTGAAAAAGCATTCCCAAATTTGCCATTCTCAAAATAACTAGTTTGTGGTATTTGAGGCCTACTTGAAATCTATCCCAAAAAGAAAATCTTACATTGAAGGTATTGATAGTGTCATTCAGAAAAACATAAGACACACGCTAGCGTGCTGATAGAAGTGTCATTCTGTGATTAAACCTATAACTGTCACACAGCGCAAAAAAAAACAGGTCTCACATTTCTATTCAACCAAATCTGCACAGTTTTAGCTGGTCAAGTTATTTGTAGTGACCGTAAAAGCAGACTTTTTGTTCTGGGTTGAAAAAGCATTCCCAAATTTGCCATTCTGAAAATAACTAGTTTGTGGTATTTGAGGCTTACTTGAAATCTATCCCAAAAAGAAAATCTTACATTGAAGGTATTGATAGTGTCATTCAGAAAAACCTAAGACACACGCTAGCGTGCTGATAGAAGTGTCATTCTGTGATTAAACCTATAACTGTCACACAGCGCAAAAAAAAACAGGTCTCACATCTCTATTCAACCAAATCTGCACAGTTTTAGCTGGTCAAGTTATTTGTAGTGACCGTAAAAGCAGACTTTTTGTTCTGGGTTGAAAAAGCATTCCCAAATTTGCCATTCTGAAAATAACTAGTTTGTGGTATTTGAGGCCTACTTGAAATCTATCCCAAAAAGAAAATCTTACATTGAAGGTATTGATAGTGTCATTCAGAAAAACATAAGACACACGCTAGCGTGCTGATAGAAGTGTCATTCTGTGATTAAACCTATAACTATCACACAGTGCAAAAAAAAACAGGTCTCACATTTCTATTCAACCAAATCTGCACAGTTTTAGCTGGTCAAGTTATTTGTAGTGACCGTAAAAGCAGACTTTTTGTTCTGGGTTGAAAAAGCATTCCCAAATTTGCCATTCTGAAAATAACTAGTTTGTGGTATTTGAGGCTTACTTGAAATCTATCCCAAAAAGAAAATCTTACATTGAAGGTATTGATAGTGTCATTCAGAAAAACCTAAGACACACGCTAGCGTGCTGATAGAAGTGTCATTCTGTGATTAAACCTATAACTGTCACACAGCGCAAAAAAAAACAGGTCTCACATCTCTATTCAACCAAATCTGCACAGTTTTAGCTGGTCAAGTTATTTGTAGTGACCGTAAAAGCAGACTTTTTGTTCTGGGTTGAAAAAGCATTCCCAAATTTGCCATTCTCAAAATAACTAGTTTGTGGTATTTGAGGCCTACTTGAAATCTATCCCAAAAAGAAAATCTTACATTGAAGGTATTGATAGTGTCATTCAGAAAAACATAAGACACACGCTAGCGTGCTGATAGAAGTGTCATTCTGTGATTAAACCTATAACTGTCACACATCGCAAAAAAAAACAGGTCTCACATTTCTATTCAACCAAATCTGCACAGTTTTAGCTGGTCAAGTTATTTGTAGTGACCGTAAAAGCAGACTTTTTGTTCTGGGTTGAAAAAGCATTCCCAAATTTGCCATTCTGAAAATAACTAGTTTGTGGTATTTGAGGCTTACTTGAAATCTATCCCAAAAAGAAAATCTTACATTGAAGGTATTGATAGTGTCATTCAGAAAAACCTAAGACACACGCTAGCGTGCTGATAGAAGTGTCATTCTGTGATTAAACCTATAACTGTCACACAGCGCAAAAAAAAAAGGTCTCACATCTCTATTCAACCAAATCTGCACAGTTTTAGCTGGTCAAGTTATTTGTAGTGACCGTAAAAGCAGACTTTTTGTTCTGGGTTGAAAAAGCATTCCCAAATTTGCCATTCTGAAAATAACTAGTTTGTGGTATTTGAGGCCTACTTGAAATCTATCCCAAAAAGAAAATCTTACATTGAAGGTATTGATAGTGTCATTCAGAAAAACATAAGACACACGCTAGCGTGCTGATAGAAGTGTCATTCTGTGATTAAACCTATAACTGTCACACAGCGCAAAAAAAAACAGGTCTCACATCTCTATTCAACCAAATCTGCACAGTTTTAGCTGGTCAAGTTATTTGTAGTGACCGTAAAAGCAGACTTTTTGTTCTGGATTGAAAAAGCATTCCCAAATTTGCCATTCTCAAAATTGTGGTGAACGGGAACAATGAGGAAAACATCTAATAAGGGACGCGGACGTGGACATGGTCGTGGTGGTGTTAGTGGACCCTCTGGTGCTGGGAGAGGACGTGGCCGTTCTGCCACAGCCACACGTCCTAGTGAACCAACTACCTCAGGTCCCAGTAGCCAGCAGAATTTACAGCGATATTTGGTGGGGCCCAATGCCGTTCTAAGGATGGTAAGGCCTGAGCAGGTACAGGCATTAGTCAATTGGGTGGCCGACAGTGGATCCAGCACGTTCACATTATCTCCCACCCAGTCTTCTGCAGAAAGCGCACAGATGGCGCATGAAAACCAAGCCTGTCACATCACCCCCATGCATATCAGGGAAACTGTCTGAGCCTCAAGTTATGCAGCAGTCTCTTATGCTGTTTGAAGACTCTGCTGCCAGGGTTTCCCAAGGGCATCCACCTAGACCTTCCCCAGGGGTGGAAGAGATAGAATGCACTAACGCACAACCACTTATTTTTCCTGATGATGAGGACATGGGAATACCACCTCAGCACGTCTCTGATGATGACGAAACACAGGTGCCAACTGCTGCGTCTTTCTGCATTGTGCAGACTGAACAGGAGGTCAGGGGTCAAGACTGGGTGGAAGACGATGCAGGGGACAATGAGGTCCTAGACCCCACATGGAATGAAGGTCGTGCCACTGACTTTCACAGTTCGGAGGAAGAGGCAGTGGTGAGACCGAGCCAACAGCGTAGCAAAAGAGGGAGCAGTGGGCAAAATCAGAACACCCGCCGCCAAGAGACTCCGCCTGCTACTGACCGCCGCCATCTGGGACCGAGCACCCCAAAGGCAGCTTCAAGGAGTTCCCTGGCATGGCACTTCTTCAAACAATGTGCTGACGACAAGACCCGAGTGGTTTGCACGCTGTACCATCAGAGCCTGAAGCGAGGCATTAACGTTCTGAACCTTAGCACAACCTGCATGACCAGGCACCTGCATGCAAAGCATGAACTGCAGTGGAGTAAACACCTTAAAAACAAGGAAGTCACTCAGGCTCCCCCTGCTACCTCTTCTGCTGCTGCCGCCTCGGCCTCTTCTGCTGCTGCTGCCGCCGCCTCGGCCTCTTCCTTCGCCTCTGGAGGAACGTTGGCACCTGCCGCCCAGCAAACATGGGATGTACCACCAACACCACCACCTGCGTCACCAAGCATCTCAACCATGTCACACGGCAGCGTTCAGCTCTCCATCTCACAAACATTTGAGAGAAAGCGTAAATTCCCACCTAGCCACCCTCGATCCCTGGCCCTGAATGCCAGCATTTCTAAACTACTGGCCTATGAAATGCTGTCATTTAGGCTGGTGGACACACACAGCTTCAAACAGCTCATGTCACTTGCTGTCCCACAGTATGTTGTTCCCAGCCACCACTACTTCTCCAAGAGAGCCGTGCCTTCCCTGCACAAACAAGTGTCCGATAAAATCAAGTGTGCACTGCGCAACGCCATCTGTGGCAAGGTCCACCTAACCACAGATACGTGGACCAGTAAGCACGGCCAGGGACGCTATATCTCCCTAACTGCACACTGGGTAAATGTAGTGGCGGCTGGGCCCCAGGCGGAGAGCTGTTTGGCGCACGTCCTTCCGCCGCCAAGGATCGCAGGGCAACATTCTTTGCCTCCTGTCTCCTCCTCCTCCTACTCAGCTTCCTCCTCCTCTTCTTCCACCTGCTCATCCAGTCAGCCACACACCTTCACCACCAACTTCAGCACAGCACGGGGTAAACGTCAGCAGGCCATTCTGAAACTCATATGTTTGGGGAACAGGCCCCACACCGCACAGGAGTTGTGGGGGGGTATAGAACAACAGACCGACGAGTGGTTGCTGCCGGTGAGCCTCAAGCCCGGCCTGGTGGTGTGCGATAATGGGCGAAATCTCGTTGCAGCTCTGGGACTAGCCGGTTTGACGCACATCCCTTGCCTGGCGCATGTGCTGAATTTGGTGGTGCAGAAGTTCATTCGCAACTACCCCGACATGTCAGAGCTGCTGCATAAAGTGCGGGCCGTTTGTTCGCGCTTCAGGCGTTCACACCCTGCCGCTGCTCGCCTGTCTGCGCTACAGCGTAACTTCGGCCTTCCCGCTCACCGCCTCATATGCGACGTGCCCACCAGGTGGAACTCCACCTTGCATATGCTGGACAGACTGTGCGAGCAGCAGCAGGCCATAGTGGAGTTTCAGCTGCAGCACGCACGGGTCAGTCGCACTGCGGATCAAACCCACTTCACCACCAATGACTGGGCCTCCATGCGAGACCTGTGTGCCCTGTTGCGCTGTTTTGAGTACTCCACCAACATGGCCAGTGGCGATGACGCCGTTATCAGCGTTACAATACCACTTCTATGTCTCCTTGAGAAAACACTTAGGGCGATGATGGAAGAGGAGGTGGCCCAGGAGGAAGAGGAGGAAGAGGGGTCATTTTTAGCACTTTCAGGCCAGTCTCTTCAAAGTGACTCAGAGGGAGGTTTTTTGCAACACCAGAGGCCAGGTACAAATGTGGCCAGACAGGGCCCACTACTGGAGGACGAGGAGGACGAGGATCAGGAGGAGGTGGAGGAGGATGAGGATGAATCATGTTCACAGCGGGGTGGCACCCAAAGCAGCTCGGGCCCATCACTGGTGCGTGGCTGGGGGGAAACACAGGACGATGACGATACGCCTCCCACAGAGGACAGCTTGTCCTTACCTCTGGGCAGCCTGGCACACATGAGCAACTACATGCTGCAGTGCCTGCGCAACGACAGCAGAGTTGCCCACATTTTAACTGTGCGGACTACTGGGTTGCCACCCTGCTGGATCCCCGGTACAAAGACAATGTGCCCACCTTACTTCCTACACTGGAGCGTGATAGGAAGATGCGCGAGTACAAGCGCACGTTGGTAGACGCGCTACTGAGAGCATTCCCAAATGTCACAGGGGAACCAGTGGAAGCCCAAGGCGAAGGCAGAGGAGGAGCAAGAGGTCGCCAACGCAGCTGTGTCACGCCCAGCTCCTCTGAGGGCAGGGTTAGCATGGCAGAGATGTGGAAAAGTTTTGTCAACACGCCACAGCTAAGTGCACCACCACCTGATACGGAACGTGTTAGCAGGAGGCAACATTTCACTAACATGGTGGAACAGTACCTGTGCACACCCCTCCACGTACTGACTGATGGTTCGGCCCCATTCAACTTCTGGGTCTCCAAATTGTCCACGTGGCCAGAGCTAGCCTTTTATGCCTTGGAGGTGCTGGCCAGCCCGGCGGCCAGCGTTTTGTCTGAACGTGTATTCAGCACGGCAGGGGGCGTCATTACAGACAAACGCAGCCGCCTGTCTACAGCCAATGTGGACAAGCTGACGTTCATAAAAATGAACCAGGCATGGATCCCACAGGACCTGTCTGTCACGGCCATGCCCATGACCGTGACTCCTTTACCGCATGCGGTTGCCTGCGGTTTTGTATGGGCGTTCAACCACGGGTGAGGGTCGCTTTTCTGTGGCCTCACTTGTGGTTGCCGCGGGCAACCAGTGTTGTTTTTAGCAGCAGAGCAGCCTGAGCGTCGCTAGGTAGCTTGCTGTCCTGGCATGCGGTCACACCTAGCAACCTTTTGTTAGGTGTGTGTGTTGTGTGCACCGTGTGGTATGTTTTTGTGTGCACGTCCCCTTTAAGTGGTGTTTTCCCTTCCCTGGTGTTGGAAGGGTTAATCTCCTTCCTAGTGTGTGTGTGCATTGGGTGTGTCCGACTGTGGGGTGTGGCTTCTTGGCCTATAAAGCCTCACAGCTTTTGCAGGCCTGGAGGTTGCTTCAGCCATGCTTAGCTGAGAGCAGCCTCATGTCTTTACTACCTGCCAGTAAGAGCCACCCCTGTGGTCATAACCATAATGTCTCATAACCATAATGTCGCATTAAGTTATTTCTAGTTATGTGTGATGTCCGTGTGATGTTTTATATGTGATTTTGTGCAGCTATGGATCTGGGTCCCTGTGTGGGGATGCGTTTGTGATCTGCACCCTGCTAACACAGGGATCCAGTCAGCAAGGCTGTGGCAGGTAGGTGGAACTCTTTGTTCACCTGCCATATCCATAGAGCTGTTTATGTCTCCCCTTTTCCTGCAGCTTGGCCGTTGAGACTCCTGCTCCTCCGTGTCTAGGAGGAGTGGGCTTGTCTTACTCAGCTCCTAGGTGAGGGTCATCTTGAGGGCTAGCAGGGACTTTTAGGTTCCAGAGCATGAGCCCTCCTACCATCAAGGTTGGCTCATGTAGCTAGGAGCCAGGGTCAGGTTAGGGATGCGTTTAGGAGGTGACCTGCTCCCTAATCCTGTCTTCATGGCCAAGCAGCCGAAACATCACCGGGCTCCACACGGCTGAGGATTTCCCCCATCCTCAGCCGTGACAGTATGACCACAGTCGCTTCTTACGTGGCGCTCCCTCGAAAGAGGGTAAAGCATGCACCGCTATCTACGGAAGGGGTGCATGCGCGTTCTCCGGAGGGAGAGCGTTATGGGGCTTTCACCATTTACGGCGCGGTGAGTGGCATTCCCCGCCATTCCTTGTTCACCGTTGTCCGTGTTGGTGTCCCCTTTGTTTGTCTTTCCCCTCCCCCCCTCCCATTGTTTTCTAAGCCTCACCTACCTTCCCTTTTTTTTGTTGGGAGGGGCTTTGAGGGGTGGGAGTATGTTCCCTCGAAAGAGGGTGAAGCATGTACCGCCGTCTGTGTAAGGGGTACATGCGCGCTCTTCGGAGGGAGAGCGTTCTGGGGGTTTCGCCTCTGACGGCGCGGTGAGTGGCTTTCCCCGCCATCATCGTTGCCTCGTTTGGCGTTCCCCCCGATTTTAGTTACACGTGGTGTGTGTTTGGTATGCGGTATGCATACCTTCGAAAGAGGGTGCAGCATGCAGTGCCATACCTTTGTGGCCTGCATGCGCGTTCTCCGGAGGGAGAGCGTTCCTGGGGATTCTCCGTTTACGGCACGGTTGGTGGCTTATTCCCCGCCACCTTACCTTCCGTGTCCGGGTTGGGGATCCCTCGTTCCCTCTCCATGTTCCCATCTCTGGTCGTCTGCTGGCAGCACTCCGTAAGTGGTCCGGCTGCGTGCTGGTTTGGAGTGTCTGCTGGCAGCGACTGGAGTGGGGACGTGAGTGGAGAGTCCCCTCGTCCACTCTCAGTGGTTCTATTTCCGTGTCGCTGGTGCGGGCTGCAGGCCTCGTCGGACTGGCTGTGTTGTGTGCTGGGAGAGGATGCAGCTGACAGCGACTTTCTGGGAACCACGTCCTGAGAGTGGACGTTCCCTTCTCCTATCCCCTTGTGCGAGTCTCTCACCAGTTTCCTTTTTTTTGGTGGGGGGGCTTTGAGGGGTGGGAGTGTCACGGCCATGCCCATGACCGTGACTCCTTTACCGCATGCGGTTGCCTGCGGTTTTGTATGGGCGTTCAACCACGGGTGAGGGTCGCTTTTCTGTGGCCTCACTTGTGGTTGCCGCGGGCAACCAGTGTTGTTTTTAGCAGCAGAGCAGCCTGAGCGTCGCTAGGTAGCTTGCTGTCCTGGCATGCGGTCACACCTAGCAACCTTTTGTTAGGTGTGTGTGTTGTGTGCACCGTGTGGTATGTTTTTGTGTGCACGTCCCCTTTAAGTGGTGTTTTCCCTTCCCTGGTGTTGGAAGGGTTAATCTCCTTCCTAGTGTGTGTGTGCACTGGGTGTGTCCGACTGTGGGGTGTGGCTTCTTGGCCTATAAAGCCTCACAGCTTTTGCAGGCCTGGAGGTTGCTTCAGCCATGCTTAGCTGAGAGCAGCCTCATGTCTTTACTACCTGCCAGTAAGAGCCACCCCTGTGGTCATAACCATAATGTCTCATAACCATAATGTCGCATTAAGTTATTTCTAGTTATGTGTGATGTCCGTGTGATGTTTTATATGTGATTTTGTGCAGCTATGGATCTGGGTCCCTGTGTGGGGATGCGTTTGTGATCTGCACCCTGCTAACACAGGGATCCAGTCAGCAAGGCTGTGGCAGGTAGGTGGAACTCTTTGTTCACCTGCCATATCCATAGAGCTGTTTATGTCTCCCCTTTTCCTGCAGCTTGGCCGTTGAGACTCCTGCTCCTCCGTGTCTAGGAGGAGTGGGCTTGTCTTACTCAGCTCCTAGGTGAGGGTCATCTTGAGGGCTAGCAGGGACTTTTAGGTTCCAGAGCATGAGCCCTCCTACCATCAAGGTTGGCTCATGTAGCTAGGAGCCAGGGTCAGGTTAGGGATGCGTTTAGGAGGTGACCTGCTCCCTAATCCTGTCTTCATGGCCAAGCAGCCGAAACATCACCGGGCTCCACACGGCTGAGGATTTCCCCCATCCTCAGCCGTGACACTGTCCATCCCTTGTGCAGATTAGATATTAACTACCTCCCCTTAACAATATATTATTCTACTCCAGGGCACTTCCTCATTCAATACTATTTTTAATTTCATTTTACCATTATATTGCGGGGCAACCCAAAGTTGAATGAACCTCTCCTCTGTCTGGGTGCCGGGGCCTAAATGTGTGACAGTGGCCTGTTCCAGTGGTGGGTGACGTAAAGCCTGATTCTCTGCTATGACATGAATACAGATTCTGCGCTGACATAAGGACAGATTCTCTGTTACGGGACCGCTCTCCTCTGCCTGGGTGCCTGGGCCTAAATGTGTGACAGTGGCCTGTTCCAGTGGTGGCTGACGTGAAGCCTGATTCTCTGCTATGACATGAAGACAGATTCTGCGCTGACATAAGGTCAGATTCTCTGTTACGGGACCTCTCTCCTCTGTCTGGGTGCCGGGGCCTAAATGTGTGACAGTGGCCTGTTCCAGTGGTGGGTGACGTGAAGCCTGATTCTCTGCTATGACATGAATACAGATTCTGCGCTGACATAAGGCCAGATTCTCTGTTACGGGACCTCTCTCCTCTGCCTGGGTGCCTGGGCCTAAATGTGTGACAGTGGCCTGTTCCAGTGGTGGCTGACGTGAAGCCTGATTCTCTGCTATGACATGAAGACAGATTCTGCGTTGACATAAGGCCAGATTCTCTGTTACGGGACCGCTCTCCTCTGTCTGGGTGCCGGGGCCTAAATGTGTGACAGTGGCCTGTTCCAGTGGTGGGTGACGTGAAGCCTGATTCTCTGCTATGACATGAATACAGATTCTGCGCTGACATAAGGCCAGATTCTCTGTTACGGGACCTCTCTCCTCTGCCTGGGTGCCTGGGCCTAAATGTGTGACAGTGGCCTGTTCCAGTGGTGGGTGACGTGAAGCCTGATTCTCTGCTATGACATGAAGACTGATTCTGCGCTGACATAAGGCCAGATTCTCTGTTACGGGACCTCTCTCCTCTACCTGGGTGCCTGGGCCTAAATGTGTGACAGTGGCCTGTTCCAGTGGTGGGTGACGTGATGCCTGATTCTCTGCTATGACATGAAGACAGATTCTGTGCTGACATAAGACCAGATTCTCTGTTACGGGACCTCTCTCCTCTGCCTGGGTGCCTGGGCCTAAATGTGTGACAGTGGCCTGTTCCAGTGGTGGGTGACGTGAAGCCTGATTCTCTGCTATGACATGAAGACTGATTCTGCGCTGACATAAGGCCAGATTCTCTGTTACGGGACCGCTCTCCTCTGTCTGGGTGCCGGGGCCTAAATGTGTGACAGTGGCCTGTTCCAGTGGTGGGTGACGTGAAGCCTGATTCTCTGCTGACATGAAGCCAGATTCTTTGCTATGGCATGAAGAGACTGATTCTCTGCTGATGTGAAGCCAGATTCTCTGCTATGGGACCTCTGTCCAATTGATATTGGTTAATTTTTATTTTTTTAATTTTAATTTTAATTCATTTCCCTCTCCATATTTGTTTGCAGGGGATTTACCTACATGTTGCTGCCTTTTGCAGCCCTCTAGCTCTTTCCTGGGCTGTTTTACAGCCTTTTTAGTGCCCAAAAGTTCGAGTCCCCATTGACTTCAATGGGGTTCGGGTTCGGGACGAAGTTCGGGTCGGGTTCGGATCCCGAACCCGAACATTTCCGGGAAGTTCGGCCGAACTTCTCGAACCCGAACATCCAGGTGTTCGCTCAACTCAAACAAAAACCTAAAACAGTGGATTTGCAGAATTACCTCTCTATCATCTAAAGACTGCATATTTGTACTACTGGAACTGAAAGACATCCAAAGTAAAAGTTGTGAGTTGCATTTTACCACTGTCTACCTCATTATTACTACCTATGGTTGTACCACCATTAACGGTACTGGCGTCACGACAAAAACCATCAAAGGACTCAGCTGCAATAAGCACCCCTAACATCAAGGGCACCTCAACCACCATCTTGGCTGATGCTTCCTACCACAGAGCGTGCCCCGGAGGATTTCGTGCTGTCCACCTCAACACTGTGCTGCCAGTCCAGGGAGGCTTTCTGCTAACCGTGAGTAAACTGATGAACTGTGTGTTATACCATTTGACCCCTCATCGGTCCACCTTGAACCTCAAGTTTTTCCCCTGCGACTGGCTGGCTGCAAGTAGTGTTATAGTGAATATCATAACTTGAAGGTTGCCATGACATCATGGCTCCCCTCAAGTTATGCACATGTGGTTCGCTCCATGATGTCATAGGCAACCATTAAACTATAGAAGAAGACCAACACACATACAGTACAGACCAAAAGTTTGGACACACCTTTTCATTCAAAGAGTTTTCTTTATTTTCATGACTATGAAGGCATCAAAACTATGAGTTAACTCATGTGGAATTATATACATAACAAACAAGTGTGAAACAACAGAAAATATGTCATATTCTAGGTTCTTCAAAGTAGCCACCTTTTGCTTTGATTACTGCTTTGCACACTCTTGGCATTCTCTTGATGAGCTTCAAGAGGTAGTCCCCTGAAATGGTCTTCCAACAGTCTTGAAGGAGTTCCCAGAGATGCTTAGCACTTGTTGGCCCTTTTGCCTTCACTCTGCGGTCCAGCTCACACGAAACCATCTCGATTGGGTTCAGGTCCGGTGACTGTGGAGGCCAAGTCATCTGGCGCAGCACCCCATCACTCTCCTTTATGGTCAAATAGCCCTTACTTTCAAAGTTTTCCCAATTTTTCGGCTGACTGACTGACCTTCATTTCTTAAAGTAATGATGGCCACTTGTTTTTCTTTACTTAGCTGCTTTTTTCTTGCCATAATACAAATTCTAACAGTCTATTCAGTAGGACTATCAGCTGTGTATCCACCTGACTTCTCCTCAACACAACTGATGGTCCCAACCCCATTTATAGGGCAAGAAATCCCACTTATTAAACCTGACAGGGCACACCTGTGAAGTGAAAACCATTTCAGGGGACTACCTCTTGAAGCTCATCAAGAGAATGCCAAGAGTGTGCAAATCAGTAATCAAAGCAAAAGGTGGCTACTTTAAAGAACCTAGAATATGACATATTTTCAGTTGTTTCACACTTGTTTGTTATGTATATAATTCCACATGTGTTAATTCATAGTTTTGATGCCTTCAGTGTGAATCTACAATTTTCATAGTCATGAAAATAAAGAAAACTCTTTGAATGAGAAGGTGTATCCAAACTTTTGGTCTGTACTGTAGATAAATAACAAATTGGACTTTATTTATTTTTGCCACTTAAATGGCCGCGATGCTTATTACGATTTCAAATTTTGAGGTATTAACCAAACAAATAAATGTTAACCATTAACCGTACGAATTAATCTAAACAATAACCATCAGTCCACTCAGAGAGTGACTTAACCCCCCAAAGCGCCAAATCACGAGCAAAGTGGCCAACAAAGCATCGCAACCAATTAAGTAATATGCCTCTCAATAATGTTTTGAAGATCAGAAATAAAAATATCACATCCTATTTCAGATAGTTGGTCAAGCTCAGGACAATAAAGCCCCTATAAGAAACCTTTGAGTTCAATGTGCCTGTAGGAGAAATGACCGATGTTTTGCATAAAAAGTTCAATTTTCTTATTAATTATTTTTCTTATTTTTTCCAAAAACGACAACTCAGAACAGGACCATGCAAATTTGGGAACAATGTCCGAAAATACCAGAACAGAGTTATGAAGTAAGTGTCTTATTTTGAACATCAATTCCTGAAGTTTGTAGACCAATAAATGAGTTTTTATTTTTCCTGCATCGAAAGACCCAATGTGTAGAATGACTAAATCAGGGATGTGGAATTTAGATAACAAATAATCAACTTCAGGAAAAATATCAGAGATTCTGAGGTTAGAAATTGCTCTTCAGTCAATAGAAAATTCTTCGGAGAAACCTAAGTTTTTTGTGGATTTTCTGATATTGGATCTTTTCATTACACGTCTAATGAGATCATCACCTAAAATCCATATGTTCCATTTTGCTCCTGAAATTAATGAATAAGAAGGTTAGGTCTAATATAGAATTTAAAACAATTGGACTTCCATCTACCTATGCGTTTTATAATAGAATTATCCAAACCTATTTTTGCCGCAAATGTTGCTGCGCCTATACGAAAAGAATGCGCAGAAATTTTTTGGTTTATGTAACCTAACCTCTGTAGACAATTATGAAGAACAAAATTAAATTGGTATTTTGTTAAGTAGGAGCCATCAACGTGCGAGAATAAGGCCAAAAATTTTTTATCTCTCAAACTTATCCACTTTGAAATGTTTTCAAAGGGACATATAAATTTGTCAGAAAATTTGTTCAGCGTAAGCCAAACACCTTTACCCATTTGATCAGTCTTAGATCTTTTAATGAATAATTTAAATTGCTCTTTTTCAATTATTATGTCGGAGATGAGTAGAGGGGAACCAGAATGTTTATTTTCTGCTGCAATTTTACCGATTCGAAGTGCGGCAAAAAATGCTAAAGAATAAGCTGCAGACAACAAACATGTCTCGTAAACAGAGGAGCATACACCGGGTAATTGATTTAAAATTCCAGATAATTGTTGGATAGATAACGGATTGGTTCTTTCTCTAGGAATAGAAGATCTTTTAATACCCTTTATAATCTGTTTGATTTTGAAGTTATTCAAAATTGAGTTGTGACCACTTAATTTGAAAAAGAAGGAAATAGCAGATAACTTTTTTTAAATGGATTCAGCTTTTTTTCCATAACTGAATTATAAAAGAATTAAAATTCTCTATCACAAATTCAGTAACTGATAAATGACTTATTTCACAGAACTCCTTCCATTCGAGCCATGCGGCAGAATATGCTGCCCATGTACTTTTGGCTAACGAAAAAGACAAAATTTCGTTAGTTAATCTTCCGTAATACTCCACAAGTGACCTGGACATGGAATTCCTTTCAGGGATGCTTGAGGTGCCATTGCGAAAAATTTCGAAAGCTGCTGACTGGATAAAGTTATTTTTTCCTGGGCTAAATTTTGCTTTTAACCATATATTGAACTTAAGACAATGTAAAACTAATTTTCTTAATAATGACGATACCAAAGGTGACTTGGATGACAGACAATTTATGGAAAAAACAACACCCATATTGTCCGAACATAATAAAATTCCCCTGTTTTGGAATTTGTCGGACCAAATTAATAACGAGACCAAAACAGGGAAAAGTTCAAGAAAAACTAAATTTTTAGAATACTTTTTGTTCTCAACCCAAACTTTAGGCCATTTTTCAGCAGACCAACTATTGTTGAAGAAGGCTCCATAACCGATAGCACCTGATGCATCAGTGCAAAAAGATAAAGTGTCAGAGTCGACAAATTCTTCTTGCCAAATTGTGTGCCCATTAAAGTCGTTCAAAAATTGTAACCATATAGTAATATCGTATTTTAATTCTCTGGTTATTCTTATATGAGAGAAAGGAGTAGACTTACCTGCTGTGGCTGCATAAAGTCTTTTAGAAAAGACCCTTCCCATGGGAATTACTCTAGTAATGAAATTTAAAGATCCAAGTAAAGACTGTAGATGTTTAAAAATTAATTTTCTCCTTGCTAGCAATAGAGGATAGGAGTTGTATAGTTTCAGAAATTTTTTCCTTCGGTATAATGAACTCCATAGCATCTGTATTGATGTTAATACTTAAAATTTTTAAAGATGTAGTAGGAAAAACAGTTTTTTCCATAGCTAGCGGGATATTAAAATAATCAGCAATACCGATGAACTTGTGAAGGAGATTCATACATTCTGGAGTATCCCTACGACCTATAAATAAAAAGTCATCAAGGTAATGTAGAATAAATCCAGAATCTGAATGAACTTCTGTTATCCAATGCAAGAATGTGGAAAAGGCTTCGAAATAGAAACAAGATAAAGTAAAACCCATGGGGAGGGCCATATCATAAAAGAACTTATCAAGGAATTTAAAACCAAGAGAATTGTAACCATTCGCATTTATTGGTAATAATCTGAAAGCAGACATAATATCTGCTTTAGCTAGAAAAGCGTGACAACCAGCTTTTTGAAGAAGGCGGTAAGAATTAGGCTCAGGAAAGAGCTAGAGGGCTGCAAAAGGCAGCAACATGTAGGTAAATCCCCTGCAAACAAATGTGGATAGGGAAATGAATTAAAATAAAAATTAAAAAAATAAAAAATAACCAATATCAATTGGACAGAGGTCCCATAGCAGAGAATCTGGCTTCACGTCAGCAGAGAATCAGTCTCTTCATGCCATAGCAAAGAATCTGGCTTCACGTCACCCACCACTGGAACAGGCCACTGTCACACATTTAGGCCCCGGCACCCAGGCAGAGGAGAGAGGTCCCGTAACAGAGAATCTGGTCTTATGTCAGCACAGAATCTGTCTTCATGTCATAGCAGAGAATCAGGCTTCACGTCACCCACCACTGGAACAGGCCACTGTCACACATTTAGGCCCCGGCACCCAGGCAGAGGAGAGAGGTCCCGTAACAGAGAATCTGGCCTTATGTCAGCGCAGAATCAGTCTTCATGTCATAGCAGAGAATCAGGCTTCACGTCACCCACCACTGGAACAGGCCACTGTCACATATTTAGGCCCCGGCACCCAGACAGAGGAGAGAGGTCCCGTAACAGAGAATCTGGCCTTATGTCAGCACAGAATCTGTCTTCATGTCATAGCAGAGAATCAGGCTTCACGTCACCCACCACTGGAACAGGCCACTGTCACATATTTAGGCCCAGGGACCCACGCAGAGGAGAGAGGTCCCGTAACAGAGAATCTGGCCTTATGTCAGCACAGAATCAGTCTTCATGTCATAGCAGAGAATCAGGCTTCACGTCACCCACCACTGGAACAGGCCACTGTCACACATTTAGGCCCCGGCACCCAGGCAGAGGAGAGAGGTCCCGTAACAGAGAATCTGGCCTTATGTCAGCACAGAATCTGTCTTCATGTCATAGCAGAGAATCAGGCTTCACGTCACCCACCACTGGAACAGGCCACTGTCACACATTTAGGCCCCGGCACCCAGACAGAGGAGAGAGGTCCCGTAACAGAGAATCTGGCCTTATGTCAGCGCAGAATCAGTCTTCATGTCATAGCAGAGAATCAGGCTTCACGTCACCCACCACTGGAACAGGCCACTGTCACACATTTAGGCCCAGGCACCCAGACAGAGGAGAGAGGTTCCGTAACAGAGAATCTGGCCTTATGTCAGCACAGAATCTGTCTTCATGTCATAGCAGAGAATCAGGCTTCACGTCACCCACCACTGGAACAGGCCACTGTCACACATTTAGGCCCCGGCACCCAGACAGAGGAGAGAGGTCCCGTAACAGAGAATCTGGCCTTGTGTCAGCGCAGAATCAGTCTTCATGTCATAGCAGAGAATCAGGCTTCACATCGCCCACCACTGGAACAGGCCACTGTCACACATTTAGGCCCAGGCACCCAGACAGAGGAGAGAGGTCCCGTAACAGAGAATCTGGCCTTATGTCAGCACAGAATCTGTCTTCATGTCATAGCAGAGAATCAGGCTTCACGTCACCCACCACTGGAACAGGCCACTGTCACACATTTAGGCCCCGGCACCCAGGCAGAGGAGAGAGGTCCCGTAACAGAGAATCTGGTCTTATGTCAGCACAGAATCTGTCTTCATGTCATAGCAGAGAATCAGGCTTCACGTCACCCACCACTGGAACAGGCCACTGTCACACATTTAGGCCCAGGCACCCAGACAGAGGAGAGAGGTTCCGTAACAGAGAATCTGGCCTTATGTCAGCACAGAATCTGTCTTCATGTCATAGCAGAGAATCAGGCTTCATGTCACCCACCACTGGAACAGGCCACTGTCACACATTTAGGCCCAGGCACCCAGACAGAGGAGAGAGGTCCCGTAACAGAGAATCTGGCCTTATGTCAGCACAGAATCTGTCTTCATGTCATAGCAGAGAATCAGGCTTCACGTCACCCACCACTGGAACAGGCCACTGTCACACATTTAGGCCCGGCACCCAGGCAGAGGAGAGAGGTCCCGTAACAGAGAATCTGGCCTTATGTCAGCACAGAATCTGTCTTCATGTCATAGCAGAGAATCAGGCTTCACGTCACCCACCACTGGAACAGGCCACTGTCACACATTTAGGCCCCGGCACCCAGGCAGAGGAGAGAGGTCCCGTAACAGAGAATCTGGCCTTATGTCAGCACATAATCTGTCTTCATGTCATAGCAGAGAATCAGGCTTCACGTCACCCACCACTGGAACTGGCCACTGTCACACATTTAGGCCCCGGCACCCAGACAGAGGAGAGAGGTCCCGTAACAGAGAATCTGGCCTTATGTCAGCGCAGAATCAGTCTTCATGTCATAGCAGAGAATCAGGCTTCACGTCACCCACCACTGGAACAGGCCACTGTTACACATTTAGGCCCAGGCACCCAGACAGAGGAGAGAGGTCCCGTAACAGAGAATCTGGCCTTATGTCAGCACAGAATCTGTCTTCATGTCATAGCAGAGAATCAGGCTTCACGTCACCCACCACTGGAACAGGCCACTGTCACACATTTAGGCCCAGGCACCCAGACAGAGGAGAGAGGACCCGTAACAGAGAATCAGGCCTTATGTCAGCACAGAATCTGTCTTCATGTCATAGCAGAGAATCAGGCTTCACGTCACCCACCACTGGAACAGGCCACTGTCACACATTTAGGCCCAGGCACCCAGGCAGAGGAGAGAGGTCCCGTAACAGAGAATCTGGCCTTATGTCAGCGCAGAATCAGTCTTCATGTCATAGCAGAGAATCAGGCTTCACGTCAACCACCACTGGAACAGGCCACTGTCACACATTTAGGCCCCGGCACCCAGACAGAGGAGAGGTTCATTCAACTTTGGTTTGCCCCGCAATATAATGGTAAAATAAAAATAGTATTGAATGAGGAAGTGCCCTGGAGTATAATAATGTATTGTTAAGGGGAGGTAGTTAATATCTAATCTGCACAAGGGATGGACAGGTCCTGTGGGATCCATGCCTGGTTCATTTTTATGAACGTCAGCTTGTCCACATTGGCTGTAGACAGGCGGCTGCGTTTGTCTGTAATGACGCCCCCTGCCGTGCTGAATACACGTTCAGACAAAACGCTGGCCGCCGGGCAGGCCAGCACCTCCAAGGCATAAAAGGCTAGCTCTGGCCACGTGGACAATTTGGAGACCCAGAAGTTGAATGGGGCCGTACCATCAGTCAGTACGTGGAGGGGTGTGCACAGGTACTGTTCCACCATGTTAGTGAAATGTTGCCTCCTGCTAACACGTTCCGTATCAGGTGGTGGTGCAGTTAGCTGTGGCGTGGTGACAAAACTTTTCCACATCTCTGCCATGCTAACCCTGCCCTCAGAGGAGCTGGCCGTGACACAGCTGCGTTGGCGACCTCTTGCTCCTCCTCTGCCTTCGCCTTGGGCTTCCACTGGTTGCCCTGTGACATTTGGGAATGCTCTCAGTAGCGCGTCTACCAACGTGCGCTTGTACTCGCGCATCTTCCTATCACGCTCCAGTGTAGGAAGTAAGGTGGGCACATTGTCTTTGTACCGGGGATCCAGCAGGGTGGCAACCCAGTAGTCCGCACACGTTAAAATGTGGGCAACTCTGCTGTCATTGCGCAGGCACTGCAGCATGTAGTCGCTCATGTGTGCCAGGCTGCCCAGAGGTAAGGACAAGCTGTCCTCTGTGGGAGGCGTATCGTCATCGTCCTGTGTTTCCCCCCAGCCACGCACCAGTGATGGGCCCGAGCTGCTTTGGGTGCCACCCCGCTGTGAACATGCTTCATCCTCATCCTCCTCCACCTCCTCCTCATCCTCGTCCTCCAGTAGTGGGCCCTGTCTGGCCACATTTGTACCTGGCCTCTGCTGTTGCAAAAAACCTCCCTCTGAGTCACTTCGAAGAGACTGGCCTGAAAGTGCTAAAAATGACCCCTCTTCCTCCTCCTCCTCTTCCTCCTCCTGGGCCACCTCCTCTTCCATCATCGCCCTAAGTGTTTTCTCAAGGAGACATAGAAGTGGTATTGTAACGCTGATAACGGCGTCATCGCCACTGGCCATGTTGGTGGAGTACTCGAAACAGCGCAACAGGGCACACAGGTCTCGCATGGAGGCCCAGTCATTGGTGGTGAAGTCGGTCTGATCCGCAGTGCGACTGACCCATGCGTGCTGCAGCTGAAACTCCACTATGGCCTGCTGCTGCTCGCACAGTCTGTCCAGCATATGCAAGGTGGAGTTCCACCTGGTGGGCACGTCGCATATGAGGCGGTGAGCGGGAAGGCCGAAGTTACGCTGTAGCGCAGACAGGCGAGCAGCGGCAGGGTGTGAACGCCGGAAGCGCGAACAGACGGCCCGCACTTTATGCAGCAGCTCTGACATGTCGGGGTAGTTGCGAATGAACTTCTGCACCACCAAATTCAGCACATGCGCCAGGCAAGGGATGTGCGTCAAACCGGCTAGTCCCAGAGCTGCAACGAGATTTCGCCCATTATCGCACACCACCAGGCCGGGCTTGAGGCTCACCGGCAGCAACCACTCGTCGGTCTGTTGTTCTATACCCCCCCACAACTCCTGTGCGGTGTGGGGCCTGTCCCCCAAACATATGAGTTTCAGAATGGCCTGCTGACGTTTACCCCGGGCTGTGCTGAAGTTGGTGGTGAAGGTGTGTGGCTGACTGGATGAGCAGGTGGAAGAAGAGGAGGAGGAAGCTGAGTAGGAGGAGGAGGAGACAGGAGGCAAAGAATGTTGCCCTGCGATCCTTGGCGGCGGAAGGACGTGCGCCAAACAGCTCTCCGCCTGGGGCCCAGCCGCCACTACATTTACCCAGTGTGCAGTTAGGGAGATATAGCGTCCCTGGCCGGGCTTACTGGTCCACGTATCTGTGGTTAGGTGGACCTTGCCACAGATGGCGTTGCGCAGTGCACACTTGATTTTATCGGACACTTGTTTGTGCAGGGAAGGCACGGCTCTCTTGGAGAAGTAGTGCCGGCTGGGAACAACATACTGTGGGACAGCAAGCGACATGAGCTGTTTGAAGCTGTGTGTGTCCACCAGCCTAAATGACAGCATTTCATAGGCCAGTAGTTTAGAAATGCTGGCATT
The DNA here is from genome assembly GCF_905171765.1 of Bufo bufo. NCBI lineage: Eukaryota > Metazoa > Chordata > Amphibia > Anura > Bufonidae > Bufo > Bufo bufo. The sequence continues at coordinate 159,961,750 of NC_053391.1, forward strand.
CAGGGCCAGGGATCGAGGGTGGCTAGGTGGGAATTTACGCTTTCTCTCAAATGTTTGTGAGATGGAGAGCTGAACGCTGCCGTGTGACATGGTTGAGATGCTTGGTGACGCAGGTGGTGGTGTTGGTGGTACATCCCATGTTTGCTGGACGGCAGGTGCCAACGTTCCTCCAGAGGCGGAGGAAGAGGCCGAGGCGGCGGCAGCAGCAGCAGCAGAAGAGGCCGAGGCGGCGGCAGCAGCAGAAGAGGCCAAGGCGGCAGCAGCAGAAGAGGTAGCAGGGGGAGCCTGAGTGAGTTCCTTGTTTTTAAGGTGTTTACTCCACTGCAGTTCATGCTTTGCATGCAGGTGCCTGGTCATGCAGGTTGTGCTAAGGTTCAGAACGTTAATGCCTCGCTTCAGGCTCTGATGGCACAGCGTGCAAACCACTCGGGTCTTGTCGTCAGCACATTGTTTGAAGAAGTGCCATGCCAGGGAACTCCTTGAAGCTGCCTTTGGGGTGCTCAGTCCCAGATGGCGGCGGTCAGTAGCAGGCGGAGTCTCTTGGCGGCGGGTGTTCTGATTTTGCCCACTGCTCCCTCTTTTGCTACGCTGTTGGCTCGGTCTCACCACTGCCTCTTCCTCCGAACTGTGAAAGTCAGTGGCACGACCTTCATTCCATGTGGGGTCTAGGACCTCATCGTCCCCTGCATCGTCTTCCACCCAGTCTTGATCCCTGACCTCCTGTTCAGTCTGCACACTGCAGAAAGACGCAGCAGTTGGCACCTGTGTTTCGTCATCATCAGAGACGTGCTGAGGTGGTATTCCCATGTCCTCATCATCAGGAAACATAAGTGGTTGTGCGTTAGTGCATTCTATCTCTTCCACCCCTGGGGAAGGGCTAGGTGGATGCCCTTGGGAAACCCTGGCAGCAGAGTCTTCAAACAGCATAAGAGACTGCTGCATAACTTGAGGCTCAGACAGTTTCCCTGATATGCATGTGGGTGATGTGACAGACCGATGGGCTTGGTTTTCATGCGCCATCTGTGCGCTTTCTGCAGAAGACTGGGTGGGAGATAATGTGAACGTGCTGGATCCACTGTCGGCCACCCAATTGACTAATGCCTGTACCTGCTCAGGCCTTACCATCCTTAGAACGGCATTGGGCCCCACCAAATATCGCTGTAAATTCTGCTGGCTACTGGGACCTGAGGTAGTTGGTTCACTAGGACGTGTGGCTGTGGCAGAACGGCCACGTCCTCTCCCAGCACTAGAGGGTCCACTAACACCACCACGACCATGTCCACGTCCGCGTCCGCGTCCCTTATTAGATGTTTTCCTCATTGTTCCCGTTCACCACAATTTTGAGAATGGCAAATTTGGGAATAGTTTTTCAACCCAGAACAAAAACTGTGCTTTTACGGTCACTACAAATAACTTGACCAGCTAAAACAGTACAGATTTGTTTGAATAGAAATGTGAGGCCTATTACTTTTGCGCTGTGTGACAGGTATACGTTTAATCACAGAATTAGACTTGTATCTGCACGGTAGCGTGTGTGTTAAGTTTTTCTGAATGACACTATCAGCACCTTGAATCTAAGATATCCTTTTTGGGATAGATTTCAAGTAGGCCTGATATATATAGCATAAACTACTTATTTTGAGAATTGCAAATTTTGGAATAGTTTTTCAACCCAGAACAAAAACTGTGCTTTTACGGTTACTACAAATAACTTGACCAGCTAAAACAGTACAGATTTGGTTGAATAGAAATGTGAGGCCTATTTTTTTTTGCGCTATGTGACAGGTATACGTTTAATCACAGAATTAGACTTGTATCTGCACGGTAGCGTGTGTGTTAAGTTTTTCTGAATGACACTATCATCACCTTGAATCTAAGATATCCTTTTTGGGATAGATTTCAAGTAGGCCTGATATATATAGCATAAACTACTTATTTTGAGAATTGCAAATTTTGGAATAGTTTTTCAACCCAGGACAAAAACTGTGCTTTTACGGTCACTACAAATAACTTGACCAGCTAAAACAGTACAGATTTGGTTGAATAGAAATGTCAGGTCTATTTTTTAGGCGCTGGGTGACAGGCTCAACTTGCCCCTGATGTAGTATATGGCCAAAAAATAACCACACTATTAATGGTTAAATGCACTTGGGTGACACAGGCTCAGCCTGCACCAGATGTAGTATATGGCCAAAAAATAACCAGACTGTTGATGGTTAAATGCACTTCGGTGACACAGGCTCAGCCTGCAGCTGATGTAGGATATAGCACAAAATAACCACACTATTGATGGTTAAATACACTTGGTGATAGCTTGTGCTGGCCCACCTCAAGGCACAAAATGGCCGCCGATCACCCCAGAAAAAAGTGATATAAAAACGCTCTGGGCAGCCTAAAAAAAGTGAGCACTATCGAAAGTCGATATTAGCACTTCAATGATCCACAGCTGGAGATCGATCACAGAATGAAGTCTTTTGGAGGAGTTAATCTGCCTAATCTCGCCCTAACGTCGCAGCTGCAACCTCTCCCTATGCTTGAATCAGCAGAGTGACGTGCAGCGCTACGTGACCCAAGCTTATATAGAGGCTGGGTCACATGCTGCACTGGCCAATCACAGCCATGCCAATAGTAGGCAAGGCTGTGATGGCCTCTTGGGGCAAGTAGTATGACGCTTGTTGATTGGCTGCTTTGCAGCCTTTCAAAAAGCGCCAAGAAAGCGCCGAACACCGAACCCGGACTTTTACGAAAATGACACCCCAAAATTCGGTACGAACCCGAACTATACAGTTCGGGTTCGCTCATCCCTAATCTACAGGTATCTCACCACTCAGCTGTTGAACAGGCAGGCGGTTGGTAGTTGCTGCACTGGCGGACTGCAGAGTGGCAGTTGGAGAGTTGATCCGTCTACGATGAGAAATACTGGCCCTTCTGTTAACTGAAGTAGGCTGTAAGCTGGCTTTCTTGTTGGAAGAAGGAGGCGCGTATTGGGATGGAGAGTATGCCCTCTTTACCTTCCTATTGCGCTTCCTGGCTGGAGACGTAACCTCTGAATCACTGCGCATGCGCGCGCCAGTGACGGAGATTACATCGATTGGATGAGTGCTCGTGCTGCGTCCTGGGCAGACTGAATCAGAGGAAAGAGTGGGTTGAATGACTTCTGCTTGTCCGGCGGGAAGCTGAAGACAGCGACGTAGCCAGGCTTCGCCTCCTTCATTTTCAGCCTTCAAAATTAACTGTTTAAGAAGATCCTCCATGATGAATAGCAGAGCAGGTCCTTCTCTGAATGTTTCACTTACGAGAATGCGCCAGTAACGATGTTTTCTGTTTATATAGGTTCTGGACGTCCGTTGAAGAATCTCCAATCAGCAGTCAAGAAGACCCCGAGATCAAGCTGGTGCCTGGGATCAATCCAAAGGCTTATTATCAGGTAAGTAGTGTTATAGTGAATATCATAACTTGAAGGTTGCCATGACATCATGGCTCCCCTCAAGTTATGCACATGTGGTTCGCTCCATTCTCTTAGCAAAATGCTGGGTCACTTTCTTTAATTGACCCAGTCAATCTGCCAACATCTTGTATTGAAAAGCTCCAGCTGATAATGATGAGTCCTGAATATTCATGAGCTCCTGACTCTCCCCGCCTACCTGCTGCTGATTGACAGTTATTTTCCATATGAATCAGCAGCAGGTGGGCAGGGGAGTAGCTATATCTCTGAATAAAAAAAACGCTGGACTCACTGACATCACGCTGGACTCAAATCAGCTCATTAGCATGTGGCATGTGGCATCTTTGTGTGTATATTATGAGGTAATCATCTGTCACACCAGTAAGTGAATACATCTAAGGTACTTTTTAGTAGTTAATGATCTACACTAATAAAAGCCCTGTGTATGTGCTCAGGGCTGTTGTCCGTGCGTGTGTGCCGATTAGTGAAGTGCGCATGCGCTGCGCACAAACCAATCAGCACACACTCCATCGGATCGGAGTTTTCTCCAATCCGATGGTATATTTTAACTTAAAGCGTCCCCATCACCATGGGAACGCCTCTATGTTAGAATATACCATCGGATTTGAGTTAGATCGTGAAAACTCAGATCCGACAGTATATTCTAACACAGAAACGTTCCCATGGTGATGGGGACGCTTCAAGTTAGAATATACTAAGAACTGTGAACATAACTGCCCCCTGCTGCCTGGCAGCACCCGATCTCTTACAGGGGGCTGTGATCCACACAATTAACCCCTCAGGTGCCGCACCTGAGGGGTTAATTGTGTGGATCTCAGCCCCCTGATCGGGTACTGCCAGGCAGCAGGGGCCAGACCCCCCTCCTTCCCCAGTATTAAAAGCATTGGTGGCCAGTGGGGCCCCCCTCCCTCCCTCCCCAATATTAAAAGCATTGGTGGCCAGTGCGGCCCCCCCTCCCTCCCTCCCCAGTATTAAAAGCATTGGTGGCCAGTGCGGCCCCCCCCTCCCTCCCTCCCTCCCCAGTTTTAAAAGCATTGGTGGTGGTGGCCACAGGCTAACAACCCCCCTCCCCCCCATCATTGGTGGCAGCGGAGCGGCATTTCCGATCGGAGTCCCAGTTTAATCGCTGGGGCTCCGATCGGTTACCATGGCAGCCAGGACGCTACTGTAGTCCTGGCTGCCATGGTTACTTAGCTTATACTTACATGCGCTGTCTGTGGCTGGCCGGCGCTCCTCCTACTGTTAAGTGACAGGTCTGTGCGATGTGCCGCACTGGCCACCAATGCTTTTAATACTGGGGAGGGAGGGAGGGAGGGGGGGGGACGCACTGGCCACCAATGCTTTTAATACTGGGGAGGGATGGGGGCTGCACTGGCCACCAATGCTTTTAATACTGGGGAGAGAGGGGGGTCTGGCCCCTGCTGCCTGGCAGCACCCAATCAGGGGGCTTAGATCCGCACAATTAACCCCTCAGGTGCGGCACCTAAGGGGTTAATTGTGCAGATCACAGACCCCTGTAAGAGATCGGGTGCTGCCAGGCAGCAGGGGGCAGTTATGTACACAGTTCTTAGTATATTCTAACTTGAAGCGTCCCCATCACTATGGGAACGCCTCTGTGTTAGGATATATGGTCGGATCTGAGTTTTCACGATCTAACTCAAATCCGATGGTATATTCTAACATAGAGGCGTTCCCATGGTGATGGGGACGCTTCAAGTTAAAATATACCATGGGATTGGAGAAAACTCTGATCCGATGGTATATTAATAGGGACTCCTGACTTTACATTGAAAGTCAATGGAGACGCATATGTTTACATTTGCACCACCAATTGCACCACCAAAACCACCAATCAGTGGCAGCAATAATTGCCAGCCATCAATCATTGCCACCAGTCACAGTAACAGCAGTCAGTGCCAGCCCTATCAGCCACCAGTCACAGTGCCAGTGGTCTTAGCACCACCAGTCAGTGCGAGCTGTATCAGCCACCAGTCACAGTGCCAGTGGTCTCAGCACCACCAGTCAGTCCTAGCAGTCAGTGCCAGTCGTATCAGCCACCAGTCACAGTGACAGCAGTCTCAGCACCACCAGTCAGTGCCAAGCGTATTAGCCACCAGTCACAGTGCCAGTGGTCTCAGCACCACCAGTCAGTGCCAGCTGTATCAGCAACCAGTCACAGTGACAGCAGTCTCAGCACCACGTGGCACTGCCAGTCGTCTCAGCCACCAGTAAGTGCCAGCTGTTTCAGCCATCAGCTGCAGTCTCAGCACCACCAGTCCGTGCCAGCCATCTCAGGCACCAGTCACAGTGCCCACAGTCTCAGCACCACCAGTCAGTGCCAGCAGTCAGTGCCAGCAGTATCAGCCACCAGTCACAGTGCCAGTGCTCTCAGCAACACCAGTAAGTGCCAGCCGTATCAGCCACCAGTCACAGTGCCAGTGGTCTCAGCACCACCAGTCAGTGACAGCTGTATCAGTCACCAGTCACAGTGCAAGTGGTCTCAGCACTACCAGTCAGTGGCAGTCATATCAGCCACCAGTCACAGTGCCTGCAGTCTCAGCCAAAAGTCAGTGCCAGTGATGCATATTACAGCTACATATAAGTCAGTATTACAGTAAGAGAGAATATTATAAAATTATAAAAGTTCAAGCCTATATTACTTGGACTTTTTACTAACAACATGCCACCCAAAAAAAGGACACATCAAGTAGGACAAAAGACACAGACAATGAAACCCTACATAACCAAATTCTCCTGGAGAAACAGTCAAGTCAGCAAGTGAAAATCAAAAAAAGAAAGGCTGAAAAACAAAGAAAAAAACAAGCAAATAGACCAATTCAAGAAAAGAAAATGAGTGTCACAAAAACGCTAAAAGAGAAAGATTCAGAAGAGCAAATAGATCTATAGAAGAACAGGAAAATCAGCGTAAAAAACAATCTCTGAGAGAAAGACAAAGATGAGCAAATAGCTCTATTGAAGAAAAGGAAAATGAGCGTCAGAAAAATGTGAAAGCACACAGAGCTAGGAGAGCAACACTACGTCAGCAACAAGCAATAAAAAGAGGCAGGATAACAGATCTACAAACAGACACAACACATTTATCAACAGCCACACAGGAGAGGATAAATGATATGAGAAAGACAAAAACGTAAAAGACATGCTGAAAGAGAAAAAGCTAGGAGAGCAAGTCTTACATCAGAAGAACGACAATTACAATGTTTGCAGCAAGCACAATTATAGAGACTGGCCCAAAGTAAACGAGTGGAAAATAACGAATCCAGGGCAACAATAGAAAGAATGGCAATGATAAATGATATAGTTAATATTAATGAGGGTAAAATTATACCCCACACATGTGGAGATTTAAATCAGATATGCAATTTTTGTCAAGCAAAACATTTTGAAGGAGAAAGACCATCTGATCAACAATTTACAGTGTTGTTCAAAAGGAAAAGTAAATCTTCAACCAATTCGAACAAATCCGTTTATACAGCAGCTCATGATGGGTCAGCATCATTACAGCAAAAATTTCATGCAAAATATAAGGTCAATAAATAGTGCTCTAGCATTTGCATCTATGGGAGCTAACATTAGTCCGCCTTCTGGCTATGGGCCATACTGTTTTCGAATCCATGGTTCGATTTGTCACAGAGCAGGAACACTGCATCCTCAATAGGGTGAAAACAGACAGTTTGCACAATTATACATTTTAGATCCCTCTGAAGCTGCAGAACAAAGAATGCAAATTTCTGCCAACTCAGGAATAAATTCAGAGCTTATGCAAACATTAAGTACATTTATGGCACAATTCAATCCTTTTGCCGAGGCCTGCAAGATGTTGTACCAAGTTGAAAAAGAATATGAAGAGAACGCTATAACGCACCAAAATATAATGAGGTTGCTTTTATTATTCAAAATGATGATGGAGAACCACCACTTGAAAGAGATCTTCTTATACACTGCAAACCAAGTGAAGATTATACAAATAAATAAAAAACACAAAGAATTTGTGTCCTTGAGCCTAATTTGGAACCCATGGTTTATCCATTGTTATTCCCCTATGGGGATCAAAGCTGGGGAATTGACATTCCATTGCAAAACAGACCACAAGCTTTATTAAATTTACCAAACCAGTCACACAATCCTAGAGTTAGAGTCACTCAAATGCAATACTACGGTTACCGTCTTTCCATTAGAGAGGATTTTAATCCCTTTTTAAATGCAGGCCGCCTTACACAGCAATATATAGTTGATGCATATGTAAAAACAGAAGCCAACAGACTTAATTATATATGTCAAAATCAGCCTAAATTGCGTGTTGAAAAATACTATGGATTAATGGATCATTTGTTTAACGAAGCCAATGAAGCAGGCCTGAGTCCTGGAAAAATGTATATTTTGCCTTCTTCATTTGCAGGGAGCCCCAGAAACATGCAACAAAATTATCAAGATGCTATGGCAATTGTCAGAAAATATGGAAAACCAGATCTTTTTATTACAATGACATGCAATCCCAAATGGGAAGAGATTGTACATAACCTACAACATGGACAAACTGTTGATGGACCACCACATTTAGTTGCAAGAGTATTTCACCTAAAACTCAAAGCTCTAATTGATGACATCAGTAAAAAACATATTTTTGGAGTCCCAAAAGCAATGGTCTACGTGATAGAATTTCAAAAGAGAGGTTTACCACATGCTCACATACTTCTCATTCTTAAAGAAAGCTGTAAACCAGAAAATGAAGAACTGATAGATAAAATTGTCTCTGCTGAAATCCCTAACATAGAAATCACTCCTCGCTTACATGCAATTGTAACAAAGCATATGATTCATGGACCATGTGGAGCTCTCAATCCTAATTCTCCATGTATGACAAATGACAAATGCTGTAAGGATTTTCCGAAGGAATTCCAACAAAAAACTATTGCTAATAGCAATGGCTGTCCAAAGTACAAGAGAAGAAATACAGGCCAAACTATAATTCTTAACGGAAAGAATATTGATAATTCTTGGGTTGTACCATATAATCCTTACTTAGCGTTGAAGTACAATTGCCACGTTAATGTGGAAGTTTGTGCATCAGTGAAAAGTGTCAAATACCTTTTTAAATATGCGTACAAAGGTCATGATTGTGCAAATGTTGTCATTCAAGAACAAGGTACTTTGAATCATGATGAAATAAAGACCTTTATTAATTCTAGGTATGTCAGTGCTCCAGAAGCAGCATGGCGTTTGCATGGGTTTGAAATGCATTATCAATCCCATACCATCCATAGATTAGCAGTGCATCTGCTTGAAGAACAATCAGTTTTTTTCAACCCAAATGACATTACCACAGCGGTACAGAGAGCTTTAAACCGTGATACTCAATTGACAGCTTGGTTCAAATTGAATCAACAAAAAGAGGAAGCAAAGAATATATTATATTGGGACATTCCTTTGCATTATGTGTTTGACTCTCAAAATTGTTGTTGGAAATTTGCATCAACGTGGTGCATAAAAAATTATTGGACGAATGTATTCTGTCAACTTAATATCAGATGCAGAGCGTTACTGTCTGCGTCTACTATTGCTGCATGTGGCTGGTGCAGTATCCTTTGAAGATCTGAGTACAGTACATGGTAATGTCTATCCCACTTTCCAAGAGGCTGCAAAAGCAAATGGACTTATTTATGATAACGATGTGTGGGAGAACACTCTGGAAGATGCTGTCCACTTTACAATGCCTAAACAACTTAGGAAATTATTTGCATATATCTGCGTTTTTGCATCATTACAAAATATAAATGCACTTTTTCTAAAATATGAGCAATATCTCATTGAAGATTTATCACCCGTGGGTGATGTGAGACATCAGCGCTGGTGGACAAGACTAAACAGCTAATCCCTTTCAAAATTGTACAATCAGTTGGTACCGGCCTAAAACGTGAGGGGTTAATTTCCAAGGTTGGCTGGGCTAGAATAAATGTATGTTATTATCTTAGTTGGAAATCGAGCGGTGAGAGCACAAAGGATAAATCTATATACTGCAAAAATTGGAGCTCAAGCGGTGAAAGCAAGGGTTAAAAGGAATAATAATAATAATAGTACAGTCCATACCTTGTGTTCCATCCAAAGTTATCCCCTAGTTGGTTATAAAATGCACTGCTCCATACTTTTCTGTTCTGTGTTCTTCTTTTTATTATGGTGCTGTCTTTTTAAATCGCGGCGTGCTCCTTGCTCACCTACCAGCAGCAGCGCGGCCCCGGCCAGAAGCACGCGCGATGCGAGGGAGCTTGTGGATCCGTTGTCCGGGAAACAGCTTTAGGTGACGTCACCGTTGGAAGTACAGGGGCCTCCGTAGGACAAAAAACTACCTACGCGTTTCGTGGCCTATCGGGCTCCTTCGTCATCTACAGTGCTCATTTGGGATGAGTGTACAATGGCCCCGTCTATTGCTCTTACAGTGGTTGACAAACTGCTAAAATAAATAATGGATAACCAGAAACCCTTTGAGGAAAAGTTTTATTACTTGGTGGAGATTTTCGGCAAACACTTCCAGTGGTTCCTCATGGTGACCGGACAAAAATTGTTGAAGCATGTATAAAGTATAATAAACTGTGGCAAAACTTCCAAATACTTAACCTTACAAACAATATCCGTTCAGTTGATACTGAATTCAGCAATTGGTTGATCCAAGTTGGCAATGGTGATACACCACACATTGACGGTTTGCCTGAAGACATAATTGAAGTCCCTTCAAAAATTTTATGTACAGGAAAAATTGTCAACAACGTCTTTGGAGAAAGAATTTTAGTTGCTGATGTCTCAAAGATAACAAAAAAAGTATTCTTTGCCCAAAGAACGCTGATGTTGATAGCATAAATGAAGAGGTGCTAAACATTTTGGAAGGAGATACTGTGACATTCTTTAGCTCAAACTCAATTGATGACTCAACTGAGGAAGATATGCAGAACTATCCCATTGAGTTTCTTAATGAGTTAACTCCAACAGGAATGCCGAGGCATAAACTGAACCTTAAAAAGGGAGCAATAATTATGCTCCTCAGAAATATAAACACTAAAAGAGGATTGTGCAATGGAACCCGCCTCTTTGTTAAAGACTTGAAAAGAAACCTCATTATTGCTCAAGTAATAACAGGTTCAGCGGAAGGGGACATGGTCTTTATTCCACGTATTGATTTAGCTCCATCCTCTACTAATTTGCCATTTACCTTAAGAAGACGACAATTTCCAGTTTCATTAGCCTTTGCCATGACAATTAATAAAGCTCAGGGCAAACCTTAGAAAAAGTTGGCATTTACTTGCCAGAACCAGTATTCTGCCACGGTCAGTTATATGTTGCATTATCTAGAGTTAGAACTTTTTCAGATGTGGTTGTAAAGGTTGTAGATGGTCCTGAACAAGGCAAACTGTTGCCAAATTCAGATAGAATATTTACAAGAAATGTTGTGTATAAAGAAATTTTATAGAAAAATTTCAAGAGGTTAAAAAATACCTTTTTCCTGAATATCTGATTCAGGTATTGTATATTGCAGATTGTTACAAACTATACTTACTGTATCGTGATATATACGTTTCCATTTTATTTTTATTATTAATTTACATTTGACTTCTTTCCAAAATATTTTTGACAAAAGAAAATAAAACAAGAAATACAATGTGGTTAAATGATCTTACTATTTAATATAGACTGTTTCTACTAATGTTTATACACTACTGTTCTAGCGCCCGTTATTATAACGGGCTTAATGTCTAGTTGTATATAATTAGTTAGATTATAATCAAATATACACATGACAGGTTCCCTTTAAGTTGTCGAATTACTCTGTATATGGGAGAAAATCGATAACATCTGAAAGCAAAGAGGTCACATTTATTTGAGTACTCCAGTTTTATAGATACATGCGTGAGCTCCGCATTATATTTATCTATATGTGTATATGCTGATATGGAATAAGGTCATGTTTTAATATTATAATTACCTTGTGGGACGGTGAAATGGTTAAAAAAAAAGAGAAAAAAGTTATTTTTTTGAAAATTCTAAGTGTAAAAAATACACCTTTTTTCCATTGAAAAAATTATTTTCACTGGAAAAATAAAATCCCCTCCACATATTTGGTATCACCATGTCTGTAACGACTCACACTATACAACTATCATTTAACTTATCCCGTACAGTGAACTCCGTACAAAAAAACAATCCAGAAATGCTGCTTTTTGCTTATTTGTCACCAAAAAAACGGAATAAAAGGTGATCAAAAAGTGTTATGTACCCCAAAATGATACCGAAAACGAAGTCATCCCAAAAAAATCAAGCACACACAGCTCCGTAGAAAGTAAAAAAGTTATGGGTCTTGGAATGCGGTGATGCAAAAACATTTTCTTCTTTTTAAAAAAGGGTTTTTATTGTGCAAAAGTAGTAAAACCTAAAAAAAAAAAATAACTATATATATCTGGTATTGTTTTAATTGTAATGACCCAGAATGCAGCAACATTTTAAGCGTATTAATTCAGTGGCACTACTGCTGTTTTTCACACCTCCCTAGAAAGAGTTATTAAAAGTTAATCAGTAAGTTATGTGTAGCCCAAAATGGCACCATTAAAAACTACAACTTGTCCCACAAAAAACAAGCCCTCATATGGCTACATTGGCTGACAAAATTATAAACTTCTAGCTCTTGGAATATGACGATGAAAATGAAAAAAATTAAATAAATCGTTTTGCCATTAAGGCCCCAAAACAGCTAGTAAGTTTATATAGGTCTCACCTCCAGTTTCTTATCTGTTAAATATATTTTGCTTGCTAGAATTACCCCAAGAAACTAAGCTTCAGTAAATGTACTGCAAGATCGTCGGTTGTGTTCTGGCACCATCTAGTGGAAAGCTGTGGTATAGGCTGCAAAAACTGATTTTATGGATTCATTGGCAGTACCGCACACATATAAAATAGCCATTTACCTGTTTAGAACTGTCTGCATAGAGTTACAATTTCTCTCAGCGTACAGTTTTTTACAGCATTTCTACATTTTATTTATAAACAACACACTCACTGTTTAATTGGAATGATCATTTTTCCCTACGTTTTTTGTGTAAAGACTTTTTACACAAAGTAATTGAAGCATGTATGAGTGTATTACTGTATGGAGCAGAAGTAAGCATGTGCCATTCACTTGACTGTAGAGATTTCCAGTAGATAGACAGGTGTATCCCTAGCCTAACATGATTTTAGTGCATAACAGGTATGGATCCTAGGAGGCACTGGGTTATTGGTGACTCTCTTTTAGTTGACTTTCATGTAAATGAGTGGCACAGCGCAGGATGCAATAATACTGAAGACACTGCTACTGTGTCAATTCTAAAATGTAATAGCTACATACTGTTATAGTAGCTTCCTCTACTGAAAATGAAGTTGTCGAGGATCAAGCGATTCACCGGTCGGGGGACATCAAGCACACACAGAGATGGTGTACAATAAAGACAGTCAAAGGTTTATAGGATAGGACACTGATCCAATCAGATTAGAAGAAATAGTCCATGATAGTCTCATGTCAGGACAGAGCAGGTTATGGTGGAATGTGTGGACAGGAGCTGCCTGGCCTTAGCCCCTGGCAACCTAAACCAGTCTTGTGCCACCCCCCCCCCCTTCCCACACCCTGTATTGGAATGTTCTTAAGAAGTTTGGATAAGTTTGTTTAACCTGTTGGGGACACAGGGCGTACAGGTAAGCCCTGTGTAATTCCGATCACCGCCGCACGGCGGGCGGTGATCAGAACAGAGTGCCTGCTGAAATCATTCAGCAGGCACTCTGTGACAATGCCGAGGGGGGTCCTGTGAACCCCCCTGTATCGGGGATTGTGGCAAACCGCAGGTCAATTCAGACCTGCGGTTTGCTGCGTTTCTGGGTTATTCGGGTCTCTGGTGACCCGATAACCCGGAATAGGATGGTGATCGGTGGTGTGATAATACACCACCAATCACCATCCTTTGATGATGGTGACATCACCTCTCAGGATCGCTTACGATTGGTTGCACGGGCTGGAGGGGCGGTTGACTTCCCCCAGCTCTGCCTCCTCCTCCACACTGCGTCCTGGAGCGTGGAGAGAGGAGCCTCGTGGAGCCCAGCATCCCCAGCATCCCCAGCACCCCTCATCTGTGCCCAGCACCCCACCTCCCACAGGTACTTAGGGACAGGTTTAGGGACAGCTTAGATTAGTCAGGGAGATTAGGGAGAGTTTTTTTTTTTCAGCTTCACCCTGATCGGGTGTCTGGGGTCCACAGCACACTCAGCTGTGTGACCCTAGACCCCCCCCAGGGGTACTGCAGCTTGCCCCCACACACACATTTTTTGGGGTGCAAGCACTTTTTTTTTTGTGCGTGCGCTGACTGTGACCAGCACTCTTAGCGTCCGGCCACTGTTAGCGCATCGCCTACCCCATCGCTGATCAGCTTCGGACCGCTGATTAGCGAGTTTGAATCTTTTTTTTTTTTGGGGGGGGGCTTTTTTTTATTTAGTTTTTTTTTTCTGTTAGGTTTAGGGAAAGTACGCGAACACCCGTGCCCCCACACACACGCACACTAAATAAAGTTTTCCACACACACACACTCCCCTATGGCCCGCCAGACGTTTTCGGCTGAGGAGGCATACGCCCTGCTTGCCTCGGACTCCGAGAGCCACAGTGAGGACGAGGATGACCCCACTTTCTTCTTGTCATCCGCGTCCCCCTCATCATCTAGTGATGATGATGAGCCTCCAAGGCGGCTGAGACGCCGCCAGGTGGAGCAAGGGGACCCCCATGCCAGGAACCCTGTGGCCCACACTACTGCGAGCAGCTCTGGGGCTCGTACTAGTTTTCCAGCCCACCAAATAAGTCCACCTGAGCTCCCTACCGGTGAACTTGCATGGTGTACCCCAGAGGATTTTGAGCCCGTGATTCCTGATTTTGTTGGCCAATCAGGAATCCAGATTCGCACAGTGGGCTTCACTGATTATGACTATTTTAGGTTTTTTTTCAGTGACCACTTTGTGAATCTAATGGTGGAGCAAACGAACTTGTTTGCCCAACAGTTCATTGCTCAACGTTGGGGCTCCTTTTTAGCTAGGTCCGGTGGCTGGACTCCGGTCGGTGCAGCCAAGATGAGGACGTTTTGGGGCTTCGTGCTGCACATGGGCCTAGTCAAAAAACCAGTGTCAGGCAGTACTGGAGTGGGGACGTCCTCTACCAGACCCCACTGTACTGTAGGCCATGATATGTTCCCGTTTTGAGGCCATCCGGAAATGCCTGCATTATGCAGATAATGCAGCATGTCCCCCCCGAGATGATCCTCCTATGACCGCCTGTACAAAATCAGGCCGTTCATCGATCACTTCGGGGACAAATTTTTGGAGGCCTATGTACCTGGAAGGGAGGTCGCTGTTGATGAGTCTTACATTGCTTTCAAGGGGAGACTCATTTTCCGCCAGTATGTTCCTTCTAAGCGGGCGAGGTATGGCGTGAAGCTGTAGAAACTTTGTGAGAGTACCCTAGGGTACACTTACAAGTTTCGTGTGTACCTATCCCCAGGGGTGAGACTCGTGCCCTTACCAGTGGAAACCTGTTGCTGGTCAGATATAAGGACAAGAGGGATGTCCTTGTACTGTCCACAATTCACGGTAACGGCATCATCCCTGTCCCTGTGCGAGGTACCACGGCAACGGTCCTCAAGCCTGATTGTATCGTCGACTACAATAGGTATATGGGAGGAATTGATCTCTCTGATCAAGTCCTCAAGCCATATAACGGCATGCGCAAAACCCGGGTATGGTACAAAAAAGTTGCGGTCTACTTGGTACAGGTTGCCTTGTATAACTCTTTTGTGCTGTGCGGGAGCGCTGGCAACACAGGGAAATTCCTGCAGTTCTATGAGGCAGTCCTCAAGGCCCTGATCTTTGCCGACCAGGAAAGAGCAGGCCGGAGTACCTCGGGAACTGAAGGCGCCCCAAAAAAATATATTTTTTCTGTTAACAAAGCAAGGGTTAACAGTCAAACAAAACTCTATATTTATTGCCCTGATTCTGTAGTTTTCAGAAACACCCCATATGTGGTCGTAAAATGCTGTATGGCCAAACGGCAGGGCGCAGAAGGAAAGGAGCTCCATATGGTTTTTTGAAAGCAGATTTTGCTGGGATGTTTTTTTTGACACCATGTCCCATTTGAAGCCCCCCTGATGCACCCATAGAGTAGAAACTCCATAAAAGTGACCCCATCTAAGAAACTACACCCCTCCAGGTATTCAAAACAGATTTTACAAACTTTTTTTTAACCCTTTAGATGTTCCACAAGAGTTATTGGCAAATGGAGATGAAATTTCTGAATTTTAATTTTTTGTAACCTTGCCTCACAAAAATGTAATATAGAGCAACCAAAAATCATATGTACCCTAAATATAGTCCCAACTAAACTGCCACCTTATCCCGTAGTTTCCAAAATGGGGTCACTTTTGTGGAGTTTCTACTCTAGGGGTGCATCAGGGGGGCTTCAAATGGGACATGGTGTAAATAAACCAATTCAGCAAAATCTGCCTTCCAGAAACCATATGGTGTTCCTTTCCTTCTGCACCCTGCCGTGTGCCCGTACAGCAGTTTACAACTACATATGGGGTGTTTCTGTAAACTACAGAATCAGGGCAATAAATATTGAGTTTTGTTTGGCTGTTAACCCTTGCTTTGTTACTGGAAAAAATGAATTAAAATTGAAAATTTGCCCAAAAATTTTAATTCTGAAATTTTATCTCCATTTGCCAATAACTCTTGTGGAACACCTAAAGTGTTAACAAAGTTTTTAAAATCAGTTTTGAATACCTTGAGGGGTGTAGTTTCCAAAATGGAGTCACTTTTGTGGAGTTTCTACTCTAGGGGTGCATCAGTAGGGCTTCAAATGGGACATGGTGTAAATAAACCAGTCCAGCAAAATCTGCCTTCCAGAAACCATATGGTGTTCCTTTCCTTCTGCGCCCTGCCGTGTGCCCGTACAGTAGTTTACAACCACATATGGGGTGTTTCTATAAACTACAGAATCAGGGCAATAAATATTGAGTTTATTTTGGCTGTTAACTCTTGCTTTGTTACTGGAAAAAATGGATTAAAATGGAAAATTTGCCAAAAATGTTTAATTCTGAAATTTCATCTCCATTTGCCAATAACTCTTGTGGAACACCTAAAGGGTTAACAAAGTTTGTAAAATCAGTTTTGAATACCTTGAGGGGTTTAGTTTTTAAAATGGGGTCATTTTTGGGTGGTTTCTATTATGTAAGCCTCACAAAGTGACTTCAGACCTGAACTGGTCCTTAAAAAGTGAGTTTTAGAAAATTTCTGAAAAATTTCAAGATTTGCTTCTAAACTTCTTGTAACGTCCCCAAAAAATAAAATGGCATTCCCAAAATGATCCAAACATGAAGTAGACATATGGGGAATGTAAATTAATAACTATTTTTTGGAGGTTTTACCATGTATTATAGAAGTAGAGAAATTGAAACTTGGAAATTTGCAAATTTTTTCAAATTTTTGGTAAATTTGGTATTGTTTTATAAATAAAAAAGATTTTTTTTTTACTCCATTTTACCAGTGTCATGAAGTACAACATGTGACGAAAAAACAGTCTCAGAATGGCCTGGATAAGTAAAAGCGGTTTAAAGTTATTCACACATAAAGTGACACTGGTCAGATTTGCAAAAAATGGCCTGGTCCTTAAGGTGAAAATGAGCCCGGTCCTTAAGGGGTTAAAGACAAGATGGAGTCAGTTACATTAACAATTCCCCTCTTTAAGACATTCTATCTTTCCCTTATCCTGTCCCTTCATCTGTATTACTTTACCCCTATGATCCTAGCACAGGGGCTGTTGGTGGAACTTTGGGACTTCTGGAACCTTGCCTTACTAGTTATCCCTAATTTTCCAGGACAAGGTATTTTGGTGCCCTAGGCAGAACAGACAAATTGTGCCCCCCACCCCCACCCCTCAGATCAGTCTCAGACTCCAATATTCATGTGCCCCTCTTCCTTTAGATCTCTGCAGACCTCAAATCTTGCTGCTCTGCACTATGACCTGACGTCTGCACAGCATCAGCTCAGAGGGTACGTCTGCCTCTGACCTGACTCTGTATGATGTCAAGTCAGTGTGGCTGCCAGAAGAAGAGCAGGGAGAGGTGAGTGATAACAGACACACTCACAGCAACCTGGCTTGCAGCTGCCTTGTACTAATGAGTGCTTCCACAATAGAAGCGCCCATTGATCAGATTTTTTTTTTTCACAGTCAGAATGTGCCCCCCACTGTGGGTAGGCAGGTGCCTACCTTTGCCTGCCCATCTTCCCGGCCCTGCTCCCTATCACTAATTGGCTAATGATAATGAGGGGTTTCCGCAATAGACAAAAATATCTATAATGTTCGGGTTCTATCCGTCCCAAACAGGGAATCTTCTGCTGTTGTTCTGGGAAAAGGGAGTGGGGATGACCGACATGTGTCTAGGTTGAGTGTGCTGTAGCCATTCCAGACCTGTTTTGGTGTAGTTATTTATGGGCCTCAAGGAAAAAACATGGACATGATTAGGTGGGGTAATTTTGTTGAAAATACACAAAACACATCAACAGTATAAAACAAGTAAATCAATAAAATAACAATTCACAACATAAATGTCCCCATCAACAAGGTACAGAGAAGTAAGTTGAACTTGGATGGGTGCGAGAACCTTATTACAAACAATGGTTGGTAAACCACTGTGCCAACTAACCAGCTATTCCCAAGGGCATGGTTTTCAATTCTTTTAAGAGTGATTTGGTCTTCACTGCAGGGGAGCCAAAAGGTTAGTTTGCAGATGACTTACGATGACACCTGTGTAAGGCATCAGAGGAACAAGGAGAGCTCACAAGCATAACCAGGCTGAGGTCCGGCAGGCAGAGTACATACTATACAAGGAACAGACCCAGGGAATATGAGGCTAGGTCAGAATCCAGGCAACAGGCAGAGCAGGGTCACAGGCACAAATCAGGACAGACAGACAGACTGGGTACAGAGACAGACAAACATATATACAGTTGATATAAAAAGTCTACACACCCCTGTTAAAATATCAGGTTCCTGTGATGTAAAAAAATGAGACAAAAATAAATAATTTCAGAGCTTTTTCCACCTTCAATGTGACCTATAAACTGTACCACTCAATTGAAAAACAAACTGAAATATTTTAGGTAGATGGAAGAAAAAAATAAGTAAAAATAATGTGGTTGCATAAGTGTGCACACCCTCTTATAACTGGGATGTGGCTGTGTTCAGAATTAAGCAATCACATTCAAAATCATGTTAAATAGGAGTCAGCATACACCTGCCATCATTTAAAGTGCCTCTGATTAACTCCAAATAAAGTTCAGCTGCTCTAGTTGGTCTTTCCTGAAATTTTCTAAGTCACATCCCACAGCAAAAGCCACTGTCCACAGAGAGCTTCCAAAGCATCAGAGGGATCTCATTGTTAAAAGGTATCAGTCAGGAGAAGGGTACAAAAGAATTTCCAAGGCATTAGATATACCATGGAACACAGTGAAGACAGTCATCATCAAGTGGAGAAAATATGGCACAACAGTGACATTACCAAGAACTGGACGTCCCTCCAAAATTGATGAAAAGACGAGAAGAAAACTGGTCTGGGAGGCTACCAAGAGGCCTACAGCAACATTAAAGGATGAATATCTGGCAAGTACTGGCTGTGTGGTACATGTGACAACAATCTCCCTTATTCTTCATATGTCTGGGCTATGGGGTTGAGTGGCAAGACGAAAGTCTTTTCTTACGAAGAAAAACATCCAAGCCAGGCTACATTTTGCAAAAACACATCTGAAGTCTCCCAAAAGCATGTGGGAAAAGGTGTTATGGTCTGATGAAATCAAGGTTGAACTTTTTGTCCATTATTCCAAAAGATATGTTTGGCGCGAAAACAACACTGCACATCATCAAAAGAACACCATACCCACAGTGAAGCATGGTGGTGGCAGCATCATGCTTTGGGGCTGTTTTTCTTCAGCTGGAACTGGGGCCTTAGTTAAGCTAGAGGGAATTATGAACAGTTCCAAATACCAGTCAATATTGGCACAAAGCCTTCAGGCTTCTGCTAGAAAGCTGAACATTAAAAGGAACTTCATCTTTCAGCATGACAACGACCCAAAGCATACATCCAAATCAACAAAGGAATGGATTCACCAGAAGAAGATTAAAGTTTTGGAATGGCCCAGCCAGAGCCCAGACCTGTGTCACAGCCACTATCTCTGGCTGTGACCTTCCGTCATTGCTTGTTCGGCACTCCTCGCTGAAGTTCTGTTCCTGTGTCATTTGTGGTTCTTTATGGGTTAACTCCCCTGTGTGCCTATTAGGAGTTAATCCTCTGTCTGCTCCATGGGTGTGGTCTCTCTGCTGCACCCATGGAACCTGTATATAAGGCTGAGGTTTCCTCAGTTCAGTGTCAGCTCTCCTGGTGTGTGTTGTCTTGTCCTGCTCCTGGTTTGTACTCTCTCCCATGCTGCTGACCCATGGGATCCGTGTCTGTCTGTGCTCTGTGGGTTTCCCTACTTGTTCATTACGTCCTTTCCCGTCCTCTTTCCTGTCTTTCTGTTATCTGTTCTGCCAGTTATGTTTTAGTTACTTTGTGTGTATTCATATGTCTCGGTTCAGCAAGCGTCTAGCTGCAGAGTGCTATGCGCAAGGCCACGCAGTATACCACTGGTGGAGCAAGTCCTTCTCTGCTCATTGCCACTTCTGCTCCCTTGCGTGAACTTCTGCTTGTGTTATTAGTTGCCCTGTTTTGTATTTACCTGTCTGTTATGTTTGCCTATGTGCCGTCGGTACCTTCTGGTACCTGTTGTCCATTCGTTCCTGCTGTCACTGTCTAGTTCACGCTCCAGAGTGGACCCTGGCAACTTCCTGCGGCAAAGTCTAACCCTACCTTCTGGGGCCCTAGTGAAAACCAGGAGTTGCTTAGTTACGCCCCTCTGGAGTATTACTAGACAGTGGCGCAGTGGGGGTCTTCTCCCACTGTGCTGACGGTACATAGAGCTCATGTTTTCTCTGTGCTACCTTTCATGTTTTTGTTTGTGCAATAAACTCTTATGTGTCTGTACCTGATTTCCGTTTATTGCTTGACGACGTGGTGGTCTCTCCTGGGACCTCCAACTCGTGACAACCTGAATACGATTGAAAATCTGTGGGGTGATCTGAAGAGGGCTGTGCACTGGAGATGCCCTCGCAATCTGACAGATTTGGAGTGTTTTTGCAAAGAAGAGTAGGCAAATCTTGCCAAGTCAAAATGTGCCATGCTGCTAGACTCATACCCAAAAAGACTGAGTGCTGTAATAAAATCAAAAGGCGCTTCAACAAAGTATTAGTTTAAGGGTGTACACACTTATGCAACCATATTATTTTATTTTTATATTTTTTCTTCCCTCTACCTAAAAGATTTCAGTTTGTTTTTCAATTGAGTTGTACAGTTTATAGGTCACATTAAAGGTGGAAAAAGTTCTAAAATGATTTATCTTTGTCTCATTTTTGTACATCACAGAAACCTGACATTTTAACAGGGGTGTGTAGACTTTTTATATCCACTGTAGCTCTTTTACATGGTCAAGTAGACGAGAGTGACCTGGCAGATCTTTATAGAATTACTGCGCAAGATTTTGTTGCAGCCGTTTATGAAACATGCCAGTATATGGTATCATAATGTGACAACTGACAATGCTGACACATGGCGAAAATCAGCTGTAGTCTAGTTATCATACCATTAATTGGCCATCAGTATCATATTGATGGGAGTCTGACTGTCAGGACAGACCATCAATATTGTGAACCTAGAAAATCTATCATAAAAATGTCAAGTAATCTACAGGGAACATGTTGTAGAGAAGATGCTGAGAAGTTTGATATATAGCTTTGTGGGAAAAGATGCAGCATAAGGCCTCATGCACACAACTGTAGTTTCGGTCCACATCCTATCCGCATTTTTTGCAAATCGGATGAGGATCATTTCAATTGGGCCACAAAAGATGCGGACAGTACACTATGTGCTGTCTGTATCCGTATGTCTGTTCTGCGGCCCTGCAAAAAAAGTTAAACATGTCCTATTCTTGTCCATTTTTGTGGACAAAAATAGGACATTTCTAGAGGAGTTTGAAAAAAATGGCAGCGTGCAGCATAGACCACAGCAGCGGACATAAAGAGAGAAGAGAGACAGCATGAGCACACTGCACGTGCCGTCTCCTCATACAGCTGATCGGCGGGAGTGCGAGGTGTTGGACCTCTGCCGACCTGATATTGATGACCTATCCTGAGGACTCATCCTGAGGTCATCAAATAGTAAAATACCGGACAACTCCTTTAAAAAATATATTTATTTTCCTACAACTGGCCCTGTTACTGACTCTGGCATCATACATCGGCCACTACATGTAACACCCCAGAGTTGTGTTACTAAACTCTTTTACCCCGCTACAATCTCCTAAGAGCATTAACCTTGTCATCTGATGTAATTTTACATTATATTCTCACAACTGTGCATTGTAAACCATGTTAAATGTATATTGCTGTAATTTCCATGTTCACCAGCAGGTGGCAGCAATGTGTTAGCAAGGAGTTAGGTTCAGTTTAGTACATCTAGGCTGGAATAGTTAATTCCAGCTTAGCTCCCCCCTCTGCGAGCAGAGTGGGCTGTGCCCATATCCTGCAGCATGGGGAGAGAAGGAAGTTAGAGGCAGTGTGCCAGCCACCCCTGTTGGGGAAGGCTGTGTGTTAGTCTTCAGGAGTCCCACTGCATAGGGAACTAAGCCAGGATCTTGTCTCGGCTGAGACATTGATCACCATCCCCAGCCTGAGCCCTGCAGCCTCGGCTGGATGAAGCAAGCAGACGAACTCCAGAGTTCCAGGAAGAAAGCATACCCTGTGAAGATAACTGTGAGTAAAGTCCAGAGATCCAGGAGAAGCCATATTCCTCCTCAGCTAGTCAGTCCCCATACAGCAGAAGATAGAAAGTTGAGAAGACAAATTCCTGCCATAGTATAGCGCTACAAAGAAGACGTCCTTTCCTGCAAGCTCCAGGTACATGAGAGAGCAGAAGATAAATTCCTGCCAACCATTGCCAATACCTGCTGGGACCTAACACAAAAGCTGTATCTTGCTTGGATGAAAGTTACAATTAGTAAAGACAAGTTTGAACTTTACCAAGGGTCTGGATCTCAATTACTGCTGCAAAATCCCTCTATTACTTCTACTAACACTACACTTAATTTATTGCAAGTGAGCCAGGAGTCCAGCTGTACCCAGGTAGGAGACACCGTTGACACCATTACCGCTACCTTACAGAGACATTACACCACTCTGGCATTCCTAACCTGGGGCGTGAGTTATAACACCTTAGAGGGCCCTGTAACAGTACAGACATGCTGGGATACGGCACATGACTGCTGGAGCCGATCACTGCCCTCAGTGGTCTACAACAGTCATGTGCCGTATCCTGGCATGTCCTGCTGCAGTCTGTAAAAAAAACAGCATCAGAAGATCCGGACCAGCACCACAGAGAACGATGCTAGAGTAAGGCCTGAGCATGGATAGATTTTATTTTAATTTGACAGTGTAATTGTTGAGATTACAGATTATTAATTGTCTCAGACAACCCGACACAAGAAGGGCAACCCCAAAGCTCCTGATCCTGACAATCTAGTAGTTCCACCAGTATGTGAGCCCATGTAAGGTACCATCCTCTACCTAAATAGGAAAGGAAAATCTGGTATGCTTTATCCCGTAAACTATGACAGATTGTTACAACTGAGTTCACGATTTATATTTTTATATTGGCAATTACCCACTATTGTGTTATCAGACCACAAGTCACAAATATCTCCCCAAATAAGAGAGTCAGACATGGTCACTTATACCAGCAGCTCCACACCTAGTACTATTGTCTTATCAGTAGTGTTGAGCGCGAATATTCAAAAAGTGCATTTTTATCACGAATATCGGCACTTCACGATTTCGCGAATATTTAGAATGTAGCGCTATAGTCCCCATCCCAATAAAGTTTTTCCCAAATTCCCGTATTATTATTTTTTGTTTTTTTCTGCATATATAAAGCACTATGTGTACTTCATGTGGGCATTCAGTTAGCAGTGGTAGGGAAGTTGGTTCCAGTGCTGGACCGCTGCCAGCTCGGGGCCGCTCCTCTACCCACGGAGGGGCGGGCGCAGGTGTCAGGGGCTCAGTGAGGGGACAGCAGAACCAGGGGTCAGTGAGGGGACAGCAGAGGCAGGTCAGGGGCTCCTCATCTGCTGTATCTGGCAGAAGGCTGGCTTCGGTGGCCCAAATGTTTGAGCGTAAAAAGTTGATGACGCCGGATAACCCTCTTGCCCAACAGCTGACTGCTGGCTTGTCGGAACTGCTAGCCCGCCAACTACTGCCATATAAACTGGTGGACTCAGAAGCCTTTAGATTTGTGGCCATTGGCACATCGCAATGGAAAGTCCCCGGAAGGAAATATTTCTCTCAGAAGGGCATCCCAGAGCTATATGGCCACGTTCAGCGGCAAGTGAATATATCTCTGGCACACAGTGTCGGTGCCAAAATACATCTGACCACAGACACGTGGTCTAGCAAACACGGGCAGGGAAGGTACATAACTTTTAATGCCCAATGGGTGAACGTTCTGACGGCCGTCAAGCATTTAACCCTTGGCTCCCGTGTGGATTTGGTGTTACCGCCACGGATTGCATGCAGCCCTGCCTCTTCTTCTCCTCCTCCTACTCCATCCTCCGTCTCCTCCTCGGCTGATTCCTCCTTTTCCACTGCTACCGCCTCTTCTGCTGCACCCCCAAAGCTCTCCAGAACCTATTCGACATGCCAGGTGAGACATTGCCATGCTGTGCTGCGGCTGTTGTGCCTGGAAGCTAAGAGCCACACCGGTCCTGCACTGCTTTCAGCTCTGCGGTCACAGGCCGATCAGTGGCTAACCCCGCTCAATTTGACAGTTGGGAAAGTGGTGTGCGACAATGGTGCCAATCTGCTGTGCTGTGCATGGCATACGTCCTGAACTTAGTCATGCAGCGATTCGTTGCCAAATACCCCGGGGTCCAGGACGTCTTGCGGCAGCACAGGAAAATCTCTGGCCATTTTAGAAGATCTTACATGGCCATGGCTCGCCTTGCTGACGTTCAGCGGCGCCACCACCTGCCTGTCAGACGTCTGATTTGTGACAGCCCGACGTGCTGGAACTCCAATATGTACAGTGGGGTGCGAAAGTTTGGGCAACCTTGTTAATCGTCATGATATTCCTGTATAAATCGTTGGTTGTTACGATAAAAAATGTCAGTTAAATATATCATATAGGAGACACCCACAGTGATATTTGAGAAGTGAAATGAAGTTTATTGGATTTACAGAAAGTGTGCTATAATTGTTTAAACAAAATTAGGCAGGTGCAGAAATTTGGGCACCACAAAAAAAGAAATGAAATCAATATTTAGTAGATCCTCCTTTTGCAGAAATTACAGCCTCTAAACGCTTCCTGTAGGTTCCAATGAGAGTCTGGATTCTGGTTGAAGGTATTTTGGACCCTTCCTCTTTACAAAACATCTTTAGTTCATTGGCTTCCGAGCATGGACAGCTCTCTTTAAGTCACACCACAGATTTTCAATTATATTCAGGTCTGAGGACTGAGATGGCCATTCCAGAACGTTGTACTTGTTCCTCTGCATAAATGCCTTAGTGGATTTTGAGCAGTGTTCAGCCCAGGCGCAGCTTCAGCTTTGTCACTGATTCCTGGACATTGGTCTCTAGAATCTGCTGATACTGAGTGGAATCCATGCATCCCTCAACTTTGACAAGATTCCCAGTCCCTGCACTGGCCACACAGCCCCACAGCATGATGGAACCACCACCATATTTTACTGTAGGTAGCAGGTGTTTTTCTTGGAATGCTGTGTTATTTTTCCTCCATGCATAACGCCCCTTGTTATGGCCAAATAACTCAATTTTAGTTTCATCCGTCCACAGCACCTTATTCCAAAATGAAGCTGGCTTGTCCAAATGTGCTTTAGCCCACCTCAAGCGGCACTTTTTGTGCTGTGGGCGGAGAAAAGGCTTCCTCTGCATCACTCTCGCATACAGCATCTCCTTGTGTAAAGTGCACCGAATGGTTGAACGGTGAACAGTGACTCCATCTGCAGCAAGATGATGTTGTAGGTCTTTGGTGCTGGTCTGTGGGTTGACTCTGACTGTTCTCACCATTCGTCGCTTCTGTCTATCCGAGATTTTTCTTGGTCTGCCACTTCGAGCCTTAACTTGAACTGAGCCTGTGGTCTTCCATTTCCTCAATATGTTCCTAACTGTAGAAACAGACAGCTGAAATCTCTGAGACAGCTTTCTGTATCCTTCCCCTAAACCATGATGGTGAACAATCTTTGTCTTCAGGTCATTTGAGAGTTGTTTTGAGACCCCCATGTTGCTACTCTTCAGAGAAAATTAAAAGAGGCGGGAAACTTACAATTGACCCCCTTAAATACTCTTTCGCACAATTGGATTCAACTGTGTATGTAGGTCAGGGGTCACTGAGCTTACCAAGCCAATTTGAGTTCCAATAATTTGTTCTAAAGGTTTTGGAATCAATAAAATGACAACAGTGCCCAAATTTATGCACCTGCCTAATTTTGTCTAAACAATTATAGCACACTCTCTGTAAATCCAATAAACTTCATTTCACTTCTCAAATATCACTGTGAGTGTCTCCTATATGATATATTTAACTGACATTTTTTATCGTAACAATCAACGATTTATACAGGAAAATCATGACGATTAACAAGGTTGCCCAAACTTTCGCATCCCACTGTATATGCTTGATAGGCTGCTACAGCAGCAACGTGCTGTTAACAACTACCTGTATGAACTCTGCAGCAGGACAGGTTCTGGGGAGCTAGGTTTCTTTTCACCGCGCCAGTGGCTGCTCATGCGCGACGCATGCAGACTTCTGCGGCCATTTGATGAGATCACCAAACTGGTCAGTCGCAGCCAGGGAGCCATCAGTGACCCTCGTACCTTACGCCTTCTTTCTGGAGCGTGCATTGCGTGGTGTCATTGATCAAGTCGTCGAGGAGCAGGAGCTGGAAGATGAGGAAGTCGCAATACTGAATGAATTCTGAGACAAGTCAGCAGGAGTCTGAAAAGGAGTCAGAGGAGGATGGTGGCTGGGGGAGGAGGAGGAGGAGGAGCAAGAAGAGCAGGCTTTAAGGGGGACTTTAAACTTTTCGGGGATCCCTGGTGTTGTCCGTGGCTGGGGGGAGGAGAGCGAATCAGGTGAATGCCTAATTTTTGGGGCCTGTATTCCAATGGCCTACAGTAAAATTGTTATTCAGTGACCGCCTAATGTACCTCTGCAATGAGCAGGACCGTGGTACGGTTAGGCGGACGCCAAAATAATGCAGTGGGTCCGGATATGGATATAAAAGTCTATTGTTTTTGTTCGTGACGCCAATTGCAGCGTGCGCAGGGTACAATCTCAGGACTCTTTAAGGTGTTGCAACTCAAGTACCAGGTTAGGAATGCCAGAGTGGGGTAATGTCTCTGTGTGGTAGTAGTAATAGTGTCAACGGTGTCTCCTACCTGGGTACGGCTGGACTCCTGGATCCTGGCTCACTTGCAATAAATGAGTGTTGCTAGTAGGAGTAATTGAGGGACTTGGTAGCAATGAATGAGATCCAGACTTGGAATATAATTCAACTTGTCTTTACTGGAGGCAGCATTAATCCATATGAGTTGCAGCAATAGTCTTGGGTCCCAGCAGGTATTGGCAATGTATGGCAGGGATCAATATCTCTTCTGCTCCTATCATGTGCCTGGAGAATATGGCAGGAATCTGTCTTCTGCTCTGTCTATCTTCTGCTTGGTATGGGACTGACTAGCTGAGGAGGAATTTGGCTTCTCCTGGTCTCTGGATAGTACTCACAGTTAGCTCACAGGGAATGGCTCTTCTTGGAGTTCTGGAAGTGCTGCTTGCTTTTCACCAGTTGAGGCTGAAGGGCTCAGACTGGGGATGAAGATCTTTGGTCTCAACCGAGACAAGATCCTGGGTTTGGGATCCCTATTTCTGGGAGCTCCTACCAGCACAGCCTTCCCCTAGCCGGGGTGGCTGGCACACTAACTCTAACTTCCTTCCCTCCCCATGAGGCAGGACATGGGCCAGCCCACTTCTGCTCAAAGAGGGAGAGCTAAACTGGAATGTACTATTCCAGTCTAGATATGCTAAACTGAACTAAGGCCCTGCTAACATTGCTGCTACCTGCTGGTATACATGGAAATTACAGCAAATACATGTAAAAGGCTTAGAAAATGCACTATTTTGAGGATATTAGATAAAATCACATTAGATGACCGTACAAATACACTTAACAGGTTGTAGCGGGGTAAAAGAGTTTTGTAACATAACTCTGGGATGTTACACCTCCAGCCACATAATCACTTGTTCTTTTCTGTACGGTGAATGCCTAATTTTTGGGGCCTGTACTGGCCAACAGTAAAATTGTTATCCACTGACCGTCTAATATACCTCCAGCCACATAATCACTTGTTCTTTACTGTCAGGTGAATGCCTAATTTTTGGGGCCTGTACTACACTGGCCTACAGTAAAATTGTTATTCGGTGACCGCCTAATGTACCTCAAGCTACATAATCACTTGTTCTTTTCTGTCAGGTTAATGCCTAATTTTTGGGGCCTGTACTCCCGTGGCCTAAAATAAAATTTTTCCAGGCTCCACAAGGGCACATTTTTGAGAGTTTCCCTTTAAGATGCAAAAAAATGGCCCCTGATTAAAATACATATTTTTTGTGGGACTTTTTGCCAATGATCCACCTCTGGTATGTCACTGTTCATGTTGTGGGACTATTTGTGCACTTATAGTAAGTATTTGGTGGCTGCAAATATTACCTGAAGTTTTTTCAGGTTCGTCTGCCATTAAAGTAAAGTTCACAAAACGTCCCGGCCGATGTTCGTCCATCACTACCAGTCACGGCCAGAAATGGAGAAGTGTTTTTACATACACATCTCTTACCATTTACTCCTCTCAATAGCATTTCTGAAAATAGCCAAGAGCGCTGACTTTTTGGTTGTACTATTGAAATGAATGGAGAGAGCTGAACACGTGCGGTCACCTCTCAATTCTCATACAAGCTCGATGGGCTCCTATTCTGGAAATAGGAGTGGGTCCCAGATGTGGGACATGTGGCCATACCATAAACATCCCAAATAGAAATACCAATTTAACTATTACAGATTATGGATGAAATAATCTACAATTTGTTTTAAAGATGTTCCTGTTCTATAGACAAAACACACATAGAAAGCACAAAAAATTGGCTACAGTAAAATGACAACAGCAACAGCAACAAGAAATACCTCCAAACTACATTCATGTATACACTATGGGGGGGTCATTTACTAAGCTGAAATATGCCTAAATTAGCTGTATTTCAGGCGCAGATGGTGGCGCAACTAACCTATTTGGGACGTCTACTTGTGACTTTGCCCCGCTCACATCAGGTCTAAAGTTTTCTACACCTGTTTTAATCGTAGTTTAAGGCACTAATGTTGAACAAGAAAATCAGGCTCTTATGCTTGATGGGCTTTAGCTTAAAGGGGTTGTGTCATCTCAGACAATGTGGCCATATTGCTAGGATATGCTGGCTCAGCTATTTCTGTTGGCCCCATAGAATTGAATAGAGGGTGACCACGCAGGCCCTCTGTGACTTTCAAGGTTCCGTTTACGAGATAGGTGCGGGTCCCAGAGGTGGGACCTGCACCTATCAGACAATGGGGGCATATCCTAGCAATATGGCCCCATTGTCTGAGATGACACAACCCCTTTAAGGCTCTGTACAGCCACTTGAGTTCCTCCACACCAAACTTTTCAAACCTTGTCTTTATGGTCCTCACTTTGTGCACAGTCATATTGTAACAGGAAAGTGCCTTCCCAAAGCCGATGCCATAAATTTGGAAACCACAGATGAGTAAAATGTTTTTGCAGGTGTGGATTGGCCATAGACCCTAAAGGGAAATTTCCAGGTGGGCTGATGCTCCAGGGGGCCACCCAAGTCCTCCTCTCTGCTGCTGGCTGGGTACATAATGAGCTCTCAACAGTAATTACCGCTGTGAGAATCCAGTACTCATGTACCTGGCCAGCGTCCACACATGCCCTCCTGAATTCAACTGCTGTGGCCTGCATCTGACCTTCTAAGCCCCCTACTCCATAGACAACTGGAGGAAGACAGAGGTTGGTAGCTATTGATGGCTACCACACAGGGCCAGTTTTTGGGGCAGTATATTGTTCTACATTGTGTTAATTGGTTCTGCTGGGATAGTATTTTGCACTATTTGGTATTGTTGACCCTGCCTACTTGTGATGCCCCGCCTTCTGTTAATTTGGACCTGCCTACAAAATGGGGCCACTTTTATTTAATTTTTTCCAGGGACACTTTAAGTTCCCAGTCTGCCCCCTTGTCTTTTTGAGGAAAAAAATAGTAAGAAACTGTGCAGTTACCAAATTAGCAAAATTTTGCAGGAGTTATGATCAAAGGCAAGAACATGCTGGCCTTATGAGCCCATCAAGATGTCATAGACCAGTGTGCCTGTGGGACACAGTCTTCGTAGTCTGTTGATTCAGCTATGGGTGCGCTCCTGTAAGCATCTCATTACTTTTCCATGATTCATGATTGTGTGTAGCTCCTACTTATTAGAAAATCAAATAGATGACTCAGAAGGGTTTGTACTGAGACAAAAGACTGATCTAATTTAGTAGTAGAAAAGAATGGTATAATGAGATGCTTCACTGCAGCTATTATGAGCTTCATTCTTGTGTCTATGAAGGGACTGCCTCATTAGTGACGCTACATATAGTAACTGAGTTTTATCAATGATACAGAGAACTGGCTCTAGTTCTAGGGGGGGGGGGGTGGAATTTATCCTGAGGGGAATTTCTGAAGTTAGCTTTGCTTGAGGGCTCATGCACACGACCGTATGCATTTTGCAGTCCGCCAAAAAACGGATCCGTAAAAAATACGGCTGACGTCCGAGTGCATTCCGTATTTTGCGGAACGGAACAGCTGGGCCCTTATAGAACAGTAATATCCTTGTCTGTAATGCAGATAATAATAGAACATGTTCTATTTTTTGGCGGAATGGAAATACGGAAATACGGAAACAGAAAGCACACGGAGTAACTTTCAGGCCTCTTGCACACGACTGTATGGCTTTTTCAGTATTTTGCGGTCCGCAAAAAACGGATCTGCAAAAAATACGGATGACGTCCATGTGCAATCCGTTTTTTGCGGAACGGAACAGCTTGCCCTGATAGAACAGTACTATCCTTGTCCGTTATGCGGCCAATAATAGGACATGTTCTATCTTTGAACGGAACGGAAAAACGGAAATACGGAAAACGGAAGGCATCCAGAGTACCTTCCGTTTTTTTTGCGGATCCATTGAAATGAATGGTTCCGTATACGGTCAGTATATGGAACGCCAAAAAACTTAAACGGAAAAAAAAAACGCTTGTGTGCAAGAGGCCTCATTTTTTTTCTGGACCCATTGAAATGAATGGCTCCGCATACGGTCCGCAAAAAAAAACCAAAGTCCCATAGAAGCTGAGTGTGCTGCTTGGTTATTTTCAGCACTCCCATGAATGAAGGGCAGCTCTGCATGCGCGGTCCCGTCTCCTTCTTTTTGCGGCTCCAACTTTCGGAGTAACTGTTTTTTTTGCGCACCAATTGAAATGAATGGTTCCGCATACGGTCCGGCAAAAAAACGGGAAAGACGCGGAAAGAAATCATGAGCCCTGAGCCTGAGCTGCAGGCAAATGCTGCACGTGGTTTGATAAATTTGGAGCATCTTTGAGCAAAACGGTTTTGTTTAAGTCTCCTCCGCCCCTCTGCAATTCATAAATATGGCATGTGCCGAATTAGCATAGTTGATAACTCCTGCCTTTCCACCCACTTTTTGAAAGTGTCAAGTCCCAATTTATTTTTGTGAAAAAATGTTGTTCACCAATATGTGCAATTCTTTTTCCACCAGAATCCTGCCACAAAGGAAATGATAAATTCCCCCTGTGTGTAATTTGTCTGCTCTTATTATAAGATGGAATATATCATGTGTTCATATATCATGCTTAGGCCTCATGCACACGGCCGTTGCCCGACCGTGGCCGTATTGCGGCCCGCAAACAGCGGCTCCGCAAAATGCGGGCACCGGCCGTGTGCTCCCCGCATCACAGATGCGGACCCGTTCACTTGAAAGGGTCCACAATCTGGAGATGCGGCTCGGAACAAAGGCACGGAACCCCACGGAAGCACTACGGAGTGATTCTGTGGTATTTCTGTCCGTGCCTCCGCACCGCAAAAAATAGAACATGTTCTATAATTTTTTGCGGTGCGGACGGATCACGGATCCATTCAAGTTAAATGGGTCTCGATCCATCCCGGCTGCCGCACTGACGTTGCCCGTGCATTGAGGACCGCAAATTGCAGTTCCCAATGCACGGAACGGCCGCACAACAGCCGCGTGCATGAGGCCTAAGAGTGAGGTAAGGTTCTCACAGACTCTCCGCATTCTTGGAAATTTGAATGGTTACTGATGCTTCAGTGAAAAAGAAGTAACAGAGCAGCTAAGTTATTCTCTACCCATGTGAAGAAGGATCTGCCCCTTAAACTGGTTTTACCACCATTTACCAACCCTTTGTTATATAAGTTTAGTCCACTGGTCTTTGCATAACTGCTTCAATGTGGGTAGGTTTTCACGCATGAGCTGCTCATTTGAAATCTTTCCACAGCATCTTGATTTGACTCAAGTCAATACTTTAACTAGGTCAGTTCATATCTCATGGCTGACTCTCTGGCTGCATAACTCAATTATGCTTTATCCTCATTCTCTCCAGGTCCTGGGAGGCTGCAAAACCTACTGATCCCGCCACCACTAACGCCATATTTAGTTTCTATTTGCCTTTTTTTTTTATCTAATAACATACATATATTTTTTTTTTGTAGAATCAAACACCAAATAGGAATTCCATACTAAAATGATGGTGAACAACCTCTACAAATTCTCCTCGTGTTAGGTTTTGTGCAGATCTCCAATGTCTTGCAATTATATGGCTAGTCAAAACCTGGTATGAGACAGACTTATGGTCTGTATGCAAGTGCTCACAAAGAGAAAGAGACAGGACCGGACATGCACGGCCGCCCTCCATTCATTTCTATGGGACTGCTGAAAATAGACAAGCACTGGCTCAGCTATTTCTCTCCGCCCGATAGAAATGAATGGAGCAGTGGCCGCATTTGTACAGTGTGTTTCCCATTAACTTCTATGGGACTTCCGAAAATAGCTGAGTGTGCTGCTTGGTTATTTTCAGCACTCCCATGAATGAAGGGCAGCTCTGCATGCGCGGTCCCATCTCCTTCTTTATGCGGCTCCATTTTAGAGATAGGTGTGGGTCCCAGGGGTGGGACCCACACCTATCAGACGTTGGGTGCATATCCTAGCGATATATGCCCCCAATGTATGAGATGGGCCAACTCCTTTAAAGGGGTTGTCTCACTTCAACAAATTAAATTTATCATGTAGAGAAAGTTTATAACTATGGGTTATGACCACCGTGTAATCCAGCTTGCACACTATAGAAAAAAGTGCTAAGCTATGCATACTCCCTTTGTCCCAGCCACAAGAACGGATGGCGCTTTTTTCTATAGTGTACAAGCACGTCCACTGCTGCCGAATTACCTGGTGGTAGTAACCATGGAAACAAGCAATGTATAATGTGATGGAAAAATAAATCAAGCCAGCAAAGGAGGCAATATGGACAATCACAATACATTAGTAAGTGCCTTGTATTTGTCTACATGATAAATGCCATTTGCTGAAGTGAGACAACCACATTAAAAAATGAACGGGCGGATCTGTCACCTCACAGAGGGCAGCATAGTATAGTGACAGATCTTCTGATTTCAGTGGGATGTCACTCCTGGGCTAGAATTCAGCACTTATACAGTACTGACAGGGCAAACCTGACCATGACTGGCAGCTTTCTTAAAGGGGTTTTCTCATCTCAGACAATGGGGGCATATCGCTAGGATATGCCCCCATTGTCTTATAGGTGCGGGTCCCACCGCTGGGACCTGCACCTATATCGAGAATGGAGCCCCGAAAGTGAAGGAGAGCGCACTGCGCATGCGCAGCTGCCCTCCATTCATTTCTATGGGGCCGACGAAAATAGCCGAGCAATGGCTCGGCTATTGCCGTCTGCCCCATAGAAATGAATGGGAGCATGGGCCGCACATGCGCGGCACACTCCCATTCACTTCTATGGGAGAGGCAGGGATTAGCGCTTGTTGGTGGACGGACCCCGGGAAATCTGGGGTCCTCCAGCCAAAGCGCTCCCTCCGCCGTTCTTGATATAGGTGCAGGTCCCAGCGGTGGTACCCGCACCTTTCAGACAATGGGGGCATATCCTAGCGATATGCCCCCATTGTCTAAGATGGGAATACCCCTTTAAGGTCAACGAGGGGAGGGGGCACCAGTCTCATGGGACTCATCTTGCTCTCCCCACTAGCCCTGTCAGTACTGTAAAAGCACTGAATTGTAGTCCAGGAGTGAGCGCCAGCCGAAATCATTGGGTCTGTCATTATGATATGCTGCCTTCAGTAAGGGCACCAGATGATGGAAGGGGCTACATGGATTCAGTTACTGGATTGGTACAGTACTAAAAGATTGTCTGGAGGGCTATAAATGCGGTAGTTTGCTAGCTCCATACTGTTATCACATTAGCAGTTAAAAAGGGGCTCATATTCAGTTCATACGTAGGGGGTATTTGGTGTCTGCACAAGGGTAAGCTGCTGTGACTTACAAGTGTGTTTCTGTCAGTTCAACTTCTGTGATGTCACAAATTTGCTTTTGTCAATTAAATATTTTGTGACATCAAAAGTGGATTTCAGTGAGGAGTACAAGTGTGTCATCACAAGTAGCATCAAATCAGGAAAGCTACTGTGGTATCACATGGGGGTTTCAGCTGAATGATAAAGTAGTCAAGTGCTCCCTGCTTCACCTTAGCATTCAACTGTATCGGCATCCTTAGGACGCCAATACAGTTTAAATTGGGACACATCTCCGCCACCCTGGGACCGCAGGACAGCTGCCAAAATCTGGGACTGTCCCGTCAGATCCAGGATGGTTGGGAGATGTGGTCACATGAGCTGCTAGGATATCACAACTGACTTTCACTTAGGTGAGCTACTGTGGCATCACAATGGATTTCATTCAGGTAGCCAACTGTGAGATCAAAAGTTGGTTTCTGTCAGGAAAACTACTGTGACATCATTAAAGGGGTTGGCCCATCTCATACACTGGGGCATATTGCTAGTAGTGATGGATGAACATTGTCCGGGACGGTTCGCGAACGCGTGTTCTCGATCAAATGTCCGTGAACCGCGCAATCCCGCTGGGCCCCATTCACTTTAATGGCAGGTGAACCTGAAAAACCTTCAGGTCATATTTGCAGTCACCCAATACGTACTAGAAGTGCAGAAATAGTCCCACAACATGGACAGTGACATACCAGAGGGGAATCATTGGCAAAAATTCCCACAAAAAATATGTATTTTAATCAGGGGCCCTTTTTATGCATCTTAAAGGGAAACTCTCAAAAATGGGCCCTGCTGGAGCCTAGAAGAATGTTATTTTAGGCCATGGGAGTACAGGCCCCAAAAATTAGGCATTAACCTGACAGAAAAGAACAAGTGATTATGTGGCTGGAGGTACATTAGGGATTAGGCGGTCAGTGGATAACAATTTTACTGTAGGCAAGTACAGGCCCCAAAAATTCGGCATTCACCTGACAGAAAAGAACAAGTCATTATGTGGCAGGAGGTACATTAGGCGGTCACTGGATAACAATTTTACTGTTGGCCAGCACAGGCCCCAAACATTCGGCATTCACCTAACAGAAAATAACTTGTGATGATGTGGCTGGAGGTACATTAGGCGGTCACTGACAATTTTTTTTACTGTAGGTCTGTACAGGCCCCAAAAATTACGCTTTCCATTGACAGAAAAGAACTTGTGATTGTGTGGCTGGGGGTACATTAGGCGATCACTGGATAAAATTTTTACTGTAGGCAAGTACAAGCCCCAAAAATTAGGCATTCATGTGACAGAAAAGAACTTGTGATTATGTGGCTGGAGGTACATTAGGCGGTCACCGGATAAAAATTTTAATGTAGGCCAGTACAGGCCCTAAAAATTTGGCATTCACCTGACAGAAAAGAACAAGTGATTATGCGACTGGAGGTACATTAGGCGGTCACTGGATAAAATATTTACTGTAGGCCAGTACAGGCCACAAATATTTGGCATTAACCTGACAGAAAAGAACTTGTAATTTTGTGACTGGAGGTACATTAGGCGGTCACTGGATACAAATTTTACTGTAGACCACTGGATTAGATGCCCTAAAAATTAGGCATTCACCTGACAGAAAAGGCCTTTTATGCCGCTGTATATACAGAAGACAAGGACCATTCTTTGTTCTGTGATGTGGCGGATATGTGTGGGCTGGCATGAGGAAATTCAATTACATGTGGTCATCACAGGTGTTGAATTCCTCCGAGATCCATGCCTCATTCATTTTTAGAAATGTGAGGTAGTCCCCACTGTCGTGAGCTAGGCGAGTGGGCTTATCGGTCACGATTTCCCCTGCTGCGCTGAACATCCTTTCAGACAGGACACTCGACGAGCGGCAAGCCAAGAGTTTCATGGCAAATTGTGCCAGCTCTGGCCACAGGTCAAGCCTGCACACCCAGTAGTCCAGGGGTTCCTCGCTTCTCAAAGCGTCCACATCGGCCGTTAACCTGATGTAGTCGGACACCTGTCGGTCTAGGCGTTCCCTTTAGCTGGATCTGGAGGGCGGCTGTCGATGGGTTGGCTGCAAGAATGATCTCATATCCGAAGAGACCAACACATCTTCATACCGCCGTCTTCTTGCAGGCGCGGTAGGATTGGAACCCGCACCTGTTTTGCTGTGGGTAAAAATACCTCTGCCAGCACCATCTATCTCAGCAAGCCCTGGAAATGCTGTATTCTGCCAGCCCTATGTGATGCTGGTAACATGTCCGCCATTTTGTGTTTGTACTGGGGGTCTAAGTACGTTGCCACCCAATACTGGTCCTTGCCCTTTATGCTTTTTATACAGAGGTCCCTCTTCAAACACTGGAGCATGAAGGCCCCCATTTGCATTAAATTGGAAGGAGTGGAGCGCCCTGGCTCCCGCTCATTGCCCAGGAGAATGGTGTCCTCGGTCTCCTCCCCCCAGCCACGGACAACACGAGGGATCCCCGAAAAGTTTAAAGTCCCCCTCAAACCCTGCTCTTATTGCTCCTCCTCCTCCCCCAGCCACCATCTTCCTCTGACTCCTCTTTAGACTCCTGCTAACTTGTTTCAGATGGAATAGCCCCCCCTGGGAATTCATTCAGCCTTGCGACTTCCTCATCTCCTGCTCCTCGACGGCTTGATTAATGAAACGCTGCAATGCACGCACCAGAAAGAAGGCGTTAGGTACAATGTCACTGATAGCTCCCTGGCTGCGACTGACCAGTTTGGTGATCTCATCAAATGGCCGCAGAAGTCTGCATACGTCGCGCATGAGCAGCCACTGGCGCGGTGAAAAAAAAACAAGCTGCCCAGAACCTGTCCAGCTACAGAGTTTGTACAGGTAGTCGTTAATGGCACGTTGCTGCTGTAGCAGCCTATCAAGCATATACATATTGGAGTTCCAGCGCGTCGGGCTGTCACAAATCAGACGTCTGACGGGCAGGTGGTGTCGCCGCTGAACGTCAGCAAGGCGAGCCATGGCCATGTAAGATCTTCTAAAATGGCCAGAGATTTTCCCTGGCCTGCACAAGACGTCCTGGACCCCGGGGTATTTGGCAACTAATCGATGCATGACTAAGTTCAGGACGTGTGCCATGCACACGTCAGCACGTGTGTCATTTTGCACTATTTCAGCGCGCTCAGCAGATTGGCACCGTTGTCGCACACCACTTGCCTGTGACCGCTGTAGGAAGGCGCAAGGGTCCTTCATTGACGGAAGGTACGTATCACCGAGGTTCCTGGCATCAGTGAGATAGGAACCGGTAATTTTGTGTGTCAGCGGCAGCTAGTGCTCGCTGACACTGTTTTACTTAGTATGGCTGTAAAGCCAATCCGGGCCGATTCTTATTGGGAGCAGCCAAAGAGCAGGGTGGGTGGCTGTTCCCCACATCCAGGCCAGGTGTTGGGCTGGGTTTTAAAACCCTGCCAGCAGCTCAGCTGGTTGTGGTATGATCCTCCAAGTGATAGTGGAGCTGTGGAAGCTCTGTGTTTTTGGGAGCTGAGGAGATCCGCCACGCTGCAAGGATAAGAGCCGCATGAGAGCAGCCTGCTAAAAGTCAGGCGCCCTAAAGCCTGCTGTGGTCTGCCAGGTGATTTATGTTGTTCTGGGGACTCTTGCTGTGTGAATTAACACCAGGACCCTGTAAAGCATTGTTTTTTCTTTTCTTCCTTTTCTGTGTGAATAAACACTGGACTTTTGTTTTACAACCGTGGTCTTGCCTCTGTATTGCGTCCACTTACCCTGCCTACCAGAGCAAATCCCTACACCGCAGAGCTGAAAGCAGTGCAGGACTGGTGTGGCTCTTGGCTTCCAGGCACAACAGCCGCAGCACAGCATGGCAACGTCTCAGGGCACTTTCAAACTTGCGTTGTTGGATCCCGGCAGGCAGTTTCGTCTCCGGAACTGCCTGCCAGATCCAGCAATCTGTATGCAAACGGATACCATTTGTAGATGGATCCGGATGCGGATCCGTCTCACAAATGCATTGCAATACCGGATCCGTCTCTCCGGTTGTCATGGCGTTTTTCTGGAACACTTGGGGCCAGATCCGGCATTAATGCATTTCAATGGAAAATAATAATCCGGCATTCCAGCAAGTGTTCTGGAATTTTAGACAGAGAAAATACCACAGCATGCTGCAAAATTTTCTCTGTCCAAAAAAAGTACAGTGACTGAACTGAAGACATCCTGATGCATACTGAACTGATTGCTCTCCATTCAGAATGCATTAGGATCAAACTGATCATTTTTTTTCCGGTATTGAGCCCCTAGGACGGAACTCAATACCGAAAAAGTTTAATGCAAGTGTAAAAATACCCTCACCTGGCATATCGATAGGTTCTGGGGAGCTTGGGGGCGCAGCGGAAGAGGCGGTAGCAGTGGAAAAGGAGGAGTCAGCCGAGGAGGAGACAGAGGATGGAGTAAGAGGAGGAGAAGAAGAGGCAGGCCTGCATGCAATCTGTGGCGGTTACACCAAATCCACACGAGAGCCACGGGTTACATGCTTGACGGCCGTCAGAAGGTTCACTCAGTGGGCAGTAAAAGTTATGTACCTTCCCTGCCCGTGTTTGTTGGACCACGTGTCTGTGGTCAGATGTATCTTGGCACCGACACTGTGTGCCAGAGATGTATTCACTTGCCGCTGAATGTGGCCATATACTGAAGCTCTGGGATGCCCTTCGGGGGAAATATTTCCTACCGGCAGACCTTCCATTGCAGTGTGCCAGTGGACACAAATTTTCTAAAGGCCTCCGAGTCCACCAGTTTATATGGCAGTAGTTGGCGGACTGGCAGTTCCGACAAGCCAGCGGTCAGCCGTTGGGCAAGAGGGTTATCCGGCATCATCAACTTTTTACGCTCGAATATTTGGGCCACGGAAGCCTGCCTTCTGCCAGATGAACGCGATGACGGCACGGTGGAAGGTGGAGTGGAGGACAACTGGGAGGAGAGAGGAGAAGGATAAGAGGCAGGACATGGAGCTTCGGGAGTGTGGCTTTGTGGATTCTGATGGCGTTGCTCCCACTGGGCTCGGTGATGGGAGGCCAGGTGCCTTCTTAAGGTGGTCATCCCTAGGTGAGTGTTGGGCTTACCGCGACTTATGCGTTGACAGCACAGGCTGCAGATGGCAACACTATTGTCAGCAGCTGAAACGTTAAAAAAAGCCCACACTGCGGAGCCATGTGTCGGTGTCCTGGGAGCATCAGAAGTGACCATGCATGGTGGATTGCTCGCTCCAGATATATTTGCAGTCTGCTTTTTGCCTCCTGTGCCCTGCGAGCTCTGCCTGCCTCTCCTCCTTCTCCTTCCTCTCTGCTGCTCCGTTTCTCCCTTTGAACTCCCCTCTTCTTCCTCTCTTGTGGGCACCCACGTGACGTCTATCAACACGTCATCATCATCACCTTCACCACCACTGACATTTGAGATCTCGGAGTAGGCAGCAACAGCAGGGACCTCCCTCCTTGGGCTGATCTGGGTACTGTCGTCAGACCGCTGGGTGGCAGCTGTTGCTACCTCCTCTTCCTCATCCGATGCCAAGAATGGCTGCACATCGGTAAGGTCTGGGAATGGATGGGAAATTAATTCCTCTGACTCGAGTGGAGGGGCTATGGTGGTGATGGTGGTGGTGTCTTTGGGGGTGCACACAGCAGAGAGTGAGGAGGATGCAGATACAGAGGATGAAGATGGTGCAGAAGCGGAAGGCTGAATGAGCCACTCAACCAACTCTGGTGCATCCTTTGAAGTAATCGCACGCGCCTTCTCCAACTTCCCACTTAGGCTCCGGCCTTGTGCACCTGCCCGACCCCTACCACTCCTGCGGAATGGCCTGCCTCTACCTCTGCCTGTCATTTTCAAAATGACCCTGTGCCAAAGTCCCTAGACAAGAGCAGTATTTGTGGAAGCAGGTATATCGCAGGCCCCAATCAATATTTGGTGGAAACAGGTATATCGAACCCCTTAATCAGTATTTTGTGGAAGCAGGTGTATCGCAGGCCTCAATCAATATTTGGTGAAAACAGGTATATATCGAACCCCTTAATCAGTATTTTGTGGAAGCAGGTATATCGCAACCCTCAATCAGTATTTTGTGGAAGAAGGTATATCGCAGGCCTCAATCAATATTTGGTGGAAATAGATATATCAAACCCCTTAATCAGTATTTTGTGGAAGCAGGTATATTGCAGCCCTCAGTCAGTATTTTGTGGAAGCAGGTATATCCAACCCCTTAATCAGTATTTTGTGGAAGCAGGTATATCAAATCCCTTAATCAGTATTTTGTGAGGTCAGGTATATAGCAGCCCTTAAATCAATATTTGGTGGAAAAGGGTATATCAAACCCCTATATCAGTATTTTGTTGAAGCAGGTATATCGTAGCCCTCAATCAGTATTTTGTGGAAGCAGGTATATCAAACCCCTTAATCAGTATTTTGTGGAAGTAGGTATATCGCAGCCCTCAATCAGTATTTTTTGGAAGCAGGTATATCAAACTCCTTAATCAATATTTTTTGGAAGCAGGTATATCAAACTCCTTAATCAGTATTTTGTGGAAGCAGGTATATCACACCCCTCAATTATTTTTTTTGCCACAACAGTTATATCACACCACCCTGTTTATTTGGGGATACAGGCATATTACCGCCATCAATCAGTATTTTGTGGAAGCAGGTATATCACACCCCTAAATCAGTTTTTTGGGGGGCAACAGGTATATCACACCCATTGCAAATAGACATTCCAATAGCGCTTGTACCTCTATATAGCTGCGGTATTGCAGCAGAACCGCACACAACTGCTGCACAATACAAATGCAAACAAACTGGGGGAAAAAATGGCATGGTGTTAAACAGGCAGGAAGTGCTCATTTTGTTCATTTTGTTTTGTATATAGAGATGCCTGGAGGTGTATAAACTCCAATTTAAATGTGCCTGTTTTCTATCCACAGGCTACGTTTAGGTGCACCTGCGAGGCCTGGGCCATATCAGCCAGTCTTGAGTGGGACTCGCAGACTCCTCCCTCCTCCTATTGTTAGCATAGCTACACGCTGAAGGTAACTGGTGAGTTGTCTGTGAGTCGGACCTCACGCTCCTGTAATTCGCCCACTGGCCCCTGGTATTGCCCATACGGTTCAGGTAGGTGAGTGTTAAGACCCGAGCTACTTGAGAAACCTTGGCACGGTGCTCGGGCTCAGACATGTCCTCCATAGTAGGACATGTTGGCTAATCTCTCAATTTTAACATCAGTTTGAGGGTTTAGTAAGACCGCAGAGTGCACCTGTTTTTGCTAATATTATTATATTGTTATATTGGTTATCACATCCACATAATTGCTATCTTGTGTAGGATGTTTATTGTAGTACTTGTGGTCCGCTGCGGGCATCCTCCACTGTATTCATTTTTGCTGGGGATCACCATTAGCAACGGGCCACAAGTGCAGGATTTGCTCCCCTGTATATACATGCACAACTGCATATGGGTTTGAGCACTTCCTGCCTGTTTAACACTATGCCATTTTTTTCAGTTTGTTTGTATATAGAGATGCCTGGAGGTGTATAAACTCCAATTAAATGTCCCTGTTTTCCATCCACAGGCTACATTTAGGTGCACCTGCGAGGCCTGGGACATATCAGCCAGTCTTGAGTGCGACTCACAGACTCCTACCTCCTCCCAATGTTAGCATGGCTACATGCTGGAGGTAACTGGTGAGTTGTCTGTGAGTCGGACCTCACGCTCCTGTAACTCGCCCACTGGCCCCTGGTATTGCCCATACGGCTTAAGTAGGTGAGTGTTAAGACCTGAGCTACTTGAGAAACCTTGCTCCTCCATAGTAGGACATGTTGGCTAAATTCTCAATTTTAACATAAGTTTGAGGGTTTAGTAGGACCACAGAGTGCACCTGTCTTTGCTAATATTATTATATAACAATACAAATGAACTATGTGAGGAATATAAATTAATATTTACTGTCAGCCATGTCCCCACACCCATTTTTTGCTGAAAGGTAGCAGAGGTAGTGAGCTCCACAGGGGGGCCCTGCTTCAAAGCCAGCAGATGGCATAGGACCTCTAGCATTCCACCAGTGTTTACAACTTTTCATAATTCCATACAGCCAGCCAGGAACCCAGCTAATGGAATAGGAAAGACCTCTCTGCGGGAAGTCTAGTCCATTCCCCAGTTCAATGGAAATTATCAAACTTTCTGGGCCCAGCAGTTCATAAGGAATTATGAATCGCCCGATCGCCCGGCCAACACCGGCACAAACCGGATACATACTTTTGTTCCTGTGGCCACGATGAGCAGGCCCGTGGTCATGGTTTGTGGTAGGATGCCAGGGAAGGGAGATATACATATCTCCCCACAGAAACTAAATAACAGTACCATGCTTGGACTCTACTTGTAGCCGGAACCCAGGCGGGTCTGTTGGTCCCAGAACCATCTTCCTGTGACCTTTTGGTCTGGAGCTATAAACCCTAAAGGGTTTTGTGGCTCATTCAGCTGCCAGGATCAGCAGGGAGGGGGGACCCTTTCCAGAGGTGGGAAGAGGAGGGGCCGGCTACAGTTTAAAAGGCTTGTTCCAGCAAGCGGGCGTGTCTTTTCTCTGAAGGAGGGTCACATCGTGTCATGTGTTTAGAGGGAACTGCAACCTGCTGACATCACAGCCCTCCATGTGAATACAGCTAAGAACTCATCACAACCCAAAAGGACTCATCCATCTGGTAAACTGACTTTTGTTCTGCTTAACCCTGTTTGTACTATACCACCTGTATTTGTAACCTCAGACCACTGTATATATTCCTTGTGTGTATAGTGTTATTTCTAGTGAGCCCTTAAAGGGAACCTGTCACCGGGATTTTGGGTATAGAGCTGAGGACATGGGTTGCTAGATGGCCACTAGCACATCCGCAATATCCAGTCCCCATAACTCTCTGTGCTTTTATTGTGTAAAAAAAACGATTTGATACATATGCAAATTAACATAAAAGAGTCATATCTTACTTGTGTGACCAGAGAAGAGTCATATTTTCAAGCTCTGACTCATCTTAGGTTAATTTGCAAATGTATCAAATCGTTTTTTTTACACAATAAAAGCACACAGAGCTATGGGGACTGGGTATTGCAGATGTGCTAGTGGTCATCTAGCAACCCATGTCCTCAGCTCTATACCCAAAATCCCAGTGACAGGTTCCCTTTAAGGCGATTAAATATATAATTTAATCTTGTGCTGTCTTGTATCTCGAACACAAATCCCCATGTACGTGTTTCGGCCTAGTTATACGCTACCGCGGGTTGGTTTCTTACCCTATATAATCCCGTTAGCGGACCGGGCTTATATCAAACAAGAAACTGGTGACAGCTCTTTCAGCTTGTTGCCTCTCTGTGCCTGTGTGGACAGGAGTCTGTAAAAACTGTACTAAGACTGACCTTACCCGCTCCTCCAGGAGGGTGTAACGTCACGCCAGATACCGTATCTTGTGAG
This sequence comes from Bufo bufo, assembly GCF_905171765.1. Taxonomy (NCBI): domain Eukaryota; kingdom Metazoa; phylum Chordata; class Amphibia; order Anura; family Bufonidae; genus Bufo; species Bufo bufo. Next base: position 160,005,649 of record NC_053391.1, read on the forward strand.
CTCGACATAGTAGACGTCAAGCAGGCACGAGGGGTGGTATTCATCACACACTATAATATACTTTCCATGTTAGAAAGTATACTATATCACAACCCTCAGTATATCACACTTATTGCTAGCACACCTATACCAGTCCTTAAAAGGACTTTTTGTCTGTCCCTGCTCCACAAAGCAACCTCTCTCTACACTGACAAAACACAGAATGTAAAATGGCTGCCAAATTGGGTTCTGTTATAGGGTGGGGGTGTGCCATGTGCTGAAACGTCTCAATTGGCTGTCCTGTCTCACCTGATAGATGGGTCATGGGTCAAAGTTCGGCGCAATGCAAAATAATATGGCGCCGGCGGACATCGCCATATGTTTGCATGTTCTGCGAATCGCGAATGCGCAAAGTTCGCCGCGAAACGACCACCGGTCAAACCGCAAGGCCATCTCTAATTGCTAGGATATATGTCCCCAAGGTCTGATAGGTAGGGGTCCCGCACCTATCTCTAAAACTGAGTTTGCAAAGAGAGAGAGGACCAGACAAGTGCGGCAGCCCACCATTCATTTCTATGGGACTACCGAAAATAGCCAAGCATGCTACTTGGTTATTTTTAGCACTGTGCATGCGCGGTCCACTCTCCTTCTCTTTGCGGACTCTGTTTTAGACAAGCACCTATCAGACATTGGGTGCATAGCCTAGCGATATGCCACAATGTATGAGATGGTTCAAAAATACATACTTTTGACTTCGTCTGTCACTGTTTACATTTCAATACGTTCAATGCTTTTCTGTCCTGCAAATTAAAAATATAAAAAGGAAAAGAAACGTATACAGGCAGGTCCATAAATATTGGGACATCAACACAATTCAAAGATTTGTGGCTCTATACACCACCACAATGGATTTTAAATGAAACAAACTAGATGTGCTTTAACTCAAGACTGTCAGCTTTAATATGAGGGTATTTACATCCAAATCAAGTGAACGGTGTAGGAATTACAACAGTTTGCATATGTGCCTCCCACTTGTTAAGGGACCAAAAGTAATGGGACAATTGGCTTCTCAGCTGTTCCATGGCCAGGTGTGTGTCATTCCCTCATTATCCCAATTACAATGAGCAGATAAAAGGTCCAGAGTTCATTTCAAGTGTGCTACTGTATTTGCATTTGGAATCTGTTGCTGTCAACTCTCAAGATGAGATCCAAAGAGCTGTCACTATCAGTGAAACAAGCCATCATTAAGCTGAAAAAACGAAACAAACCCATCAGAGAGATAGCAAAAACATTAGGTGTGGCCAAAACAACTGATTGGAACATTCTTAAAAAGAAGGAACGCATCAGTGAACTCAGCAACACCAAAAGACCCGGAAGACCACGGAAAACAACTGTGGTGGATGACCAAAGAATTCTTTCCCTGGTGAAGAAAACACCCTTCACAACAGTTGGCCAGATCAAGAAAACTCTCCAGGACGTAGGTGTATCTGTGTCAAAATCAACATTCAAGAGAAGACTTCACCATAGTGAATACAGAGGGTTCACCACAAGATGTAAACCATTAGTGAGCCTCAAAAACAGGAAGGCCAGATAAGAGTTTGCCAAACGACATCTAAAAAAGCCTTCACAGTTCTTAAACAACATCCTACAGACAGATGAGACCAAGATCAACTTGTACCAGAGTGATGGGAAGAGAAGAGTATGGAGAAGGAAAGGAACTGCTCATGATCCTAAGCATACCACCTCATCAGTGAAGCATAGTGGTGGTAGAGTCATGGCGTGGGCATGTATGGCTGCCAATGGAACTGGTTCTCTTGTATTTATTGATGATGTGGCCGCTGACAAAAGCAGCAGGATGAATTCTGAAGTGTTTCAGGCAATATTATCTGCTCATATTCAGCCAAATGCTTCAGAACTCATTGGACGGCGCTTTACAGTGCAGATGGACAATGACCCAAAGCATGCTGCAAAAGCAACCAAAGAGTTTTTTAAGGGAAAGAAGTGGAATGTTATGCAATGGCCAAGTCAACAACCTGACCTGAATCCAATTTAGCATGCATTTTACTTGCTGAAGACAAAACTGAAGGGAAAATGCCCCAAGAACCAGCAGGAACTGAAGACAGTTGCAGTAGAGGCCTGGCAGAGCATTACCAGGGTGATGTCTATGCGTTCCAGACTTCAGGCTGTAATTGACTGCTAAGGATTTGCTACCAAGTATTAAAAAGTGAAAGTTTGATTTATGATTAGTATTCTGTCCCAATACTTTTGGTCCCTTAACAAGTGGGGGGCACATATGCAAACTGTTTTAATTCCTACACCGTTCACCTAATTTCGGTGTAAATACCCTCAAATTAAAGCTGACAGTCTGCAGTTATAGCACATCTTGTTTGTTTCTTTTCAAATCCATTGTGGTGGTGTATAGAGCCAAAAATGTTAGAATTGTGTTGATGTCCCAATATTTATGGACCTGGATGTATGGGTTTTTTTTTTACATTGCAGTTAATGAGGGACAGACTGAAACGTAAGACATTATTGGGGTCATTTATTAAGACTGGTGTTTTAGATGCTGGTTTTAATAACTATGTGCTGGCGCTTGATGCCCCTAAGTTATGTAGCTAGCAGACATAGAAAATGATAAATGAGACAGGCCGGATGGCCTGCCTCCTTCACCGGCCCATCCCATTTTTAGAACTAGTGTACGTGGTGTGGATGGGGAAGAAGTCGCAGATTCGGCCTCAAATCCCCTTTGCAATTGGCGTATATCTATTCATAAATGACTCTCTATCCTTCCATCTGTTAAACACATTATTTTTTCAGATGATGCCTTCAAATCTTTAAGAAAAGATAGATTTCACAAAAAGTGTGTACTTTTTTTTTTAAACGGACACAAGCGTATTGATACATTGCACATCCATCAAAAGTATACGCTAAAAAGAAAAGATAACCAAAAAATTCCATAGTTTTATACATGTTTTGTGTACATATAACATATTCATTAAAGGGCTTCTGTCACCCCCCAAAAGTCATTTTTCATTTTTGGGCTAATTAAAATCCTTATAGTGCGATTATTCAATATATAGTGCTCTTACCTTTCTCTGTGGCTTAGTTTCTTTAAAAACCGTACTTTTATAATATGTTAATTACCTCGCTACCAGCAAGTAGGGTGGTTAATTGCTGGTAGCCGCCGCATCCTTCTTTCAAAAAAACGCCCCCTCCTCCTGTTGATTGACAGGGCCAGCGAGCGCTCTCCTCCTCCGGCTGGCCCTGTCTGCATTTCAAATACCGCGCCTGCGCCTTACGTGTCTTAATTCGGTGCAGGCGCTCTGAAAGAAGGACGCTCGCTTCCTCAGCACTCCCTCAGTGCGCCTGCGCCGATGACGTCACCTCTAAACCCGAAAGAGAAGACGTCATCGGCGCACTGACTGTCCCGTCAATCTAATTCCCGGAGCAAAATTGCCCAAATCTCGGTTGTATAATCTTTCGGAACCCGAAAGAAAGGCCATGCGAGAGTATATTACCGAGAGTTTGGCAAAGGGACATATTAGACCATCCAAGTCCCCAGTGGCCGCTGGGTTTTTCTTTGTAAAGAAAAAAGATGGTACCCAGAGACCATGCCTGGACTTCCGTGAGCTCAATCGTATTACCGTCCGTGATCCTTACCCCCTTCCTTTGATTCCGTATTTGTTTAATCAGATTGTCGGTGCCAAGGTATTCTCTAAGTTGGATCTGAGGGGGGCATATAATCTGGTAAGGATCAAGGAGGGGGATGAGTGGAAGACCGCATTTAATACCCCTGAGGGTCATTTTGAAAACCTGGTCATGCCCTTTGGGTTAACTAATGCTCCTGCGGTTTTTCAACACTTTGTCAATGACATCTTTCATCATCTGGTGGTGAGGTTTGTCGTTGTATACCTTGGTGACATACTAATTTATTCGCCTGATATGGAGACTCATCAGGATCATGTGAGACAGGTGTTACAGATCCTAAGAGAGAATTAGTTGTATGCTAAGATGGAAAAGTGTGTATTTGCTGTACAGGAAGTGCAATTTCTGGGTTACCTGCTCTCATCCTCAGGTTTTCGTATGGATCCCGAGAAGGTCCGTGCCGTGTTGGACTGGGATCGACCCGAAAATCTGAAAGCGCTTATGCGGTTTACCAACTACTACCGTAAATTTATCTTGAACTATTCATCGGTGGTTAAACCTTTAAGAGACATGACTAGGAAGGGTGCGGATATTTCTGTCTGGTCTGATGCGGCATTACAGGCCTTTTCTGCTGTGAAAAAATGTTTTGCTTCGGCCCCTATTCTGATGCAACCGGACGTGACATTTATTGTTGAGGTTGACGCATCCGAGGTAGGGGTAGGAGCAATCTTGTTGCAAGGTCCTTCACCTAGTTAATGGCGCCCATGTGCATTTTTCTCTAAAAAACTCTCTACTGCTGAAAGGAATTATGATGTGGGGAATAGGGAATTGCTGGCCATTAAGTTGGCGTTCGAGGAATGGCGGCATTGGTTGGAAGGAGCAAATCACCCTATTCACGGTAAATACGGATCACAAGAATCTGGCCTACCTGGAGTCGGTTAAGCGACTGAACCCAAGGCAGGCCAGATGGTCATTGTTTTTCACCAGATTTAACTTCATCATCACTTACCGCCCTGGGGTTAAGAATGTCAAAGCGAATGCTTTTTCACGTAGCTTTCCTGGGGGGGGGGGGGTGAGTCTAATGACCCTAGTCCCATTTTATCTGAAGGGGTAGTCATATCCGCTCTTTATCCTGATCTTGAGGCCAGGGTGTTGGAGGCACAGGAGGATGCTCCGGACTCTTGTCCTCCGGGGAAGTTGTTTGTTCCCTCCGAATTACGTCACAAGGTGTTCGAGGAACATCACTGTACGGTGTTTGCTGGGCACCCTGGGAGCAGATCGACTGTCGATCTCATCTCTCGCAGATTTTGGTGGGCGGGGTTGCGTAAGTGTGTTGAGGACTATGTGTCAGCCTGTGGCACCTGTGCACCTGCTAAGGTGACACATACTCGGCCTTCCGGATCTCTGCTTCCATTGCCCATCCGGTCCAGACCTTGGACCCATTTGTCCATGGATTTTATCACGGATTTACCGAATTCTTCGGGAAAAACTGTGATTCTGGTGGTTGTAGATCGTTTTAGTAAAATGGCATACTATATTGCATTACCTAGTCTACCCAATGCTAAAACTCTTGCACAGGTGTTTGTCGACAACATCGTGAAACTACATGGCATTCCCTCCGATGTGGTGTCCGATAGAGGGACTCAGTTTGTTTCCAGATTCTGGAAAGCGTTCTGTACTCGTCTGGGTATACAATTGTCCTTCTCTTCGGCTTTTCATCCTCAGTCTAACGGACAGACGGAGCCACTAATCAGAATCTGGAGACTTACTTGAGATGTTTTGTTTCAGAGAATCAGGAAGAGTGGTCTTCATTTTTGTCGTTGGCTGAGTTTGCTATAAATAACCGTAGACAGGAATCCACTGATAAGTCGCCGTTTTTTGGGGCATATGGGTTCCATCCACAGTTTGGTACATTTTCTGGTACTCAAAATTCCGGCATTCCTTAGGAGGAACGATTTTCCTCTTCTTTGTCTTCTATTTGGTGGAAAATCCAAAATAACGTATGAGTGGTCCGGACCTGAGAGTGGGTGATTCTGTGTGGTTGTCTACAAGAAACATTAAACTTAAGGTACCTTCTTGGAAGTTAGGCCCAAGATTTATTGGTCCATATAAGATCACTGCCATTGTTATCCCTGTAGCCTTCCGTCTTGAACTTCCTCAGGCATTGAAAATCCATAACGTATTTCATAAATCGTTGCTAAAGAAATGTGTTGAACCTGTTGAGCTGTCCTCCTTGCCTCCCGCTTCTGTCATGGTGGACGGTAATTTAGAATTTCAGATCAGCAGGATTGTGAACTCCCGAGTTCTCCAGAGATCCCTCCAGTATCTCGTTCATTGGAGAGGGTACGGACCAGAGGAGAGCATGTGGGTTCCAGCGACCGATGTTAATGCTAGTCGTCTGGTGAGAGCATTCCACAGAGCTCATCCTGATAAGGTTGGTCCTGGGTGCCCGGAGGTCACCCGTAGAAGGATGGGGGTACTGTCACATCTTGGTTTCACTTTGTCTGTGTGTTGCTGGTGTGTCCACACCTCCTGTTCAGGTGTGGATCATGTGACCTTTACCTCGCCCTATTTAGTCTGACTTTTCCCATCACTCCTTGCTTGGGATAGCTTCATTTGGTCTTGGAAAAGCTGGAGTGTGGTTCGTGTTGAAGTCCTGTTCATCCTTTATCCTCTGAAGTTAAGTGTTCCACTTGTTCTGTTTTGTATTCCCCCCCCCCCCCCCGGTTGTTTACTAGGCCTCAGTGAGATGCTAGTTCCTTCACCAGGGAAGGAACAGGTGGTCTCTGCCCTGTCAATATCTTTAGGGCATCTGAGGGTCACCAGGGTTTTCTAGGTTCCCATGTATGGGTATCTCTACCATCGAGAGGTGCCCATATACGGATAGGAGTTAGGGCCAGGAGCAGGGTTTTATAGGTGGTGACCCTTTTCCTTCCCTAGCGGTGAGGCCTAGTGTCTTTCCCCTTCCTTCTTGATTGTCTTTTGGTGTTCTCCCCTACTACATCCGTGACACCACCTTGCCCAGGGGCCCACCGAGGAATTCACCTGAACCCCTGTGGGCCAGTCCAAAGCTCTGTGACAGGATGTCTGGGCGTTCTTTGCAATATTTGGTTTACACATTATCTCTAACTACATGATCTCTTGTCCGATATCTTCCAGTTAGTAGAGACGTTAGTAGGAGACGTTTTCTAACCTGGTCGATATAAATGGAAGGCATCAGTTTGGGTGTAGCAGCTTACAGATAGCTTTGGCCAACAACTCAGAAATCATTGATCTCAGGGCTTGTTCTCATCTACGTTGACTTTTCCATTATCCTGCTCTGTCAGACGAACAGAAAAATGTTGTCCTTTTTTATTCCAATTTGTTTAAATGGGTGCTTTTAAGTGTCTTTTCTGCTCAGTTAGTGTCCAATCCGTCAGATTTCTTCTATTTGGCAGAAGAAAGCATCCTGCCTGCAGGACTTTTCTTTCTGCCAGAAATGACAGATAGGAATGGCAGATGTTCCACATGTATCCGTCATTCAGTCTGATTAAGCGATCCATTATTTCTGTTTTCCTGTTCCTCCGACAGAAAAGAATAATGGAAAAGTCAACGAGGATGTGTACAAGTCCTCAACGTGCCATCTTTTTTCCTGGCAGACTTATGTCTTGCTATCTCTACTTTGGGCCTATTTGCATTTGTACCATCCATCTACAGTTAAAGGGTTTGTGCAAGAATGGGTTGGGTTTTGGCCGAACCTGTAAAGGGAAGGTTACTTACCTGTTTCCTGGTGCTGGCTCTCCGCTCCTTCTTCTCCAGGCCTGAGATCCTCCGCTGAGCTGCCCAGTGATTGGCTGCAGTAATGTCAAACCGGATGTCACATAATTTCTGGGCAACTGATTGTTCTGTCTAAGCAGTGCACTGCTTCCCAGAAGTAATGATCCTCTACGTCAATGAGCGATCGCTGCAGTGATCCCTCATGTCCACACTGAGTAGATGATTGTGCAGTAAGCCGGATTGGAATAATGCACACTGACGCTATAATATGCAATGACTGGGTCAGGTGTAAATGATAGTTAAGAGTTTTTGTTCGTGACGCCAATTGCAGCGTGCGCAGGGTACAGTCTCAGGGCCCTTTAAGGTGTTGCAACTCACGTACCAGGTTAGGAATGCCAGAGTGGTATAATGTCTCTGTGTAATAGTGGAAATAGTGTCAACAGTGTCTCCTACCTTGGTACGGCTGGACTCCTAGATCCTGGCTAACTTGCAATAAATGAGTGTGTTGCTAGTAGGAGTAATTGAGGAACTTGGTAGCAATGAATGAGATCCAGACTTGGAATATAATTCAAACTGGTCTTTACTTGATGCAGCAGTAATCCATATGAGATACAGCAATAGTCTGAATTCCCAGGAGGTATTGGCAATGTATGGCAGGCATCTATCTTCTGCTGTATTGGGGACTGAGTAGCTGAGGAGGAATTTGGCTTCTCCTGGTCTCTGGATGGTACTCACAATTATGCTCACAGGGTTTGGTTCTTCCTGGAGTTCTGGAGGTAGCTGCTTGCTTTCCACCAGCTGAGGCTGAAAGGCTCAGTCTGGGAATGGTGATCTTTTGTCTCAGCCGATACTAGATCCTGGTTTGGGATCCCTAGAACTGGGAGCTCCTACCAGCACAGCCTTCCCCTACCCGGGGTGGCTGGCACACTCAATGAACTTCCTTCTCTAACCATGAGGCAGGACATGGGCGAGCACACTCTGCTCAAAGAGGGGGGAGCTACTGTTACTAAAGCCCTGCTGACACATTGCTGACACCTGCTGGTGTACATGGAAATTACAGCAAAATACATGTAACAGGCTTAGAATATGCACATTTGTGAGGATGTGATGTTAAATTACACAGGATGACAATGCAGATACACTTAACAGGTTGTAGCGGGGTAAAATAGTTTCGTAACATAACTCTGGGATGTTACAATTGCTGTATGTAAATTACTGGTAATAAGCAGTTTGTTCCTGACAATTACCCGCTATGTTGACCCATTTAAAGGGGCCTTTACTCAGATTGCCCCTTCTGGAAATTGATAGAATCAACAAGTCTATATATTTGTATTCATTTCCAGGAGAAATAACAGGGATGGCATGGCTCTGTCAAATACACACGTCAAACTTTTCTCTCTTTAACAAAGATTTGACACTGGACTGTTCCAATATCATTCTGTTGTGGTCAAATTAAGTTACGTATCTGCTATTGCTTAGTTAATTGCTGGTATTTAGACCTAGATATGAGCTTGCACCTCCTTGTGGTATGTATTCTTCCCAGAAAGCTGAAGACATTTCTCTCCTATACTAATTGTGTCATGAAAAGGAAATTCCATTACCTTGGTGTTATAATGAGCAGAATCCAGTGCACTTTAATCTGTTAGCAAAAGCTAACCTCCAACTGAGAAGGAGAAAGCTGCTTTCTGCTACATTCTCTGATGTATGATCATCTGGAGACCTGGCAGATGTGAGATCTTAAAGGGGAAAAAAGTACTAGCTTACGTGAGCTCCCATGGTCCCGACCACCAGAAAGACTGGTCTTTTTTCCTATAGAGTGCAAGCACGACCACCACTGATGGATTACAGGGTGGCTGTAACCATGCAAACGAGCCGTGTATAATGTAATGAAAAATGAATCCAGCCAGCAAAGGAAGCAATATGGATAATAACAATACATTAGTAACTGCCTTGTATTAACTTTCTCTACATGATAAATGGATTTAGACAGCAAACATATAACATTCGTGTGCTGTCCACATTTTTTGCGGCCCCATAGAAATGAATTGGTTCCGCATTTGATCCGTAAAAAATGCAAACCGAAAATATGTTTGTGTGCATGAGGCCTAAGTGTGTAAACATATGTACATAGCTCTCAGTCACTTATAGTTGATCGGGGCGGTCTTAAAGGGCTGTCTCACTTCACAAGTGGCATTTATCATGTAGAGAAAGTTAATACAAGGCACTTACTAATGTATTGTGATTGTCCATATTGTCTTCATTTTTCTATCACATTATACACGGCTCCTTTGCATGGTTATAACCACCCAGTAATCCAGCAGTGGTGCTCGTGCTTGCACACTATAAGAAAAAATGCCAGCGTCTCTGGTGGCCGGGACCCTGGGAGCTCACATAGGCTGGTCCTTTTTTCTATAGTGTACAAGCACAGCCACTGCTCGCTGCTGGACTGTAGGGTGGTCATAACCATTGAAACTTTCTCTGCATAATAAATGCTATTTGCTGAAGTGGCAAAACCCCTTTAAGCCTCATTCACACGTCATTGTTTTGGTCAGTGATTTCCATCAGTGATTGTGAGCCAAAACCAGGATTGGAGCCTCCGCAGACATAAGGTATAAGAGAAAGATCTGCACCTGTTCTGTGTTTAGAGCCACACCTGGTTTTGGCTCACAATCGCTGATGTGTGAATGAGGCTTTATAGCAAAGAAAATAATTGAAGACTTTATATAAAGTGAGTAACAGAAGTATTTGAACACCCAGCGATTTTGCAAGTTCTCCCACTTAGAAATCATGAAGGGGTCTGAAATTCACATTGTAGGTGACAGAATTCCTTTTCAATGCTCCACCCTTCTTCTGGAGTACAGCACTTCCTGTATCATGGATGCAGCTAACAGACCACATGTAACAGGGACACATGTATTCTTCATGGTACGCTAAAGAAAGTATCATCTTTTGACCGCATAATACTGAGATCCATTCATTCTGCTGTATCCTGTTTGATGTACAGAATAAAGCAACTTGTGGATGAACACGGTATTAGTGAGTTCAGCTATCTGATGAGGATTGTCCGCAGTGATTATATCTGCTTATACAGGCCAGACATAGAGCAGGCATGGCCAACCTGAGGCTCTCCAGCTGTTGTAAAACTACAACTCCCACCATGCCCTGCTGTAGGCTGATAGCTGTAGGTAGTCTGGGCATGCTGGGAGTTGTAGTTTTGCAACAGCTGGAGAGCCTCAGTTTGGCCATCCCTGGCATAGAGGTCTTACAAGGGATAGATCACTATCACAGCAATCTGAGTCAGAATACTCGCTCTAGAGATCGGTAGGAGTCTCAGCACTCACACCTGCACCAATAAAACCCTTTGATAGATCTTTAAAGGAAACCTGTCACCAGGATTTTGTGCATAGAGCTGGGGACATGGGCTGCTAGATGGCCGCTAGCACATCCGCAATACCCAGTCCCCATAGCTCTCTGCTCTTTTATTGTGTTAAAAAACCTTTTTGATCAATATGCAAATGACCTGATATGAGTCCTGTGTCCGGAGATGAGTCAAGCGGAAAGGAGCCCAGCACCGCCCCGCGACCTCCGAATCTCCTCCTTGCTGGCTGACGTCACAGAGCTGGAGCGCCGAAATCTCGCGATGCGCGAGCTAGCGCCTGCGCAGTGTCGGCATCATGTTCATTCCCTGTGCTGGCATCAGCACAGGGAACGGACTACGCATGCGCTAGCTCGCGCATCGCGAGATTTCGGCGCTCCAGCTCTGTGACGTCAGCCAGCAAGGAGGATATTCGGAGGTCGCGGGGCGGTGCTGGGCTCCTTTCCGCTTGACTCATCTCCGGACACAGGACTCATATCAGGTCATTTGCATATTGATCAAAAAGGTTTTTTAACACAATAAAAGAGCAGAGAGCTGTGGGGACTGGGTATTGCAGATGTGCTAGTGGCCATCTAGCAGCCCATGTCCCCAGCTCTATGCACAAAATCCTGGTGACAGGTTCCCTTTAAGATAAGATAAGATGCCTTTATTGTCACTGTACAATACAATGTAATACAATGTACAATACAATGAAATGTTGTTTGGAGCAATCCTAGATGCCATGGACAGAGGAACAAGAACTGACATTTAAACTGAAGTATTAGGCTGGGTTCACACGAGCGGATGCCGTGCGTGGCATCCGCTCCGTGAATGAGTGCCAGGACCCGATGCAGACTACAGAGGCACGGAGCATTAACATGACTGATAATGCTCCGTGCCTCTCTGTGATCTCTTTACTACGAAATCACAGTGACAACTTTATCTCACTGTGATTTCGTAGTAAAGAGATCACAGAGAGGCACGGAGCATTATCAGTCATGTTAACGCTCCGTGCCTCTGCAGTCTGCATCGGGTCTTGGCACTCATTTGTGAACCCAGCCTTACACAAGAAAAACAAAACATTGCACTAGAAAGCATTACTATTCACAGTTCACAGCATATATATAGCAAGAGCAAAGTAGGAAGTGCTTATGAGTATATATACACACTGATCAGACACCACTGCAGACAAGAGATCATCATGGGTCATGAATGCAGCAGTCACTTTCAGTCTGTGGTAGTTTCTATCCTAGGAAGGGACAATAGTCTCTGAGCATTTAAGAGACTGATTGCTTTGGGGTAAAAGCTGTTCTTCAGCCTAGTGGTGCGGGCATGTAGGGCTCTAAGACACCTACCAGAGGGTAGGAGAATGAAAAGTCTGTGGCCGGGGTGAGTTGGATCCCCGCAGATAATTTTTGCCCTGTTGCTGCAGCGAGCAGTGAAGATGTCCACCAGTGATGGTAGCTGAGTACCAGTGATTCTGCCAGCCATTCTGATGATGCGCTTGAGGGTCTTCTTGTCCTCAGAAGAGCAGCCGGAGTACCACACTGTAATGCAGTATGTGATAACAGATTCTATGGTGCACCTGTAAAAATTGACTAGCAGCTGTTTTGGGAGTTGTGCTTTCTTCAGACTCCTCAGAAAATAAAGCCTCTGAAGGCCTTTTTTGGTAATTTCTGTTGTGTTTTTTTATCCATGACAGGTCCTGACTAATATGAACTCCCAAGAATCTGAAACTTTGAACTATCTCCACGTTTCCACCATTAATGCTAATGGGACGGTGTCCATTTCGTTTCTTCTTCCTAAAATCCAGAATTAGCTCCTTTGTTTTCTTGGTATTGAGTATGAGGTTGTTGTTCTTACTCCATCTCTCTAGGTTCTCAACCTCTTTCCTGTAGGCTGTTTCATCATTGTTGGAGATCAGGCCTATCACGGTCGTGTCATCTGCAAATTTTATAATGGTATTGGTATTGTGAATAGGTTTACAGTCATTTGTGAAGAGCCTTGCGGTACCCCAGTGTTTAGTGTTAAGGATGAAGAGAAGTGCTTGCCCATGCATACGACTTGTGGTCTTTTTGTAAGAAAATCCAGTATCCGGTTGCACAGGTGTGAGCTGAGACCCAAGTTGTTCAGTTTCGTTGCCAACTTGTTGGGAGGGATGGTGTTAAAGGCCGAGCTGTAATCAATGAACAGCATCCGCACATAGCTGTCTCTCTGCTCCAGGTGTGACAGCGCAGTGTGAAGGATAAGTGAGACAGCATCCTCAGTTGACCTATGTGCTCTGTAAGCAAACTGGTATTGGTATTGGAGGTGCAGATCTTGCTCTTCATGTGCCTGAGGACAAGTTGTTCAAAGCACTTCATAGCAATAGGAGTGAGAGCCACCGGGCGATAATCACTTAATTTCTTCACCCCTGCCTGTTTTGGAATTGGGACAATTGTGGAGGACTACAGGCAAGTGGGGACAATGGCCTGCTCTAGTGAGCTGTTAAACATACTGGTAAACACTGTTTTCAGCTGTTTAGCACAGTTTTTTAGGACTTTTCCAGGAACTTCATCAGGGCCAGCTGCTTTGTGGGGATTAATGTGGCTTAAGGCCCATTCTACCTCATGTGCTCTCAGCATCAGGGAACATTTTTTAGGTCATCAGGAGAGAAAGAATTTCCGGTGTTGATAGAACAGGTGTTGCTCTTATAATTCGTAATGGACTTGATACCCTGCCACATGCGTCGGGAATCAGAGCTTGTAAAATGATGTTGTATTTTTGTTTTGTAGCAGTGCTTTGCATCCCTAATGCCCCTCTTCAGATTGGACCTGGCTGTTTTTTACTCCTCTGGGTCTCCCTTTCGGAAAGCAATGTCACGTGCCTTCAAAAGGTTTTGGACATTTCTGTTTATCCATGGTTTCCTATTTGGGAAGGTCCGAGTGATTTTGGATTTTGGTGTCCTTATGACATGTCAAGAGTTTTGTGAAAGCTCAGTGACCCTTTAATAATAAGGGAATGGTTACATATTCAGGTTTTTTTATGCCTTTTTGGAAAACAAATTTAGGTATGGATCATAAAAGGAAAGAATAAAGGACAGACACTACTTCTTTTGAATCCACTTCTGGCTTTCCCTTCAAAAACTGCATAAAAAACCTGAATGTGTGGCCATATCCTAAAAGTAAGATGCACTTTTATTTGTGGCTTTAGCTTACCAGCATGTTATCTTTTAACCCCTTTCTGTACCTTGACATAACTGCACGTCAAGGTAAGGGTGGGTTCACACTAGCGTTAGGGATTCCGTTATGGCTTTCCGTTATAACATGGTTATAACGGAGAATAACGGAATCCATAAGACGGAAGAACGGATCTGCTATACTGCCCATAGACTTGTATTGTGACGGAATGCAAAACGGAAGCCTTTAAAAGGCATTCCGTTTGCTTTCCGTCCTAATAGAAGGCTATGGGAATCAAAACGGATCCGTCTGGGTCCCGTTATGCAAGACGGAAAACAAAGTCCTGTCGGATCCGTTATGCTTGCCCATAGACTTCTATTAGGACGGAAAGCAAACGGAATGCCTTTTAAAGCCTTATGTTTTGCATTCTGTCTGGGCATTCAGTTATTTTCAGTTATACCCATGTTATAACGGAAAGCCATAACGGAATCCCTAACGTTAGTGTGAACCCACCCTAAGAGGTAACTTCCCTCACCCTGACGTACAGTTAGGTTAGGTTAGAAAATAGAATTTCTCAATATTAAATGAATACAAAAATAAGCTATACAAATTTGCCACATCCATAATGGCCTATACTATAAAGTTATTATGATATGTAAAAAGGTCACTATCCCTTTATTTTAGTTTATTTTAAACCATTCTAAATGGGCTACAGTTAATTTTTGTAATATACCGTATTTACTTATAGCGCTTTGAAATCAGCACACTCCTACCCCGCTGACTAGCTTGTGTGGTTCTTACATGTATCAATGCAATATATTTTGTGAGAGGTAACATTTTCTGTAAAAAAAATAAAAATAAAAATAAAAAGAATTAAAAGAAAGATACTAAAACAGAATATAAAAACCTATCCATATGTTTGCAGCAAAAACAGTTTTGCAGTGCTGACACAATGTTGCTCTGAGGTGTAACTTTTTTGATAGAATCAGCAACTATTAGGCTGCGTTTACATCTCCGTTAGAAATGATTCCGGCATAAATGCCGACTGTCAGCCAGACTAGAACTGCTGCTTGTAGCAGTATTAGTCCAGCCGAAACCCAGCATTCATGGCAGAAAGCGGCTGGATTACTGCAGGATCCCATTATAGTCAAAAGGGATCCAGCGGTGATCTGTTGAATCGACAATGCCGGATACAGTGAACGCTGCAGGCTGTTTTCTGCCGGACCAGCTTGCTGGAAACCTTCACCAGAGATGTGAACGCAGCCTTAAAGGGGTTATCCCACTTTGCATTTTTATACTTACCTGCTGCCAGCGCGCCGTTCACTTCCTGGATTCTGGCTGGGGGCGGGCTTCATTTTGATTGAAGTCTTCTCCCGGCCGGGCCGCGCGCTGGACTGAACGCGCACGCCGCCGCGCATGCGCCATGGTGACTTATTCCTGGCCAGTATAGTACAGAGCCGGTGTGCGCGTTTGCAGCTCTGTACTATTCTGGCCAGGAAGAAGTCACCATTGCGCATGCGCGGCGGCGTGCACGTTCAGGACAGCGAGCAGCCCAGCCGGGAGAAAAGAAGGAGTCTTCTGCGCAAGCGCGGCCATCGGGATTCCGGAGAAGAGCGGTGGCCGTAACCAGGGGAGACCGAATGACAACAATGAGGTAAGTGGGGATGAATTTTCTCCTAAACGGTGGGAATGGGTTAATCAAATATATTTACAAAAATGATCACTGTCAAATCATTAACAGATTTAACAGTGATCATTGTGATGGAAAAACCCCTTTAAGCCTCATTCACACGTCAATGTTTTGGTCAGTGATTTCCATAAGTGATTGTGAACCAAAACCACGATTGGAGCCTCCACAGACATAAGGTATAAAGTTTCTTGCCCACGACCGTATGTTTTTTGCGGTCCACAAAAAACGGATCCGCAAAAAATACAGATGACATCCGTGTGCATTCCGCATTTTGCGGAACGGAACAGCTGGCCCCTAATAGAACAGTCCTACCCTTGTCCGTAATGAGGACAATAATAGGACATGTTCTATTTTTTTGCGGAACGGAAATACGGACATAGGGAAACGGAATGCACACGGAGTTACTTCCGTATTTTTTGCAGACCCATTGAAGTGAATGGTTCCGCATACGGTCCACAAAAAAAACTGAACGGACACAGAAAGAAAATACGTTCGTGTGCAAGAGTCCTAAGGGAAAATCTGCACCTGTTCTGTGTTTGGAGCTGCACCTGGTTTTGGCTTTAAATCACTGATGGAAATCACTGACCGAACACTGACGTGTGAATGAGGCATTACACATTGATTTTTCATAGAGCTTTTGGTTACTTTTGCATTTTTTCACGTCAGTTTTTTTGTGCATTTTAAATGAAAGAACACACACTCCTTATGTTAGCTTCTTCTTGAATTAAGAAAAACATGGTAGGATTTTTTTCAATTGCGGTGTTTTTTTTGTGTTAATTTCAATGACAGCATGTTGTGGCAATGGCATTCTCATGTGTTTTTCCACACCCTTCTCTAGAGGGGAAAAAATAACATAAAAACACATGAAAAAAAATATAAACACATGCAAGTTTCTAGCTTTTTTTGTGGCAAAAATCAGAACAGATTTATCTGTGTAGGAGCCCTTATGGCTATCAATATGTAGGTAGGTATGCATTCACACATTGCAATTAATTCTGTGCCTGAGCTATTTGTTAAAGAGGAATTCACGGAATTTAGTATCTGCCCAGTAAGAAAATGTTCCTCCAGTTCAGTACAAAATTCAGAATGTCATAGCTTAAAGATGATTCATACTAATTAGTTTGTTCTGTGTGGCATAAATCTGTAATATCAGAATTAGCCACATGACCGCCTGGCTTGGTTTACACTTGGGTTACCTGAATGAATCTTGATGGACCATTATAAGAAAATGGGCCGAAAATAAGGATCCTAATAGATCCATCATGTCTCTAAATAAAGCCGCAATACCAGTGTGAACAGAGCCAAAGACTAGGAATTATTTTTATATTTATATTTATTTATATATATACAGTGGGCACCCCTGGTCAAAATTACTGTTAGGGCTCATGCACACGGCAGTATTTTGCGTTCAGTATACTGGCCGTTTTTTGAGTTCAATATGCGGAACATATACTGAACCATTCATTTCAATGGTTCAGCAAAAAAAACTGAAGTGTCTCCGTGTGCATTCCGTTTCAGTATTTCAGTACCGTGAAAACATAGAACATGTCCTATTCTTGTCCGCAAATAACGGTGCTTGGCGGCATTCAAGTCAATGGGACCGCGAAAAAAACAGAATACATACGGAAATGCATCCGTATGTCTTCCACATCCGTTCCGTTTTTGCTGAACCATCTATTGAAAATGTTATGCCCAGCCCAACTTTTTCTATGTAATTACTGTATACTGTACATGGCATACGGAAAAACGGAAAGGAAACAGAAACACAGCGGAAACAAAAAACAGAACAACGGATCCGTAAAAAATGGACCGCAAAACACTGAAAAAGCCATACGGTCGTGTGTATGAGCCCTTACTGTGAAGAGTTAAGCAAGTTGAAGAAGAAATGATCTCCAAAAGACATAAAGTTAAAGATGACACATTCATCTTTTACATTTTCAGAATAACAAAAAAGAAATGGGGCCTGAAGCAAAAGTTTGGGCATCCTGCATGGTTAGTACCTAGTAGCAACCCTTTTGGCAAGTATCACAGCTTGTAAATGGTTTTTGTAGCCAGCCAAGAATCTTTCAATCCTTGTTTGAGGGATTTTTATCCATTTGTTCCTTTCACAAGACTTCCAGTTCTGGGAGCCAGGTCTGGACTATAGTGTGGATGGTTAAGCTCCATGAAGCCGCAACCCCTGATAGCAGCTTGTGATTTGAGAGATATCAAATCTATTGTTAGGAGTAGGCAACCCTCCCTTTACATTCCTGTAGTGGGTCATCACCTTGTCTATGTCCCCTACCCAAAGCCAGGCCAGGAGATTGTACCAATAAAATCAGTAAGATGGATTAACTCCACAGAGACCCCCCTATCATAAAATGTGAAGATGTCATATACAAGCCTTACACAGACCAGAACCGTTAGAGGAGTCATGAAAAGGCTAGTGTCCCTTCCAGCCGTGATCACACATGAAACCCCTACCTTGCAATATGCGTGGCCTAATCCATATTTGAGCCATGTGCTTCCTCCTGAGAACTCAGGCCATGTATATACTTCCATGGTATCAAAATCAAATAGATCCCAGCTCAGTAACAGGGAGCAATTAGATAACTCCAGCCATCCTGCCATTACCTCCGCCATGTTTGGTACGCACGTGTGCGGGACATTAGGACGGAGTGGATAGAGGTAATATGAAATTGATAGGGTGAATACTCGAAAATATATTTCAATACAAAGATTTCTTGCCTCCTCTTACATCACAGGCCAGGGGGGTTATGGGGGAATCGACCGACCCTTTTTAACACATGCATGGAGAGAAGCAAACTGTCATTTCTTTGGGGATCACTAGCTTGATGGACTGACTAATATTTCTGCTTCCCCAGGCAACCGGACTTAGCCCTCTTTTACACGAGCGAGTATTCCGCGCGGGTGCAATGCATGACGTTAACGCATTGCACCCACACTGAATCCGGACCCATTTATTTCTATGGGGCTGTGCACACGAGCGGTGATTTTCACGCATCACTTGTGCGTTGCGTGAAAATCGCAGCATGTTCTATATTCAGCGTTTTTCACGCAATGCAGGCCCCATAGCAGTGAATGGGGCTGAGTGAAAATCGCAAGCATCCGCAAGCAAGTGCGGATGCGGTGCGATTTTCACGCACGGCTGCTAGGAGATGATCGGGGTGGGGACCCGATCTTTATTATTTTCCCTTATAACATGGTTATAAGGGAAAATAATAGCATTCTGAATACAGACGGCATAGTACAGGGTGGGCCATTTATATGGATACACCTTAATAAAATGGGAATGGTTGGTGATATTAACTTCCTGTTTGTGGCACATTAGTATATGTGTGGGGGGAAACTTCAAGATGGGTTGTGACCATGGCGGCCATTTTGAAGTCAGACATTTTTAATCCAACTTTTGTTTTTTCAATAGGAAGAGGGTCATGTGACACATCAAACTTATTTGGAATTTCCCAAGAAAAACAATGGTGTGCTTGGTTTTAACGTAACTTTATTCTTTCATGAGTTATTTACAAGTTTCTCTTTGTTTTACAGCCATTGACATGTCACCGAGGTTAACACGTGAGGAGCGGATAGAAATTGTGTTGATGTCTGGTGATTGTAGCAGATTTCAATGCAAGACGAGACCACCCATCTCCCATGCTACAGTTAGCAAACTGCTTGCTAAGTTTCGTGAAACTGGTTCAGTGTTGGATTTGCCAAAATGGCCACTCCTCCTGAAGAAGCAAACGCGAAACGCGCGTAGAGGGGGCACGCCAGCCAGCGACCGCGCATCCTGTTTTCACATACACCTAGAACATCGGGTAAGAAAAGCTTAGACTGCTATTCCTCATCCCCTGGACATAGCACTGATTGGTGTCGTCACCTACCTTGGTATATCCACTGCGTTCTATCTTATTACTGGGAATGTACGGTTTTTAGCTAGCATAGTTTTGTAACATGCTTATCCCGCATGCCTGCTAGGTCTTCATTATGATTGTTAGGATGTATTGAGAGGAGATATTTATCTATGTGTAGATTGTCATGCTCTTATATGGTAGTCCACATCATATTTTGTATGTGATCTCACAGGATATGTATGAGCTGGCGCGGATAGCACTTTATGTTGTTTCCACATGTCTGTTTATGTGTATGTATGTGTATGTATGTATGTTCTGTTATGTGTATTTAATAAACTTTGATATATTGGGTAGTTTGGCACTTGATCTCTTTGTTGATAACAGTTTAGTTAGTACACCCTTGCATGCACTGGTGGTGTCGATCCAGTTGAATAGTATCATTTTGTAAATGTAATCTTATGTATCTTATCGTATGTATCTTATAAAGCTTAGAATTTTAGAAGTAAATTTTTTAATTTTTCCGAAAATTTCCGAAACCCACTTTTTTAAGGACCACTTCAATTCTAAAGTCACTTTGTGGGGCTTACATAGTGGAAACCACCCATAAATGACCCCCATTGTAGAAACTAAACCCCTCAAGTTATTCAAAACTGATTTTACAAACTTTGTTAACCCTTTAGGTGTTCCACAAGAATTAAAGAAAAAGGATATTAAATTTAAAAAAATCACTTTTTGGGCAGATTTTCCATTTTAATTCATTTTTTATTGTAACACATCAAGGGTTAACAGCCAAATAAAACTCAATACTTATTACCCCAATTCTGCAGTTTACAGAAACACCCCATATGTGGTCGCAAACTGCTGTACGGGCGCACGGCAGGGTGCAGAAGGAAAGGAACACCATATGGATTTTGGAGGGCAGATTTCACTGGGATAATTTTAAGTTGCCATATGACATTTAAAGACCCCCTGATACACCCCTAGAGTAGAAACTCCAAAAAAGTGACCCCATTTTGTAAATTATAGGATAAGGTGACACTTTTATTTGTACTATCTTGTGGTATATATGACTTTTGATTGCTCTATATTACACTTTTTGTGAAGCAAGGTAACCAAAAATTGTCTGCTCTGGCACAGTTTTTTATTTTTTATTTTTTCACGGTGTTCACCAGACAGGTTAGATCATGTGCTATTTTTATAGAGCATGTTGTTATGGAGGTGACGATATCAAATATGTCTACTTTTATTTTGTTTCAGTTTTTTATGTAATAAAGTGTTTTTGAAATAAATCATGTTTTTGTGTCACCTTTTTCTGAAAACCATATTATTTTTATTTTTCAGGCGATTATCTTATGTAGGGTCTCAGTTTTTGTGGCATGAGGTGACGGTTTGATTGGTACTATTTTGGGGTACATACTACTTTTTGATTGTTTGGTATTACACTTTTTGTGATGTATGGTGACAACAAAATAGATTTTTTTGGCACGGTTTTTATTTTAATTTTTTTACGGTTTTACCCTGACAGGGTAAATCATGTGATATTTTCAAAGAGCAGGTTGTTATGGACGTTGCGATACCTAATATGTCTATTTTTTATATTTATTTTGGTTTTACACAATAAAAGCATTTTTGAAAGAAAAACAATCATGTTTTTATGTCTCCATTTTCTAAAAGCCATATTATTTTTTGGGGCGATTGTCTTAGATAAGGTCTAATTTTTTTGCGGGATGAGATGATGGTTTGATACTATTTTGGGGTACATACTACTTTTTGATCATTTGGAATTAAACTTTTTGTGATGTATGGTGACAAAAAATTGATTTTTTTGCATGGATTTTATATTTTAATTTTTTTAAGGTGTTCACCAGACTGGTTAGCTCATGTGGTATTTTTATAGAGCAGGTTGTTAAGGATATGGAGATACCTAATATGTCTGTATTTTAAAATATATTTTGGTTTTAAACAATAAAAGCATTTTTGAATCAAAAAATTATGTTTTTATGTCTCCATTTTCTGAAAGCCATATCTTTTTTATTTTTTGGGCGATTGTCTTAGGTAGGATCTCATTTGTTGTGGGATGATATGACGGTTTGATTGGTACTATTTTGAGGTACATATGACTTTTTGATCACTTGGTTATACACTTTGTGGTGAAAGGCGACAAAAAAATGGCTTTTTTAGCACAGTTTTTATTTTTTAAAAAATTTACGGTGTTGACCAGATGGGGTGGATAATGTGATATTTTCATAGAGCTGGTTGTTACGCACATGCGATACCTAATATGTCTTTTTTTTCTTTTCTATTTTTTACAATTTTATGTCTCTTTTTATGGGAAAGGGGCTTTTTTTTATTGAAACTTTATTTTTTTTTATTGTTAACACTTTTATTTCACTTTTTTTTTTTTTGTCCCACTATGGGACTTAAACATTACAGCGTCTGATCCCTGTTTCAATGCAGCACATTACATTTGTATTGTACTGCATTGACTATCAGTGTATTACACTGTGTAATACACTGATAGTTTGCCTACAAGATCCAGCCTGGGGGCTGGGTCTGATAGGCCTCCGTAGCTTCCGGGCCCCAAGGCCTTTGAATGGATTGGAGCTGCCATAGCAACCATTGGGTCCCCGTCACCGCAGCACGGGGAGCCGATGGATGAGGAGAGGGAGCGCAAAGCTCCCATATGCCACAGTCAGCGCTGACCGCAGCATATAAGGGGTTAATCCACCGGCATCGGCGTTATCACCGATGCTGGTGGAGTCAGTTACTACCGATGCTGGTGGAGTCAGTAACAGCCGGATCCCTGCCGCTGATCGTGGCACCGCACATGGGTGAACAGAAGGACTGCAGGACGATAATGCTCGTCCTGGGGCACCAAGTACCGGCCATTTAGGACAAGCATTCTTGTCCTGGGTCCTTAAGGGGTTGAAACTTCAATTTACTAAAAGCCTTCTTGTGCTCTAACGATTCCATGACCTTAGAAGAAGTGTTACCTATATTGCTTTAGTAAACTGTGAATGCTAGCAGTTGTAGAGTATACTCAGGGGCGTAGCGTGGGGGGGGGCAGGGGGGCCGTTGCCCCGGGCGCCAAATTGTAGGGTCGCCAGGCAGATGGCAGTAAAATGAGGGTGATGGAAGCCTATGGCTCCCATCCCCTCCGTTCCGCCTGGCCTGAAGCTTTAAGGCGCAGTAGAGCGGCACAGGAGTCCAGGAGATCACGATTATATCACCGTGACCTCCTGCGCTAGGTCTCGCGAGATGACGTGATGACGCGGCGCAGGAGGGCAGGGTGATGTGTTCCTGACCGCCTCCGCCGGGACGCCCAAGCAAAGACTACAAGAGGTGATGAAGAGAGGTGAGTATTTATTTTATTTTTTATGTAAGTACTGGGGGCACTATGGAGGTGGGCAGAAGAAATACAAAGGAGGCCAGTATATTTAGAAAGAATGGGCACTGTTTTATATTATACAGAGGGGCCATGATATATTATACAGGGGGCCATTATATATTATAGTTATACAGTGGGGCCATAATATATAATAATTATACAGGGGGGCCATTATATTATTAGAATTATACACAGGGCCCATTATTAATAGCCTCTCTGTATAATTATAATATATAATGGCCCCTATGTATAATATATAATGGCCCCCTTGTATAATTATTATATATTATGGCCCCACTGTATATTATATATAGTGACCCCTCTGTAATATTAGGATATATAATGGCCCCCTCTGTATTATTATTATATATAATGCCCCTCTGTATAATTATTATATATAATGACCCCTCTGTAATATTAGGATATATAATGGACCCTCTGTATAATTACTATATATAATGACCCCCCTGTATTATTATAATATATAATGGCCCCCTCTGTATTATTAGGATATACAGTCAGGTCCATAAATATTGGGACATCAACACAATTTTAAAATTTTTGGCTCTATATACCACCACAATGGAACTGCAGACTGTCAGCTTTCATTTGAGAGTATTTACATCCAAATCAGGTGAACGGTGTAGGAATTACAACAGTTTGCACATGTGCCTCCTACTTGTTAAGGAACCAAAAGTAATGGGACAATTGGCTTCTCAGCTGTTCCATGGCCAGGTGTGTGTTATTCCCTCATTATCCCAATTACAATGAGCAGATAAAAAGGTCCAGAGTTTATTTCAAGTGTGCTATTTGCATTTGGAATCTGTTGCTGTCAACTCTCAAGTGGAGATCCAAAGAGCTGTCACTATCAGTGAAGCAAGCCATCATTAGGCTGAAAAAACAAAACAAACCCATCAGAGAGATAGCAAAAACATTAGGCGTGGCCAAAACAACTGTTTGGAACATTCTTAAAAAGAATGAACGCACCGGTGAGCTCAGCAACACCAAAAGACCCGGAAGACCACAGAAAACAACTGTGGTGGATGACCAAAGAATTCTTTCCCTGGTGAAGAAAACACCCTTCACAAAAGTTGGCTAGGTCAAGAACTCTCTCCAGGAGGTAGGTGTATGTGTGTCAAAGTCAACAATCAAGAGAAGACTTCACCAGAGCGAATACAGAGGGTTCACCACAAGATGTAAACCATTGGTGAGCCTCAAAAACAGGAAGGCCAGATTAGAGTTTGTCAAACGACATTTAAAAAAGCCTTCACAGATTTGGAACAAAATCCTATGGACAGATGAGACCAAGATCAACTTGTAGCAGAGTGATGGAAGAGAAGAGTATAGAGAAGGAAAGGAACTGCTCATGATCCTAAGCATGCCACCTCATCAGTGAAGCATGGTAGTGGTAGTGTCATAGCGTGGGCATGTATGGCTGCCAATGGAAATGGTTCTCTTGTATTTATTGATGATGTGACTGCTGACAAAAGCAACAGGATGAATTCTGAAGTGTTTCTGGCAATATTATCTGCTCATATTCAGCCAAATGCTTCAGAACTCATTAGACGGCGCTTCACAGTGCAGATGGACAATGATCCAAAGCATACTGCAAAAGCAACCAAAGAGTTTTTTAAGAGAAAGAAGTGGAATGTTATGCTATGGCCAATTCAATCTCCTGACCTGAATCCGATTGAGCATGCATTTCACTTGCTAAAGACAAAACTGAAGGGAAAATGCCCCAAGAACAAGCAGAAACTGAAGACAGTTGCAGTAGAGGCCTGGCAGAGCATCACCAGGGATGAAACCCAGCGTCTGGTGATGTCTATGCGTTCCAGACTTCAGGCTGTAAATAACTGCAAAGGATTTGCAACCAAGTATTAAAAAGTGAAAGTTTGATTTATGATTATTATTCTGTCCCATTACTTTTGGTTCCTTAACAAGTGGGAGGCACATATGCAAACAGTTGTAATTCCTGCACCGTTCACCTGATTTGGATGTAAATACCCTCAAATTTAAGCCGACAGTCTGCAGTTAAAGCACATATTGTTCGTTTTATTTTAAATCCATTGTGGTGGTGTATAGAGCCACAAATGTTAGAATTGTGTCAATGTCCCAATATTTATGGACCTGACTGTATAATGGCCCATTATATATCCTAATATTACAGAGGGGCCATTATATATATTAATAGTAACTAATAATAATAAAACTCTGCAGAGATGAGACACGGCTGAAAGAAGGTGTCATGGCAGTCTTATCTCCGAATGAAGACGCTGAGGAAAGTCTACATCACAGGAGATGTCACTGGATGGATGAGGTATGTGGTGATGTATTCTCCTGTATGTAATAATATCCATCCGCATATTTGTTTCGCGGTAGGGTTGGGGGGTGGATTGAGAATTTGGCCCCAGACTTCAGGTCACACTGTGCGTGTTCTGAATTCTGGGGCCTTATACCCATCTACTACATTATCACCATGTTATCTGTGGTGTTATACAGGACTACTACATTATCTGTAAAAGGGGCGTGTCCACAGGTTGGGAGGGGGCGCAATACATGGCTCGCCCCGGGTGCTGGCAACCCACGCTACGCCACTGAGTATACCCAAGTGTTATTTAGGAAAAGAGAAATGTAGCAGCTCTCACCTGCCCTTCCTTTAGTTGTGAGCACGAATGGCCCGTGTCAGGTGCGGGCAGCAAATGCAGAAAGAAGTTGAGAAAAATCCAGCTCCACTTTAAAGGAATGTGCGTTTATTCAGCTTGCGGTTAAAAACTCATCCATGAAATACAAAATTTACCAGTCTTGTCAGTGTTATTTAATACAAGGTGTCTCGTCAGTCTGATATGATGAGTGGTGGCAGGTAAGATTGATTAGTTTCAGATGACGGAGTGATGACAGGTCCAACATGACCCTGCAGGTTCCCATGCTGGATCTAAGTCCCTGATCCTGACACCTTCATTGTTGAAGCATAGATGTCTCCAATAATTGTTGTCTTGTGTGGCATAAATTCTAGTAATAAAACACCTTCTGTATCCCAAAAAGCTGTTGCCATAATCTTTCCAGCTGACTGCTAGTGTTGCTCACGAATATTCGAATTGCGAATTTTTATCGCGAATATCGTCACTTGGAGAATTCGCTAATATTTAGAATATAGTGATATATACAGTTGCAAGAAAAAGTATGTGAACCCTTTGGAATGATATGGATTTCTGCACAAATTGGTCATAAAATGTGATCTGATCTTCATCTAAGTCACAACAATAGACAATCACAGTCTGCTTAAACTAATAACACACAAAGAATAACATTTTACCATGTTTTTATTGAACACCCTATGTAAACATTCACAGTGCAGGTGTAAAAAGTATGTGAACCCTTGGTATTAATAACTGGTTGAACCTCCTTTGGCAGCAATAACTTCAACCAAACGTTTCCTGTAGTTGCAGATCAGACGTGCACAACGGTCAGGAGTAATGCTTGACCATTCCTCTTTACAGAACAGTTTCAGTTCAGCAATATTTTTGAGATGTCTGGTGTGAATCGCTTTCTTGAGGTCATGCCACAGCATCTCAATCGGGTTGAGGTCAGGTCTTTGACTGGGCCACTCCAGAAGGCGTATTTTCTTCTGTTTGAGCCATTCTGTTGTTGATTTACTTCTATGCTTTGGGTCGTTGTCCTGTTGCAACACCCATCTTCTGTTGAGCTTCAGCTGGTGGACAGATGGCCTTAAGTTCTCCTGCAAAATGTCTTGATAAACTTGGGAATTAATTTTTCCTTCGATGATAGCAATCCATCCAGACCCTGACGCAGCAAAGCAGCCCCCAACCATGATGCCCCCACCACCATACTTCACAGTTGGGATGAGGTTTTGATGTTGGTGTGCTGTGGATCTTTTTCGCCACACATAGTGTTGTGTGTTTCTTCCAAACAACTCAACTTTGGTTTCATCTGTCCACAGAATATTTTGCCAGTACTGCTGTGGAACATCCAGGTGCTCATGTGCAAACTGTAAACGTGCAGCAATGTTTTTTTTGGACAGCAGTGGCTTCTTCTGTGGTGTCCTCCCATAAAATCCATTCTTGTTTAGTGTTTTACATATCGTAGATTTGCTAACAGGGATGTTAGCATATGCCAGAGACTTTTGTAAGTCTTTAGCTGACACTCTAGGATTCATCTTCACCTCATTGAGCAGTCTGCGCTGTGCTCTTGCAGTCATCTTTACAGGACGGACACTCCTAGGGAGAGTAGCAGCAGTGCTGAACTTTCTCAATTTATAGACAATTTGTCTTACCATGGACTGATGAACAGCAAGGCTTTTGGAGATACTTTTATAACCCTTTCCAGCTTTATGCAAGTCAACAATTCTTAATCGTAGGTCTTCTAAGAGCTATTTTGTGCGAGGCATCATTCACGTCAGGCAATGCTTCTTGTGAAAAGCAAACCCAGAACTGGTGTGTGTTTTTTATAGGGCAGGGCAGCTGTAACCAACACCTCCAATCTCATCTCATTGATTGGACTCCAGTTGGCTGACACTTCACTCCAATTAGCTCCTGAAGATGTTATTAGTCTAGGGGTTCACATACTTTTTCCACCTGCACTGTGAATATTTACATGGTGTGTTCAATAAAAACATGGTATCATTGAATTCTTTGTGTGTTATTAGTTTAAGCAGACTGTGATTGTCTATTGTTGTGACATAGATAAAGATCAGATCACATTTTATGACCAATTTGTGCAGAAATTCATATCATTCCAAAGGGTTCACATACTTTTTCTTGCAACTGTATGTCTGACTATCTGGCTCATTTCCCCTCCAGTGTGGAGCAGAAAACGCCTGAGAGAACTGAGCCAGACCTGATTCCATAGTGTTCTACAGGATCCTGCACATACATGCAGCGCATCAGTTGTGATGCCGGATGCCAAATCACGCTTCATGCTCAGTTGTTCTATCCAGTGCTATCAGTGTACAGACGCTGGATCTGTGCAGTACACATATATAGGTTGTGTCTGTCTCCAGCATAAAACAACTGGCCAGACACAACTTGAACTATGTGAACATAGCCTAAATGCTTCAGAGCTATCCAGAAATTACTGGCTTGTTCAGGGTGATATTCCATGTTAAAAGATTATCTTTAATAATGAATGTTCCTTTAGAAATACAAATATGTTTAATACATTAATTTCATTCTATTATAGTTGGATATTCAAACATTATAGCATTGACGGACAATAGGAAATGAATACCTAATTTACCCAAATCCTCTTCTTCTATTGCTTTCAAGAGCCATTAGATTTGTTTCCGCCAAGTTTTCCAGTCTGGCTCTATTGTTACAAACTAAGGTGGGATTTTCACAGCTGAATGATAGATAGTGTCCAGCCTCTGAAACAGCAAACTGGGATATCCAAATGTGATGATCAGCAGCCAAAGGGATAAGGAAACTGGCACATAATGAATCACATCACCGCTGGTGTATTTCATTGAGTGAGTCAGCCACATATCCCTAGAAGTCATCTCATTATAAACCATTCTATCAGTTTAAACATGGTCCTGTGCTCTCTTCCGGCTTTGCAAAAATATCTTCTAGCATTTTATGCTGTGATCTTCCTGAGCAGTAATGGTTAGGTACATAAAACCACATCACGCCTCAACGACCCTGGCATCTGTTTTGATGGAGACAATGTGTCTATGACCCAGAGGTGGTGACAAAAGTCGTAGGACATAAAATGGAAAACAAATGCACACGTGCTTCGTTCTTCACTGAAGACAAAGACATGATAATATATTGACAAATACTAATAAAAGATGCTGGTTACAAAAAAAACTCTACTGCACCATAGAGGGATGTAAACATCGGTCATAAATATTCCATCTGACGTTAAAGGGGTGCTCCGAGACTTTATTTACTACTTCTCTGGATAGGTCATCAGTATCTGATTGTGGGAGTCCAATTTCCAGGAACCTCGACGATCATCTGTTTGAGAAGGCAGCAGCGTTTAAAGTAGCACAGCGGCCTTCTTTCAGCTTTTCCTAGGCCAGTGACGACACGTTCATCAGGGGTCTAAGGCAGCTCAGCCCCATAGAAGTGCATGCGGCTGAGTGCGAAACCAAGCACAACCACTATACAGTGGCTTCTCAAACATCTGATCGGCGGGTGTCCTGGGTGTCGGACCCCTGCCGAACAGATACTAATGACCTATCCTGAGGATAGGTCATCAGTTATAAAGTCTTGGAAAACCCTTTTAACTACAGTACTGTGAAAAGGTATTTGCCCCTTTATAGATTTCTTTTGATTTTGCACATTTTTCACACTTAAATGTTCCAGATTCTTAAACAAATTTGAATATCAGACAAAGATAACCTGAGTAAATTCAAAAATGCTGTTTTAAATTATTTGATTTTAAAAACTGTAATTAACTACAGTTTCTGGAAAGCTGCGTTCAATTTCACTAGCCACACCAAGGTCTGATTACTGCCAGACCTGTAGAATTAAGACATCACTTAAAGGGGTTTTCTCATCTCAGACAATGGGGCATATCGCTAGGATATGCCCCCATTGTCTTATAGGTGCGGGTCCCACCGCTGGGACCCACACCTATATAGAGAACGGAGCCCCGAAAGTAAAGGAGAGTGCACTGCGCATGCGTAGCCGCTCTCCATTCATTTCTATAGGGCCGCCGAAAATAGCAGAGTGCTGGCTCGGCTATTGCCTTCTGCCCCATAGAAATGAACGCTCCCATTCACTTCTATGGGAGAGGCGGGGGTTAGCGCTTGGTGGTGGACGGACCCCGGGAAATCTGGGGTCCTCCAGCCACAGCGCTCCTCACTCTGTTCTCGATATAGGTGCAGGTCCCAGCGGTGGGACCCGCACCTATCAGACAATGGGGGCATATCCTAGCGATATGCCCTCATTGTCTAAGATGGGAATACCCCTTTAAACAGAAGCTGTCTGACAACATGAAGTAGGCTGAAAGATCTCAAAAAGCAGCACATCGTGCCCCAATCTAAAGAAATTCAAGAACTTATTTACATCTATCAGTCTGGAAAATGTTACAAAGCCATTTCCAAGGCCTTGGGACTCCAGGGAACAACAATGAGAGCTATTATCCACAAATGGAGAAAACATGGAACAGTGGTGAGCCTACCAAAATTATTCCAAGAGTGCATCAACGACTCATCCAGGAGGTCGCAAAAAGCCCAGAACAGCATCTGAACCACTGCAGGCCTCACTTGTCTCAGTTAAGGTAAGTGTTCATGATTCAACAATAAGAAAGAGACTGGGCAAAAATGGCATCCATGGGAGAGTTCCAAGGTGAAAACCACCGCTGACCAAAAAGAACACAAAGGCCTGTCTCACATTTGCCCAAAAACATCTTGATAATCACCAAGGCTTTTGGGAAAATATTCAGTGGACTAACGAGACAAAAGTGGAACTTTTTGGAAGGTGTGTGTCCCGTTACATCTGGCATAAATCTAACACAACATTTCAGAAAAAGAACATCATATGACAGTAAAACATGGTGGTGGTAGTGTGATGGTCTGGGGACGCTTTGCTGCTTCAGGGCCTGGACGACTTGTAATTGATGGAACCATGAATTCTGCTCTCTGCCAGAAAATCCTGAAGGAGATTGTTCAGCCATTAGTTTGTGACCTTAAGCTTAGTTGTACTTGGGTTCTGCAGCAGGAAGCAGGACAATGATCCGAAGCACACCAGCAAGTCCACCTCTGAATGGCTGAAATAAAACAAAATGAAGGTTTTGAAGCGGCCTAAGTCCAGACTTAAATCCGATTGAGATCCTGTGGCATGACCTTAAAGGGGTTGTCTGGGTTCAGAGCTGAACCCGGACATACCCTTATTTTCACCCAGGCACCCCCCTGAGGCTAGCATCAGAGCATTTCATGCTCCGATGCGCTCCCTTGCCCTGCACTAAATCGCGCAGGGCACGGGCTCTTTTGTTTTCAATAACACACTGCCGGCGTAAACTTCCGCCCGGCAGTGTGTTCGGTGACGTCACCGGCTCTGAGGGGCGGGCTTTAGCTCTGCCCTAGCCATTTTACTGGCTAGGGCAGAGCTAAATCCCGCCCATCAGTGCCGGTGACATCACCAGGGTTTCTGGCAGCCCCATGGAGAGCCCCGGTACGTCACCGGATCTCCTAAAAATGCCTTTGCCCTGCGCAATTTAGCGCAGGGCAAAGGAGAGCATCGGAGCATGAACTGCTCCGATGCTCATGTCAGGGGGGCTGCCGGGGTGAAAATGGAGGGGTGTCTGGGTTCAGCTATGAACCCAGACAACCCTTTAAACAAGTCGTTCATGCTTGAAAACCTTTCATTGGGGCTGAATTTAAACAACTCTACAAAGAAGAGTGGGTCATTGTCAGTTATCGCAAATGCTTGATTGCAAGGGTGACACAACGAGTTATTAGGTTTAGGTAGTAATTACTTTATCACATAGGGCCAGGTTGGTTTGGGATAGCTTTTTTGCATTAATAAATTAAATCATCATGCATTTTTGTATTTGTATTATCTTTTGATATTCAAATTTGTTTGATAATCTGAAATATTTAAGTGTGACAAATGTGCAAAACAAAAGAAATCTGTAAGGGGGCAAATACTTTTTCATAGCACTATACAGTACAGATCAAAAGTTTGGACACACCTTCTCATTCAAAGAGTTTTCTTTATTTTCATGACTATGAAGGCATCAAAACTATGAATTAACACATGTGGAATTATATACATAACAAACAAGTGTAAAACAACTGAAAATATGTCATATTCTAGGTTCTTCAAAGTAGCCACCTTTTGCTTTGATTACTGCTTTGCACACTCTTGGCATTCTCTTGATGCGCTTCAAGAGGTAGTCCCCTGAAATGGTCTTCCAACAGTCTTGAAGGAGTTCCCAGAGATGCTTAGCACTTGTTAGCCCTTTTGCCTTCACTCTGCGGTCCAGCTCACCCCAAACCATCTCGATTGGGTTCAGGTCCGGTGACTGTGGAGGCCAGGTCATCTGGCGCAGCACCCCATCACTCTCCTTCATGGTCAAATAGCCCTTACTTTCAAAGTTTTCCCAATTTTTCGACTGACTGACTGACCTTCATTTCTTAAAGTAATGATGGCCACTCATTTTTCTTTACTTAGCTGCTTTTTTCTTGCCATAATACAAATTCTAACAGTCTATTCAGTAGGACTATCAGCTGTGTATCCACCTGACTTCTCCTCAACGCAACTGATGGTCCCAACCCCATTTATAAGGCAAGAAATCCCACTTATTAAACCTGACAAGGCCCACCTGTGAAGTGAAAACCATTTCAGGGGACTACCTCTTGAAGCTCATCAAGAGAATGCCAAGAGTGTGCAAAGCAGTTATCAAAGCAAAAGGTGGCTACTTTGAAGAACCTAGAATATGACATATTTTCAGTTGTTTCACACTTGTTTGTTATGAATATAATTCCACATGTGTTAATTCATAGTTTTGGTGCCTTCAGTGTGAATCTACAATTTTCATAGTCATGAAAATAAAGAAAACTCTTTGAATGAGGTGTGTCCAAACTTTTGGTCTGTACTGTATATGTCATCAGCAACAGAAGTGTCTATGATGTCATGCAGTGATGACAATCAATGAATAGTGGCCTATGGGGCTAAATTCTATCGTGCCTATAGGCCACAAATGGAATCAGGGGAAGTAGGATTCAACTATGGCAGGCTTAGGGCATATTCACACACAGCAGATACACTGCAGATTTGGGTGCATTTCTGAACATTTTACAGTACCAGCACAGTGAATGTTTTTTTTTTTTAGAAATGTCATCCATGACATAAATTGTAATCTGGATTTTAAATCACAGCATGACAATTTATCCACTGCTTATTTCACCCTTTCCAATGCATAAGGAGAGATCCGCATTAAAATCTGCAACTTATAGAAAGCAGAATTTAAGATGTGTCTGGTCACTCCCTCCTGGATGGGTTATCAATAGTCAATAAGTGGGGTCCGACACCCAGCACCTCCACCGATCAGCTGTTCTCTGCAGCCTCAATTGCTGGACCTAGCACTTACGACTCATGTACACGGCCATTGCCTATTTTGCAGAACGGAACATCCAGCCCAACAGTCCTATCCTTGTACGTAATGAAGACAGGAATAGGACATGTTCTATATTTTTGCTGATGGTGTCTAAAAAGTTTATTTCAGTAAAGGAGTAGTTGAGTGTTAAATTGATGGTGGGATGAAACTGATGTTTTTAGTTGTACAGATTCAGTCCAGATATAA
This sequence comes from Bufo bufo, assembly GCF_905171765.1. Taxonomy (NCBI): domain Eukaryota; kingdom Metazoa; phylum Chordata; class Amphibia; order Anura; family Bufonidae; genus Bufo; species Bufo bufo. The sequence continues at coordinate 160,038,740 of NC_053391.1, forward strand.
TTCAGTGAGAGCCATAAATTATTTTCTGCTTTATGTAGCCTTCACAGGGCAGCAACCATCAGTTTATTTCTGGTTCAGTGAATCACATCAATACTTGAGAACACACTTGGCTTAGTTACAACTGATCAAAACTTTGTCCACATTAGACAGGCATAATATGTGGGCAAGGCCCAACATAATGTGAACAAGGCTTTAACCACCTCAGCCCCCAGTGCTTAAACACCCTGAAAGACCAGGCCACTTTTTACACTTCTGACCTACACTACTTTCACCGTTTATTGCTCGGTCATGCAACTTACCACCCAAATGAATTTTACCTCCTTTTCTTCTCACTAATAGAGCTTTCATTTGGTGGTATTTCATTGCTGCTGACATTTTTACTTTTTTTGTTATTAATCGAAATTTAACGATTTTTTTTGCAAAAAAATGACATTTTTCACTTTCAGTTGTAAAATTTTGCAAAAAAAACGACATCCATATAGAAATTTTGCTCTAAATTTATAGTTCTACATGTCTTTGATAAAAAAAAAATGTTTGGGTAGAAAAAAAATGGTTTGGGTAAAAGTTATAGCGTTTACAAACTATGGTACAAAAATGTGAATTTCCGCTTTTTGAAGCAGCTCTGACTTTCTGAGCACCTGTCATGTTTCCTGAGGTTCTACAATGCCCAGACAGTACAAACACCCCACAAATGACCCCATTTCTGAAAGTACACACCCTAAGGTATTCGCTGATGGGCATAGTGAGTTCATAGAACTTTTTATTTTTTGTCACAAGTTAGCGGAAAATGATGATTTTTTTTTTTTTTTTTTTCTTACAAAGTCTCATATTCCACTAACTTGTGACAAAAAATAAAAACTTCCATGAACTCACTATGCCCGTCAGCGAATACCTTGGGGTCTCTTCTTTCCAAAATGGGGTCACTTGTGGGGTAGTTATACTGCCCTGGCATTCTAGGGGCCCAAATGTGTGGTAAGGAGTTTGAAATCAAATTCAGTAAAAAATGACCTGTGAAATCCGAAAGGTGCTCTTTGGAATATGGGCCCCTTTGCCCACCTAGGCTGCAAAAAAGTGTCACACATCTGGTATCCCCGTACTCAGGAGAAGTTGAGGAATGTGTTTTGGGGTGTCTTTTTACATATACCCATGCTGGGTGAGATAAATATCTTGGTCAAATGACAACTTTGTATAAAAAAATGGGAAAAGTTGTCTTTTGCCAAGATATTTCTCTCACCCAGCATGGGTATATATAAAATGACACCCCAAAACACATTCCTCAATTTCTCCTGAGTACGGAGATACCAGATGTGTGACACTTTTTTGCAGCCTAGGTGGGCAAAGGGGCCCATATTCCAAAGAGCACCTTTCGGATTTCACTCGTCATTTTTTACTGAATTTGATTTCAAACTCCTTACCACACATTTGGGCCCCTAGAATGCCAGGGCAGTATAACTACCCCACAAGTGACCCCATTTTGGAAAGAAGACACCCCAAGGTATTCCGTGAGGGGCATGGCGAGTTCCTAGAATTTTTTATTTTTTGTCACAAGTTAGTGGAAAATGATGATTTTTTTTTTTTTTTTTTTTTTTTCATACAAAGTCTCATATTCCACTAACTTGTGACAAAAAATAAAAACTTCCATGAACTCACTATGCCCATCAGCGAATACCTTGGGGTCTCTTCTTTCCAAAATGGGGTCACTTGTGGGGTAGTTATACTGCCCTGGCATTCTAGGGGCCCAAATGTGTGGTAAGGAGTTTGAAATCAAATTCTGTAAAAATTGACCTGTGAAATCCGAAAGGTGCTCTTTGGAATGTGGGCCCCTTTGCCCACCTAGGCTGCAAAAAAGTGTCACACATCTGGTATCTCTGTATTCAGGAGAAGTTGAGGAATGTGTTTTGGGGTGTCTTTTTACATATACCCATGCTGGGTGAGATAAATATCTTGGTCAAATGCCAACTTTGTATAAAAAAATGGGAAAAGTTGTCGTTTGCCAAGATATTTCTCTCACCCAGCATGGGTATATGTAAAATGACACCCCAAAACACATTCCCCACCTTCTCCTGAGTACGGAGATACCACATGTGTGACACTTTTTTGCAGCCTAGGTGGGCAAAGGGGCCCATATTCCAAAGAGCACCTTTCGGATTTCACTCGTCATTTTTTACAGAATTTGATTTCAAACTCCTTACCACACATTTGGGCCCCTAGAATGCCAGGGCAGTATAACTACCCCACAAGTGACCCCATTTTGGAAAGAAGAGACCCCAAGGTATTCGCTGATGGGCATAGTGAGTTCATGGAAGTTTTTATTTTTTGTCACAAGTTAGTGGAATATGAGACTTTGTATAAAAAAAAAAAAAAAAAAAAAAATCAGCATTTTCCACTAACTTGTGACAAAAAATAAAAAATTCTAGGAACTCGCCATGCCCATCAGCGAATACCTTGGGGTGTCTTCTTTCCAAAATGGGGTCACTTGTGGGGTAGTTATACTGCCCTGGCATTTTCCAGGGGCCCTAATGTGTGTTAAGTAGGTAAATGACCTGTGAAATCCTAAAGGTGCTCTTTGGAATATGGGCCCCTTTGCCCACCTAGGCTGCAAAAAAGTGTCACACATGTGGTATCGCCGTATTCAGGAGAAGTTGGGGAATGTGTTTTGGGGTGTCATTTTACATATACCCTTGCTGGGTGAGAGAAATATCTTGGCAAAAGACAACTTTTCCCATTTTTTTATACAAAGTTGGCATTTGACCAAGATATTTCTCTCACCCAGCATGGGTATATGTAAAATGACACCCCAAAACACATTCCCCAACTTCTCCTGAGTACGGCGATACCAGATGTGTGACACTTTTTTGCAGCCTAGATGCGCAAAGGTGCCCAAATTCCTTTTAGGAGGGCATTTTTAGACATTTGGATACCAGACTTCTTCTCACGCTTTGGGGCCCCTAGAATGCCAGGGCAGTATAAATACCCCACATGTGACCCCATTTTGGAAAGAAGACACCCCAAGGTATTCAATGAGGGGCATGGCGAGTTCATAGAAATTTTTTTTTTTGGCACAAGTTAGCGGAAATTGATATTTTTTATTTTTTTCTCACAAAGTCTCCCGTTCCGCTAACTTGGGACAAAAATTTCAATCTTTCATGGACTCAATATGCCCCTCACGGAATACCTGGGGGTGTCTTCTTTCCGAAATGGGGTCACATGTGGGGTATTTATACTGCCCTGGCATTCTAGGGGCCCTAAAGCGTGAGAAGAAGTCTGGAATATACATGTCTAAAAAATTTTACGCATTTGGATTCCGTGAGGGGTATGGTGAGTTCATGTGAGATTTTATTTTTTGACACAAGTTAGTGGAATATGAGACTTTGTAAGAAAAAAAAATAAAAATTCCGCTAACTTGGGCCAAAAAAATGTCTGAATGGAGCCTTACAGGGGGTGATCAATGACAGGGGGGTGATCAATGACAGGGGGGTGATCAATGACAGGGGTGGTGATCAATGACAGGGGGGGTGATCAATGACAGGGGGTTGATCAATGACAGGGGGGTGATCAGGGAGTCTATATGGGGTGATAACCACAGTCATTGATCACGCCCATGTAAGGCTTCATTCAGACGTCCGTATGCGTTTTGCGGATCCGATCCATCTATCAGTGCATCCGTAAAAATCATGCGGACATCTGAATGGAGCTTTACAGGGGGGTAACCAATGACAGGGGGGTGATCAGGGAGTCTATATGGGGTGATCACCACAGTCATTGATCATGCCCCTGTAAGGCTTCATTCAGACGTCCGGATGCGTTTTGCGGATCCGATCCATCTATCAGTGGATCCGTAAAAATCATGCGGACGTCTGAATGGAGCTTTACAGGGGGGTAATCAATGACAGGGGGGTAATCAATGACAGGGGGGTGATCAGGGAGTCTATATGGGGTGATCACCACAGTCATTGATCATGCCCCTGTAAGGGTTCATTCAGACGTCCGGATGCGTTTTGCGGATCCGATCCATCTATCAGTGCATCCGTAAAAATCATGCGGACATCTGAATGGAGCTTTACAGGGGGGTGATCAATGACAGGGGTGTAATCAATGACAGGGGGGTGATCAGGGAGTCTATATGGGGTGATCACCACAGTCATTGATCACGCCCCTGTAAGGCTTCATTCAGACGTCCGGATGCGTTTTGCGGATCCGATCCATCTATCAGTGGATCCGTAAAAATCATGCGGACGTCTGAATGGAGCTTTACAGGGGGGTAATCAATGACAGGGGGGTAATCAATGACAGGGGGGTGATCAGGGAGTCTATATGGGGTGATCACCACAGTCATTGATCATGCCCCTGTAAGGCTTCATTCAGACGTCCGGATGCGTTTTGCGGATCCGATCCATCTATCAGTGCATCCGTAAAAATCATGCGGACATCTGAATGGAGCTTTACAGGGGGGTGATCAATGACAGGGGTGTAATCAATGACAGGGGGGTGATCAGGGAGTCTATATGGGGTGATCACCACAGTCATTGATCACGCCCCTGTAAGGCTTCATTCAGACGTCCGGATGCGTTTTGCGGATCGGATCCATCTATCAGTGCATCCGTAAAAATCATGCGGACATCTGAATGGAGCTTTACAGGGGGGTGATCAGGGAGTCTATATGGGGTGATCACCACAGTCATTGATCATGCCCCTGTAAAGCTTCATTCAGACGTCCGGATGCGTTTTGCGGATCGGATCCATCTATCAGTGCATCCGTAAAAATCATGCGGACATCTGAATGGAGCTTTACAGGGGGGTGATCAGGGAGTCTATATGGGGTGATCACCACAGTCATTGATCATGCCCCTGTAAAGCTTCATTCAGACGTCCGGATGCGTTTTGCGGATCGGATCCATCTATCAGTGCATCCGTAAAAATCATGCGGACATCTGAATGGAGCTTTACAGGGGGGTGATCAGGGAGTCTATATGGGGTGATCACCACAGTCATTGATCATGCCCCTGTAAAGCTTCATTCAGACGTCCGGATGCGTTTTGCGGATCGGATCCATCTATCAGTGCATCCGTAAAAATCATGCGGACATCTGAATGGAGCTTTACAGGGGGGTGATCAGGGAGTCTATATGGGGTGATCACCACAGTCATTGATCATGCCCCTGTAAAGCTTCATTCAGACGTCCGGATGCGTTTTGCTGATCGGATCCATCTATCAGTGGATCCGTAAAAATCATGCGGACGTCTGAATGGAGCTTTACAGGGGGGTAATCAATGACAGGGGTGTAATCAATGACAGGGGGGTGATCAGGGAGTCTATATGGGGTGATAACCACAGTCATTGATCACGCCCCTGTAAGGCTTCATTCAGACGTCCGGATGCGTTTTGCGGATCCGATCCATCTATCAGTGGATCCGTAAAAATCATGCGGACGTCTGAATGGAGCTTTACAGGGGGTTGATCAATGACAGGGGGGTAATCAATGACAGGGGGGTGATCAGGGAGTCTATATGGGGTGATCAGGGGTGATCAAGGGTGAATAAGGGGTTAATAAGTGACGGGGGGGGTGTAGTGTAGTGTAGTGGTGCTTGGTGGGACTTTACTGAGCTACCTGTGTCCTCTGGTGGTCGATCCAAACAAAGGGGACCACCAGAGGACCAGGTAGCAGGTATATTAGACGCTGTTATCAAAACAGCGTCTAATATACCTGTTAGGGTTAAAAAAAAACACATCTCCGGCCTGCCAGCGAACGATCGCCGCTGGCAGGCTGGAGATCAACTCTCTTACCTTCCGTTCCTGTGAGCGCGCGCGCCTGTGTGCGCGCGTTCACAGGAAATCTCGCGTCTCGCGAGATGACGCGTATATGCGTCCAGGCGGAATGAATCAACCACCTCCAGGACGCGTCTGTGCGTACAGCGGTCCGGAGGTGGTTAAAGGGGTTATCCAACCCCAATAATGTCTCCTCTAATGCCCGGGCCCCTCACACAGGTTATACTTACCTTGTTCCCCGGCACCCGTGTTGCTTCTGATACCTCTCTGATGTTCTGTTTTTTTTCAAATGTCCATTCATTCCCCCATGTCTCTGTTCTTATTGTATATATATTGCTGTTTCTTCATAAATTCTTGTAGTATGCCTGATGAAGAGACTGGTGATGTCTCGAAAGCTCGCTATTTAACATCATAACTTCTATTTTTGTTAGCCATTAAAAGGTATCAAACCTGCAATACTCTTATTTTGCCTCATGCACACGACCGTTGTGTGCATCCGTGTCCGTTGTTCCGTTTTCCGTGATTTTCTGCAGACCCATTGACTTTCAATGGGTCCGTTGAAAACTCGGAAAATGCACCGTTTTTCATCCGTGTCCGTGATCCGCGTTTCCTGTCAGTCCAAAAAATATGACCTGTCCTATTTTTTTGACGGACAACGGTTCACGGACCCATTCAAGTCAATGGGTCCGTGAAAAAACACGGATGCACACAAGATTGTCATCCGTGTCCGTAGGCTACTTTCACACAGACGGATCCGCAGATCCGTCTGCATAAAAGCTTTTTTAGATCTGAGTTTTCACGAAGTATATTCTAACACAGAGGCGTTCCCATAGTGTTGGGGGCGCTTCCTGTAAGAGATCAGGTGCTGCCAGGCAGGAGGGGGCAGACCCCCCTCCCTCCCCAGTTTTAAATTCATTGGTGGCCAGTGCGGCCCCCCCCTCCCTCCCTCCCCTGTGTTACAGTCATTGGTGGCCAGTGCGGCCCCCCCTCCCTCCCTCCTAATTAAAATCCCACCCCCATCATTGGTGGCAGCGGAGAGTTCCGCTGTTTTAGAAGCATTATACTTACCTGCGCTGTCTGTGACCGGCCGGGCGCTCCTCCTACTGGTAAGTGACAGGTCTGTGCTATAAGCAATGCGCCGCACAGACCTTTCACTTACCAGTAGGAGGAGCGCCCGGCCGGCCACAGACAGCGAAGGTAAGTATAATGCTTCTAAAATTGCTAAGTAACCATGGCAGCCAGGACTGCAGTAGCATCCTGGTTGCCATGGTAACCGATCGGAGCCCCAGCGATTAAACTGGGACTCCGATCGGAACTCTCCGCTGCCACCAATGATGGGAGGGATTTTAATTAGGAGGGGGGGGATTTTATTTAGGAGGGGGGGGAGAGGGGAGGCCGCACTGGCCACCAATGAATGTAATACAGGGGAGGGAGGGGGGCCGCACTGGCCACCAATGAATGTAATACAGGGGAGGGAGGGAGGGGGGGGTCGCACTGGCCACCAATGAATGTAATACAGGGGAGGGAGGGGGTGCCGCACTGGCCACCAATGAATTTAATACAGGGGAGGGAGGGGGGCCGCACTGGCACTGGCCACCAATGAATGTAATACAGGGGAGGGAGGGGGGGGGCCGCACTGGCCACCAATGAATTTAATACAGGGGAGGGAGGGGGGGGCGGCACTGGCCACCAATGAATTTAAAACTGGGGAGGGAGGGGGGTCTGCGGCACCTGAGGGGTTAATTGTGCGGATCACAGCCCCCTGTAAGAGATCGGGTGCTGCCAGGCAGCAGGGGGCAGTCATGTACACAGTTCTTAGTATATTCTAACTTGAAGCGTCCCCATCACTATGGGAACGCCTCTGTGTTAGAATATACTGTCGGATCTGAGTTTTCACGATATAACTCAAATCCGATGGTATATTTTAACATAGAGGCGTTCCCATGGTGATGGGGACGCTTCAAGTTAAAATATACCATCGGATTGGAGAAAACTCTGATCCGATGGTATAATAGGGACTCCTGACTTTACATTGAAAGTCAATGGGGGACGGATCCGTTTGCAATTGCACCATATTGTGTCAACGTCAAACAGATCCGTCCCCATTGACTTGCATTGTAAGACAGGACGGATCCGTTTGGCTCCGCACGGCCAGGCGGACACCAAAACGACTTTTTCCTTCATGTCCGTGGATCCTCCAAAAATCAAGGAAGACCCACGGAAGAAAAAACGGACACGGATCACGGAACTACGGAACCCGTTTTTGCGGACCGCAAAAAAAAAAAACGATTGTGTGCATGAGGCCTTAATGAGAGCACTAAACTAGTTTTCTATTGGCTAACACGGTACCAGACTTTTTCCTGCTTCTGATGCCCACACGGCCGCTGCTGCATATCCACGTCGCACTGATCAAAACAGCTAATAACAGGCCGCGACAGGGACCAGCCTTCCTTTAACATCTCTAAGGGCTCTTTCACACTTGCGTTCTTTTCTTCCGGCATAGAGTTCCGTCGTCGGGGCTCTATGCCGGAAGAATCCTGATCAGGATTATCCCCATGCATTCTGAATGGAGAGAAATCCATTCAGGATGTATCAGGATGCCTTCAGTTCCGGAACGGAACGTTTTTTGGCCGGAGAAAATACCGCAGCATGCTGCGCTTTTTGCTCCGGCCAAAAATCCTGAACACTTGCCGCAAGGCCGGATCCGGAATTAATGCCCATTGAAAGGCATTAATCCGGATCCGGCCTTAAGCTAAACGTCGTTTCGGCGCATTGCCGGATCCGACGTTTAGCTTTTTCTGAATGGTTACCATGGCTGCAAGGACGCTAAATTCCTGGCAGCCATGGTAAAGTGTAGTGGGGAGCGGGGGAGCAGTATACTTACCGTCCGTGTGGCTCCCGGGGCGCTTCAGAGTGACGTCAGGGCGCCCCACGCTCATGGATGACGTGTCGCATGGATCACGTCATCCATGCGCATGGGGCGCTCTGACGTCATTCTGGAGCGCCCCGGGAGCCGCACGGACGGTAAGTATACCGCTCCCCCGCTCCTACTATGGCAACCAGGACTTTAATAGCGTCCTGGCTGCCATAGTAACACTGAACGCATTTTGAAGACGGATCCGTCTTCAAATGCTTTCAGTTCACTTGCGTTTTTCCGGATCCGGCGTGTAATTCCGGCAAATGGAGTACACGCCGGACCCGGACAACGCAAGTGTGAAAGAGCCCTAAGAGAGCTCTAAGGCAAAATGGGAAGGGCCTGTTTATTAACAAATGATTCCTTTAGTTGTAGGACATCAGCTGTTCTTTTCAGTCATAGAATAATGCTGGTTTTACACATAATAGGGATTATCATTGTATTTGCGACAGAAAACTGGTGTGAAAAGTTCAAAATTTTGGTGCGGCTTTTGTAATTTAAAGCCAGTCCCACCAGTTTGGAAAAAAAGTGAGTGGCAAAGTGGGCATGCTTAGCTGTGCAGTGTAATAAAGAGGAAGCAGCACTCACATAGAGGGCCGCCTTCTCTTCAAACAATTTATCTCCAGGGGTGTCGGGTGTCGGAGCCCACAAATCAGATATTGATGACCTATCCTGAGGATAGGTCATCTTTATAAACTGCCTGCACAACCCCTTCAAAGGGCATCTGTCAGAAGATTTGTACCTATGAAACTGGCTGATCTGTTACATCTGCACTTGACAGCCTAAGGTGTTTGCATTGGTCCCATGTTCATATGTGTCCGCATTGCTGAGAAAAATGATGGTTTAATATATGCAAATGAGACTCTAGGAGCAAATGGGGCGTTTCCATTACTCCTAGAGGCTCCTCACTCTCTGCAACTGCTGTGTCCTCTGCACTTTGATTGACAGGACCAGGCAGAGTAAATGTGATCACGTCTGGCCCTGACAATCAAAGTGGAGAGGGAGCAGCAGTTGCAGAGAGAGCTGAGCCGCTAGGTGTCTTCTTTAACCCCATAAAGTCGTATTTCAGAATTTCAATGTTGGTGCTCTAACCTCAGGATAGGCCATCAGTACTTGTTCGTCAAGAGTCCGACACTCTGACCCCCACCAATCAACTGTTTCAGAGTAGCGCACTTCCCTACATGTCTACTACACAGTGGATGGAGGTGCGTAGTTCTAGCGCTGACTTCCGGTGCCAGAACTGATAGGTGAGGATGTGGGGAGCATGTATAAGGGGTTGTCCAGGATTACACATAGCTTTCTTCCAAAATCAGCGCCACATCTGTCCACAGTTTGTGTGTGGTATTGCAGCTCAGCCCTATTTATTTTAATGAAGCAAAGCTATAATACCAGACAGAACCCAGGGACAGGTGTGGTGCTGTTCCTGGAAAAAAGGCAGCCATGTTGTTCTTAATCTGCACAACCCCCAGAGGAATTTTCCATTTTATCATTTTTATTTTTTTACTCCCTGCCTTCCAGGAGCCATAACTTTTACCATGGCATTGATACGTAGATAGGAACTCTATGACAGGCCTTGGAGCCTTCAGAAGGCCAGAAGCTGCCATAGTAACCGAATGGCTTCCGCAATCTCGTCACAGGGGAGCCGTTCGGTTATCAGGAGGGTAACAGCTCAGATATCTGAAGGGTTAAGTGTTTGGCATTATTGCAGATAATGGAGTCTGCCACCGAGTGTCTGATGTGCTGTTCTATGGCATCTACTCAGCTCCTCTGTGGAAGCCATATTTTAATACCTGACATCTGCCATACATGTACAACAGATTTTAGGAAGGGGTTAAAATTAGAGATGAGAGAAGTATTAGAAAATTCGATTCGGCTGCTTTTCAAAATTTTACAAAAATTGTGGGTGCAATGACAGCAATCGGCGATTGAGCCAGCCCCGTTGTACCCCTCAGATATCGCGTTCATACATGATTGCGGCATCTGATGTACATAACACGGTGTTAAATAAAATTTAAAAATAATCATACGTACCTGCTCCATTTGCTCGCGACAGGCTGGCCACCGCCATCTTGCTTGAAGATCTGGTGCAAAATGTCATGCAGTCCAAGATGACATCATCACGCCAGCGAGGTGAGGTCATACGTCACCACGCACAGGATTTCGGCTGAGATCTTTAAGCAAGATGGCGGCGAGCAAATAGACCAGATCCGTATGATTTTTTTTATTTTTTATTTAACACCGTGTTATGTACATCAGATGCATGATGCAGTATGTGAAGGGTACAATAAGGGGGGGGGGGGGGTGGAATTGATTCGCTACCATGAAGCACAAGGAAAGTCGGCTTCACGGTGAATTAAATTAAAATCCTGGAATACCAGATGATTATTTTTTTCATTGTGCCATTCCAAGAGCAATAACATTTTTGTTTTTCTGTCAAGCTTGTTTTTTGTGTTTACAGCGTTTACTGCTTGCTATAAATGACATGTTAACTTACACTATACATTTTTTTTTATGTTTTACAGAACAACCTTCACAGGTCATCTGTGGCAAGTTTTCACAGAGCGTGTTGTCTACTTCTTCTGCCACTGTAAGATTGATGGTGACTTCTCTGCAGTAGCTCCATGATTACTGTAATTTATAACCCGCTGGTTCCTCTCTGCCCGTGAATCTACGGAGTATTACACAGGTCAAAGCTCCTGCACCAGGTGGTCACATGTAATAAGTTTTATAAACTTTTATCACACACAAGTAACAGGAGCAGTTTTTTAGCCGTTTAGTCAGTCCTGTGCTCCATCCATATTTGATGCAGTGTTGGTTCAGATTACCTTTGATTTAGAACTTTACGTTAAGGCTCATGCACTAGACCGCTGGATGTTTTGCAGTCTACAAAACACGAACGTGTGCATTTTGCGGAATCGAAGGGCCGGCCTCTAATAGAACAGTCCTATCCTTGTCCGTAATATGGACAATAATAGGACATATTCTATTTTTTTTTGCGAAACGGCCATGCGGAAATATGGACACGGAATGTACACTGAGCCATTTCCGTTTTTTTTTTGTGGCCTATATGGGGAACCACTCGCTTCAATGGGCCGCACGGAACAGAACGGACACGGAAAAAAAAATATGTTTGTGTTCATAATCTTATAACAAAGCTGTTATTTGAGGTCTTGCTTTCTATACTTACTATTTTGCATACGTATTAACATTTAAAGTGGTTATCCAATGTCTAAAATATGCTCCCCAATGCCCGGGCCCGTCATATAGATTATACTTAACCTGCTCTCCAGCACCCACGTCGCTCCAGATCCCTGCACGGCCACCGCTGCATCTCCCTGTCGCGCAGATCAAAACATCCAGTAACAGGGGAGCAGCCAATAGCAGGGCGCAACGGGGATGAGACTCCCGTTTGTTTCCGTTATAAATGTTGGCAGGACTATTTTTTCAGTCATGTATAACAGAAACAAACGGAGCCAAAATGGCTACTGGCAGTACTTACCTGCATGTTTATTGGATGCTTAGCAGCTGCGAAACGTGCGGGAAGGAGACTCGAGCATCGTGCTCGAGCACATGCAGTATTCGGCCTGAACTGGTATTCAGTCGAGCATGCTCGCTCAACACTACTAATGACTTATCCTCTGATAGGTCAGCAGTATCTAATCAGTGGGGGTCCTACACCAGGGACCCCTAGCAATCAGCTGTTTGAGTAGGCAGCAGCATGCGGCCTTCTCACAGCTCGCTAAGCACAGCGCTGTATATTGTATAGAGGCTGTGCCGTGTACGTTGTATAGAGGCAGTGCCGTGTACATTGTATAGAGGCTGTGCCGTGTACGTTGTATAGAGGCAGTGCCGTGTACGTTGTATAGAGGCAGTGCCGTGTACGCTGTATAGAGGCTGTGCTCTGTACGCTGTATAGAGGCTGTGCTCTGTACGCTGTATAGAGGCTGTGCCGTGTACGTTGTATAGAGGCAGTGCCGTGTACGTTGTATAGAGGCTGTGCCGTGTACGTTGTATAGAGGCAGTGCCGTGTACGTTGTATAGAGGCAGTGCCGTGTACGCTGTATAGAGGCGGTGCTCTGTACGCTGTATAGAGGCTGTGCTCTGTACGCTGTAAAGAGGCTGTGCTCTGTACGCTGTATAGAGGCTGTGCCCTGTACGCTGTATAGAGGCTGTGCCGTGTACACTGTATAGAGGCTGTGCTCTCTACGCTGTATAGAGGTTGAGCTCTGTACACTGTTCAGAGCTTGTGCTCTGTACGCTGTATAGAGGCTGTGCTCTGTACGCTGTATAGAGGCTGTGCTCTGTACGCTGTATAGAGGCTGTGCTCTGTACGCTGTATAGAGGCTGTGCTCTGTACGCTTTATAGAGGCTGTGCTCTGTACGCTGTATAGAGGCTGTGCTCTGTACGCTGTATAGTAGCTGTGCCCTGTACGCTGTATAAAGGCTGTGCTCTGTACGCTGTATAGAGGCTGTGCTCTGTACGCTTTATAGAGGCTGTGCCCTGTACGCTGTATAGAGGCTGTGCTCTGTACGCTGTATAGTAGCTGTGCCCTGTACGCTGTATAAAGGCTGTGCTCTGTACGCTGTATAGAGGCTGTGCTCTGTACGCTGTATAGAGGCTGTGCTCTGTACGCTGTATAGAAGCTGTGCTCTGTACGCTGTATAGAGGCTGTGCTCTGTACGCTGTATAGAGGCTGTGCTCTGTACGCTGTATAGAGGCTGTGCTCTGTACGCTGTATAGAGGCTGTGCTCTGTACGCTGTATAGAGGCTGTGCTCTGTACGCTGTATAGACGCTGTGCTCTGTACGCTGTATAGAGGCTGTGCTCTGTACGCTGTATAGCGGCTGTGCTTGGTATAGCGCTCAGGCCCATGGCGGCACAACTCCTATTAAATATATAAGCAACAATTAAAGCATAAAATAATAAGATCGGTGTATAAAAGTTTTTAATATACTCACAAACATGAGATAAAACAAACAGTCAAGGCTGTCTTTACAACTCTGCCCGACCCTGGTTTCGCTCCACGCTTCGCCAGGGGCATCACCATTCTCTTACTCACACATGTTTTATACCCTCCCCCATAAAATTGTCCCAAAAATTAAATACAGTAAAAGTACATAAAACACTTATAACCAGCTTAATGACACTTCCCATCAGCACTTAAAATGACATCCGATCCTGGGTATATTTTTCTCGCTTTCCACTTACTTTCGATTCCAACTTCATTCATTCATAAATCCGCTCGTGATCACTCCCCTAATACCCACCCTCTTTTCTAACTGACATTCCTACTGACTCCCATAGTACACACCTCCCTATTCTGATTGGTGAGCATTGCCTTTCCTTCTTCCCGTAGCACACACCTCCCTCTCCTGATTGGCTAGCAGTGATCGGCCGCATACCTTTTCAAATTTGAGTTTTTTTATTGCACCAGGCACGATTTTAAATCTGGTTCGACATTAAGTCCCTGCGGCTGGATAGTATCCCGCTCATAGATCCAGCTGACCTCGCGCCGATCTATCTTCTTAATCGCATCTCCTCCCCACCAGTCATTTTTCACCACTTCTAGTCCAGCAAATACAAGCCCCTTAGGGTTTTTTGGTGAACTTTTTTGAAATGCATGGACACCCCATGAGTCTCCAATCCCTTTTTAATATTGTTAATGTGTTCCTGTATCCGGACTTTTAATTTTCCCGTTGTGTGTCCTACATACTGGAGGCCACATGGGCACTCCAGCATGCATATGACTCCTATACTATCACATGTAATTTGCCCTTTGACTTTAAAATCCTTATTTCTTTTAGCCGAATGGATCACCGTTGTCTTCATTTGTTTCTTGTCATTATTTCTATTCCTACATGGAAGGCAAAAACAACACCACGAGGGGCGTGGCTTGTGCCAAGTGTGATGGCCGCTTGAATCCTGAGCTCCTGCACACAGCACCTGACAAAGCGACTTGTACCCCGATATTTGAAATAATTCCGGTGGCGAGTGGTGCCCTACGACTGCCGAAGATGCCCAGAGGCAAAAGACCCCAAGTAAAAAAGGGGAAACTGGACTTCAATTTCGATAAAGACCCAGACGCCTCTCAGACGGACCCAACTGAGTTGCCGTTATCTCCGCCGACTTTGGTGGCGGCTCCCGCGCCAACTCTACAACAGAGCACCGGACCCGCTCCTCATGCAGCCTCAAGCTTTACCTCTCAGTGGAGCCCGACATCGCCTGGATCCGCGGCAAGCGAGAGTTCGTCCCGATCATCCTCGGCTCCCGCGGGAACCCAGACGCCAGCTTCTCCCCCCATGAGGAGTCCAGTGAAACAGAGGCCCAGATTGCAAGATGAGACAGCTAGAGAGGTGAGCTCGGGGTCCCCTGCAGCCTTCCCATCTATGTTACAGGGGTTCCCCACCTCTGACAAACCTGCCTCAGGGAATCTCCTTAAAGATATGCTGATAGCTTTCAGCTCAGCGCTACACAGCGACTTCTCATCCATGAAAGCGACTATTCAATCCTCCATCTCAGGCCTAGATTTGAGGGTCTCCCACGTGGAAACGAAAATGGGAGAATTCGCTGAGTCCCATAATCAGCTAATTGACAGCCACAATGACATGGCAGCTGAAATGGAAAGGATCAAAGCTAAACTGAATGACCTGGAGGACCGCTCCAGGCAGAATAATATTAAATTCCGTGGTATACCGGAGGACATTGGGCCATCTGAGCTCATGGACTTTCTCCAAGCTTTCCTACATAAGCTCCTTCCATCCTACACCGCCAGGGATTTAATAATTGACCGTGCCCACAGAATCCCCAAGCCCAAGCATCTCCCTGATAGCATACCTAGGGACACCTTAGCCCGCATCCATTTCTTCCAAACGAAGGAGGCGGCCTTAACAGCTGCCCGCCATCTCACTGAAATGCCAGCACCATATCAAGCTGTGAAGCTCTACACTGATCTTTCGGCAATAACCTTGCGCCAAAGGCGCCTACTTGCCCCGATCACTTTAACCTTAAGAGATCACAAAATTGCCTACAAATGGGGCTTCCCGGTGAAACTGCTACTTACCCATAATGGCAAACAACACGTCATTGCTTGGTTAGAAGAGGAAAGCCACCTGCTGAAGTCCTGGAATATCTCTCCATCCATACCGGCTGAAGCCTACCTACCTCAACCCCAACGTGTGATCTCAGAATGGCACACAGTAGGGGCTAAAAGGGGTACAAAGCATTGAAAATGTTTCTATGTGTGTTAGTGCAGGAGTGCACTGTATAGTTATTTGGCTTCAAACTGGACTTTTACCCTACTTTTTCATTAAGGGAAGTTTATCCCACTCCGGTTTATAGTTATTGGTTTATACTTTACCTTTTGTCTCTAGGTACAAGTCGTGTCTCAGACAATATATTCTCACATGCTATTATGTTTGCTCAGGTGTTCCATGCTACAGATGCCCCCTGGTACTGGGTGATCTGGGAGGTCCACTCAGATTTGAACCTAACCGTCCCCGGGAAAATGTTGAGCTCTCCTACCATTTCCCATGGGTCTTAACTTGATCTCAATTAATGCATCACAACAAGAAAGGAGTGCATAACACACCATGTATGAATAATAAAATATATAGTTTATTAATATCCTTTAAAATGAACAATAGTTTACAATACAAATTAGTGGATGAGCGGGGACTATCATCCACTAATTTGTATTGTAAACTATTGTTCATTTTAAAGGATATTAATAAACTATATATTTTATTATTCATACATGGTGTGTTATGCACTCCTTTCTTGTTGTGATGCATTTCGTATTTTGGGAGTGTACCGTTTAATTGAGACGACTGATTACTCAATTAATGCTAAGGGCCTTAACAGCCCACAAAAAAGATCCTACCTCTGGTCTGAAGCCATGACGGCCAAAGCGGATATCCTCTGCATTCAAGAAACTCACATAATGCACAAAGATGCTCATATAATCCACCACCATCAATTCCCACATGTTGTGCAGGCTCATTACTGCAAGAAGCAGAGGGGAGTTATACTGGCAATCAGTAACTCAGTCTCCTTTTCCCCTATTACTCTAATTACCAATCCAAATGGTAGATTTATCATACAAGTGTGTTCCGTGAACAACATCACCTACACTATTGTAGTGGTTTATGCTCCCAATAAACACCAAATCCATTTCTTGAATAGGGTGCTAGCCAAGGTGAACAAGGTGAAAAGGGGTCATCTCATTGTATGCAGTGACTTTAATATTATCCCTGAAGCCTCAATTGACTCCTCATCTACCACCAGAAGGTCTTACCCGGTGCTCCAGCCTCTGCTTCTGCGGGAAGAACTGTATGACGTGTGGAGGTTACACCATGCATCTGAAAGAGATTACTCTTTCTACTCACAAGTACACGGTACCTACTCACTTATCGACCTGTTCCTTGTCAGTAGATCTTTACTCCAATTAACCACCCAGTCCACCATAGGGACCATCAAGTGGTCTGATCATGCTGCCATTACCCTCGCGATCAAAGAATCCTTTAACCACAGAGATACCTTGTGGCGCTGCAGCCCTTATATTATATGGAACCCAACATTCAAATCTGAATTAGAGAAGGCCATTTCCGAATACTTTCTATTGAATACTTCGTCTGTTTCCAGCCCATATAACCTTTGGAATGCCCATAAGGCAGTCCTCCGGGGTATTTTCATTAAACTAGGTCACCAAGCCAAAAAACTAAGAGAACAAAAGATTCAAGAAATACTCTCCCAACTAACCCCCCTGGAGACACTCAATAAATTCTATTTCTCCTATATCAGAGCAATGCAGATCCAATCCCTCAGAACTCAATTTAGGGAATACCTCCTGGTTACGTATGAAAGAAACCTTAGATCCATTAAAGTCAAATATTACTCCCAAGACAATAAGGCTGGCAAACTACTAGCCCAACGACTAAAATCCCAGGCGGCGAAATCTAGAATCCCCTTCTTAACCAGCCCACCTAACAACTCCAGGATATATGACCTGAAAGCTATAGCTGACCACTTTGCTGAATATTATTCAACACTATACAATCTCAAGGACTCCCCCGAGATCCAAATGGCCACCCCATCAGAGATCAATACATTCCTGAATAAACTCAACCTCCCATCATTGAATACCCTCCAGAGTGATCTATTATCACAACCTGTCACTCAATCGGAACTCACTAAGATAATATCCTCCCTCCCCGCACATAAATCCCCGGGCCCTGATGGCCTGTCAAATCTCTATTACAAAACCTTCCAAAACCTACTTTCCCCATGTTTGACGCAGGTCTTCAATAAAGCCTTTTTAGAGGTCACCCTCCCAGATGAGATGCTCTCAGCCACAATAGTGGCTCTGCCAAAACCAGGTAAAGCTACAGATAAGCCTCAGAACTACAGGCCCATCTCCCAATTAAATACAGACCTAAAAATGTATGCCAAAATACTCGCGAATAGACTGTCCGAGGTTCTGCCGCTTCTGGTAGACCCTGACCAGACAGGGTTTGTAAGAGGTAGACTGATAACAGATAACACACGTTGAGTTCTCAATTTGATTGATTGGGTTAACCGTAGGGGAGAACAAGCCTTGCTAATAACCCTGGATGCGAATTCAACCGCCTTAACTGGTCGTTTGCCTTCTCCGTACTACGTGTGATGGGGCTGGGAGAGGCCTTTATAACCGCTGTTGGGCCTTCAGCCAGAGTATTTATAAACAGGGCTTTGGCTACACCTTTCTTGCTATCTAATGGTACCAGACAGGGCTGCCCCCTTTCGCCTTTAATCTTTATCCTCGCCATGGAACCCCTGGCTCAAGCTATAAGATTACACCCGAACATCTCTGGTATACAAATAGGTGGTAAGAACCACTGTATCTCACTTTATGCAGACAACGTTTTATTGTCACTATCCTCTCCTCAAAGGGCCCTACCTGCAGCCTTCTCAATTATAGAAGAGTATAGCTACTTGTCATACTATAAGGTAAATGAGGCTAAATCTCAAATCCTGCCCTTAAACATTCCAAGCTGTACTTTGCAGTTACTGAAACAAACATTTCCCCTAGACTGGAGACAGGACAAGGTCCAGTACTTGGGAATAACCATTCCCCCGGTCCTCTCACACCTAAATTACATTCGTTTACTGGAAGTGATCAAGCAAGACACATCTACCTACAGCAAATTTGAAGTATCGTGGATTGGTCGCATTGCATCCTTCCAAATGCTTATCCTACCAAAACTCCTGTTTACATTTAGGAACATCCCCATTAAAATACCCAACCAATTTTTCAGAAGAACTCAGGGCCTGCTTAGTAACTTTGTATGGGCAGGTAAAAAACCCTGAATTTCAGCAAAAATTCTGTCTAAACCAAAGGCCATGGGAGGGTTGGGTCTCCCTAACTTAATGGATTACTTCCTGGCAACCCAAATCCAATCCCTGAGAAATTGGTGGTCGCTGGAGACCTCTGCTCCATGGGTACATATAGAAGCCACCCAGGCCCCCACTAGGCAGCTAAGAGCCCTCTTGATTAATAGTATTAGCTTATCTCCATTTAAAACCCCACAATTGCCCAACTTAGTAGAGGCATCACTACTTCACTGGCGTATGTTTCACCAAAAAAGCCTCCACATACCAATGTCCCTGACTGGTGCTTCTCCAATACAACTACTGGAACTTCCTCCAAGAATTGGGGCTGCGCACATGGAGGGACAGAGGTATCAAATTTGTGAGCCAACTTTATCAGAAGGACACCTTTAAATCCATCCTACAACTCCAAACGGAGTTCCAAATTCCTAAAGGAGATCTGTTTAAGTACCTCCAGGTGCGCCACCTCCTATCCATGAAAACCCCTCATCGGGTGGTGGTTAATAGAGAAATACTAGAATTGTGGTCCGCCCCAACACACCCTTCTTCAAAGAGTGGTATCAAACCAGTGTATCTAGCCTTGAACTTCAAGTCTGCCTTCTCGAAATCCCCCTCCCTCCTTGCATGGGACAGAGAGCTCCAGAATTGTATACCAGTAGCGGACTGGGTGAAAACGTTCAAATTTATAGCGAACACCTTTCACAACACTGCTCTTATAGAAGCAGCGGTGAAGACATGCCTAAGATGGTATTATACTCCTGACAAATTATGCAGAATTTTCCCTGGGGCGTCTCATCTCTGCTGGAGGGGGTGTGGTCAGAGAGGCACACTTCTGCATATACTTTGATCATGCCCGCTCCTATCTAACCTATGGGACGAGATCTTCTCACTCGCCTCTAGAATCAGTAGTATAACTATTGACAAATCCCCACAATGGGCGTTTTTCTTTACTGATATCCACACCATCCCGGTACGATACAGGATTCCGGTAGCCTTCCTACTCTTGACCACAAAATTGGCCATCACAGGGCTCCAGATGGCGACCAAAATGGTCGCCAATGCGACTTAGAATTTACAAATGGCGACAAGACTTTTTAGTCTTGTCGCCATTTGCGACTAGAGCCGCGCCGCAGCTCTGAATACAGCGGCGGGCACAGAAGCTTAACTGCCGCTGATCGCAGCCCCCTGTCATAGAGGTCGGGTGTCGGCTATTTGATTCCGGCACCCGCCTCCTGTATTTGTATTAACAGGTCAGTTATCTTCATTGGTGGCGCAGTGCGCCTTCCCCCCAACACCCCAGTATAATAAACATTGAGTGCGCCCCCCCCCAGTATAATAAACATTGAGTGAGGCCCCCCAGTATAATAAACATTGAGTGCGGCCCCCCCCAGTATAATAAACATTGAGTGTGGCCCCCCCCCCCCAGTATAATAAACATTGGTGGTGCAGTGGGAAGTGCCAATGAGGGTTAAAAAAAAAAATTAACTCACCTCCTCCAATTGATCGCGTAGTAGCCGGTCTCCTGTTCTTTCTTCAGGACCTGTGGTGACGTCACTGAGCTCCATCACATGGTCCATTACCATGGTGATGTATAATGTGATGAGCACAGTGATGTCACCACAGGTCCTTTGACAGGTCCTGAAGAAAAAACAGGAGACCGGCTGCTACGCGATCAATTGGAGGAGGTGAGTTAATTTTTATTTTTTTTATTTTTAACCCTTATTGGCACTGCCCACCAATGTTTATATGTTTATTATACTAGGGAGGGGGGGGGGCGCACTGCGCCACCAATGTTTATTATACTGGGGTGTTGGGGGGGGCGCACTGCGCCACCAACGTTTATTATGTTGGGGGGGCGCACTGCGCCACCAATGTTTATATGTTTATTATACTAGGGAGGGGGGCGCACTGCGCCACCAATGTTTATGTTGGGGGGGCACACTGCGCCACCAATGTTTATATGTTTATTATACTAGGGAGGGGGGGCGCACTGCGCCACCAATGTTTATTATACTGGGGTGTTGGGGGGGACGCACTGCTGGGGTGCTGGGGGGGGCACTGCGCCACCAATGTTTATATTTTATTATACTAGCGAGGGGGGGCGCACTGCGCCACCAATGTTTATTATATTGGGGTGTATATAATGTTTATTATATTGACCTTCTACTACGCATTCTGCATTAAAGAATGCTATTATTTTCCCTTATAACCATGTTGTTATAAGGGAAAGTAATACAGTGAATAGACTTTCATCCTAGCAACCATGCGTGAAAATCGCACGGTTCAACCGGAAGGATGGATCCGGCATTCCGGTATTTTGAATGCCGGATACGGCACTAATACATTCCTATGGGGAAAAATGCTGAATCCGGCATTCAGGCAAATCTTCAGTTTTTTTCGCCAGAGATAAAACCGTAGAATGCTGCGGTATTATCTTTTGCCTGATCAGTCAAAAAGACTGACCTGAAGACATCTTTTCCGGTATAGAGCCCCTGTGACGGAACTCTATGCCGGAAATGAAAAACGTTAGTGTGAAAGTACCCTGAAATATTAAGTTTAAATCCCCCCTTTCCCAATTTTACATATAAAATATATAAACAATAAATAAACATATTACATAGCGCTGTGTCCGAAAAGTCCAAACTATAAAAAAAATTAAAAATTTCTCCTATGCGGTGAGAATTCGCCATTTTTAGTCACCTTGTCACCCCCAAAAATAGGATAGGACTGTTCTATTATGGGCCGAACGTTTCATAAAATGCGAAATGCACGCGGCTTTTTTTGGTGTTTTTTTTTTTGCACGGTATTGAGTATCGCAATACTTTTTTATGGTGACGAAAGCGAATCAAAACTTTGGTATCGAAACAACCCTACGCCGATCTGATCGGCGTAGCGTTGTCACAATACCAAAATTTTGATTCGGTTTTGATTTGGCGAATAAAAATTTTTCAGTTCAGGAGCCAATGGCTAGGTATTTTTTTTAGTCTCGAGCACTGCATCACCGGGTGTTGGAAATCTACAAAAATACCCTCTGTAGGAGAGGTCCTCACAAGGGTTCATACCACATGCTCTTATGAAAAAATCCTAGCATATAAGGAACACAACATTGACAAATACCTGCTCCACTGGGACTCGTGGATATCCTGTTTCTCCACAAATAATAGTGAACCGACAAGCATGTCATTGTAATTGTACCTGAGACCTTGTTTTTGTGTTTTTATCTGTCTTTGTGTTTATATTTACTATGCTGCCTTATGTTCTCTCCATCCCTCCCTCCTACTCCCATGTCTATTATGTATTCCCCCCCTCCCTCCTGTCTTAATATTGCTATCTCAGGCTGTATTCGGTCATTACCACTCTGATCAATGGCTTGATTTCACTTATGTAATTGTATACCTTGAAATCCTCAATAAAAATATTGAAACAAAAAACCACACCACGAGAAAGTATTCTTTTGTTTTCGCTCCTCTTGATTCACAATCGCACTATGTACCAACCGATTTTTTTAATTCGGTGCCTTTTTGAAAATAAAATCTGGATGACTGGGTATTTCTATACCTATAACTGGATCATTTTTAAGTACAGTACACTCCAATTCTTCCTTATGGCATTTTTAATGAGGTCTGCTTGCGCTGTATATTTGGTAAGAAAGGCAAATCTGAAGTCTTTCTTTGTCTTCTTTTTTTCTTCACTCACCAACCTTTTTTTATCCCCACTTTCCTCAACCTCATGACTACACCTCACTAATTCCTCTTTATTATATCCCTTCTCCAGAAATCGATCCTGGATAAGCAAACTTTGTTCTTGAAACGTCGCAGCATCAGTGCAATTGCGGTGAATTCTCCCGATCTGACCCCTAGGGATGTTTATTAACCATGGGCCATAGTGGCAGCTGGTCAGATCGATATAACCATTAACATCTGTTTTCTTAAAAAAGGTCTTAGGGCCCTTTCACACTTGCGTTGTCCGGATCCGTCGTGTACTCCATTTGCCGGAATTACACGCCGGATCCGGAAAAACGCAAGTGAACTGAAAGCATTTGAAGACGGATCCGTCTTCAAAATGCGTTCAGTGTTACTATGGCACCCAGGACGCTATTGAAGTCCTGGCTGCCATAGTAGTAGTGGGGAGCGGGGGGGCGGTATACTTACAGTCCGTGCGGCTCCCGGGGCGCTCCAGAATGACGTCAGAGCGCCCCATGCGCATGGATGACGTGATCCATGCGACACGTCATCCATGAGCGTGGGGCGCCCTGACGTCACTCTGGAGCGCCCAGGGAGCCGCACGGACGGTAAGTATGCTGCTCCCGCGCTCCCCACTACACTTTACCATGGCTGCCAGGACTTTAGCGTCCCGGCAGCCATGGTAACCATTCAGAAAAAGCTAAACGTCGGATCCGGCAATGGGCCGAAACGACGTTTAGCTTAAGGCCGGATCCGGATTAATGCCTTTCAATGGGCATTAATTCCGGATCCGGCCTTGCGGCAAGTGTTCAGGATTTTTGGCCGGAGCAAAAAGCGCAGCATGCTGCAGTATTTTCTCCGGCCAAAAAACGTTCCGGTCCGGAACTGAAGACATCCTGATGCATCCTGAACGGATTTCTCTCCATTCAGAATGCATTAGGATAATCCTGATCAGGATTCTTCCGGCATAGAGCCCCGACGACGGAACTCTATGCCGGAAGAAAAGAACGCAAGTGTGAAAGAGCCCTAAGTCTTAAGCCGGCCATCTTCCACGAAAATTCACCTCTTTGTCACTGATGCTGCTCGTGAAGTTTATGTTCCAGTCATTAATATTTAGCTGTGCAATTAGTTCTAGGCCTCTTTTTTCTCCTTCCCATATAAAGAAAGTAATCTATAAACCTTCGCCATATATTAAGTTTACCAGTCTTTTTTCCTAAAAGGGGGGTGATCCTCTCTGTTTCCCATGCCGACATAAACAAGTTGGCGAAACTCGAGGCGAATTTCGCCCCCATCGCCGCCCCGACTTTCTGGAGGTAGTAGTTCTCCTTGAACCAAAAGTAATTATGTGTTAAACAAAAATCTACACATTCCACAATGAAGTCTCCTTGTTTTTTTGCCATCTCCGGATCCACTGCTAGTTTTTCCCGAATGGCCCTAATCCCCAGATCCTTTGGTATAATAGTGTACAATGAGGTTACGTCTACTGTACCAAGCCATATATTTTCTTCGCAAGGGCCTATGGTTTTTATTAGGTCCAATACACATCCCGTGTCCTTTAGATATGACGGAGCCTTTATGACATACTTCTGTAAGAAATAATCTATATATGTATCCGGTTATAGGTATAGAAATACCCAGTCATCCAGATTTTATTTTCAAAAAGGCACCGAATTTAAAAAATCGGTTGGTACATAGTGCGATTGTGAATAAAGAGGAACGAAAAGAAAAGAATACTTTCTCGTGGTGTGGTTTTTGCCTTCCATGTAGGAATAGAAATAATGACAAGAAACAAATGAAGACAACGGTGATCCATTCGGCTAAAAGAAATAAGGATTTTAAAGTGAAAGGGCAAATTACATGTGATAGTATAGGAGTCATATACATTCTGGAGTGCCCATGTGGCCTCCAGTATGTAGGTAGCACAACGGGAAAATTAAAAGTCCAGATACAGGAACACATTAACAATATTAAAAAGGGATTGGAGACTCATGGGGTGTCCATGCATTTCAAAACAGTTCACCAAAAAACCCTAAGGGGCTTGTATTTGCTGGACTAGAAGTGGTGAAAAATGACTGCGATTAAGAAGATAGATCGGCGGGAGGTCAGCTGGATCTATGAGCTGGACACTATCCAGCCGCAGGGACTTAATGTCGAACCAGATTTAAAATCGTGCCTGGTGCAATAAAAAAACCTCAAATTTGAAAAGGTATGTGGCCGATCACTGCTAGCCAATCAGGAGAGGGAGGTGTGTGCTACGGGAAGAAGGAAAGGCAATGCTCACCAATCAGAATAGGGAGGTGTGTCGGGATTCGAACCCGTGCCCAGCCACATCCAGGCGGTAGCCCTGCTTACTAGGCTACCGTCCTCTCTGGACATTACTCCCTGAAACCTATTATGTAACCTCAGTCTTGCCAAGCCTACTCTTCTGCTTGTCCCTACCTACTGAACTGCTACCACCGTTGCCATCCGGATTGTCTGACCACGCTTACTGCCGCCTGCCCTGACCCACCGCCTGCCTACCGACTACGCCTCTGCCAGACTTCCTGCACCTCCTACCTGCCTGCGGTCCTTGCCACTGGGCTCCACTCCTACCTCCAGCCAGCGGTCCTCTGACTCAGGTGAGCCTGTAGGACTGTTACAGAATAATCAGCCGCACTATGGAGTCCGCAATGGCCACTCTGCGTAAGCAGGTCACCGAACTTCAAGAATTTGGTACTACATATCAGGAGAAATTTGCCCAGCTCCAAGGCGTAGTCCAAAGCCAACAGAGGGAGATTATTGAACTACAGAGGCAACTCCTGGACGTCCGCGGCGCGCCCGCAGACACCCGCATGCCACTCCCATCAAGATTCAGCGGCGACAGACGCCAGTATCGGGGGTTTCTAAACCAATGCCGCATCTATTTTCAGATGTACCCGGCCCCCTTCACCACCGAGAAAAAGAAGGTGCTATTCGTGGTCAATCTCCTGACGGATGAAGCATTAGCATGGGCATCACCATACGTGGAGACTAACAGTCAGCTCCTGGACAACCTAAACAACTTTATCAACGCCATGAGCCAAGTCTTCGATGACCCCAACCGCTGTGCGACAGCCGAGGCGCGACTACATGGTCTGCGGCAAGGGAGACGCTCCGTCGCCGAATACACCGCCGAGTTTCGCCGTTGGATCACGGACACCACCTGGAACCCAGCGGCACAGAGAAGCCAATTCCGGCGAGGGCTGTCAGAATTAATAAAGGACGAACTCGCCAGAGTTGAGGCCCCGGACGATCTGGATGACTTCATTCAGTTATGCATCCGGATAGATCAAAGACTCTCCGAGAGGAAGAAAGAAAGACTCTGGTCCTCGGACCACAGACCCACTTACTCCTTCTCTTCCACCACCCAGCGCGACCCCCAGTCAGTAACTGAACCTATGCAGGTCGACGCTCTACGTAGGTCTCTATCCACAGCTGAGAAGGAGAGAAGGCTGGCCGAAAACCTCTGCCTCTACTGTGGGGAGCCGGGTCATTTTGCCATCAAATGTCCTCATAAGATCCGAAAGACTATTAACGTCACGGAGCTAAAGGAGCAACCACAGACTCCAACCCCGCCAGCAGCCCCTGAAAATAACAACACGGCGGCTCATGGATCCCACTTCATCGTCCCCATCCTCATCGACATTGAGGGGCGACAACTCCCCTGTTCAGCGATGTTAGACTCCGGGGCGGGAGGCAACTTCATGGACCTAACCTTCGCCCGCGAAAAGAACATTCCACTGACAATCAAGGCAGCCCCCGTTGACCTGGAAACCGTCGACGGATCCCCACTCTCCTCGGGGCCGGCCACTCACGAGACCACCGAACTACAACTCCTCATAGAACCTGATCACCGTGAAAAGATCCACTTCTCTCTGATCGCCTCCCCGAAGTTCCCAGTGATCTTGGGCATCCCATGGTTGGCCACCCACAACCCCTCGGTGGACTGGGAAACCCGCTGCATACGATTCCCATCCGAGTTCTGCACGCTAAATTGCTCCCACAAACCCGTCCTTCCACCCGAAGACACCACCATCTCAAAACTATCCGTCAAGGATCTGCTACCCCCTCAATACCGCGAGTTCCAGGATGTCTGCGACAAGAAAAACGCAGACAAGCTGCCACCACACCGACCCTATGACTGCCCTATAGAACTGTTGCCCGGGGCCGAAATACCCTTTGGCAGTATCTACTCCCTCTCAGAGCCTGAACTCAAGGCTCTGAAAGAGTACCTGGACGAGGACCTGAGGAAGGGGTTCATCCGGCCCTCCACCTCCCCCGCGGGAGCCCCCTTTTTCTTCGTAGAGAAAAAAGACTCCTCCCTGCGTCCCTGCATAGACTACAGAAAGCTTAATGACATAACCGTAAAAAACCGGTACCCGCTCCCACTGATTTCCGAACTCCTTGAGAGACTCCGGGAAGCGAAGATCTTCACCAAACTCGACCTTCGAGGGGCCTACAACCTCGTCCGAATCCGCCCTGGGGACGAATGGAAGACCGCCTTCCGGACACGTTATGGTCATTTCGAGTACCTGGTCATGCCTTTCGGACTCTGCAATGCTCCCGCCACCTTCCAGCACTTCATTAACGACGTCCTCAGGGACATGCTGGATCTGTTTGTAGTCGTTTACCTGGACGACATCTTGATCTTCTCTGAAGACCTCGAGCAGCACCGCGAACACGTCCGCAGGGTACTGCAGAGACTCAGACAGAACTCTCTCTATATCAAGCTAGAGAAATGCGAGTTTGAGCGAACCACCACTCAGTTCCTCGGATACATCATCTCCCCAGAGGGCCTAAGTATGGACCCGGGGAAGGTCCAAGCTGTGATGAACTGGCCCATTCCGAAAAACGAGAAGGAGATACAAAGATTCATTGGCTTCGCCAACTTCTATCGGAAGTTTATCCGGAACTTCTCCAAGGTCATAGCACCAATCACCCAACTCACCAAGAAGGCAGTCCCCTTCTCCTGGACACCCGAGGTCCAGGAGGCCTTCACCAAGTTGAAACTCCTCTTCACTTCTGCCCCAATCCTAATCCACCCGAACCCCGAGCTCCCATTTACAGTCGAAGTGGATGCATCAGACTCTGCGGTGGGGGCAGTTTTGTCACAACGGACAGTGGAGAGGATGCTATTACACCCGTGCGCATATTTCTCCCGCCAGATGTCCCCCTCCGAGAAGAACTATGACATCGGGAACAAAGAACTACTGGCGATCAAGGATGCCTTCTCCGAGTGGAGACACCTGCTGGAGGGAGCCACCAACCC
Source organism: Bufo bufo (assembly GCF_905171765.1). Lineage (NCBI taxonomy): Eukaryota > Metazoa > Chordata > Amphibia > Anura > Bufonidae > Bufo > Bufo bufo. Next base: position 160,066,755 of record NC_053391.1, read on the forward strand.
CATAATCGTACTAACTGACCACAAGAACCTCGAGTTCATCCGCAGCGCTAAGAGACTTTCAGCCAGACAGGCCAGATGGAGCCTATTCTTTTCCCGCTTCAACTATCTCATCACCTATTGCCCTGGATCAAAAAACGGCAAGGCTGACGCCCTCTCCAGAATGTTTTCCGAGCCCTCACAGAGTAACAAGGGCCAAAATAACATCTTACCCGAAAGAAGGGTCGTAGGGGCCACCTACTCTAAAGAACTCCTGGGCACAATCAAAGAAGGATACGAAAATGACCCCTTCCTCGCCCACCCCACAAGGAATATCAGCCTCTCGTTTAAGAACGGTCATTGGTTTCATCAGGACTTACAACTATATGTACCAGAAATCGCACGGCTCGAAGTGCTCAAATTCAACCATGACTCCAAGCTGGCCGGCCATTTTGGCATAAGAAAGACCCAGGAGCTTCTCTCCCGCTCCTTCTGGTGGCCAACATACAAGGAGGACATCAAGAGGTACATCTCCTCGTGCGCGGTCTGTGCCCGCAATAAGACTCTTCGTTCCTCCCCCGTGGGTCTGTTACAACCCCTCCCTATTCTCTCCCGCCCCTGGGGCTCGATCTCCATGGACTTTGTGGTAGACCTTCCTCCTTCAAAAGGGATGAACACTATCCTGGTCGTGGTCGACCGTCTCACCAAGATGGCCCATTTCATCCCCTACAAAGGCATACCCACCGCCAAACAGACGGCCGATCTAATTCTCAGAGAGGTCTTCAGGCTGCATGGGATCCCGGACGACGTGGTCTCCGACCGAGGCGTACAATTTGCATCAAAGTTCTGGAAGAACTTCTGCCTGGCGCTCGGGGTTAAAGTGAACCTATCCTCCGCTTTCCACCCTCAGTCAAACGGGCAGACTGAGAGAACTAATCAGACCCTAGAGCAGTACCTACGCTGTTTCAGCTCCCACCTGCAGGATGACTGGCTTGACCATCTCCCCACGGCCGAGTTCGCCTACAACAATGCTGAGCATAGCTCAACCAAGCACAGCCCTTTCTTTGCTAACACAGGCTCGCACCCGGTGTTCATTCCCCACCTGCCCGTCGCCTCCACCCTCCCAGCAGTGGCCGAACGCCTAACAACCCTACAGGAGGCACAAAAGAACATTATAGACAACCTCCAGCTCGCCCAGAGGCGTTTTAAACAGGGAGCAGACAGACGTCGCAAACCCACCCCGGGCTTCCATGTGGGAGACAAGGTGTGGCTGTCCACCAGGAACCTCAGATTGAAGGTCCCCTCCAAAAAGTTGGCCCAAAGATACATGGGTCCGTTTCGGGTCACCGCACAAATCAACGAGGTCACGTTCCGGCTCGACCTTCCGGACTCCATTAGGGTGCACCCTGTCTTCCATTGCTCACTCCTCAAGCCATACGTGGAGAACACCTTCACAGGCCGCCACTCGCCCCCTCCACCACCCGTGAGGGTACAGGGTGAAGAAGAATACGTTGTCGCAAAGATCCTCGACTCCAGGATCCACCGGGGAAGACTACAATACCTAATTGGGTGGGAGGGTTACCCTCCCGAGGATAACTCCTGGGAGCCAGAAGAAAATGTCCACGCCCCCAGACTGGTAAAAGAGTTCCACCAACAGCACCCCGGTAAGCCTGCCCCTGCGGTGCCCGGAGGTCACCTTGGAAGGGGGGGAGTACTGTCGGGATTCGAACCCGTGCCCAGCCACATCCCAGGCGGTAGCCCTGCTTACTAGGCTACCGTCCTCTCTGGACATTACTCCCTGAAACCTATTATGTAACCTCAGTCTTGCCAAGCCTTGCTCATCACCCTTGATTCCCCACACCTGGTACTTCCCTATATAAGTCCAGCCCCTTGCACTCTAGCTTGCTGATTATTGAGCTCCTGAGCCTTGATCAAGCTTCTCCTCATCTGCTGCTCTTGCTACAACTGGAAGTCCACTGCTGACCAGGAATTGCCTACCGACTACTCTTCTGCTTGTCCCTACCTACTGAACTGCTACCACCGTTGCCATCCGGATTGTCTGACCACGCTTACTGCCGCCTGCCCTGACCCACCGCCTGCCTACCGACTACGCCTCTGCCAGACTTCCTGCACCTACTACCTGCCTGCGGTCCTTGCCACTGGGCTCCACTCCTACCTCCAGCCAGCGGTCCTCTGACTCAGGTGAGCCTGTAGGACTGTTACAAGGTGTGTACTATGGGAGTCAGTAGGAATGTTCCTTTACTAGTTAGAAAAGAGGGTGGGTATTAGGGGAGTGATCACGAGCGGATTTATGAATGAATGAAGTTGGAATCGAAAGTAAGTGGAAAGCGAGAAAAATATCCCCAGGATGTCATTCTAAGTACTGATGGGAAGTGTCATTTAGCTGGTTATAAGTGTTTTATGTACTTTTACTGTATTTAATTTTTGGGACAATTTTCTGGGGGAGGGTATAAAACATGTGTGAGTAAGAGAATGGTGATGCCCCTGGCGAAGCATGGAGCGAAACCCGGGTCGGGCAGAGTTGTAAAGACAGCCTTGACTGTTTGTTTTATCTCATGTTTGTGAGTATATTAAACTTTCATACACCGATCTTGTTAGCGGTGCTTCACTATTGGAGTGATCCTATGTTTTAGTGGAGGTGAGGATGGTTGGAAAAAAGGAGAGGCGTGGAGCTCTATGATGTGCCTATATACCAAGCTGCGCTTGTGAGTACAACCACACAAGGAGTTTTTGGTGATCTGCAGTACTTCACTATATGTTTGATGACCTATAGGATAGTACTGCTGTTAGGGGCCAGCTGTTCGGTTCTGCAAAATAAGGAATGCACACGGACGTCATCCATATCTTTTGCGGATCCGTTTTTTGCAGACCGCAAAATACATAAGGTCGTGTGCATGAGGCCTTCAATATCATACTGAAGTCATATACCAAGTCCTCCCACCAAAAGCTGGGCGACAACGATAAGCATGTCATCACTGGCCTAGGAAAAGCTGTGAGAAGGCTGTGGAGCTACTGCGAGAGCTGGTGCCTTCTCAGGCTGATCCTCCACAGTACGGGGAGGAGTGATCGCTGATGCCATCGCTCGCCCCCATACAGAATCATTGTTTGCCGGCCTCAGAGTGTGATTAGACTGCACGATCTTCTGCCAGCAAACGATTTAGGTGACCGCACAAACGATCTTATTACCCAATGACCAAGCGTTTCACTCGTTCATCGGGTAATCGGCGGCACCTTTACACAGGCAGATCATCGCTAATGAGCGCTCCTAGGAACGCTTGTTAGCGATAATGTGCCGTGCACATGACATTTATTGTAATGATAGTCAATGGTGGCGCACTGCGACATGTGACGTGCTGCGGATGCATGACTGTCACGTCACAGTTGCAGTGCGACACCATAGATTATAATATGTTGCGCGACATCTGTTGCCCTGGAGCCTTACCCTAAAGGGGCCTTAAAGGGGTTGTCTCACTTCATCACATGGCATTTAAAATGCAGAGAAAGTTAATACAAGGCACTTACTAATATACTATTATCCATATTGCTTCCTTTGCTGGCTAGATTCATTTACCATCACATTATACACTGCTCGTTTCCATGGTTACAACCACCCTGAAATCCATCATCAGTGGCCGTGCTTGCACACTATAGGAAAAAGCACTGGCCTACGCCCACTCCCATGGACCGACCACCAGAGAGGCCAGGGCTTTTTCCTAAAGTGTTCAAGCACGGCCACCACTGATGGATTTCAGGGTGGTTGTAACCATGGAAACGAGCAGTGTATTAGGCTACATGCACACAACCGTATGTGTTTTGCGGTCCGCAAATTGCGGATCTGAAAAAAAAAACTGATGACAACCGTATGCCATCAGTTTTTTTTTTTTTTTGCGGATCCATTGTAACAATGCCTAAGGCTACATGCACACCACCGTATGCGTTTTGCGGTCCACAAAAAAAAAACTGATGACAACCGTATGCATCAGTTTTTTTTTTTTTTTTGCGGATCCATTGTAACAATGCCTAAAACGGACAAGATAAGGATATGTTCTATTTTTTTTTGCTGGGCTACGGAACGGACATACTGATGCGGCCAGCACACTGTGTGCTGTCTGCATTTTTTTGTGGACCCATTGAAATAAATGGGTCCGCATCCTATCCGCAAAAAAATAACTGAACGGACACAAACAACGTTCGTGTGCATGTAGCCTTATGTGATGGAAAAATGAATCCAGCCAGCAAAGGAGGCAATATGGACAATCACAATACATTAGTAAGTGCCTGGTATTAACTTTGTCTACATGATAATTTACATTTACTGAAGTGAGACACCCCTTTAAGACTTGTCCACAGCAGGTACTTTGTGGGCGAGTTACTTGGGTACTTCTGGCCCAATTCTACTTTGCTGCAGTTACCTGAAGTCAGGAATAAATAACATTTTGTGTTCCAACAACTTGTACAACCATTTTCAGCTGCAACATGTTCGCTGGAGGGACCTGTTCTGTCCAGGTGTTCCGGGTCCCACTGAACTCATTGAGAAAGGTCTGTATGGACTGAAACGTCCGGCGACTACATTCTGTGGAGAAAAGGGACTAACAAGCTCTGCCTCTAATGCCACCAGATGTAAGGCTGCTGTCCTATAAGTCAATGCTCGACCATTAAATAGGCCTTGAGACATGACTCGGATATTAAATAAGCCAGCACCTCATCTGCAGACAGCTGTTTGGGGGTGATTGCCCCTCATCAGTGCAGAGCGGAGAGTCCTGAGGTCTGTCAGGACTTGGGGGGACTATATCTCCCTACGGAGAGTGCTTTAATTGGTGTGAGGAGGCTTATAGGCTACACATGCTCCTCTGGGAAGAAGTTATGCAAATTGCCTTACATCTCGTGGCATCAGAGGCGGGGCTTGCTAAGAGCTCATTTGCATCCCTTCTTCCCAGAATTCCAGAGGAGCGTGTATGGCCTATAAGTCTCCTCATGCGGAGTAAGGCGCTCTCCGTAACTACATTCTGCCTGGCCCTTAGGCTACTTTCACATTAGCGGCAGCCTTCTCCAGGCAGGCGGTTCTGGCGGGTGAACAGTCTGCCGGATCCGTGCTACCGCTAGTGCACCGTGCCGCCAGAAGTCCGCTCCGGCCACATTCACTATAATGGGGGCAGGTCGGAGGAAACATGCCGAGAGGCGGCCGGAATAAAACTACGACATGTCTGTTGTCTCTTGTCCACCCTCATTATAGTGAATGGGGCTGGAGCGGACTTTCGGTGGCACGCGTGCACTAGCGGAAGAACAGATCCGGCACGCTGTTCACCCACCAGAACAGCCTGTGGGGGGAGGCTGCCATTAATGTGCATGTAGCCTTACTTGGATACATTTTGGGAGACAATAATGAAATTGGTGCGCCAGTTTTGTTAAGTTGAAATGTTGTAAATGCTGGCGCACTCAACTTTTTGCACATTTTGGCATCCGGCACCATCCCATGCCACTTTCAAATGTGGGCTGGTATTAAAGGGTTTCTGTCACCCTGCAAAACTCATTTTTTTTTTTTTGGATAGTTAGATTCCTCATAGGGCGATATAGCAGAATATAATGCTGTTACTTACTTTCATGCGGCTGATTCTTTATAAAACGAACTTTTATAATATGTAAATGAGGGCTCTACCAGCAAGTAGGGCGTCTACTTGCTGGTAGCTGCTGCAGAAATCCGCCCCCTCGCCGTCTTGATTGACAGGGCCAGCCGTGATCTCCTCCTCCGGCCGGCCCTGTCAGTAATTCAAAAATCGCGCGCCTCGCGTCATTCGGCGCAGGCGCTCTGAGATGAGGAGGCTCGTATCCTCAGCACTCCCTCAGTGCGCCTGTGCCGATGACGTCTTCTTTTTCGGTGATGTCATCGGCGCAGGCGCACTGAGGGAGTGCTGAGGATACGAGCCTCCTCATCTCAGAGAGCCTGCGCCGAATGACGCGAGGCGCGCGATTTTTGAATTACTGACAGGGCCGGCCGGAGGAGGAGATCACGGCTGGCCCTGTCAATCAACACGGCGAGGGGGTGGATTTCTGCAGCAGCTACCAGCAAGTAGACGCCCTACTTGCTGGTAGAGCCCTCATTTACATATTATAAAAGTTCGTTTTATAAAGAATCGCCCGCTTGAAAGTAAGTAAGAGCATTATATTCTGCTATATCGCCCTATGAGGAATCTAACTATCCAAAAAAAAAAAAAGAGTTTTGCAGGGTGACAGAAACCCTTTAAGGCCAAGTTTGCAGATTAGACATTTACAAAAGTTGCAAAAATGTCGCAACTCCAGCCCAGGCAACCTCATGGTGCACTTTTAGACGCATAACACTTGCACCAATTTCATCATTACTGTGCGCCATTTCATAAATTAGGCGCGGCCAAAGACAGACTGAAATTGTGTAAGCAGTGCCCCTCCCAGTCTGTGCCAGTCTTCAGCGCCGTACATGCGAGGCTCCCCCCTGAAGCCCCGCCCACCTTTGGATAACGCATCGGAGCACGGCTTCATTTCACCAGACTTCTCAATTGGGGGGGGGGGAGTTATTAAAGTTTAAAAATTTTAATCCTTGTTTTGTGAGTTTGGGACTATTCCCCCTTTTGTGCCAGGCTCGCAGGAGGCAGAGCCTATGTGGCAGATTTAAAGAGAACCTGTCACAAGGATTTTGTGCATAGAGCTGGGGACATGGGCTGCGAGATGGCCGCTAGCACATCCGCAATACCCAGTCCCCATAGCTCTGTGTGCTTTTATTGTGTAAAAAAACCTTTTTGATCAATATGCAAATGACCTGATATGAGTCCTGTGTCCGGAGATGAGTCAAGCAGAAAGGAGCCCAGCACCGCCCCGCGTCCTCCGAATCTCCTCCTTGCTGGCTGACGTCACAGAGCTGGAGCGCCGAAATCTTGCGATGCGCGAGCTAGCGCATGCGCAGTGTCGGCATCATGTTCATTCCCTGTACTGGCATCAGCACAGGGAACGAACTACTCATGCGCTAGCTCGCGCATCGCGAGATTTCGGCGCTCCAGCTCTGTGACGTCAGCCAGCAAGGAGGAGATTCGGAGGTCGCGGGGCGGTGCTGGGCTCCTTTCCGCTGGACTCATCTCCGGCTACAGGACTCATATCAGGTCATTTGCATATTGATCAAAAAGGTTTTTTTTACACAATAAAAGCACACAGCTATGGGGACTGGCTATTACAGATGTGCTAGCGGCCATCTAGCAGCCCATGTCCCCAGCTCTATGCACAAAATCCCGGTGACAGGTTTCCTTTAAAGGGGTCATCCAGTACTTTCCTTAGGATAGGCCATCACTATTCGACAGGCAGAGGTCTGACAGCCTACTGATAAGCTGTTCTGCAGCAGCTCCAGTGTGATGGATCTACAAGGCCCCGCCCACTTTGTAATCCGCTCCTCTGCACAATGGACGGAGCTCTGTAGTACCGGTGCTGACTACTGCAGAAGGGGTGAGGGGGGCTGGACCCTCAGCTGCAGATAGGTCACTAAAATCCTGCACCACCCCCATTAAGATAGTTACACCATAAGGCCCTATGCACACGACCATATCCGCAAATCAAGGATCATCGGTCCACATTTTCGCGGACAAATTCTACCTTTTTGCGGAATGGACATACAGATGCGGGAAGCACACGAACGATCCGTCTGCTTTCCACATCCGTACGTCCGTTCCGTAAAAAGATGGAACTTGTCCTATACTTGGTCACAAAATACGGACTGCAGAACTAAAGCCAACGGGTCCGCAAAAATTGGGGATGCAACACAGACCACGTTGGCATTTTGTGGATCCGTGATTTGTGGACATCAGTACGGATATGGTCGTGGGCACGGGGCCTAAAAGTGGCATATAGAGTTCAGCTTCTGGCACAAATGGACCTTCTGCCATACGCCAAAAAGAATAATTTTGGCGCGCACTACTCCCCCAAGTTCTATACTAAGATCAGTGTGTGAGAAGCCAGTCAGTAACACTGTGCATTGGATTTATGACACAAAACTAGGATTCTAGGCGTTTTGTGAAAATAGAAATATATTTGCTAGTCACAAGGTTGCTGTAAGAGTGCCAGTTGCAGTGCCCCCTAAACATGGCACACATAACAGTGCCAGCCACATATGAGAGCTAGTGACAGCTCCCCAGCCTCACCGTGTAACCAGGAGACACCCTATGTGACAAGGAGAATACAAACAGGAGGCGTGAAGGTCTTCATACATTTCCAGGAGGAATAGCAGAGGAACTGCCCAGCACAGAGTTCTATGTCCTGGAGGAGCGAACAGGGAGCAGCTGCTGGGAAACTACAACTCCCAGCATGCACACTTCCTCAGCTGTCCTTGTAACTCCCATGGCAGAGGAAGGGAGATTCTGGGAGTCGTGTTGCGGTGGATCAGGCCGCGCCTCAGCCCTCCCGGGGGCGGGCCCAGCAGGGCCGGAGCCGCTCTATTGGCTGTGGGCGCTGACGGGCGGCTCACTAAGTAGTCCCAGCTTTGTAATAGGGTGGAAACTTTAGTGCGGCTTCTTCTGGGTGCGATCCTGCCGCATGCGATTACAGAACTTGCCGGACCGGACACCTGGAGCACGTGATCTCGCCAGAGGGGCTACTTACCTGCTTTACCATGAGGCTGCCCGTGTGCTGCTGCCTGCTGCTCCTTGTAGCCGGGATCAGAGGTAAGGCTGGTAACACATGCCCACCTCCTGCCCGGACAGCTGGCAGCCTATATATAACTGGGGCTGTGCCCCTCACCCCCTGCTCTTTGTCTGGATTTGGGTTGGGCTCCTGTAGGTGCGCGATTCCCGGAGATGTGCCCCCCAAGTGGGGGAGATCCGTGTATTATATGGTGTGTGAGGCGGGGGGGCGACATACCGTAGACGCCCTTCCCTGCAGATCGGGTTCTCCATGGACCCAAACCTCAGGCTCCTCACAATGGAGGATGCCAGCTGCCGGGACATGGGTGGGCGCCCCTCTTATGTTGGCATATTTAATCACAAGGGGCATGGAGTTATGAAACAGAGCCTATTTATGAAGCAGAGACTCCCCTCAGTTATGGAGCAGTACCCACCTACCCTTTATGGATCAGAGCCTACCCCTATTTATGAAGCAGAGCCCACCTACCCTTTATGGATCAGTGGTTACCCTATATTTATGAGGCAGTACCCACCTACCCTTTATGGATCAGAGCCTACCCCTATTTATGAGGCAGTACCCACCTACCCTTTATGGATCAGAGCCTACCCCTATTTATGAAGCAGTACCCACCTACCCTTTATAGATCAGAGCCTACCCCTATTTATGAGGCAGTACCCACCTACCCTTTATGGATCAGAGTCTACCCCTATATTTATGAGGCAGTACCCACCTACCCTTTATGGATCAGAGCCTACCCCTATTTATGAGGCAGTACCCACCTACTCTTTATGGATCAGAGCTTACCCTATATTTATGAGGCAGTACCCACCTACTCTTTATGGATCAGAGTCTACCCCTATATTTGAGGCAGTACCCACCTACCCTTTATGGATCAGAGCTTATCCTATATTTATGAGGCAGCACCCACCTACCCTTTATAGATCAGAGGTTACCCTATTGAAGCAGAGCCCACCTACCCTTTATGGATCAGAGCTTACCCCTATTTATGAAGCAGTACCCACCTACCCTTTATGGATCAGAGTCTACCCCTATATTTATGAGGCAGTACCCACCTACTCTTTATGGATCAGAGCTTATCCTATATTTATGAAGCAGTACCCACCTACCCTTTATGGATCAGAGGTTACCCTATATTTATGAAGCAGAGCCTCCTCTTCAGCGTTGCCAACCAGAATTAAAAAAAATTCTGGACAACTTATTCCAAAATCACGGACAGCCACCCTTTTTTTTTTTTTTTTACAGACAGAATTTAAAACCATAAATGTCTATAGCTCAATATACTGATAACTTATTACCAGAATTTCTTGTAAAGTGTAAAATTATGATAATTACCACCAAAATAATCTAATCGGGTTCCACCAGCCTAAAAAATAAAATAAATCATGGACACATCAATTTTTTTTTTTTTTACTGACACAGGAAAAAAGTTGCCTATTTTTACGGACTGTCCAGAAATTTCTGGACGGTTGGCAACCCTACTCCCCTGTAGCAGTGACCATTGTTTATGAAACAAAGCCTACCCCCTATATATGACGCAGTGCCTACCTACCTGCCCTTTAGGGCTCATGCACGCAAATGTATGCGGCCCATGCTGCAGACTGCAAATAGTGGTCACTTGAAGGGTTTTGTGATCCACGGACCGAAATCCTACAGAAGTGCTTCCGTGGGCTTCTGATCCATGACTCTGCTCCGCACCTCTCCATATCTTGCGGACTGCGGACCCAATCAAGTGAATGTTTGCGGGCCGCACGCTTTCTTGTGCATAAGCCCTTATGAATCAGAGCCTAGCCCTATTTATACATCAGAGCCCACCCCTATTTATGAAGCAGTACCCACCTACCATTTATAAATCAAAGCCTACCCCTATTTATGAAGCAGTACCCACCTACCCTTTATGCATCAGAGCCTACCCCTGTTTATGAAGCATGGCCCAGCTACCCTACTGAGCCTTGGACTTCTGCCTCGGATTTTCAGTTTCTCATGCAGTGGATCCGAGCACGGGTCAGAACCGGTGGGTCGGTGGGATTTGGGCCATGTGAACGCCCCCTTATCCCGTTCAGTTTCCTGGCTAGAGACAGCCTATTAGTATTACTGTTCACTGATAGTTTCATCTGTAACTCCTCATATTGTGGACCTTTACACGCCTTATTCCACCCACAGTCTCATACTCGTGTGAATGAGACCTAAGGGAGGATGAAAGACAAGTCTGCCTAGACGTCTCCTTGATTGTGCCCTTCCCTCAGTCTCAGTTTTTTGTTACTGACATTGCAAACATGCCTGGCGTGGTTACCAGGCCTCTGTGAAATCGCACGCCTCACATGCAGAATGTGGTCTGCTGGGGGTGTTCAGGCGGTGAGGGACGAGACCTCCATCTAGTGCAGGAAACATCATTATTCAAAGGCCATTGTTGTACCCGGAATATGGCCACAAATGCATCTAGATGGGTCACCAGCTGGGCACAGTGGTCAGGTAACGCCCCATTCACACCACACCTGGAAAAGCTCTTGATATACCCCCAACAAAGGCTGCGATTGATCTCTCTATATAGGCATGTCCTCATAGCCTCCCATGTGAAAAAATACATATTCTCCGCTGTATGTGACTTTTTAGAGGATGCCATTATCTGAAATAGTACAGCAGACAGCGCTACGCCTTACAACCGGAAGAGGCCAAAAAGTCACTTAAGGCTTCTGTCATGAGGCTGGGGCCTATGAACATGGTGGATATATGTGCTGGGGGCTTTTCTGATACATACACCAAACACAGGGTTAATTCATCCGAATTTCCATTCTGAGGGTATAAGTCATGGTAGATAGAAGTAATGTCCCTGCTGACTATGGGCAGAGTGGGTAAGTTGTTTGACCAAGTCATGGAAGGAAGAAGTCATGTCTCTGCTGACTGTAGGTAAGCCGTCTGACCAGCAGCTAGCTCTCCATTATTGTCCTCTCAGTAGGCCAAGGACAGGTGTGGGCCTGCACTTATCTGTAGGGATATCTCCAGAGGTTTGCTTTTATCTGGTGGGAGTCCTTAGACAATTGTCCTCTAGGCTCAGTAGACCTGGTCAGTGGATCAGAATCTGCCAGCAAATACCTAATGTCTATGGGCAGCTCTGGAGAAGATTACTGTAAGTTATCGGCCATTGTTCGGACTAGTTTGTTCTGCATTCACTATACAGACTAACAAGCCTCAAGGCTGAAAAGATAAACCATTGTCTTCTGCATGTGGTGTGCCTGCTGAATGTACTGGGCGTGTAGACTATGAACGGGCGTCACAGCTACAGCTGAAAATCTGCTGCCCAGTATCTCATGGTGGAGGAGATTTATCATACCTGGTGTAAAGTAGAACTGGCTTAGTTGTCCATAGCAACCAATCAGATTCCACCTTCTAGTATCCATAGGAGCTCTGAAAAATGAAGGTTGGAATCTGTTTGGTTGCTGCGGACAACTAAGCCGGTTCACCTTTTCACCAGTTATGATAAATCTTCCCTAAAGTCCTTTTACACGGACAGGTGATCAGACGCTGAGGTGAGGGCTGCATTTACATGGGGACAAGCGCTCGACACAGCCATTGTTTGTCCCCATAGAAATCCATTGTTCCTGGGCAGCAGATCCCTGTTTAGACAGTACAGGCCAATTATCGGGAACAAAAGCTCATCCCCCGATTGGCCCTAAAAGGGTTTGCAGTTCTTTATTACTGATTGTCTATCCTCTGGATAGATCATTAGCATCTGGTCGGCGGGGGTCTGTCACCTGGGACCCCAGGCGATCAGCTATTTGGGAAGGCATCAGTGCTGGCAGTAGCGCCGCAGCCTTTTGGCTGTTTCCCACAGGCCCAGTGATGTCACGACTAGTATCACTGACATGGGCATGGCTAATACCCATTGAAGTGCACATGGCTTAACCGCGCCCAGGCAGCTGGGTGTTCTCTAAACAGCCCTCTGCTGCCCAGGAGCAGTGATTTTTGTATGGGGACGAGTGATCGCTTCACCTCCACTTAACAATCAGCCGACCATCAGAAAGGAACGCTTTCCGACAATCTGCTTCTCCTCGCCCCGTGTAAATCCACCTTTATTCTTCATCTGAAAGAATTAATTACTAAAATAGCTTGTTGGCATCCAACTAGAGTTGCATCGGGTATCGATACCCAATCTATACTTTAAGACCCAGATCGATACGATTCCTGGTCTTACTATTTAACAATACTAGGCGCGCGCCATGTTCTCCTCCGCAGCACAGTGGAGAGGGAGGGATTCTCTCCCTCCCCACTCTGCCGCTGCCACCAAGGAGGAGGAGGAGAGGGCCTGTGGCCACTGCGCCACCAAGGAATGTAATAACAGATTAATTCAAGTGTAGGCAGTGGGTACTGGCGGCAGTATCACAGACCCGGCACCCGGCCTCAATAACAGGGCATGCGATTTGCTGGACCGCGGCAATTAACTTGCCGCGGTCCAGCAGATCGCATGCCCTGTTATTGAGGCCAGGTCCGTGATACCACCGCCGGCACCTGCTGCCTACACTTGAATTAATCTGTTATTACATTCCTTGGTGCCCCCCCCAGTATTATAAATCATAACCATTGCTGGCGCAGTGTGCCCCCCTCAGTGTTAGAATCATTGGTGGTGCAGTGGCCACAGGTGCCCCCCCCCCCCCCCCTCATTGTTATAGTCATTGATGGCAGTGGCTCCCCTCCTCTTCATTGGTTAATGACCGCTTCCGATCGGAGCCCAGGGCACAAAGCACAGAGCAGCAGGGACAGTGTAAGATTCTATTCACTCTAATAGAGCTCTATTAGGGTGAATAGGACAAGGGTTCTAGCCCCTACGGGGGCTAATAGATATTAAATAAAAAGTAAAACAAACACCAAAATAATAAAAGTTTAAACCGCCGCTTTACCAGTTTTACATATAAAATTCATAAACAATAAAAAAATATTACAATATTATATAAAAATATATTGCATATTGCCACGCCCGAAAAAGTGTGAACTATTAAAAAATATTTCCTATACGGTGAACCCCCCCCCCCCCCCCCCAAAAAAAAAATAGGATGGGACTGTTCTATTATGGGCCGGACGTTCCATAAAATGCGGAATGCATGCAGCTTTTTTTTTTTTTTTTTTTTTTTGCGTGGTATCGAGTATCGCAAAACTTTTTTTTTTTTTTTATGGTATCATAATCGAAGAAAAATTTTGGTATTGTGACAACCCTACATCCAACACCATTGATCCTCTTTTCTTGACATCTGCCATCCGGTCAACCAAGATGACATCTGCCATCCGGCTCATACACATTATGTTGTCGGCAGACCCCACTGATTTCACTTTTGGGGGGTATGGGTGTAGCTATTGAACAATGCTGTAGTATAAAATGTAGGTGGAAGACATTTTTCGAATTCCTTCAGAAATTTTAGAGAGAATCTCCTCCAGACTTCTGCTGCCACATTCCAGTCCGCTGTGGACATCACGTAGAGATAAGACACTTGTGTGCCTCCCTCCGCCAGTTCTCGCCCGTCTCCCTCGGGTTCTGCAGTTATTCCCGGCGGTTTGTTTTCTTCTGTTTCTCCCGCCACCTGCTGCCACATTTATGCCGTACCACAGCTGTAATCGGCGGCAGTGCCTAGGAACAGGCCGGGCCCATTTCAAGCTGAAGGGATTTACCTTTTCTAGTAAGAGGTTTTGGCGCTCAGCCTTGATGTCTGGTTTCTCTGTAGCGTCGGTGGAGTTATTGCCTTGTATACTAGCACAGTCGCTGTGTAGTGTCCCCTCGGTGAAAGGTTTAATCACATGCTACATCTTCTTGCAATGTTTTTTGCCCGTGCCAGGTGGTAAAACCTGCTAATATTGATGGAATGGGCACTAAATACAGAAACCGGGGTGCTAATCATGTGATATCCACCAACGTGCGGAGGGAAGACGACAAAAGGCTGGCTTTTTGGCTTCCGTTTCGGAGATCCGTTCAGGGCTCTCACAAGCGGTCCAAAACGGATCAGTTTTGCCCTAATGCATTCTGAATGGAAAAGGATCCGCTCAGAATGCATCGGTTCAGTCTCCGTTCCGCTCTGGAGGCGGACACCAAAACACTGCTTGCAGCGTTTTGGTGTCAGTCTGACGAAACTGAGCCAAACGGATCCGTTCTGACACACAATGTAAGTCAATGGGGACGGATCCGTTTTCACTGACACGATAGAAAACGGATCTGTCCTCCATTGACTTTCAATGGTGTTCAAGACGGATCCGTTTTGGCTATGTTCAAGATAACACAAATGGATCCGATCTGAATGGATTATCTGAACGGATCAGTCTGTGCAGATCCATGACGGATCCGCACCAAACGCGAGTGTGAAAGTAACTGTACAACAACGCAGACCCAAAATATCAGAAGGATGTATTGCAAGACATGACCCAGAAGCATGGGTGGGTGCCAAATACTGCATATGGCTGATCACAGACCCCTGATGAGGTCCAACTTCGGAGGCTGTCAGACCCTCTCCTATAATCTCATTGTGGCTACATGCACACGACTGTGTCCGGACTGCAGAGCGCAGGCATCGACCATGTGCGCTGCGCATTGCCGTGTGGACCCATTGACTTCAAAGGCTCTGTGATATGCTGCAAAGAATAGGACGCGTCGTGTCTTATGGCGCCGTCGCTGCACGGAAGTAATGTAATGTGGAAAAGAGGACTTTGGATTTCAAGATGTCCAATCCTTTGTTCCTATGGAAGATATGCTGGTGCCAGTGGCTTATACACCTCCCCTCATGTAAAGGAGTTAAAGGGGTTGTGTCACTTCAGCAAATAGCATTCATTATGTAGACAAAGATAATACAAGGCACTTACTAATGTATTGTGATTGTCCATATTGCTTCCTTGCTGGCTGGATTCATTTTTTCCATCACATTATACACTGCTGGTTTCCATGGTTACAGACCACCCTGAAATCCCTCAGCGGTGGACATGCTTGAAAACTATAGAAAAAAAGTTTTCCAAAATGTTTCCTATAGTGTGCAAGCACGGCCACTGCTGATGGATTGCAGGGTGGTCGTAACCATAGAAACGAGCAGTGTATAATGTGATGGAAAAATGGATCTAGCCAGCAAAGGAGGCAATATGGACAATCACAATACATTAGTAAGTCCTGCATGCTGGTCTTTTTGGAGGAATCTGCGATGGAAGCCCGAACTGAGCTTCCAAATCCGATGCGAACAAGCCCTTAGTCCTGTAACTACAACGAGCGAATGTTTGGCGTAACGTTTTCTATGGCGTGCACGGAAGCTCGTAGTCCCCTAGTGAACGGCATCTGTGTTTGCATAAATGCTTTTGCATAAGCAAAATGTACATGCACGCCATGTCTGCCGGCCACATCCGTCCACGGGGCATGGGCTGTTTGCTGCCAAGGCGAATTCATTGTATCGTACATGTGATTTATATGTGCAGACCCTGTCATCCAGCCTGGAAAGTGTTAACTTCAGCCTATAGTAAGTGCGTACAAAGTGAAATCCGTTTTATAGTCCAGCCCCTGCTTCCAGCGCAGGATGTATCTGTCCGCCCTAAGGCTGCGTTCACAAAATACAAAAAAACGGATTCCTTATTTTGAGCGTCCGTTGTGCTCATTTTGCATCAGTTTTTGTAACTTCCGTCAGAGATCCGTTATTTTAGTTTGGAGGACTTCTTTTTTTTTTGGAGGTTTTCCTATTGCAGTTTTTAACTGCCCCTTGAACCACTGTATGTGAACACACACTTAGGCGCACGTTTGTTAGATGCCGGTCTTAACCCATATATCTGGCGGTGCCGCCAGCCTCTACATAACTTCGGCACATCCAGCGCCAGTTCTAAATGTAAGATGGCTTCTGAGCGGTCTTATATTTAGACTATTTTCTACTCCTAAAAAAAGGCTTAGAAAATGATGAGACTATCGGCCCGTCCCCTTCCCCATCCGCACCACCTTTCATGAGTGGGGAAAAGTTACAGATAGCGGCGCAACTAACTAATTTAGGCAGACTTCAGGTTAGTAATCGATCCCCTTAGTGATGTTTCAAGGCCTGTTAAAGGGATTTTCCCATAACAAACTATTATCCCCGGTCACTGATCTCCACCTCTGACCCCTGCTGATCTGACACTTTTCTCCTATCCTGTGGACAACCCCTTTAAGGGTTAATTATAGTGTAGCTACCCCCAATAGGTGGCACTAGGGAGAACGTTTCCCTTCTTCCAGGAGCATAGCTGCGTTGCATATTTTTATTTTACTACAGTGATTTTTGTTTTCTGTATAAAATTAAAGGGATTTTCATTCCGTTTTTATTTTTTGCGCACCATAAACGGAACCATTCATTTCAATGGGTACGCAAAAAAAAAACCAGAAGGTAGTCCGTGTGCATTCAGTTTCCGTATTTCCGTTCTGGAAAAAAAATAGAACATGTCCTATTATTGTCCGCATTACGGACCAGGATAGTACTGTTCTATTAGGGGCCAGCTGTTCCGTTCCGCAAAATACGGAATGCACACAGATGTATTTTTTGCGGATCCGTTTTTTGCGGACCGCAAAAGACATACGGTCGTGTGCATGAGGCCTAATACTGATGACCGGTCCTCCACATAGGCCACCAGTATCTGATTGGTGAGGCTATATTTTGCAGCTTACCAGGCCCAGTGCTGTACATCGTATAGCTGCTGTGTTTGGTATCACAACTCGGTCCCTTTCACCTGAATGGACACTTGACCGATGAATGTGATGTCACTGGTAGTGTTGAGCGAAGCGAGCTACAGATCCTAGATCCAAAGTTGCTTTGATCAAACCAAGGTACCCCTTGGACCCGAAACAGAGTTCGCTATCAAGGTTTTTTACAGTAATAATGAATTCACAAAGTAATAACTTCGGCTCATCAGAGCCAATACATTCTAATACTGTACGGAGCGCCCACTCCGTACAGTATTACAACAAAGTTTTATGCGTATCGACTTCGGATGAAGCTTCCGAAGTCGATTCGCTCATCCCTAGTCAACAGTAGTAAACACGCAGACAACCCCTTTAAGGCTTTGTTCACTCCTCGCTTTAATGAATATGCCAACCTACAGTGAGGAACAGAAGTATTTGAACACCCTGCGATTAAGTTCTCCCACTTAGAAATCATGGAGGGTCTGAAATTCACATTGTAGGTGCATTCCCACTCTGAGAGACGGAAATCGCACTGTATGATTGTTATAGAATGGATTTGTCTGGCACTGCTGAACATAAGTATTTGAACAGCTGAGAAAATCAGTGTTAATATTTGGTACAGAGGTCAAACGTTTCCTGTAGTTCTTGACCAGGTTTGCACACACTGCAGCCGGGATTTTGTCCCACTCCTCCACACAGATCTCCTCTAGATCTGTCAGGTTTCGGGAGTTTCAGCTCCCTCCAAAGATGTTCTATTGGATTTAGGTCTGGAGACTGGCTAGGCCACTCCAGAACCTTGATATGCTTCTTACGGAGCCACTCCTTGGTTATCCTGGCTGTGTGCTTCTGGTCGTTGTCATGTTGGAAGACCCAGCCATGACCCATCTTCAATGCTCTGACTGATGGAAGGAGGTTGTTGCTCAATCTCCCAATAAATGGCCCCATTCATCCTCTCCTTAATACAGTGCAGTCGCCCTGTCCCCTTCGCAGAAAAGCACCCCCAAAGCAGTGTTCTACCGACAGTGACCTTTGAAACTGTGGTCCCAGCTATCTTCATCTGCAAAGAAAAGGGGGTTAGTCAGCACCTCCCAATGCGCAGGTGCACGCTGCCATGGCTGAAAACAGAGAAAAAGAGACAATACAACAGCACCCTGCTAACCAGATAAAGTACAACAATGCCATAGTCACAAAAAATATTATAGTGCTAATGCTACGCTTATTTATAAAGTGAGATGCTTGGCAAATGCATTTTGTATAAAACCATCTGAGCCCGTCTGCCGTACGTCAAGGCGATCTCTGTTAGACGGGTCCTAACACCAAATACTACCTGTTATGTGCCATGATGGCCGCCATAAGTTGCAGGAAGTGTTGGATCCCAGCTCTCCATGTCATTGACCAGCTCCTCCCTTGTAGTTCTGGGCTGATTCCTCACCTTTCTTATCATCAGTGATACCCCACGAGGTGAGATCTTGCATGGAGCCCCAGTCCGAGGGAGACTGACAGTCATCTTTAGCCTCTTCCATTTTCTAACAATTGCTCCAACAGTTGATCTATTTTCACCAAGCTGCTTGGCAGTTGCCCCGTAGCCCTTTCCAGCCTTGTGGAGGTCCACAATTTTCTCTCTGGTGTCTTTTGACAGATCTTTGGTCTTGCCCTTGGTAGTAGTTGGCATCTGACTGACTGTGGGGTGGACAGGGGTCTTTAGGGCAGCATATCCAGTGTGACTTTTTATTTCTCAAGTATGAGAGAGGCTACTGTGTAGCCGAAACGTCGTGTATTTGTGTGTGCACTCTTTGTCCCCAAATAAATTCACACTGGATATGCTGCTGTGAAACTCTCTCCTTATCTAGTTAGTACTTATGGGATGTCGTTGGATTGGCGGTTCCACCACGGCTGATGCATAAGGGACAGGTCCAAAGATCCATATTATGCTGCTCTACAACTATTTTTTACTAGGGGTCTTTAGGGGTCTTTAAAGAGCTCAGACAGGTGCTACTAAGTTAGATTGAGTGGAGTAGAGGTGGACTTTTTAAAGGAACAGTAACAGGTCTTTGAGAGCCAGAATTCTTGTGGCTTCTCAGGTCTTCAAATACTTATGTTCAGCAGTGCAAGACAAATACATTCTTTAAAAATCATACAATGTGATTTCCAGAATTTATATATTTTTTAAATTCTGTCTGAGTGGGAATGCACCTACAGTGTGAATTTCAGACCCCTCCATGATTTCTAAGTGGGAGAACTTGCAAAATTTCTGGGTGTTCAAATACTTCTGTTCCTCACTGTATATGCCTGATATGTGGCCAGATTTCAACACACTTTTGAACATATGACAGAAGGCCCCTTACTTACATTGGGCCCATTATCGGCTACGGAGTATTTCCCGGCATATAAGGTGCATGGTGTGAGTGACTGTACGACCACGTTGAGGGTTGTAGCAGTTTAGGTAACCTCTGGCCTCCTGCTGTAGGCGCATGTCTGAGTAAACTGCCTTCTGTGTGAAACAATGAGACTTTGTTGTATGTGATTCCCCATTTCATTCCTTCCTAAAGTCAGGGACACACCCTAAAAAAACATCAGCACGTCTGCCGTTTCTCCGCAGGCTACACGTATATGTTGCCATTACAGTTACCATGTTCTAGCTGGGAGCTTCCTGTGATGTTTTCAGTGGGAGGTTGCCCCACCGTTCATGCGGCAGAAGGTTATTGCCTCGCGGTTTTTAAGACCGCACCAAGAATGTACAGGTCCGCGAACCCATTCCAGAGCCGGAGCCTGCTTATGGTTTGGCTCTATTCAGTTGGTCCGCATGAAAAGCCACGGCAGATACTGCTGCGCAGCGGAGGCGGGTTTTGTCACGGACAGAAGCCCCTGTGTGAACCTACCTAAGGGTATGGTCACACACAGCAGATTTGTGGGGCTTGTAGAAATCCATGCATATCTTGTAGAGACAACCCTGTACAGATGTACGGAACAGGTTCACGCCCTGAAGTTTCTTCTGTATGTGAATATATCCTTAAGGCCTCTTTCACACGGGCGTTGCGGGAAAATGTGCGGGTGCGTTGCGGGAACATGCACATTGTAATGCGTTTTGCACTCGCGTGAGAAAAATCGCGCATGTTTGGTACCCAAACTTCTTCACAGAAGTTCTGGCTTGGGATCGGTGTTCTGTAGATTGTATTATTTTCCCTTATAACATGGTTATAAGGGAAAATAATAGCATTCTTGATACAGAATGCATAGTACAATAGCGCTGGAGGGGTTAAAAAAATAAATAAAACTCACCTTAATCCACTTGATCGCGCATCCGGCATCTCTTCTGTCTCCTTCTTTGCTGATTGCAGGAAAAGGACCTGTGGTGACGTCACTCTGGTCATCACATGATCCATCACATGATCCATCACCATGGTAAAAGATCATGTGATGACCGGAGTGACGTCACCACAGGTCCTTTTCCTGCAATCAGCAAAGAAGGAGACAGAAGGAGATGCCAGGCTCCGCGATCAAGTGGATTAAGGTGAGTTTTATTTTTTTTGTTTTTTAACCCCTCCAGCGCTATTGTACTATGCATTCTGTATTCAGAATGCTATTATTTTCCCTTATAACCATGTTATAAGGGAAAATAATAATGATCGGGTCTCGATCCCGATCGTCTCCTAGAAACCGTGCGATTTTCATGCAACCCCATTCATTTCTATGGGGCCTGCGTTGCGTGAAAAGAGGAGCATGCTGCGATTTTCACGCAACGCACAAGTGATGCGTGAAAATCACCGCTCGTGTGCACAGCCCCATAGAAATGAATGGGTCATGATTCAGTGCGGGTGCAATGCGTTCAACTCGCGCATCGCATCGGCGCGGAATACTCGCCCGTGTGAAAGGGGCCTAAGGGTACATGCACACGTTCAGGATTCATGTGCAGAGCATCTGCACTGAAATACGCAGGTGTTCGCAGGCAAATCTGTGCGGTCAATCCGCATCAATTGGTGCGGATTTTACTAAGTGAATGAACAAAAACAGGTCAGGAAAAATAAAATAAATTGACATGCTGCGGATTTTAAAATCCGCACCGCAGGTCAAAATCCACGTGGAAAAAATCTGCATCGTGTGCACTGAGAATTTCAAATTCTCATAGAATAAAATGTACATGACCTACAGTGCGGATTTTCCGCACGGAAAATCCGCACGCAATACTGATCGTGTGCATTTAGCCTAATGGTGTCTCCAGCTATGGAAGTATAAAGGACTGGTGTCCTGACTAAAGGGCCACAACCACCGTCGATTAGTAAAATTCACAGATATTAGAAATGTTGTCGTCTGACATCTCTGCCTAATAAAGGGCGGTTTTTCGGAAATGGGATGCTGTGGTTTGAGTAGTGAAGCGGGCACTTAGCCTGGCGTCCATGGCTCTGCCGCACACCTGTTCTTTTTCTATGATGCAAATAAGGCTGTAACGGCTGCGTACAGTACTCAGACTGTGCCCGAGGCAGCATCAGCTGGAAATGAGCATTTGTGGTATAGCAGCTACACAATACAAGCCCTCTCCAGGGCGGGGGGAGGACACTTCAATCAGTATGCCTGCTGGAGAAGCCAAAATCCGGTGTAGATCGTAAAAGGAGAAAAGGCAAGACCAAGACCCGTCCGAAACATCAGACGGATCCGCTCCGAACGCTAGTGTGAAAGTAGCCTTAGTGTGACTTCCTGTTATGCACACTGATCGTTTCACATGACCACTGGACATTATAATTCTGTGTGTCTCTGCCTGATTTACATCTACGGAATTAGGCCTCTTTCACACTACCGTTTTTTTTTTTTGTTTTTTTTTTCGTTTTGCGGGCCGTTTTTTGCGTTCCGTATACGGAACCATTCATTTCAATGGTTCCGCAAAAAAACGGAATGTACTCCGTATGCATTCCATTTCCGTTTTTCTGTTCCGTTGAAAGATGGAACATTTCCAATTATTGCCCGCAAATAACGTTCCGTGGCTGCAAAAAAAAACGGAACACATACGGAAATGCATCCGTATGTCTTCCGTATCCGTTCTGTTTTTGCGGAACCATCTATTTGAAAATGTTATGCCCAGCCCAATTTTTTGTATGTAATTACTGTATAGGCCATACGGAAACGCAACAACGGATCCGTGAAAAATGGACCGCAAAACACTGAAATAGCCATACGGTAGTGTGAAAGAGGCCTTATACTGACATAATGCTGGCGGAGGCACACTCTGGACACGCTCATACCTCTTCTCTTTTCAAATCCATTCCTGGTTTTGGATTCAAAAACTGCATAAAAAATAAGCAACAAATGACGCAGCACAGACTAAAATCAGGCTCAAGACGTAGTGAGGCGGCAGCCTCGTGCTGGTGGCTTCTTTGACGACCTGCTGGCCTGTTCTCCCGCACATCTGGGTCTATGCTGCAAACATAGAGGAAATTCATCACGTGGAATTAGTCATACTTTTTTGCAAAACGCATATTTTTGGCAGCAGTTTCTAAAGTTACCAGGGAGACTGTTTTCTAACCACCGCGATGAGCTTCAGTCACGAAGAAGGCCCAGCTCGCTTTTTCCTTCTTGTTTTCGGTGTTTTTTACATGTACAGCGCCTCCAGAACTTGTACCAGGATGAGACCGCGAGAGAGTAATATTTACAGCCTGCTCTGCTGAAATCAGGATCTCATGATGCATTTAAAGGGATATTCCATACTCTAGGGCAGGGATCAGCAACCTTCGGCTCTCCAGCTGTGGTGAAACTACGACTCCCAGCATGCACACTTGCTTAGCTATTTTCAGAACTCCCATAGAAGTGAATGGAGCATGCTGGAAGTTGTAGTTTCAACACATCTGGAGTGCCGAAGGTTGCTGACCACTGCTCTAGGGCCACCCCTTTAGGTTATGCCGTCAGATTACGATTGGTTGGTGGCCTCTGTGGCCCTCCCCAATCCTAGGAATGAAGGGGCAGCAGAGCAGCGCTGTGGACTGTTATATTGATGGCCTATTGTTAGGGTAGGCTCTGTCCGTCTCCAAAGCAGAATGGAGACTGAACTGATGTAAACGGATCCGTTTTGGACCGCTTGTCAGAGCCCTGAACGGATCTCCCAAACGGAAAGCCAAAACGCCAGTGTGAAAGTAATAACCTCAACAAAATTTGTTAAAGAATGCTATGAAATATGATGCGACTTCCCCCTTGGGTAACAGCGCCGTTTTCACAGCAAACCCTGTGATCGTTTACAGATGTAGCAGCGTTATAATGGTCATAACGCCCTAACTAGATCTGATAACTCGCCAAGTGTGACTTAACTCTGCTACATCCGTTCTTCCCAAGGATAGATTTACTGCAGTGGGGGGGGAGGAATAGTACAGGTAAAGTGCATGAAAAACCTGTTTCCCTTGTACTTGCTAGGAAACGGTGTCAGTCTGCTGCAGTTTTCCTGCCTTAGTGCCCTGTGGCCCCTACATGGAAACCCCATGTACATGCACAGAAACGTATTTTTCTTCTCCGCATCGAACCCCTTATTTTGAGGTTCGGATGCGGGCCTATTCACTTCAGTGGGGCTGCAAAAAGATGAGAACAGCACAGCGTGTGCTGTCCACATCCGTATGTCCGTCCTGTGGCATCCGCAAAAATACAGAAATGTCCTATTCCTGTCCACATTACGGACAAGGATTGGACTGTTCTATTATGGGGTGGACGTTTCGTTCTGCAAAATGGCCGGTATCCGTGTTTTCCAGATCCAGCCGTGTGCATAAGCCCTAATTCTGCTGGAAATGAGAATAACGGGATAGCGCGGGTGTAGCGATGTAGTGGAGAGCGATCACCTGCAGCTCCTCTGGGATGGACAGGTCTGCTGCCTCCATTACACCAGCACCTGCTCCTAGGCCCTTGTGTGTTAGTCCTCAGGGAACCCTCTGCTTCCAACAAACATCACTTGTCTATCAGGTTCAGCTTTATTATACCCGTAGTCTGGAAAGTGAATGATCTGCTGCCTTCTATTCAACAGGCCATTCCTGGTTTTGACTTAATCACTAAAACCCTGTACTCTTGATACTCTCAAAGTACCTTAAGGGTCACATGTCCGCAAAATTCATTTTCACTAACCCATTCATTTTCTCTAACGTTCCACATCCGCCCTTCCGTTCCGCCCAAAAAAATAGAACATGTCCTATTCTTGTCCGTAGACAAGGACAAGAAAAGGCATTTCTAGTTAAAGTGCCGGCCATAACCGGTGTCCGTGTTTTGTGGACTGCAAAACACTTGCGGACGTGTGAATGGACCCTAAGGGGGTTGTCTCACTTCAGTAAATGGCATTGATCACGTACAGAAAGTTAATACAAGGCAGTTACTAATGTATTGTGATTGTCCATATTGCTTCCTTTGCTGGCTGGATTCATTTTTCCATCACATTATACATTGCCCGTATCTAGGGGTTATGACCACCCTGTAATACAGCAGTGGTGGTCATGCCTGCACACTATAAAAGAAAAAGTGCCGGCCTCTCTGGTGGCTGGGACCGGGGGATATGCACATGCACGACCACCGCTGATGGATTGCAGGGTGGTCGTAACCATGGAAACGAGCAGTGTATAATGTGATGGAAAAATGAATCGGCCAGCAAAGGAGGCAATATGGACAATCACAATACATTAGTAAGTGGCTTGTATTAACTTTCTCTACAGAATAAATGCTATTTGCTGAAGTGAGACAACCCCTTTTAAAGTGAAATTCTGGGCAGATTTTAATTGGAAAAATGGATTGATAAAACTTACTATTATTACTATCTCAGTATATCTGGTACTGCTCCATGTGACTTGAAGGCGGCTGTCCGTGCAGTCACAAAGCCAGCCACCTGTTCTGTTACCGGAGAAGGGGGCTGTTTTAGCTATGGCACTGATTACTGCAGCCAGCCCCTTCATGTACGTCACTAGTCACATGGTGATACAGAGGGGGTGGGGGTGGCGGGGTCTCCCTTTCTATGTCTGAACAAACCCAGAACTGGAGCAGATATTGGGACATGGGGGCAGCTCTCCATATAGATCAGTATTTTTTGCAATTTAAGTATCTGACCCCTTTAATTCTTTCACTCTGGTCCCTCCAAGATAAGGCCTTTAAAGGGGGTGTCTGACTTCAGCAAGTGGCATTCATCATGTAGAGAAAGTTAATACCAGGCACTTACTAATGTATTGTGATTGTCCATATTGCCTCCTTTGTTGGCCGGATTCATGTTTCCATCACTGCTATTTTCCATTATTACGACCACCCTCCAATCCAGCAGCAGTGGTCGTGCTTGCACACTATAGGAAAAGGTGCTGGCCTCTCTGGTAGCCCGGACCGTGGGAACTCAGGGAAGGCTGGTACTTTTTTATAGTGTGCAAGCACGGCCACCGCTGATGGATTGCAGGGTGGTCATAACCATGGAAACGAGCCGTGTATAATGTGATTGAAAAATGAATCCAGCCAGCAAAGGAAGCAATATGGACAATCACAATACATTAGTAAGTGCCTTGTATTAACTTTCTCTACATAATAAATGCCATTTGCTGAATTGACACGATGACCTTTCACTACAATAAAAAATCTAAACTAAGCATACAGACATGGAGAGCGGCACCCAGGGATCTCCCTGCACTTACTATTATCCCTGGCGCCGCTCCGTTCTCCCGGTATAGGCTCCGGTATCTTCATATGTTCGGCTCCACCCAGTTGAACCTGCCGGCGTCTCCTTCTCCCAGGCTGGAGTGCTGGCCAATCACAGCGCTCAGCTCATAGCCTGAGAGAAAAAAAACCTCTCAGGCTATGAGCTGAGCGCTGTGATTGGCCAGCACTCCAGCCTGGGAGAAGGAGACGCCCAGGAGAGCAAGAGCAGGCTCCTCCCAGTTGAGCCGAAAATATGAAGATACCAGAGCCTATACCGTGAGAACGGAGCGGCGCCCAGGGATAATAGTAAGTTCAGGGAGATCCCTGGGCGCCGCTCTCCATGTCTGTATGCTTAGTTTAGATTTTTTATTCTAGTGAAAGGTCCTCTTTAAGTTCATTGCTGGGCTATACTGAAGTAGTTCCCTGCAAGCAGGAAGTCTGAGGTGCAGCATCAGCCAATGGCTGCAGAGCAGGAAGTGATGTCAGAGATTGGGCTGCCGTTTTGGCAACTTATCCTGTACTGTCCAGTAATATACGGCAAGTTTGTTATTTTCTGTGGTGTTCTCAGTTACATGCCTTTTTGGCTACTTTCACACTAGCGGCAGCCTTCTCCGGCGGGTGAACTGCCTGCCGGATCCATGCTGCCACTAGGTCCGCTCCGACCCTATTAACTATAATGGGGACGGGACGGAGTTCCGGTGGCAGCATGGCAAACATGCCGAGAGGCGGCCGGAATACCCCCAGTATAGTGAATGGGGCTGGAGCGGACTTCCGGGGGCACGCGTGCACTAGCGGAAGCATGGATCCGGAAGGCTGCCGCTAGTGTGAAAGTAGCCTTTAAGAGGAGGAAAGTATTTACTGCATCGGTACAATATAGTGAACAATCTACTAGGAGTTTCCCTTTAAAGGTCGCTGCAGAGTCGGAGATGTGCCGTTCATGTTTTTCGTTTTTGTGAACTGCAGAAAACAGCAGCTCGTAGAGAGGAGAGGAGTTTCATGCTCCACCCGAGATGACTCATGAGGCAGAACTTCTGACTAATGCAGGACACGAGGAATTCCTAGGACAGGAAGGGCATTCATATCTGCCTCATGCCGCGCTGTTTTGGCCAGTAACGTGCCATACGTGCCCATCGTATGGTGGGTCCAGCACTTCCTATAATGGAGAAGAACAAGTGAATGCAGCCCCGCGTGTAATCTTAGTATGATACCAAGCGTGACATGTGATGGAACGCTATAATAATCACACTCTGCTGCCGACAAACAGTGATCCAGTATAGGGACAAGTCATGGCATTGCGTACTGTGGAGGAGATCGCTGCATGTAATAGCTGGCGATCTGCAGGTCTAACACAGCCCTTATTCCATCAAATTCTGTGATGTGACCGTCACCACCCACTCTTCAGGGAACTGCAATACAGCTCCGGTCAAGTGAGTAGGATTGTGGGGCAGCACAGACGGTGCACAGAACACTAAGGCCTCTTGCACACGTTTAAAAAACAAAAACAAAAAAATAAACGTTTAGTTCTGTTTTTTGCGTTCCGCATACGGAACCATTTATTTCAACGGATCCGCAAAAAAAATGGACAGCAAAATACAGAAAAAGCCATACGGTTGTGTGCAAGAAGCCTAAGGGTGCAGCCACATGACCGTATGTATTTTGCGGTTTGCCCAAAATATGGATAACGTCCATGTGATGTGCTTTTTGCATCTGCTTTTTTTTTTTTTTTGCTGACCCATTGTAGCCATGCCTATGCTTATTCACAAAATGGACAAGAATAGGACATGTTTTATCTTTTTGCAGGACCGCGGAACGGACATACGGATGTGAACAGCACACGGTGTGCTGTCCGTTTCTTTTTTTTTTTTTGCAGACCCCTAGAAATAAATGGGTCCATGTGCGTGCAATCCACAAAAAGAAATGCGGATCAGATGCAGACCAAAAAATACAGTCGTGTGATTGGGGCCCAAACTAATGCTGCAGTCCCCAACGTTTTCTTAATCGTGAAGGGGCGTTGGTTTTACCAATATTTAGGGTCTATCCACACATCCGTAGTGTATAGCGGATCCGCAATACACCCGGCCGGCACCCCCATAGAAGCGCTTATTCTTGTCCGCAATTGCAGACAAGAATAGGACATGTTCTATTTTTTTTCCGGAGCAGCGGACCGGAAGATCGGCGGCGCGCTCCGGAAATGCGGATGCGGAGAGCACATAGTGTGCTCTCGGCATCCATTCCTGCCCTATTGAGAATGAATGGGTGCAAAACGGATGCGGACCCATTATTACGGATGTGTTAATGGAGCCTTACAGGAAGAATATTAAGAAATGAGTTGTGGGAATGATATCGGATTTCCTTTGTACAGTGTAATTACTGGAACCTGATAATTGTGCCCTTGCTGGCCTAGTACAAGCGCTGCCTGCTTCATGGGAAGCAACCGGGTAAGGCTGGGGCTAGGGTGCAATCCCTCCATTTTCTCGTTCACTTTTAGGGTTGGTGTTCTTTCCATGTATAGTCATTTTCTTCTTGTATATTGTTTTATATAATGTGATTTTTGAAGTTATCAACCTCTGCGTTCTTCTCACGGACTGGATTTCACTTCTGCTTGCTAACTCCTCTCACTCTTTTTTCTTTTCTAGGTCAAGATAATGAAGATGGTAAGTTTTGTTATATACTTTCTCTTGTGATTCTGGCCATTCAGTGATGGGTATCCACAAATGTCTTGTGCTGTAGTTAAAGGGGTCCTCCGAGCATTTAATATAGATGACCCATCCTCAGGATAGGTCCTCATTAGAGATGAGCGAATTTCGTATTTTGAAACGCGTTCACGCTTTGTTTACTGGTAAAAGGTAAATTGCGTTATGGATTAAATTACCACGGACCAGAACACAATTCAATGACTGAATGCCTTTGGAGGCGTTCCGTTATTCATTCCGTCATAATAGAAGTCTATGGTCTGCATAACAGAAACGGGGAGTCCTCATAGAATTGCGTTCTGGTCCGTGGTAACGGAATCCATAACGCAGTTCACCTTTTACCAGTAAATGAATCGCAGACAAATTTCATAACCGGAAATTTGCTCATCTCTATTCATCATTATCAGATTTGCGGAGGTCCTACACTCGACACCCCCTCCGATCAGCTGTATGAAGGGAAGACCTAGCAGCAGCGAGCAGGAAGAGAGAAGGGAGACGGCACGAGCACTGTGTGCACTTCCCTTCATACAGTGTCGGACTCCCTCCAATGTATAGGTCATCAATATTAAAAGCCTTTAAAAGTAATGTCATCAGAAAATGACCTGCTGTCTAGATCATGTTTTTATGTTGGGCTACTTTCACATTTGCGGTAGCCTTTTCTGGCAGGCTGTTCTGGCGGGTGAACAGCCTGCCGGATCCGTGCTACTGCAAGTCCACCATGCCGCCGGAAGTCCACTCTGGCTCCATTCACTATGGTCCGGCCGCAGCACGGCAAACCACAGCGTGCCGGAAAAGGCTACCACAAGTGTGAAAGTAGCCTAAGGTTCATAACATTTTTGATAAGTCATAGAGACCTATGAAATGTCTTGATTGGTGGGGGTCTGAGTGCTGAGATCCCCACCGATCTCTGGAACGTGGAGAGAGAAGTGCTTGTATATGGTGCTCTCTCCCCTTGCTGCAGTAGACAGACTCAATAGAAAGCCTATGGGCTGCAGGGAGGAGAAGAGAGCATGCTATGCAAGCGCCTCTCTCCCCTTGTTCTAGTGATTTTGGGGGTCTCCACACCAGACCACTTTACTGCAGTTATCTGCTTATTATTACTGCCAGGATTGCAATGACAGATCACAGATCCACTGTTCATAATGGGGGATATCACAGCTCTACTACTCCCTCCTGAACTCTGCACTGGTCACAGTGCATGCCTGGAAACTATTCCCTAAGGCCCCTTTCACACAGGCGAGTATTCCGTGCGGATGCGATGCGTGAGGTGAACGCATTGCACCCGCACTGAATACCGACCCATTCATTTCTATGGGGCTGTTCACATGAGCAGTGATTTTCACGCATCACTTGTGCGTTGCGTGAAAATTGCAGCATGCTCTATATTCTGCGTTTTTCACGCAACGCAGGCCCCATAGAAGTGAATGGGGTTGCGTGAAAATCGCAAGCATCCGCAAGCAAGTGCGGATGCGGTGCGATTTTCACGCACGGTTGCTAGGAGACGATCGGGATGGAGACCTGAATACAGAATGCATAGTAAAACAGCGCTGGAGGGGTTAAAAAAAAAAAAAATTTAACTCACCTTAGTCCACTTGATCGCGCAGCCCGGCATCTCCTTCTGTCTCCTTTGTTGAATAGGACCTGTGGTGAGCATTAATTACAGGTAAAGGACCTTTGATTACGTCACTCCGGTCATCACATGATCCATCACCATTGTAAAAGATCATGTGATGACCGAAATGACGTAATCAAAGGTCCTGTTCCTTTAATTAATGCTCACCACAGGTCCTATTCAACAAAGGAGACAGAAGGAGATGCCGGGCCGCGATCAAGTGGACTAAGGGGAGTTAAAAAAAAAATTAATTTTTTTTTTTTTAACCCCTCCAGCGCTATTGCACTATGCATTCTGTATTCAGAATGCTATTATTTTCCCTTA